>NC_088851.1:24976055-25576055 GCF_904066995.2 Poecilia reticulata
TTTTTTTTTTGTGTGTGCAAGTTTAGAAATACACTAAACAATTTAATATTTTTAATACGATTTTAGCTAAAGTGCAAGAAAAAAATTACTGGGTGAACTGATAATTGGACAGTAAAAGTTTCTTGCTGGATTTTAACTATGTGAAGTTAAAAAATGTCACTGGAGTTTTGGGTAGAACATATTTCCTTTATTTTTTTAAATGTTATTCATCAGCCCTATATCTGTAAGTAACAATTATTTATTAATATATCGATTATTCTTATGAATAATCAGCTAAAAATTAGGTAAATTGGATTAACTGATTTTATTATTTGAACCATATTTTTGCACAGTTTTGGCTCTGCAATTGGCCGTTTTTTGCATCTGTATACTTCAGTTAACGATTAATTGATTAATAAATTACCATCGTTTAATCATAGTCGACGATTACTTCAGTAATCGATTGATCAATTTCGCCCTAAACTTAATTATTATCCTCTTAAAAACCTGGAAATATTTTGAACAAAATGCTGATTACAGTAAACTTTCCCCACCCATCATGATGAATACAAACTTTTTGTTTGTATTCATAAATATCTCATTCAATCTGCCTGTTATGGTTTCACAGCCTCTTCCACTCATCCCTCCTGCCTTTATTTAACGCTCCGTATTTAAATACAGTTTTCTACAAACGTCTATCTGCTACGGATTTGTGAGGATTTGTTCCAGCGCTTTCAAAAATAAAGTAGTAAATTTGTCTGGGATTAGCATGATTTTAAGCCCGCCTCATTCCAAAGGATTTATTTTATTTTTTTCTCCTAACAGGGGCGTCTTCAGGCGGCGTCTCTCCGACCAGAAAAGAACAGCCGCTGTTCACGCTCAGGCAAGTCGGGATGATCTGTGAACGCTTGCTCAAAGAACGAGAAGACAAGGTGCGGGAGGAATATGAGGAGACCATGACTTCAAAACTGGCAGGTAAAGACTGTCAATCGACTGCATAAACTAAAATATTGTGTTATAAATGTGAATATTCTTCAAGTAGAAACGCCAAGAAAGACGATTTCTCACTGAACGTTTATTATTAAGTCTTAATATTCACAAAACACCAGCGGGGTCCAAACCCTTCAAGTTCAGAGCATTAGGGTCAGTTTTAAATGTATTTTTTTCTTATTAAAACCGAAACAATTTCTGGAGACATTTGTTGCTTTTTATCTCTTCATGAACACATGAAAGATAATATTTTAAAAGCAACGTAGTTTTTAGCTTTTGTAGAAAAGGAGTTATTATCGTATCGTTTGTCAAGGTAAATTTCTTATGATGAGATTTGTGATTTATCGCTGCCACAAAGTCCAGATAATGTTAAAAACTGACTAAAATGTTGTTTTTACACAAGAATATTGATAAATATCAGTAAATTCAAAAATATGATTGAACAAAGTCTCTATATAAATCACACTTTAAGAATCATGAAGACGTTTCTATCAAACAGAAACGGCAATACAAGTCGGAAGCTTGTTAATAAATGAAAATACTTTGTTTTGTACTTAAATATTTAAGATTGTATTTGTAAAAATCCTGAATTATTTGCGATAATGAACTTTATTTAAAAAGTGAAAACTTAAACATAAATGTCACCGTTTTGTGGGCCGTACCAGATTATAGCAAAAGCTAAATCACATCTGCAATCTCCTGACGAGTTACAAAATCCAAAAAATGGACATCAGTCCACAAAAAATATATTTATCTCAACAAAAAATAAACACGTTCCACAAAAAATATAAAATATTACTATATAAACATTTTATCAACAAAAAATGTGAACTGATGGGATAAAATAAATCATCTAGAGGCTGTAAGTGAACCGCAGGTCGCTTTAAATGCCTTCAGTAAAATGTAGATGCCGTTTATCGTCAGCTTTCTGGCTAAATCAATTTGTTTACTTCAGCAGGAATCCATTTTTTCTTCTCCTTGGTTTCCAGATAAACTAAAGTCCAAAATGTTCTGCTCATTTTCCAGAACAATACGACACCTTCGTGAAGTTCACACACGACCAGCTAATGCGGCGGTTCGGGGAGCAGCCTGCCAGCTGTGAGTTTTTATTTTCACATTCCTGCTGCGCTGGCAGGCAGATCTGAAGTCGAAGCTAACAAATCTGGTTTCTGTGTTTCAACCCGACCTCTCCTTTTTCTCCAGATGTTTCCTGAGTGTGGCACCGGACCGTCCGCACCGAGACCACCTCCTCCTCCTGCTGCAAGCTGTCATGTGATATCTCAAAGAAAAGAAAAGTTCTCATCCCAAGAGATTTAATTTAGCTAGTTTAAATGAAACTTTTCTGACTGTGCCATTTATCCGTCTCTGGGCGACGACGCGAAGCGGCGGCTAGCAGCTAGCTGCTTCCTGGTGTAAATTAATGGACCCTATCTCTACGAGTGGCCTCTGTTCCCAGTTATCTCACTTTTTGTATCGATTCCCAGCATTCCAGGCTTTCTGTTGTTTCTGTTACGTGTAAATACAAAAGAGGCGCTGGAGAGTTTTACAAGGTTTGCTGGTCAATCTGAAAGGAAGAGAAACAAGTCGGTGTTTTTCAGCCGTTTGTCCGTCATTTAATGCTTTTTAAATTAAACACAGTAGGCAACTTCTGTTTTTTTTTTGTTTTATTCCCACCAGTGTCTGTATTTATTTTAAAGTTTTTTTCCCAGCTGGTATCAGTTTGCAACCGATGTACTTTAGTGGAGAAAAACAAACAAACAAAAAAAAACAATAAATCGAGAGTTGAGAATCTTTGCTTGTGGAAATTTCTGAATTTTCAGTGATTCAGTTCTTTTCTGCGTCACACTTCAAGCTGCATTATGGAACTTATTACTATTTATTTTATTTTCCAAAAGTTGACATGCATGTTGCTGAAAAACAGAAGACACCCAGCAAATGACATCTGGACCTGAAGTGTAATTTCAAAACAAGAGCCCATCTAAATAAGACAATGTGATTTTTTTTTTTTTCTTCCAAAGTTGCGATGCTTATTGTTGAATCAATATGTTGCCAGTGACGTCTCTCTCCTCAGGGTGACGTCGGTCCATCCTTTGCAGCTAGAACAGCTTCAGCCCTCCTCCAGGTTTAGGTTGTTTATGGGGATTTTTTACCATTCTTCCAGAAGTGCATGTGTGAGGTCACACACTGATGTTGGACGAGAAGGCCTGGCTCTCAGTCTCTGCTCTAATCGATCTATTGGGCTGAGGTCGGGTTTATCCACGCCAGACTCTGAGCAAATACTTGAACAATCGACCCACCTGAGGGACTGCCAGTATGAAACAATGTTCCCAGTTGCTCCGTGAAAACCAACTGCTCTACTAACTGAAACTATAAATCACCAACTTCTGTAGTTGAGGGAAAAACCAAGAGCAGCACTAGGCAGAAAATGCTGAATCAAATATTTAAAAATTACTGGCAAAATAAAACATTTTCTGCAATAAACACTTAGTTATTTACACATATATATATATAATATACATTATATGATAATGTATTAACATGAATAGTAATAATAGTTATTGATTGTGCGCTATTATCTAAAGCACTATGTATATGTAGCTGGTGAGAACCTGCAAACAGGAAACTGGTGAAAACTTTTTCCCAGTTGTTAAAGCTGCCAAAGCTTAGCTTTAAAAAACTGATGGCAAAACAGAAGATTGGAAATACCAGAAAAGTAAAGAACAAGACAAGGAAGTAACATACAACACATATTAAAAACAAAAGCATTAGCAAACATTTATCCCATAAACTTTGTTTTCTGGTAGTGAATGTTTGGCATTCAGTTCTTCAGGATGCATATTTTCTCTAACGTTCACTTCTCCAGCCTCAAAATGGCCGCTTGTTTTGTTTTCTCTGATACTTTCTTCTACAAAATGGTTTCTTAATGTTTGTGGCTCCATTCAAAAACGACATTTGTTGCCTTGTAGAGGAGAAACCATAATATTTGGTGTAAAGGCCAACTGAATGTAGTTACTTTGTTTCTTGTAACTGCAGCTAAAGTTTCATGCTTTTATTTTGGCAACGATCTGTATAAGGCATCCATGGTAACAACAACAGAGACACGGGAGAAAGTGAACAGGAAGGCAGAAAAACGCATAAAAAGCAACTTAAATTTAGCTTCAGTAGATAAGGTGACGGCTCTACTGTCTGAATAGCCGGCTAGCTTTGCCGCAGTGAAATTTGAGAGCAGTTTACCGCTTCTTTACAGTCCTGGAATAATAAACTTAATTTAGAGTAAGAGAAACACCTTTCAGCAAAACAAATACATAAACGAAACACTGAAAAATAAATACATGCCTTTTATTAGAAAGAAATTGACCCAAACTGGTTGTGAAAACAAAAAGAGCGGTACGTTTTGTTAGCATCCTCCCCAGGTGATCCGGGCCACATGATCCGTCTTCTTCTTGGTTGCTTTGATGAAACCAAGAAACTCCAGCTCCGACACGGCGCGGATGAAACGAGCGCTGAACGGCGGGTTTAGGAATTAAACTCAAGACCACATCAAATCATCGCGAAGACACTTTTGTAAAGGGGACCCATTATGAAAATTCACTTTTTTCAGATTTTTGTACCTCAGTGAGGTTTGCACTTCAAATTCACCGCTTCTAAAAACAGCCAGACGCTCAAAAAACCGACCCAGCCACTTTAGGCAATAGGTTCATGATTTTTACCTAGCAACTCAAGCTGAGCCCAGCCCCGTTACCTAGCAACTCAAGCCGAGCTCAGCCTCGTTACTTAGCAACTCAAGCCGAGCTCAGCCCCGTTACCTAGCAACTCAAGCCGAGCTCAGCCCCGTCACCTAGCAACTCAAGCCGAGCTCAGCCCCGTTACCTAGCAACTCAAGCCGAGCTCAGCCCCGTCACCTAGCAACTCAAGCCGAGCTCAGCCCCGTCACCTAGCAACTCAAGCCGAGCTCAGCCCCGTTACCTAGCAACTCAAGCCGAGCTCAGCCCCGTTACCTAGCAACCCAAAAAGAATTCCACCGCGTTTGAATGTGACGTCACGCTCTTCAAACTCCGCCCGCTCCGCCATGACGGACACCAAAACAACCAATCTGCTCCGGTAAAGCCTGTCAAAACACAGACGTCTGGGAGCCGAATACTGTGTCAATTTAGCCGATTTCTCCTTAAAAAAAAATGGTGATATGGAGCTACGCAGCCACGAACAGACATTTATCACATTGCGATATAAATCATGTGGTGCGAGACAAACTCTGCAATCTGATCAACACGTCGGGAGTTATGGGTCGCTCTCCAAGCTAGATAATCTAAACTTTCGCCGTCAATGATTCCCAACGAAGTGCGTTACGTTCACAGACAAATTGGCTCCACTTCAAGAAGTTGGTCAAATCAACTTGGGAAAACAGTTTCTGACGCTCCCTGACGTCCATCATGACCAATGAGCCTGTATGGATTATTTCTACGCTTGGTGGATTAGGTTGAATTTACTAAGAGAAATTAGAACGCAAACCATCATTTCTGAAATCGTCAAACTCTGTAGTGTGGCTACTGTCTGTACAAATAAGTGATCCTGGTTTTAACAGGATAAACTGCTTTTTTTTTTTTACAGTTTTCTGTTGTTGTGCAACTGTAGAACTAATAAAGTTGGTAAAAACAATAAAGTACGACAACGTTTTGGGGTTACTGCAGATACAAAACGAAGGAGTACATTTCTGCCAAAAAAAAAAAGACATTTAGCTCAGAAAATTTATAGAAAAAACTTGGATATTTCTCAGCTCAAAGTCAAAAAATGTGCTAAAAAAATAATAAAAAATTTTGAGACTAATTTAAGAAATTTTTTAAGTTCCAAAAGTAAAACAAAAACAGTTTTTGGGCAGAAATGTACTGTTTTCTTTCTATAATGTCCCCAATACGCCATTATAATAAAGAGTGGTTATTAACTCATATATATAAAAAAGATACTGTTTGACTTCATCCATTTTTCCAGAACCATGTGGATCCGGATCGTTGCCCTCTGCAGCAGAAACAACAGTAGAGTAGGCCTGGACACAAAAAAAAACAAAAATGCAGAGAATCCAGGCCCGGATTTGATCTTAAAATCAGCAACATGAACCCAGCCTCCTACAGAAATGGTTTAGACGTCATCGACCCAAACGGATAAAAAACTCACTTCCAGCCAGTCGTACAGGTTGATCAGCCGGCCGCACTCCAGGTGCAGCTTGTGAGCGATGCAGATGTCAGGAGCCGCGTTGGACACGGAGCCGTCCTCCGACGTCAAGCTGTCGTTCTGGAGGGGAAAACAAAAACATCTACAGGCTTCATTCCTGTAACAACACAACTTCATTCTCCTGAAACTTTATACTGTTAACATAGTCGAATATTAATGTTTATCACAATAATTACTGGGACGATTTATCGACCGGGCTGCACAGTGGCGCAGTTGGTAGAGCTGTTGCCTTGCAGCAAGAAGGTTCTGGGTTCGATTCCCGGCCTGGGGTCTTTCTGCATGGAGTCTCCATGTTCTCCCTGTGCATGGTGGGTTTTCTCCAGGTACTCCGGTTTCCTCCCACAGTCCAAAAACATGACTGTCAGGTTAACTGGCCTCTCCAAATTGCCCCTAGGTGTGAGTGTGTGTGTGCATGGTTGTGTGTCTCTGTGTTGCCCTGCGACAGACTGGCGACCTGTCCAGGTGACCCCGCCTCTCGCCCGAAACGTTGGCTGGAGATGGGCACCAGCAACCCTCCCGACCCCACTGAGGGAAAAAGGGTGCAAGAAAATGGATGGATGGATGGATTTATCGACCACCAATCTACAGGAAGTTGGCCCCCCCACCTTCTTCAAATCAGACAAAATGGGTGTCAATCAAATCCGCTACGTTTGTGAAGCAAAAATTTTTGTTTGTGCTGCTTTGGCTTTGAAGATATTAATGAAAGTGTAAAGGTCAAAAGGTCAACCAGCCCCCCCACTTTTATGAAATCAAACAAAATTAGTGTCAAACGTTAGTGCTAGGTTTGTGCAGCAAAATTTTTTGTTTGTGCCGCTATCATTTTAAAGATATAAAGAAAGTTGGATTTCATAAAGGTTGAGGGCCTGGTTGACCTTTTTCCCTTTACACTTTCATTAATATCTTCAAAGCCAAAGCAGCACAAACAAAAATTTTTGCGGCACAAACCTGCGCAAACCAGCACGAACGTAGCCGAGTTGATTTTCTGATTTGAAGAAGGTAGGGGGGCTGGTTGACCTTGGATAACCTCTAGAAACATTTCTTTATATCTTTAAAATGATAGCGGCACAAACGAAAATTTTTGCTGCACAAACCAGCACAAACGTAGCAAAAACATTTGACACCAATTTTGTCTGATTTGAAGAAGGTGGGGGGGCAACTTCACTCAGGTACAGGAACCTGCTGGTAAAATAAGACGCAGCCGCATAAAAACTACCTTTATGTTTGTTTTTGACATGAGGGACATAAAGAACGATCAATAACTGTCGTGCTTCATGTTGTACCTGGATGTAGCAGTGGGGGCTGCTGAGCGCCGCCTGGATGGAGGTACGAGGCGTCGCGTTGAGGTGGCGCCTCACGGTGGCCGACGAACTGTAGTAGCAAACTTCGTACAGCGGCTTGGACTCCGGCGGCGACAGATGATCCCTGGACAAACGTCAACGGAGGATCTGATTAGGGCACCAACTGATAATTAATCATTCGATTGGTTATGCTGACAATTAACTGATTATTCAGGTTTTTAAAACTGGCACATTCTGCAGGTTTTTAATTTAACCACAGAAGATTTTTATACAATATTAGAAACACATTAATTCCTTTTTTTAGTAATAAAATACACATTTTCAGGGCTAATTAATCGGTTCAGTCCTACTTTTGATGTTTTCTTCTGTAACTTTAGTTTTCTTACTTCACTAAACCGTCGACAAACTCCACGGCTTCGTTCCGGAGAACCTCAAAGGGATTCATCCGCTTGGCCCTGCGGGACTCGTTCATCTCCAGCAGCGTCTACAGAAGCATTAAGTTTGAGTTTCTCCTGAAGAAACCCGAGTGCTGCTTCCTGGACGGACCAGAGGAGCGTCTACCTTCTGCAGATGGAACAGATCCGTTTTCTTCTGAAGGTTTTTCACCGGACAGGTGAGTTTCTCCTCCACGCTGGGGGCCGATTCAGCAGCAGCTGAACAAACAAAGCGTTCACTCTAATGCGTGTCACACAGAAAACCACATTTTCACAGCTCACCGTTCAGCTGCTCAAATTTATCAAGTAGCTCCTCCAGCTGGACCAGAGCGTTCTTCATCTCCTTAGACTTGACCCGCTGCAGAACCTCTGCACATTTCTGGAGCAAAGAAATCAGCTCATCTTTCGCCAGCATCCTGGAGAAAAGACACCGGTTGCAGAAAAACACAGCTGAAACGATTAATCGGTTTAATCGATTTCTGAATTAGGGCTGCACAGTGGTGCAGTTGGTAGAGCTGTTGCCTTGCAGCAAGAAGGTTCTGGGTTCGATTCCCAGCCCCGGTCTTTCTGCATGGAGTTTGCATGTTCTCCCTGTGCATGGTGGGTTTTCTCCAGGTACTCCGGTTTCCTCCCACAGTCCAAAAACATGACTGTCAGGTTAACTGGCCTCTCCAAATTGCCCCTAGGTGTGAGTGTGTGTGTGCATGGTTGTGTGTCTCTGTGTTGTCCTGCGACAGACTGGCGACCTGTCCAGGTGACCCCGCCTCTCGCCCGCAACGTTAGCTGGAGAGGCACCAGCAACCCCTATTCAGTTCTGGACTGATGCAGTATTCAGACAAAAGGATAGTGAACAAAGCTTAGCGATTAATCGATTACTTCAACTAATTTAGTAATCGATTAATCATTAATTAGAGTATGAAGATCCAACAAAAATGCCAATTGCTTAAAGAACAGCACACTCAGATAATCAAGCCAAAATATACACATTTTAAAGAAAAAAGAAATAACGTCTTTACACCATTCTCAAGAATATCCCTGAGTATGGCGCCATCTAGTGGCAAAACTAAACTAACCCAGGTGGAAGGCGCCAGAATAATAAGTAAAAAGTAGGAACAAATGTAAACAATCAGCTGAATCTTTGAGCCTTACTTTAAAAGTTTCATGGCCGACTGGTATTCTTCACTCTCCCACACGTTCTTCTCCAGACAGATCAAATGAAGCTCTCTGATCTGGAAAGCAAAAACATGATGTGTAGAAAATAAAAGGGGCAAAAATGCTAATAAGTAGCAAGCATTCTAAATGCAGCTAATGAGGGAAATGATCTTTGCCTGTTTGCCCAGAGGGTAGCGAGGCAACGAGGAGGTCAGAGAGTGGAGACAGCGCAGGACGGGGTAATAGTTCTTGTGGTATTTATGAAGCCCCTTCAGCAGTTTCTGACACGCCTCCTAAAAATGAATTATTTGAAAATCTAATTCAGGCTAGGTAGCATTTATTTCCTGATTTTGATAAAGAGATATTGCAAAGAAATCACCTTTAAATAAGTGTCGTCTGTCTGCAGATTGTCTTGTTCCTGTTGCTCTTGCTCCTTCAGAAACCTACAAGCGTAAAACAGCTGTTGTTTAAAAGAACCTGGATAACACACTTCTGCTAATCTGCTAATAGCGGAGCTAATTCTTAGCTTAGCAATTTAGCTAAATGCACTCAGCTTCCCCTACATTAATTTTTCAGGATAAAGTCCATTGATCTAATAGCAGAGCTATTTCTTAGCTTAGCGCTTTTGCTAACTGAAAAGGTTTAGCACACTTAGCTTCCCCAGAATATTTTTTTTTCCAAATAAGCTGCTGCTGGAGGAGCAGCTGAACCTGCTGAATCTTCTCCTTTTGCAAAAACTTGGTTAGAAAACTGATATACGCCGTCGGTGGTTCTTTTATGTAGGTCCAATGACTGAAATTAAAACCTCTTTTGGGAAACATTTTCTGTCATTTGTGATTTTTTTAAGAAACTGCAAAAAAAATCTTAAAATTCTTGGTAAAATTTTAAGAAATATTACATTTTTAAATTAAAATTTTACAACAGTTTCCTTAAAATTCAACCAACATTTTCTTAAGATATTACAAATAAATTGTTTGTAATTTCTGAATTCTTTTTATTTATTTAACCAAGTAAATCAGAATTTTTCTTCAATCTGATTTATATGAAAATAAATCAGATTTTATTTGTGAGATGAGCGTTTTTGCACCTGCTGAACGACGGCAGCTGCCTGATCCTGTCCAGGTCTGCGGCGCCGAGCTGCTGCAGCTGAATCTGAGCTTCCTTCTTCCTGCAGCACAGTGAGCTCAGAGGCTGGGAGTGGAAATGCTCCAACAGGGCCAGCTGCACAAAGCAGGGGCCAAAAGTCACTCCACTATGTTTGCAAAAAATAAAAAAACAATGGCAACCTTCTGATTCTGACCTGGAGACCCTTTATGAAGTTTCTGACTGAGAAATCGTGGTAGAGGAAGATGCTGACCAGAACTTGCATCACTTTCCCGTTGAGTTTGAAAGGAAAGGAGTGAGTCAGGATGAGCTGCAAGGAAACCGGATCAATCAGTAGCCATAAACTCGGCTGTATCAATTATCAAAGCTTTGGTTTCTGAAGATTTAATTTTTTATTTATTTTTTTCCACCAAGCGATTTTAGGGCCGCCATTTTGTTTGATAAGTTTATCTTCAGTTTTGTAAAGCACTTTGAAATGCCTTGCTGCTGAAATGTGCTATACAAATAAAATTTGATTGATTGATTGATCTTATAATTTATCCGGACAACTATATGACGGGGGCTGCACAGTGGCGCAGTTGGTAGAGCTGTTGCCTTGCAGCAAGAAGGTTCTGGGTTCGATTCCCGGCCCCGGTCTTTCTGCATGGAGTCTCCATGTTCTCCCTGTGCATGGTGGGTTTTCTCCAGGTACTCCGGTTTCCTCCCACAGTCCAAAAACATGACTGTCAGGTTAATTGGCCTCTCCAAATTGTCCCTAGGTGTGAGTGTGTGTGTGCATGGTTGTGTGTCCTGTGTGTCTCTGTGTTGCCCTGCGACAGACTGGCGACCTGTCCAGGGTGACCCCGCCTCTCGCCTGAAACGTTAGCTGGAGATGGGCACCAGCACCCCTCCCGACCCCACCAAGGGTGCAAGAAAATGGATGGATGGAACTATATGACGGCGACTTGGTGCCATTTTTTTCTCTTTATCGGAATAAAATCACAAGAATAAAGTGGTACAACGAAATATTATGAGAATAACGTCAAAGAGCTAGAAAAACCCTGAACATGCAGCAGAAGCTACACTGACCATCACATACTGATGCGTTAGGATGGCCTAGTCAAAGTCCAGACCTTGTCGATGACGGTGGTGAGGTGCTGAGTGCAGGACAGAGACTGGAAGAGCTCGATGCAGAGCAGCGAGGACACGGAGTGAGGCAGCATGCGCTGGACGGTGCTGGGCGACGTGGCGACGCCGAAGATGAACATCAGCGGCAAACGATCCAGATATCGACTGGAACAGACAATAAACACGGCTGAGCTTCCCTTTACACTGCAAAAACAGAGCTTTTGTGGTCTAGTTTCTACTACACATATTTTAGTTTGCTTGAAATAAGACAAAACTGACTTATAAGTTACTTTTCAACAAGATATAGGAGCTTATTTTACGTGAATAATTCCTTAATATGGATTAAAAAGCATTATTTTCATCAGCAGATTAGTTCACTTATAACATGACGCTTTTCCCATGTTAGTAAGATGTTTGCACTACAAAACAGACCAATACTTAGTAAAATGTTGTGTTTTTGCATTGTGGTTTTTTATAATTGCTAATTTGTAAAACTACTGATCATTTCTTGTAATTATCTGTAAATGATTTGTGTGTTCATCCAGATGAAAATTAGCCTTTCTGGCCAAATGTGTCATATTTACGTGGTTGTTTTAATGCACTCATGTTGATTAATACGCATTATGTTTTATAAAAATAACTTCAAATTTCAAAAAATAAGTAAATACCTGCAGATGAGTATGAAGTTCTGCAGAACCTTTGGGTTAAAAGCCTCCAGATCCTTGAAAATGATCACAACAGGAGGCAGCTGCTGCTCATCCACAGCGGAGGAGCTGCGCTTCTTTCCAGAAGAACTGCAGCTGGATTTCTGTCAACAAACATCTGTAGTGAGTAAACCCATAACCACCCACTGAAAACATGCATGATCAATACGCTTTGCAGCCTTGCCTTCGTTTTTGAGCTGTACCAATCACAGAGAGCTCTGAGAGAGCAGTGGACGCTCTTATGGAGCGGAGCACCGCTATGCTGGACCTCCTCCTCCTCCTCCTCCTCTTCTTCTTCATCGTCCACAACAGCATCCATCAGTCTCTCAAGGACTCTTTTCATCAGATGTTTCAAAGCTGAAATGATCGAAAAGAACAAAACTTAATGTAAGGCTGGGGGGTAAATCTATTTTATTGATTAAATTAATTAAATTTTTGGAAAATCTGAATTTTTTCCCACACCAATACACACTTAGGGTTTCCTTTTTTATTTTCCTTTTTTTCCTATTTGGACTTTGCTTCCTAGTCAACTGCATGGGTAATGGTCAGGCTCAGATTGTTGTTTTTGTTTTTGGTTACAAGAAAATTCGATTTTGTAAAGTAAAAACATATTTTATGAAAAATTTTGTAAAATTATATTGTAACATGTTCATTGTTGAACATTATTCTAACATTCCAAGAATATTGTTATTTTTGCAATATTACAAAGTCATAACGTTATCAGTAAAAGGTCTAAATAATTTGACAATAAGAGCAGAATAAAGTCCCAACAGTAGAATAAAGTAGTAATTTAATGGAAACTCGAACACAGAAAACAAAATTCCTCATCCCAGCTTTGTTCTCATTAAAAAAAACTTCTTCCTCATAATTTTAAAGACATTTTTCTGGGCAAGTTTTGTCTTATTTCAGCTACTATCGTACCCTGGCCCTACTACTCTGTCTGTCGTTCGGCTCACAGAAGGAATATTCGAAATAAAAGTCACTTATTGAAAACCTTTCCTGTCATTTCTAATTTATTTTTTTTAGTGAGCAAAAAAAAAAAAAAAAAGACAAAAATTTGCTTCCAATCGGAAATCAAATCTGGTGTGAGAAAAACTCTGAGACTTTATGTATGAGTCATAAATGTGCTGTGAAGTCCAACACAACCCGACTGCCTGCCAGTTTTTACCTCCACACTCTTTGGCCTGTAAAGACGCAACGTGAGGCGTGACGGAACCACGGAGCAGCTCCGACAAACTCTGGAACGTGATGTCGTGATCGGGAACGTTCACCCCTTCAGAAACGGCATCGCAGATATTAGAAGTAATGCTGGTTTTATCAGAAACGACACTCTGATTGTTGCCTGCTTACCCAGGACGAGCGCGGCGGTGGGGATCTCACTGGCCCTCATCTGGGAGGCCCAGTCGCCGTGACGACGGGTGGAGGAGCACTTCCTGGTGAACTCCAGCAAGCTGTCCAAGATGTTTCTGTTGAGCTCGTCCTGCAGGTCCTGTTTGAAACATTTCGTACATCCTGTAACATTCTGGGAACCACATTGTGACAGAAAACAAACGTCCAGCTGGAAGGTGATTCTCATGGAGCCTTTTGATTACATCTCTTAAAGTCTGTACAATTATTTCTGCTGGTTTTACGCATTTACTTTCCGACACATTTCATGATTAATTTCTGCGACTTTCAAAGTCAAAGAGGAGCAGCAAAAGCAAATGAGAAGGATTAGCAGTGAGGGCCGACAACTGATTTTTGTCTCTGCTGTGGAGAAATTGAGCTGTTGGCATGTTTATTTAATTCATTTACAGTTTAATTTATGTCATGAGAGTCAGGAAACCATCATACAGCAACAGTGTTCAGTCAGAGGCATCTTCAGATGTGTTTCAAGACTGACTGCTACTGGAGAACACGTCAGTTTTTCTTCATGCTTCCATCTTTGGATACAAGATTGCAGAGTGAACAACTACTGCTTGTCCCGATCAGAGTTGGGTAACAACTTGTTACATTTGCTTTAGTATTTTAGTTTTTTTACATACAAGTACTTTTAGGTGTATTTCTACTTTGACTTGAATAATTTTATTACGAAGTATCGCTACTTTTCCTTGAGTGAAATTTCTGGTTAATCTACTCTATGAGTAACTTCACTGAACAAAGAATAAGCTTGATATCAAATTTTTTTAAATAAACTGACTTGGAAAAAGTTTATTTTGCCTGATTGTGTTATTTTGTAGTTATGTTATTTATATGATTTTTTTTTAAACACGTAACTTCCACATAAATTTACATTTTGGTCCATCTGATATAATTTTTCACCTATTAAATTATGTTTTGATCAGTTACTCAGTACTTGACTAGTCTTGTCTACTCTTGCTTGAGTAATTCTTTGTATCTACTTTTTACTTTTACTTGAGCAAAAATGTTTTAAAAAACTTAAATAATTTTTAGTGTAATTTATTTGGGAAATAAACTGAATATAAACCCGTGGCATTCTTCAGATTTTTATTTGTGAATATTGTTTTACTTGAAAACCAGATGTCATTTATTTCCATTTTAAAATAATGTTTTGATTTGTTTTTTTTTTTTTTCTGATAAAATCTGTTCTTACCTCCGTTTTTGTTTTGATTTTGTTCCACAGATCCAAACAAAGCTTGAAGCGCGTTTTGCTGCTCTCGGCACCTTCACAACCGTCGGTGAAATAACTCTCTGTGCAGAAATTATTCAAGATTTGAGCACAAAAAAATCCCAAAACAAAACAAATTAATCTTCTTTAGCTGAACAGCTGATGTGTCTCACCAAGATCAACGGTTGTCTTCTTCTTCTTTGCGCTGGGTTTAAAAACGAAGCAACCCTTAATGGAGGACATAAAAACTACGTTAGTTTGTAACAAATATTTATCGATTAATGTCTCATTTAAAGTTGTTACCCTTGAGAAAGAAGACGTCGCCATTGTTGAGTAAAGCAGCAAAAGAACAGCCTCTCGGTAGCTAGCAGTTTACACGATTTCAGATGTTTTTAAAACTCCGGTCGGATTCTGGTGACGTTTCATTGCTTTCCCGCCAATGTGACGTAAACGGAAGAGGTTGGTGTTTTTAGTGAGGCGTGGTTTGCGTAACTTGGAACAAAAATGTTTGGGTTTCCCAATAATTTAGTTTAATGCGCCAGCTCCTCCGTTTATTATTAGTCTACTGATTCAGAAAATGTCCACTGTTGGAAAATGAGGCAGAAAGTGGAGAGAATAATGACCACAAATGGAAGAGTAAACGAAAAATTAGCGACGTGTCGCCGTAAAGACGTGTGGGCCGCCATCTTGAGAGTGGCAAATTCTCCAACGCTTAGAAATTGTTCTAAATGAAGTAATATTTTTCCTTGATTTATTTTTGATTCATCTTTAGAAATGACCATACTGACTTGCATATTTATTTTCAGCAGAATATGCCATTTTTAATTACAATATAATTTTTCTTATGTTGTTAATTTGCCCTTACTTTACAGTCTCTTATTCTTCTGTTTTTCTATTTTCTACCCAAGTTTGAATATATTCTTATGTGAGGGTCACCTGAAGTTCCCTGCTTTGGTACAGTAAGGGATATATCTATTCTATTATTTACATAATTTCCCATTTGGAATCAATTTGTTTTTTCTTTTCTGTTTTTCCCCCTTCTATCCATTAAGCCTAATAATTTAATCTAAAACAGCCTTGTGCTGCCAAGTCTATCTAATCTATGATCATGACGTTGCCACATTTCAAGAAACAGAAATTATATAATAGGTGAAGTTCAACAATCATTTTGCCCATAAATGTAGCACAAACAATAAAGTCATAGTTTGAATGGTTTTGGATAATTTAAATTGAATCATGATTTTAAAAAAAATTTTATTAGCAGTGTTAACATCCTTGTTTAATGTTCCCTTTTACTTTTCCGTTGGGTTGTTCTTTATTTATTCCTCATTATTTCCCCTGTTTCTAAATTTATTTTCTAAAATTATTTACTTTTGCATTACTGATACAATTTAATCATATTTAGCATGTCTGGATTACTGCGAAGGGTACATAAAGTGCATTTTGGTACATCATACCCATTTTACTTTGAGAATGACTCTTAAAAAGAGTCAAGACATTACTATTTTGCAAATTTTTTGAAATTAAATTGTAATAATAACTTAGCCATTTTCTTGTGCTTGTAGATTGAAGACTCTTGCTAACCAGTATATTGAAATAAGAAGGAAAAATATCAGATTTCCAGACAGAATTTTACAAAAAGAACCAGTAACATTTTATTGAACACTTTGTGGAAGACATGTAAATATTACAGATAGGTCTACTAGTGTTGAAAAAGGATGAAATAAATACAAACAGAACTTGAAATCCCATAGGGATATATTAAAAACATAGTTTTCTTTAAAAGTGTCCATTTAGCAAAAAAAAAAAAAAAAACGTCTTCAATACTAAGCATAAATACAAACATGATCCTAAAATCTATGCCCTATAGAATACCTGGTTATTATAACTAACATACATACTTAAAATCATCCGAGACATTATGTAATGAAGTATAAAATAGGCCATTTCATTGTCACCTGTGGTAATGACTGTTAACAGTTGGAAATCTGATGCTTTGTGAAACAAACCATTCTGCAGCATAACATCTCAGATCCTGAGTAATTTTGAGTTACAAACAAAACACTGGGCTATGATCCGCTATAAAGCCACCTCTTAATAATAACCATCGGCTTCATATGTTGTAACTGCTTAAGCACAGAATCTGCGCCGTCTGAAAATGTTTTATCCATAACAATTTTTACATTACTCACAGATTTAAGATTTAGTGGATTTCTGAAGTCTACAACCCTGCTGCGGTTTCTCAGTTCATTAGTCTTTTTGCTCCTGGACGCAGCTTTCTGTTTGTTAATTTGTTTTCGCTTGGGGGGCACCTCCACATTACCTTTCTCGTTTAGTTTCCGCTTAGAAGCGTTCGTTGCCTCAGAAGTCTCCAAAAATGTGAGGAATGAGTCCTCTAGCCCTAAAGGCTTGAATGAACCCGGAGGAGTGCTGTCGTCCCGTTGCTCCTGGGGGGTCGGCGACCCAGGATTTGAGTTCTCTGTTGAGCTGGTAACAGTCAGGCGGTTTCTAAGGGTTTGCATCCTTTGTGGACAAGCTGGTGTGGGATGTGGAGGTTTTCTGGGTCGCCCTCTTTTAGCGCCTCCTTCTGTCACATTGGAAGCTTGGGATTCTACAGTATTGTCAGCGAACACCTTGGTTTCGTCTTGGGTGAATTTCTCCTCAGGATTTTGCTCCTCAGAGTCCTGGTCACCAAACATTTGCTCGCAAAGCCCTTCCCCTTCGTCCGGCTCCGTCTCAGAGGAACTTGATGCACCTTCTGACTTGCTTGTATCTTTAAATCTGGAGCGTGAATACTTTTTGCAGAAGATGAACTGACTCCTCTGATCTTCAATGTACCTCTCTGTGAGGCCGTGAGTTGCATAATGCTTAAATATACTTCTCTCAGCCCGCTCCACCGTGTCGCATCCTATGATCATGCATGGGTACTGCAAGGCGGACTTCTTGGTGCACATCATAGACGCCTCTTCGTGGGATTTTAGTGTAGGCTTACCAAAACTGGTCCAGTGTTCAATGGCCTTCCCATCTTTCTTCTTAGTGTTCTTCTTCTTCACTTTAATTTTGTTTTCCACGTTTTCTTTTCCATTGTTAATTCCCGGAAAGAGTCCAATCGATTTAGTCCGTCTCCCATCGGTTGCTTTCGGATCATAGACATAGTCGTGCTTTTTGATCAGGTGACGGAGCAGATTGGATTTTGTAGTGTACACGCGGTCGCATCCGTCATACTCGCACCGGAATGTCGGATCGACCGAGCCTCTCTCAGAAATGGCGATCTCCTTGTGGAAGTTTTTGATGTGCTCAATGTACTTCTCCACAGAATCGAAGGGGAGGGCACACTCTGGCCGATCGCAGTTGAAGGTCCCCAAGCTCATGCTGGCCATCATGGCAGTGGCTTTGTCGCATGTGAACTTGTGAAGCAGGAGGTAGTGTTGCACCAACCTTGTGATTCCCATGAACACCCTGGAGCAGTTCCTCACCTGACACCTGACTTCATCGTCTTTTCCAATACTGGGGATGATCTCCGGTTCAACCTCCAGGACCATTTTCTCAGCCTCTGGCTCGGCTTTGAGGGGAGGAAGCGATGCCTGATGCATGGCCCTGTAGTGGAGAATTAGATTCTGCTGGATGGTGAACGCTGCGGTGCATCCTTCATGGACACATCTGTATGGCCTATACGGACTGAAGGCGTTGTCCGTCTCACACAACTTGAGGCTCAACCTTTTTGGAAGCTTGTCCTTCCTTTCCTCCTTCGTTGGTGTGCTTTTGGAGCTGCTTGGCTTCTCTGGGGACGGGCAGGCAGACGCAGAGGAGGACTTTGGTTCTCTTATCATATTCTGACACACGTCAGATTTTTCTTGCTGCTCATTTGCTTTGGTTACAGGACTCAGTTTCTCTTTCTCACTGGAATTTACTTTCTTTTTGGGACTCCTGTGTATGACAGCCACTTTAGGATGCTCTGGAGTTAATTTAGGTGCTGGTGGTGCCCCCTCCCCAAGCGGCCTTTGAGTCTGATAAGTTTGAGGTGATGGGAGTCGTGTAACAGTCGATATCTCAGGTCTCGAGAGCTGTTTTGCTGCATCTCCTGGAGTGATTTGAGCAACTTCTGGAGGATTAGCATTATCTGGTTCAGGTGCTATGGCAATGTCGATTGGTTCTTGTTTTAAAATAGGCATAACAGGCGCAGACGCTGCAGGCGGATTGGTGTTGCGTTCACTGTTTGGTTGACTGTTCAACGGGCCATCTTTGTTAAGTTTGAAGGCACGCCGATTACGAGCACTGATTTTTAACTTCTGCATTTCCGCCTTCGACAGCCGGTGAACCTTTTCATAGTGGATTCTCAAGCCTGTTGTTCTTGTGAATGTTTTTGGGCAGATCTGGCAAGGATATGGAGACAGTTTGGATGGGATTCTTTTGAGCTCTTCAATCATCTCCGTGGAAAAATCATGCATTTTACTCAAGTGCTTGAATAAGGCTTCCTTCGTCATGAAAGAGAACTCACAGTCATCCTGGTCACATTTAAAAGGTTTAGGTACCTTTTCAATGGGTTTCTCATCACTTTTATTTTGCATTTTACTTTTATTTTTCTCTACTTCAGAGGTTTTTTCCTTCTGTTCTAAAGCTAAAGCGTTCCGCATTTTCTCCTGCGCTGCCTCAATCAGGTCCATCCTTTGAAAGGCGCTGGACATTTCCATCAGGTTATCCTCCCGATAAGGTCCAGGAGGTGTGGGATTAGTCGTTTCTGCCGGTTTGTCCTGCTGGTTTGCCGAGCAAACCGGGAAGGAGTTTGAATCATCCATTATGTTTGTACTCTGAGGCTCCTGCTTTAACATTGCAGGTGAAATCAGGGTGGTGAGGTTGCAAGATCCGTCTGAGAAATCTCCGTTTGGCACGTTGAACACCGAGCCGTTCGTATCAGGTACATGAGGGTCATTGAGGAAATCCAGGAACGACGTAGGAAGGTCCGCTGTAAGGTCAATTTCATCCAGAGGTCTGCACTGTGAGCGCTTCGAGAGATGACCACCGAGAGATTTGGTGCTTGTGAACTCTCTGAAGCACCTTCTGCAAATAACTTTCCCATCCTTGATGATTGCAGGCCACTTGGTACGCTTGCTCAGCCGGCTGCGTTTCGCTTTTAGGGCGTCGGTGTCACTGCCCTTCTCATCTGAAGGGTTAGGCTGGCAGTCAGTATCAGGGCACTCCTCATCATAAGGGAAAATGTTGTGAGTGGTGCTGTGTGGACTGACCACGCCATCAGCGGAGTTGTCCACCTGTTCGTAAGCAGGGGCTGACGTTGTCTCTGTTTTGCTGATTTCGCCGCAGTCCTTTAAAGCAACCTGTGCCTCAGGGGTCGCACATTTCATGGGCACATCAACGGAAGAGCACTGGGTGAGGCAGGAGTTTTCGCTCTGTGCGTACGGAGTGTGGTAGCTTCCATCAGGAAGGCTGTCGATGGTCGAGAGGCTGTTCCCATTATCCAATTGTCCACTTTTCCTCGCATCCGGATGGTCTCCGGTACTATCAGCATGCATCAGCCCATATTGGTGTCCTCCATTATGCATGTGTCCACCGTTGTCAAGCATGAGAGAACTGGAGACGTACTGAGACATCAGAGTTGATTCTGAAGGGGCGGGGGACATAGAGGAGGAATGTATAGCTGCCATTGAAGGCTCTCGGTCCGAAGAGTGAGGCAAGGGGTTGTGGTAGGGGTCTGCTTGCCAGGGGGGGTAGCTCCGGGACGAGTACTCACTCATATTGAAGCTATCAGGGTAGGGGTTATTCATAGGAGGAGACCATGACTGTGACATGTCTGACTGCATCACTGTGTTGGGATTGTTGTGCCCCCCCCAGTTGGGGTACAATGAGGGGTTGACCATCGGAGTAATGGGCACAGGCTCAACTGATCCAGGGTAACACTGAGAGGGCGAGGCTGAGCATCCCATTGGATAATCCATCTGCTGCACCACTGGTTTGTTGCATAGTATCGCTGGCGGGTTGGATCGCTTGCTCCCCTTCTTGGCTGTGATTTTAGCAACTTTGTTATATTTCTTTGCCAATTTCCAGTCTTCAAATATTTCAGGATGCTGCTTCTTAACGTGCCTGGACAGACTCTTGTTTGTGCTGTATGCCCGGGAACAGTCATTGCTCGGGCAGCAGTGCAGGTTCTCCTCGTTTCCGGCAGGAACAGCGGGGGTGCTGGAGGGATACCCCTGCATGGAGGCAGGAATCTCGGTCTTGATTTGCTTTGGAGACATGATTTGTGGGACCATTTTTGGGAATTCGTTGCAGTGCACCTCCTTATGCTGGTGTTCCTGTGGAGCTGCTACGGGAACAGGATATGCCGGAGGAATATCTCCTTGCCTGGTCACATTATGCTGCGCTGGTGGTAGGTTTGCATCGGCAGGTGCTGGAGCGGGGTTAGTCAGTGGAGTGTAGCATTTCTCCGGTTCTTTTATCCCATGACCCGCCATTGAATTCAGCATGTTTTCAATTGAGTGCTTCACTTTAGCGGCCTCTGGTGATCTACATGGCGATGCATTTGCCTTTGAGACGTCGTTCATGAACGCCTCTCTGTTGTTCCTTTCAAAACCAAACTCGGCAGGGCGTGCGTCTTCCTTCATCAGGGTGCTCTCAGGTGGAGGATCAGGCATCGCAGATACAGCAGGGTTTTGATTAATTACAACAAAACTGTTTACAGCATCATTTGGTCTATGATGCTCCTGGTGAGACAGAAATTCAGACTGTGAGTAGAAGATCTTGCCACAGTTATCGGTTTGGCAGGTGTAAGTGAGGTAATGCTGAGCCTCATGATCATACAACAAGTAGGCCTCACTGAAAACTTGGCCGCAGTTTGGGAACATGCACTGGGCTTTAAATTCGGGGTGTGTTTTTCTGTGCATGAGGAGCTCAGAGTTGGAGTTGAAGTTGGCCTTGCAGTCCAGCTGAATGCATATGTACGGTCTGGTGCCACAGTGCATCTGCAGGTGATCGTTGAGGTGTCTGACGTTGACGAACTGCCTCCTGCAGTACTGGCACACCACCTTCTGTTTCTGGATCTCTAAGAACCTCATGGCCTCCTCGTCGTCCTTGTGGGATCTGACGTGAGCCATCAGGTTGCGGAAAAACTTGAAAGCCTTTGTGCAGTTTGTAACAGGACAGTAACAGTCTTGACTGATCTGAGGGTCAGACGTCGGTTGCTCTATCTTAAGAGGCGTAGCAGAAATGTTGCCAACTTGAGGGATGATTTTAACGGGACTCATGCTCGCCTTGGCTGCAACTTTCACCATTTTTGTTGGACTTTTAGGCGACTGAGGTGGTTTGGTTACCTTCCGTGCAGCTTTCATCGCTGCCAGTCTCTCTTTGCATGATTGCTTTACATGTGATGCTACATGGGGTTCCAACACCTCCCTGCTTTCAAAACTGTCAGCACAGATCGGGCAGAGATACACTCCATCTTTGAAATGTTTCTGGGCATGACGGACGATCCTGTGGCCCAAGAACTCCTTGTCACACAGAACACAATACTGCATGTAGGCCCGCCAGTTTCGGAAGCGGGCGGACACAAACCCTTGCTCCCTAAGTTTTTTAGCCTCTCTGTTCTTTTCTTTTTCATCTGTAATCTCATTGAGTTCGTTTGTAGTTGTGAGCAAGAAGTCCTCCAAATCCTTGTATTCGGGAAGTTTTCCAAGTGCGCTTTCCATCTCCTGTTCATCCGTGTCATTGAGCGTGTCGATGGAAGAGACGATGGCCGCCTCCTCGCCCATCAGGGCCAAGCAGTTGCGCTTCAGCGTCTTCCAATCCCAGAACTCCGGATCAAAAGGCCATTGTGTCTTCAAGGCCAGCAGCAACTCGCAACGCAAAGAGTTCGGCACCGGCAGACTCCCGTCCTCCTCCGGCTTCTGGTCGGGTTCGTTGTACAACGACTCCACGGCGTAATACGAGTCAACGGTTGGCTGCAGGAGGAACTCGGTCAGCTGACAAGCTCGTTTGACCTCTAGATCAGTTGGCAGGAGGCAGGAAATGGTCTTACAGATGGTAGACTTGCTTTCTTTGTGATCACTGGAGGTCATTTTTAGAGCTTGAATACACATTTCTACGCACACTGGAAGCCCCACCTCTCCAACCTGGGAAAAAAAAAGAACATATGATAAATGCGAGACTTCAGGCAACATTTAACATTTGCACACACACACAGATCATAATATTACCAGAATAAATGTAGTACAAGATTAAAGAATCATAGTCATAATATTACCAGATTAACGTGGTAATAATATAACAAATCAGAAAATGATCAGAACAAAATAAAGTCGTATGACAATGAAGTAATAATATTAAGTTCTGCACATGCAGTATTTTTTTTCTTACCTCATTTTGGATAACTTTGATGAGAAACAGAATGTGGCAGACGTTTCCGCACTGCAGTGCCATCTCCTTGCTGCGGCTGAGGAACGAATCGGCAGACGCCTCCAACCGCATAAGCAGTTTACTCCAGAACAGCGTAAGTTCCCTGAAAGAGGAAGAGAATAAGGCCAGATGAGATTCTGAAAATAAACAAAGAAAACATTAGGACAAATTAAACTAAGGACCTAGTTAACATTTAACACAGGGCGTCAACAATGGAGTAGGATTACAGGCTTTGCCGGCTATGTGGAGCCGCAGGCCACAGTCTTCAGCTCTGCTTTTGTTATTATTAATCATCAAAATGGTGACATGAGCCAAACTGCTTCAGGGCGATTAACTCGTCTTCATGTTACTGATTTTTGTTTCTGATGGCAGCTAGAAACTTGATTTAAATGTTAAGCAGACTTAAGATAAAAACAATAGCAACTTGTGTGCCAACTGACAGAAATAAAATCTGGTTTTACCTCAAAATATATTGAAAATGTTCATCACTCTCAGTTATAATAGTAAGAGAGTCCAAATTCACAGATTTTAATAAAAATGTGATAATTGCCCCAGAGTTTCTTGTAGGGACAGATGAGGTGCGGTTTGGGACTCACCAGGCACAGTAAACGTCTTCCTGAAGGAGCTGTCGCTTCAGAAAGGCCGTACACAAACACAGAGCCGCCTTCTCGTCGCCCTCCGACTCCAGGTTGCAGATCATTTCAAGAGCATCTTTGCAGTCTATCGACGAAATCTATAAAAGACATTAAAAAAAACACGGGATACAGAGCTATTCCGAGTCCTGTTCCTCTAGAAAAGATAAAAGCAGCAGCTCAGGTCGGATAAAGTAAAATCTAGTTGTGTTTTTCTATTCATTTCATGAATAAAAACTTTAAACATCAATTACTTTTGGTTAATTTATGCAAAAAAAAAACATTTAATAAGGGAAAATTCCTTCCAAAAAGCTACAGCATGTGCCATTTTTCAAAAAATCTTAAAAATCATCAGAATAATCAATTACTAAAATAATTGTAATGCTATAAAAATAGTTCACTTAAAAAATGTAGGCGAACTTGTTGCCTCACGAAACAAAGTTTTCAAAACTTAAACATGTTAGTATCTGCAAGCTGTACATCTTAAGTTTACACAACTTGATCATTTTGACATAATTCTAATGATAATTGTACAAATAACTTCAATCTATTCTAAAAGCAAATTAGATTAATTTATTTAAACTCACGTCAAAATGTTAGTTTTCATTAAATTACCTGGTGCAATTTAGTAAGCATAACTTAGGTTAACCTATAAATATGAACATGTAATTAATTAAACAACAAAAGATATATTGTTTTTAACTTTGATACCTTGTTGCCCAGTCAAATACTTAACTTTTTTGCATGAACTCAACTTAAATAGGTTAAATTTTCAAGCATTTCTTATCCAAATATTCACACCACTTGTTTCTCAACAGGTTCATGAGACTTAAGTTAAGTTCACATGAAATCTTTTATTAAACAGGATGTTTTGTTTCACAGTGTAGCTGAAGCTCTACTTGTTTTCACTTGAATTGTTAAGGTGGAAACTTCTGGAAAGGATTGGTCGTTTTAACAGGATTTTTTCTTACCTCTTCCATCAGCTGCTCCTGGCTTTTCGTCATGCAGATGCAAACCAAGTAGGTCTGCTTGAAGTTGCCTTTTCCTTCATACCCTGGGTACTCTGAGCAGATCTTTGCTAGCACAGCCGCTTTGTCGGTGCTGTCCGCTTTGATAAGGTGCTTGATTCGCATGTTGAGAAGCGCCGGACCTTCCGATTCGAGATATTCGTGCACTAAGACACAAAAAAAGACACTTAGCTAAAAGTTATTCCAAGTTATTCCATGGGATTACAGCAGCACAGTAAGTCATGACGGAGCGCTAACCTTGTTCAGTCCGAGGAATTTGATTGGACAGGATGCTGCTTAGCGTGGCGTTGGTCCAGACGCCGTCCTGCTGAGCCAGAACCGAGAGCAGACGGAGCTGGGTGCTCCCACTTTCTTGCAAAAGGCTGTGTGCCAACTGCAGCAAAACACCAAAACGGAACAAAAACTTCACAACTAAACCTTTAGAGACGAGGTAAAATGAGCCACTTTTCATATCAAGGCAACGTTAGCTTAGCTGTTACTTATGTACCCTCATATATTTCAATCAATGAGTGTAAACAAGTTAAAAAAATGACTCAAGTTACCAAGTCAATAAGTCACTTTTTCCAAATCAAGCATATTTTAATTACAGAGGTGGGTAAAGTACCCGAAAATTATACTAAAGTAAGAGTAGTACTACTTCGACATATTTTTACTCAAGTAAAAGTAAAAGGTATTTGGTAAAAAGTCTACTCAAGTAATTAGTAACCGATCAAATTATCAATCATTTAATGTTTAAAAATTACATCACCAGACAGATCAGTTTAAAGAGTTACGTGGAAATGTTGGTATTTTAAGGACGAAAAAAGGACAATAATTTCTACAGTAAAAGAATAAAATCAGGTAAAAGCCGAAAATTTACCAGAAAAAATCTGAAATTTTGATACTAATCTCTAGAAAAAACAATTTAATTTCTGAGCTTCAAAAGTTTAAAATGTGCAAGAAGAAAAACACTCAGAAATTTTGAGATTAATCTGAGAATTTTTCTAGAAAAAAAGGAGGACATTTCTGATTCTCGCAAATTTGAGACTTGGAGTTCTAAATTTTTTACAGATTGATTTAAAAAAAATTTGAGTTTTCGACTTGAAAACTTTTGACTTTTGGAGCTCAGAACTTTGCATGGTTTTTCTGGAAAATTTCACAGGTTCATCTCCAAATTTCTTAGTCTTTTTCTTGCAAATTGTTTTACTTTTGGAGCTCTGAAATGTTCTTGTGTTTTTTTTAAAGAAAATTTGGACGATTAATCTCAAAATTTCAAATTTTTTCTTGCAAATTTTCATCCTTTGGAACTCAGAAATGTCCTTTTTTTCCTAGAAAATTTCAAAGTTTCAAAAGTTCAATAAAAAACTTTTGAAACTTTACCTAAAAACTGCAGTTGTGTGTCTGAGTCTGGTGAATTTCTGGTTAAACTATGTTTGTTTTTCATTCAGTGGGTAGAGCAGTGACGCTTAATAATGAAATTACTCAGTAAACATTCACTTTAAAGAGTGAAGAAACATTTTGAACAGATAAAAGTAACAACTTTACCAACTAAATGAAATTTTGCCTTCCTTCTAAAGGCCCCGACATACTGGGGGCCACTTCAGGCGGACATGTCTGCGCAAGGCCAGATTTTAATGACTCTGTGTTTCACGTTAAAACTCCCCGGTGGAAACAGAGTTCACATCGAACTGGTTTTCATGTGACACCGGGCTGATAAGGTTGAGAATAAGGGTTATCCGAGTTCAGATTGTTGCAATGTTGAGATCAACATGATAAAAGTCAACATAGAGTTGTCACGGGGACGTGATGGACACGTGAGCGAACATGCTTCACAGCAACAGGCTTTATGTATTCACGCAAAAGTTGACATGGTGAATTATGCAGAATTATAGGAACAGAGCCAGGCGTCCAAATAGTTCATCAAACCTGCTAGTTCTCATAAAGGAATTTGTTATTTTAGGTAATCGGTACGCCCGAGTATGTGGGGGGGCCCTTTACGGTTTGGTCACATGATCAGCGGTTTTCACCGTTGCCTAGCAACAAGGAGTGCCTCAGCAGAAAATTCCAGAATCTGACATGTGGGCTATTATTTTACTGATGTGAACCAGCTTTTATGAGCTGTATTTTCCTAATTAAGCGACTTGTTATGATTGCGCCAGTGCAGCGGCGACGGCCTGCGGGATGCTGACCTTCACGGAGGACTGGAACTCCTCCCATAAGGCACCAGGGACATGCTGGGGCACCGAAAGCAGCAGCTCCGCGCAGCTCCTGTGAATCCAACACAAGTCGTTTGGTAAAGCCACATTTAGGTCAAGGATGTGCACACATTCAACAAAAACACATCCTAAGATAGCTGTGAAACCTGTGTGCTGATCAGGAGGGGGAAAAGGTGATGAAGGGAAGAAATATCGTCGTTAAAGCCACTAAAAAACACAAAAAATGGCAGAAAGAGTTTAAATCTGTATGGTTTCTAACTAGAGGTGCACTACTTCAACATATTTATACATGAGTAAAATTTTTGACATAAAATTTTTCTAGAAAAAGCAAGTAAAACCCTGAGTTTGCTAGAAAAACCCCCAAGAAATCTGGAAATGAATCTGTGAAATTTTCTAGGAAAAAAAGGACATTTCTGAGTTCCAAAGGATGAAAATTTGCAAGAAAAAATTTGATTAATCGTCCAAATTTGGATTAATCGTCCAAATTTTCTCTAAAAAAAACAAAAAAAAACAAGAACATTTCAGAGCTCCAAAAGTAAAACAATTTGCAAGAAAAAGACTAAGAAATTTGGAGATGAACCTGTGAAATTTTCCAGAAAAAACATGCAAATTTCTAAGCTCCAAAAGTCAAAAGTTTTCAAGTCGAAAACTCAATTTTTTTTAAAATCAATCTGTAAAAAATTCAGAACTCCAAGTCTCAAATTTGCGAGAATAAAATCTGAAATATTGATATAAATCTAAGCAATTTTCTAGAAAAAAGAGGAAATTTCTTAGCTCTAGAAGTAAGAACATAAAGAGTTGAAATAAATGACTGCTATTTCCCAGTGAAATCCAACAGGAGAGCGTTTATTCGCTCAAGTTTGATGTTTTTCACTCACAGCGCTAACTTTTCAAGTAGGAGTGGCACGTTTTCACAATCGGAGGAGAGACAGGAAGCAGCCTTAGCGAAGCTGAGGATGGCCACGGTGTAAACCTCCAGCAAAGGCAGCGGGTCTTCATCGGTTTTCCAGCGCCCGGCATGTTCCACCAGAACCTGGGAATCAAAAAACAAACCACACACAGGCATCAGAACCGGCTAACAGCAGAAAACATGCACAAAATGTAAAGAAACACCAGAAAAATAACAAAAACATGGATTTACTACTGAATCTTTAATAATTCGGCTTGAAAAATAATGTGAAGTATATATATATATATTTAATTTTGAATAGTAGATTAGGCTATTCTCAGATGACGGAACAAAAATCTGCTTTTTAAAACCAAATGATTCGTATTTATGTATTAATAAATATGCATTAAAGTCCATGCTGTTGGTTGGTGCATTTATGAACCGAAAACGATGGGAAATCTCAGCTTTGACCCATTAAATAAACTGACAGCTGAAGGGAAATCTGGTGGCTGATGATCTATAGATCCACTTTTCATATTTTCATTACACTAAACCTCATTTAGCAGAACCAATACGAGTTAAAACAAATGTTTTAGCATCTTTATGAAACTTTTAAAGCATTTTACTAATCTGAATTTTGTTTTCTATTCATTAAATGCATCAAAACTAAACTAGTTAAATTATTTTCAGTCTATAATCAACAAAAAAAATTACACTTTCATGTACTTTTTATATGCTAAGAAGCATAACTAGGAATGTTTTTTGCTTGGTGATTAATGGGTCAAAAGCTGAAAATAAATCTTAAAAATTAAACTTTCCTATGAATTTAATGCATCAAAACCCAAAGCCTCTATTATTTAGTCTGTAAACATGTCATTAAAGTGAATATTTACACAAATACGAATATAATAAGCTGAATTATAGCAGTTTAACATTCTGTTCATAGGAATCAACAAACTATTAATATTTCTTTCTTATAATTGCTGCTTATTATTAAGCAGTAATAAAACTGAAAGACAAAAAAAGGTTCACTTTGTTTTTATACTTTAATCAGATAAAGTTTAAGGTTGTTACTATAACACATAATGGAGACAATATTATATTTGTTTTTAGGCCTGTAACGATAAATTTTGCTGGACGATTAATTGTCTAAAAAATTATTGCGATAAACGATAATATTGTTTCAAGACCTTTTGACTCTGATTTAATGGAAATGACTAATAATACGTGCGATTTCCTGATACACCTTATTTTCAAAAGAACACGTAACACTGGAACTGATAAACTAAATAAAACAACCAAAAACAAAAATAAAATGGATTCTCAGCTCAGACTCCATTAACAAAAAACGTACTTGAATAAAAACTAGACAACATAAAGCCAAAGTGGAAATAAGTACAGCATTCAGCCAAAAGAGTGCAGATTATGAAGCCTGTATACTATATTGCCCTTCAGTAATCACTATATTTAAATAGAGAAAACGGGCACATCCGTCTACCTGATGCAAAAGTTCGTACTACACCATTTTTGCCCCTATTTTCCCCTTATGACAATCTTAGATCGTTGGCCGAGCCAAGATTGTCGCTGGTGATTTCGTAACCGATCAACCTATAGTGTGAGGTGTGTTACGGTAGATCGTCGTGGCCGCTCCGATCTAAATCGGGGTTTTTCCCCGACTGGGAGCTTAAAGCTGAATGTGACAGGTAGCCAATCAGAAAGCGCGGATTCTCCTCGGTGCTTTCTGAGGGGAAATCACGGAGGGGAATCCCAAACAGCTGACACGGCGCAACATGAAGTCCAGCGGACATTGGAGATGATATGTGGAAACAACATTAATGTTTATTCAACTTTTCGTGCAAAGAATAAAGAAATGACAAGAGGAGGAGTTGGAGCCAAATTCCTACCGCAGATAAACCCGGTAAGTTTTCAACTGCTGTTCGTTAACGTGACATAAATAGGTTATAATGATTTTCATTCAGTCAGGACTTTACGTAGATTCTAGTAAAACATTGATTAATGCCTGGTTTTAAAATGAGTTAACTGGACTTGTAGCCATTATTTTGTGCCCATGTGGCTGGACACCACACTGCACGACGAACCCGATCGAACCGTTATACCTGGGATTTCTGTCGGCTAATGTGTCTCTCAGGGTTTGAAGATGGGCCGACAGCTCGTGTCATGTGCGCTGGACATTAGACTAAGGAAACGAGGAAGGGAGGGTCAGTGGAGAGCACCGGAGCTGAGCCTTTTTCATTCAGTGCCATCAACAGAAAGAAAAAGGCCGGAAGAGACGATAAAGCCGATAATTAAAATGAGGTCGATAGGTTTAATTTATCGTCCGATTAATTGATTTATCGTTTATCGCCACAGGCTTATTTGTTTCATTTTCTTTTCTTCCTGCTTTACACAACCATCATTATTTACATACATTTTACTATTCGAGTTGTTTTTCTGATTTCAAATAACACTCCTGCTATTTGCACAATTTTTTATCCACTTCTTCTAAATAACCTGTTTTTATTTATTTACATTATTTTTTAAATGTATTCCAAGCCGATACACTTATTTTTTCCTTTCTTTTTTGTTCTCCACGGTTTTTAGAGGTGCAGAAAAAAACTGATTCGAAGGAGAATCACAATTTCTAAACCTGGGAATCATGAATGGATTCCGGTCTAGTTGCATCATATTTTTAATAATTCTTTGGCATTTTCTTATTCAACAGAAAACCAAGCTGAGCTAACCTTAAGTTACAGAATTTTATGCAGAAACGTATTTTAATTTAAATATAAACTGGTGGGATTTGATGCAGTATGACTTAAATAAATGTTTTATTCATTTACACTGCATTTTCCTCTCGTCTGTCACGTAATTTAAACCGAATATCGAGATCGTCTGAATAGACAAAATGTTTCTGAAGGTTAAATATTCGCATCTCTACCATTTCTAATAACTGCAGAGTATTTTCTTTTGCCGTGAATTTGTCCTTTCTATACAGTCTGTTATTCTTAATTCCAGTTTAGATGAGCAATGCACCGATCCAATATTAATATTGGTATCACTGAAAAACTGCTGGATTGAATAATCAGTATAATTCTGATTATTCTGGTTATTTATTTTACATTAAATTTAAAATTACTTCAAATGCTTCTTTCTGAAGTTGCAGTTTATTTTAGCTTCTTTATTGTTTTTTATTTTACTTTTTTTGTTCTACTCTTAATTGCACTGAACAAATTAAACAAACTGAAAAGTTAAAGTTTTGTTATTTTTACATGTTTGACCAAGTTTATGAAGCTACTGGTGTATTTGAGTGAGCTGTACTGGTGCAGAGTTATCAAATACATTTGTAATTCAGTACATTTATGTCTGCGTTTAAAAAAAAAAATAAACGTTTTAAGTCGGTTGTGTCGGTTGATGGTAAAACTCAGATTTCAGAAGTAAAAAAAGTAGATTGTTTGCATTCCTGGTGTTTACATTTTTATTTTTGTGTAACTAAATGCTTTGTCTTACTGTCACTCCCCACTGAGGAATAATAAAAGTTATTTCTATCCTATTGTTTTGGGATTTATATCCTAAAACTATACTGTTTTTCTTCTGATACCGAAGAAAAATCGGTATCAGCTGGAAAAACATGATAAAATGTAAATTTTTGCTTTGGGAGTGTAACTAACATGTAGCCCAGCAGCACTATGACGCTATCATAACCTCTAATACTCCATTAAAACCAAAAATAAAGCAGATTTTTATTGATAGGAAACAACTAAAAAGTAAAAGTAATGACTGAAATGAGAAGATGACTTGTGCAGCATGGAGACACTTGGAGGTTTTATTTAGGTAGCTGCAGGCTAATTAATGAGTAGGATGTAATGGAGTCAGTGACCACTGACACACTGTTCCCTCTAAATCAGCGGCTCTGATGCAGATGAAGCAGGATCGCCTCATTTCAGACGTAAAGCGCGTTAATGGCGATATCTATAACACCGTAATTAACATCTGCGCTGATGTAATTAGCCGGATTAATTAAGATGGAAAAGGCCCGGGCCAGCGTCCTATTGAAGAAGAAAAAAAAAAATCACAGCGATCAATGAAGCACCCTCAGAAAGTAACCCCATTTTAAAACACTCCAAAACCCACAAAGGAAGATTTGTAGCTTTTTTTAAAGCGTTTATTTTAGTGCACTTCAATGCATTCGCAGCCGCTAACGCAGCTATACCGTTTTTTTTTTTTTTTTTTGCACAGCATGACCACTGCACAGGACAGGGGTCTCTGCCTGCATACCAGCTAGCAACATTCATCTGCTGAGGGCGATCTGGCCTGGAAAATACGAGCTATATTTGCACAGTTGGCACACTCTGCAGCGACCGCCAATCTACTTCACAGCCACAGTTTGCAAATAACTGCACGTCAGAGACGTACATCAGTTTGAAAACGGGAAATTAGTTTTTTTTTCCTCCCCGCTCTCCCTCCCCTCCTGCTACATCTAGAAATGCAGCCGACTAGCTTGGATGCTAGCTGCTTTAGCTACATTGTTGTAGCAAACGTAGACGCGCATCCTCGGCCAGGAAGCCAGAGGGGCTGCAGGCTGGCCGGGATGAGCAGCGGGATAGCGGGCTAACCTGGCAGAAATCCTGGCAGAAGTGAAGGGAGGCTTCCGGCGGAGGCTGCGGACTCTCCTTTAAAGCCGCGGTCAGAGCCTGGAAGCGATCGCGGAGCTCCTCGGTGGCTTTCCGTGTATCATATTCCTTTTCTGTCTCCCCCTCCGCCATCTTCACAACAATCACGACCGCGTACGCACAGATGTTACGCTGCCAGACCCTGCACACGCACGCGCACGCAGGAAGGGGGAAGGGAGAGCTCACAGAGGGAGGGCTCCTCCTAAAAAAGAGGACCCCTCATGTCAAGAAAGCGTCCACCCAAAGGCGGATCAAAGGAGAAAACAGGCCCCAAAACAGGGCCGCTCCAACACTTTTTTGGGGTCCGAAGCAGGTTTTCATTCGGGGTCCCTCAATATCAACCCGAGGTGGGAAGATTACCCAAATAAAAGTAAGTAATACTAGGTAAAAAATAAAAGTACTGAGTAACTGATCAAAACAGGCATTATTTTATATTTTAAAATGACATAATGAGGTGGACCAAATTATAAAGTTAAGTAGAATTTTTGTTATTTTAACAAAAATAACAAAATCAGGCAAAATTTACACTTTTCTAAATCAGTTTTCTTTCAAAATGAAACTTGTGAAACTAACAAAAACTGCAGGTTTGTGGTGATTTTTTTTCTTTTGGGTTAAAACAAGTTGCTTATACAGTGGAGAATCTAGAAATTTTACTCGGGTAACAGATGTGTGACCCTTCATAGAAAAATTACTCAATTAAAAGTAAAAAATACTGCTATATATATATATTTTTTTTTGTTTTATTTTTTAAAGTTAGTCAAGTAAGTAAATATAACTACCAACTCTGTTAGTTATTTGTTTTTCACAAACAAAAATGGAGTGGTGTCATATTTTAACATTTGGGTTAGCTCAGTTTTATCTGACAGTCATTTCTATGCAGCTACAGCCCAGCAGGGGGCACTACACAGTTGCATAAATAGCTTATACTTCCTGTTCACATTTTTTCTTGTCTTTTCTCTTTTTTTGGATTAATGGATGTTTTACAGATGTTTCTTTGTATCAAACTCATGGGTCCATATTATACGAGTCGTATTAATATTTTTTTATTTAATTTTATGATTATAAACAGTATTCAAGTGTTTGAAAACTTTTTCTATTTGGAACAATGTGGAGTTAGGGGATATAAAAAAACCTACCATGCAGCAATACATACTTGCTAATGTATGGAACTACATATTAAAGTACTGCACATTAGTAAAATAGTATTTTCTAGTAGAGCCCCATCTACTGGCCCCACATCCTTGTAAATCAGAGCCAAAATTCCCAACAAAAACAGAAAATTTATTAACGCTTAATATATAAAACTTTTTCTATTAATAAGATGGGAAAGTTTGAACAGAAATGGGAAAAAAATTTTTTTGTAAAGATTCAGGTTTTCTGCTATTTTTAGTACATCGAACTGAATTAGTTGTAAGAAGAACCCCAGAAGAATTTATTTAAAAAATACCAATAAAATATAATTTTTACAGAAATTAAAAAAACGTAAACCTCTTTTTTTTTTTACATAAAATGTTACTAGTTGTTTACATAAGTCATTTTAGATCCTATAAAATAATTTATTTTGAACATAAAGTTTGCAATCGCATCACTTGCCCTGAAGTTTCACATCACATAAAACAGTTTATAAAATAAAAAAGACACCAGACTTTCATGATGACCTCTTGGTGCACTTTTTTAATTAACTTCAGGTCCTCAGTTATTGATACGCAGTTATCAATGCAAACACAAAGGCTAGTTACACATCACAAACACAGAAACGCTAACATAAACAACACCTGCTTCCAAACAGAGAGCAGCTTGTGCATTTCAAAAGAGACAGCCTGCAGGTTTCCACGTTTCATATCAACTTATGGTAATAGCAGGTGCTGCAGTGACACTCTGTGTGGTTTCTCACTGGGAAGGTGTCTACCGTTGTCTGCAAGAAGGTAAAATGAGCAGGAATGAATAAGAAAGAGATTAATTGTGTATTTTATTTATTTTTTAAGCTGAATTTTATGAAAAATCAGCATAGAAGTAGACAAAAAACATATAAAAAGTTATCAAATGCTGACGTTTAGCATTTGATAGTTTAATCTTAGCTACATTTGCTATGAAACATTAGCATTTGATAGCTAACGTTTGCTAATGTTAGCCACCAAAGCTATATGTTAGCTATCAAATGCTAACGTTTGCTAGTGATATATGATATAAATATGTGTTAGCTAACACATATTTGACAGTGAAATATGAATGAAAGAAATCAGAAAAATACCTTTTTGTATAAAATATAGAGAACAACATAATTTATGATATAAACATATATGAAATACAGCTTAAGCACACATAAAATAGATTTTATAATAATAATAATAATAATAATAATAATAATAATAATAATATACTGTATAATAGCATTATGCAATACATTATTATATATTAATTGATATTTTGATGTGTAAAAATGGCACTGGACAATTGTTGACTGTGTTCTTTAACTTTGTGTGTATATATATATATATATATATATATATATATAGTATGTATAAAATAAATACTTCCATAATAACTGCTTGCAAGTGTGCTAAGTTATTTGCACTAGGAATTAGACCAAAAGTACTTGGTATGTTTTTGCAGTGAAAACTTTATGCATCTAGTTTAATTAAATGAATAATTTTTTACCTCGAAGCTGTGCTTTGCAACGCAGCACGTTGCCTCTGAGGTGATGTTCTTGGGGACCGCCATCGTCTGCATGGCCGTCTGCGGCGTCGGGTACGCCCGGGAGAAGCAGCAGCCCATGCACTGGTAGATCGGCGCATGGTCCCGTGAAAGAATCCGGTTCAGGCCCAGGCTGCATTCTCCACAGCCCACTGCAAAACCAAACAGACACTGTGAAACACTACAGGGTGGTTTAAAATCAAGGTTTGAAAATTCAAATATAAAGCATTTGTTTCCAGCTTTAAGTTAGAATTTAAAGTTTAAAAATTTTATTTAACAGCAAAAGTTAATTTATTTAAACACCGATTTTATGTTCTGATGCTTTATTAATCTTCAATTATGAGCTAAAGCTTTATTTCAAATAATTATTTCACATTATGCCAGGAATCTGCCCTCACCTAGTTGAACAAGAACACATCGCAGCATTATTTTCACTCACGTTGAAATAAATACTTTTTACTACAATTTAAATTCATGATTCAATTTGCACAAACAAAATATATTTTAATGCATTTTATTAAAAATTACACTGAATTCTTTTGAACAGAGCTAAAGCAATGTCAGAAGATATTTTCCTTAACGATTTGGTCAGTTGGATAAAAATTTTAAAAAGAGCCAGATAAACTTAACACAAGATACAAAAGCATGCAGCTAAGCATCCTGGGAAATAATCTCTTTATCTTTTTTCAGTTATTTTTAATTGCTACCTTAAAAACCATAATATTCCTTTGGAGTTATGACAAAAGTAATAAAACGTTAACAAAGCTTATGTTGTATAAACTCACGAAATTTAAGTTCAAAATCCAAAACTTGAAACATTTATTTTACTTAAAGAGTAAAAGTTAGTAGATACAATTAAATGAGGCTCAAATGGTTTTACAGTGTAGAAAGGCAGCGAAGGAGTGAAAAACACTACAAAAACACAAAACCTACTTTTAGTTTAGTTTAGTGGAAATATGTCAGTACACTTGAAATGAGACAAAAACAATTTATAAGCAATGCTGATTTGGAGCATTAGTCCTCAACATAAAGGATATAAACAAGATTTAGAAACTTGTTTTAAGTTAATAATTCCTTAATATTGATGGAAAAGGTACAAATTATTCCACTTTTAACATGGGAAAATCAATATTAAGGAATTATTGACTTAAACAAGCTCCTATGGCTTCCTTACATGTTAGTTAGTTTAGTCTTAATTCAATTGTACTAAGATATTTGCACTACAAATTAGACCAAAGATACTTGGTAAGGTTTTTTTTTTTTTTTCAATTGTTTTAAATTGTTTTAAATTGTCTCCTTTGTTCTTTAATTTTTAGCTGAAACTCAAATAATGTTATAAATGTTTATTTTTTTAGCTAACAGCTTGTTTGTGTGTAGCTTGTCTGTTAGTTAAAATATGTAAAAAAAATGTATCTAACAAATCATCCTTACTGCTTGAAGAGTCGAAGTTGGGATGAGAATCAGCTACGTTCAGAAGAAAAAACAACAGAAGAAGAGTCACTGCGGCCGACTTCATGCAGCCCATAGTCGTAACAGCAGACACCTGTAACACGGAGACAAAAAGACATATTTATTAGAGAATATGTTCGGTTTTAGAGCAATAAAATAGAAAGATGCAGGCTGTTACCATGTTGCGATAAAGCTTGTCTTCATTCCGCTTCTTTTCAAGACTCCTTTATATTGAGGACTAACCACCGAAACAGCTAATTTTATACCTGACTACTTCCTGGATTAGGTGATACCTGCTGACCTTATCGCTGATCTCTGTGATTCACTGTTTACTTTGCCCCCTTTCCTCTAATCCATTTAGAGCCCAGAAAGATTGGAACAAGTTGTGGAAACTCATAATATACTTCCCCCATCCTGGCGATGGCCGTTCTGTTTAATCCCTGGATTTTTGTTACCTGGTAACACAAAGGTTGCTGTCGTACATCAGATCAGGACAGAAAGATTCCCATTAATTAGGGATTTTGTCCAACCGTAAACCATTTATAGAGTTATTTTACCAATAAAGAAAGTGTTTTTTTATCGGAATAACAGGACGTTTTATGCCTGTAAGTGTTGTGTTTTTAGGTTAAATGAACTTTTACTCATGAGTCACATCCACTGAAACATGGAGTGGGCGGCAGATTGAGCTCAACATGTGGCTGGAATCAGACAACCTTTCGATTGCAAGATAACGTTTACTTCCAAATTTAATGTTAACGGCATCATTTTGAAATGTATCTTGATTTGCTAGAGGCAAGTTATTAAGACGCCGTTTTAGGACCTTTGTAGACTGAAAAAATAAAAAGGTGAGTAAATTTCTGCCCAAAAGCTCTGCAATGTTGAGATTAATCACAGAGATTTTCTAGAAAAAATGTGAATGTCTGAGCTCCAAAAGTCTAAAATTTGAAATCTCTGAAAATTTGAAATTATTATGAGAAATCTTCTATAAAAAAAACAAGAACATTTTGGTGCTCCAAAAGTTGAAAATTTTCAAGAAAAACTGAAATCTCCAAGAAAAAAATTCTCGAGGTCCAAAAGTGAAACATTTTAGGGAAAAACAACTTTGACGTTTTAGATTAATTGCAAAATTTTTCTGGAAAACACTTGGAAATTTCTGAAACGGACGATGATTGACAGCGCTAAGACCCGCCTCCTGACTCTGATTGGTTGTTTCCAGATATTGCCACTTTATCATTTGTCACAAGTTTTAATATGTTTTAGGTGGAGATTCATTTATGAAGCCACTTCATCAAAAATGATCCACTTTCATAGCAGTGCAGCTCTTATTAGCTATTTTTTGGCATTTATAAAACTGCAACATAAGTTTTTATGACCATTTTCATGACCACATCAATTTTTTACGGAAACAAGAGATGTAATACTTCATAATAAGATTAGTTTAAGTTAAAATAAAAATCACAGTGTAGTAAAAAATACCTCTAACAGTCAATATTTTCCTAAAAGTCACTTAAATGTCATCTGCCACGACCATCTTGGGTTTTGAGAAGACTATGACTGATGTAAGATTATTTTCTGTTAATGAAAAGCAAAAAATACTTTGTTATAAGTGAATTAATCTGCCAGTGTAACTATTACTTTTTATCAACACTAAGGAATTATTGACTCTAAAAAAGTTCCTATATGTTGCTGAAAAGTAACTTGTAAGCTAGTTTTGTTTCATTTCAAGTGCACTGAGATATTTCCATTGGAAACTAAAAACTACTTTGTGTTTTTGCAGTGTTCTCTCTGTGTTTTTTCCTGTTCTTAAAATGATTTGATTGCATATCCAGGATGGATTCCATGAATAAACGCGCAGCAATTTGATATCTGATAAGGAGTTTCCATTTGTCCTCCCGCGATCTCTGAAAATGTCAAGGATGAATAATTTATTTTAGGTTTAATTTGCGAGTTCCCTTAAGTGCCCATGTTCCGTGTCCTTGGTTGTTTTGGTCATAAATCCTCCCTCAAGCAGTGAGAATACAAGAGACAACACTATAAAATAATAATTTGTCATTTTGTAGCCTTATGCTTTTTTAAAGTAGCACTTAGATGTTTTTTTTTTCCTCTTTTCTTCTAAAAAGTGCCTGAAATAGCAAACAGAAATGTTAGTTTAAACAGAATCATAATAATTAAAACACAAACCTTTAATAATCTGGATCTTTTATTTAAAGTTCATTGGAAAGTAAATCTCCTTCTGATTGGACAGAAGCCCATCTTGATAGTGAGCATGGCTTAACTTCCTCTGATGTTGCCATGGTTTCATGTTCACCTTGAAGCAGGAGTGTCTAACGTGCGGCCTGGGGGCCATTTGTTGCCCTTGGACTGACTTTGTGCGGCCCCCAACTGCAATTCAAAAGTGATGTAAATTTGTCTTGTAGATTCAGATGGAGAAAAATTGTAAACAACATAATTTTCTTACACAAGAAAATATAAAGTACAGCACAAAGTATTCATGTTTTTATAACCAATTTTTAACAAAAGTAAAACCAGTAAAATCCAGAGAATTTTACTGAAAAGCCAACTTTGCTGCAACCAAATCAGCTTTTATTTTCTCTTAAACTTGGCTAAATATGGCAAGCATTTTGAAATAAGGTGGCACAAATTGCTGAAAATAAATTTATTCAATCAAGCCAAATAATTTTGTTTTATTACAGCTAACATGCTAAATTAAAGAGGTAGTAGTGGCCTATACAAAACCTTTTCTTTAAATTTTTTGTACAAAATCATTCTCATACAATGAGATTTTAGTCTGCTCAGTTCTACCTATTGTCACTTTAAATCCAAATAATCAGTTTACACACGCACGTGAAAATGGCTGCAAATAGATGCACAATTATACAATCGTACAGCTTTGAAAAGCAGAAGTGGAGCTTCCTGCACAACAAGCAAGAATGCAGCAAGCGGTTTCTGGATGGTAAGACAACAACAAAACACTTTTTATATTTTCCAGCAGCCATTTTAAAGTGCATACAATGGTAAAATCAACTGACCAAACATAATGGAGCTCAGCTTAGGTTGCTAGGTAACGGGGTAAGCTCTACTGGGGTTGCTAGGTAACAGCGCAGAGACCAAATCTGACTTAACAATCAGGAAATTTTTGAAACGGCTCATTTTCCAGACATAAAAAAAAGATTAACTTATTGCCAAAAAAATGGCTGTGTATTTTTTTTTATAAGCGTTTGTACAAAAACGTGCAAATTTTTGTCTAACAAGCAAACCAGCAACAACAGAACAAAGTAGCAATCCAGTCTCTATACAATGAATAACTGTTTTAAATCCACACATTCATAACCAAATGTGAAAAAAAAAGAGTTCACAGAAAAACAGAGAAAAGACATCTTAAAGTCTATTCTCTGAGCTACAGGGAGTCGTGGTAGCGACTGGCGATGTGCTCCATCTTCCTGGTTTTAGTCAGAACGCCAGCAGCAGCATTCTGGATCAGCTGCAGCTTTCTCCTTAGATAGATCTGTGAAGACACTGTTGCAGTAATCAATGCAACTAAAGATAAATGGATGAGTTTCTATAGATCTTTCTGGGACATTATTCCTTTAATCCTGGAAATGTTCTTCTGGTTATAGAAGGCCGACTTTGTAACTGCCTTTATGTGGCTCTGAATGTTCAGGTCAGAATCTGTCAATAATATGGAACATTTCTTGTTGAATTGTACCTAATAAAGTGGCCAGTGAGTCAAAATTACTGGACTCAGTTTCAGGGTATAGAACTGAGTTCATGCCAAAAATAATCTGCAAGAAAAATATGTACTTCCTGTTACCAGTTTTTTAAAATTTCTGTTATTTTTCTTCTTTTCTTCTTTTTATTGCTAAATGGCAAATCCAAACTATTGTCTATTGATGCATCAAAATGTGTTCAATACAACTTGAGTTTGAAAAATATTTGTTCAAAACTTAAATTGAATAGAAATGTAAAATTATATTTGATATATTAGATCATTCTGTCAGGGGCTGCACAGTGGCACAGTTGGTAGAGCTATTGCCTTGCAGCAAGAAGGTTCTGGGTTCGATTCCCAGTCTTTCTGCATGGAGTCTCCATGTTCTCCCTGTGCATGGTGAGTTTTCTCCGGTTACTCTGGTTTCCTCCCACAGTCCAAAAACATGACTGTCAGGTTAATTGGCCTCTCCAAATTGCCCCTAGATGTGTGTGTGTGCATGGTTGTGTGTCTCTGTGTTGCTGTGGTACAGACTGGCAACCTGTCCAGGTGACCCCACCTCTCACCTGGAACGTTAGCTGGAGAGGAACCAGCAACCCTCCCAACCCCACCAAGGGACAAGGGTGCAAGAAAATGGAAGGAGATCACTCTGTCCCTGCTTGGGGAAAGTTTTGTACTTCTGGATTTCTTTTTCACCTATTTATTATTTTAAATCTTATAATTTACTGTTTGTGGTTTCCTAACGCTGGATGAAAGAGAGCCAGACAGTTTCACCACACGGTGGCATGAAAGATCTGTTACAGGGTCGGTCCTTACAGGTCCATAAAAGTCCAGAGGTCATCAGAGCAGCTTGTCGTAAAAGTCAAGATTCAGGAAAATTAAGAAATTACACTTCTTAGCAATAATTTTATTGTTTAAAAATGAGAAATGCATAAAACAAAAAAAGTTTGACTATATATAGTCTTTTTGCATCTCATGAACACACTCCTGCTATGTACTAAATATTTTTTGCAGCATATTTACTCACTTTCACATATAGGTGTGTATCTATGTTTGGTACAATTTTGGTAAAAAAATTATAATTATAATAGAGTAGAAAAGAATAAAATAGAATAGCATCTTTAATATCTTTGTAACAATAAACATTGTACAATGAAATCTGGGTGCAATTCTCCAGATAAAACAATTTCTTACTTTCAAAAAAGACTATAAATAATTACTTATCAAATAGCAATCAGCAAATGATAAAAAGTGAATTGAAAACTAAAACAGACATAAAAATAGACATGGTCAAAATGACCACTTAGCAGTAAATCAACATGGTGATGGCTGATGGGTAAGAAATGTCTCTTGGTCATAATAATATGACTAAAATAAAAGTATGGTGCAGGAAAACTACTCCTAAAACTATCTTTGTTTGTCAAAATATTACACAAGTAAATGTAACTAGATACATGCCATCTAATATTAATTGTAAAAAGTTTAGAAAACCATGTATAATTTTCCTTTCAGAGTACAATTATGGCCTATTCTATGCTTTTCTATGAACATGGGCGGTTCTAGACAGGGGCCACCAGGGGGCCATACCCCTGTTTAACTGTTCCTTGTCTCTGTTATAACACCTGCACATAATAGATTACACTGAATAAATTCCTTATAATAACATGTGCTGGCACATAAACTGTATCTTAATTCAACTTTTTTGTTGTTTTAATCTTTAATAGTTTGTGAATTAAAAATTAAGATGTTGCAGATTTAGGTTTAGCCATATTGAGATGGAATTGCAATTTTCATTTGCAAGATCAGGGGTCTGCAATCTGCAGCAGCAGAGACACTTGGTGGCTCTTTAGCTCACTTGATATATTAAACTATGAAATATAGCCATACATACATATTTATTAATCATTCTTTGTTCTGTGTCCCCATTAAAAAAATAAGTGCCCCACCCTGCCCCCCTTGCAAATTTGGCCTAGAACCGCCCTTGTCTGTAGTTGTGACTTGTGATTTTCAAGAGGTATAAATATTTCTTGCAAGACACTGTAGTTGGCATTAAAGCTACATTGTTTTTGTATCTTTTTCGGGTTTTTTTCATTATATTTCTTAATATTTTTCAAAATTTACGTTTTTATTTGATGTACCGGACTCATTTAGTCAAAGTTACATTTTGTCTGTAAATGTTTCTTTCACTGTCTTGGTTTAAAGAATAAAAAACGTGGTTTTAATAGTTAAAATGCCGTGGTTGGGAGACAAACCCGTCCGTTGTCCTCGCTGTAATTGTGTCGGATGATGCTGCGGATGACCCGCCGCTCTACAAGGCAAGCCCGTGCAGGGCTGTCCAAGAAACCCCATCGACGAGACAAAACTCGAGGCGTGAACGTGGCAGCCATTTTACATCATCAAGAGTGAATGACTGAAGTCGGACCATTGCCGGGAGTTTTACACTTTTTCCGTCTTTTAAATATCACGTTTATCTTCCTATACAATCAGCACCACACTCATTGGTGTGCCAGCGGCAGGTAGGGCGAATGCTTCTGAAAAGTCTCGTTAATGTTGTTTTATTCAGCGCTAAACCCCCCGGAATCGTGCGGTGCTGTTTCAAACAATGTGGAAACTGGTGGTGGTTGGGAACGAGTTGTCCAGACCGGCTTTTTGAAAATGGACTCTTCCTATGTGGCGGCACGTTGACTAACCACGCATCCGCTGAGCTAAGCACTTAGCTTTCCAGGCCTCGTTAAGTCATATTAAATATAAAAAGCGCGCTTTGTCACTTGGTGAAGTCTACCAACAAATGACGTTCTAACAATGGCCTCAGTGGTAATACCGTGCGAGTTAGCATGCTAGCTCCAGCTAGCTCATTTTGACAGATCATGGATCTGACATGCTCATTGTCAATTTATGCTAATAAGGCTCAATAGGGGAGCTTGGTAGATGCGCAAAAGATGTTGACAACGTCTTACAACTATACTGTAAGCCCTATCTTCTGTTTATTAAATCAATGACGGTAGTTTCTACTAAAAACGCACACATGAGTCTCGTGTTATTGTCCCAAAAAGGGTCCGTAGTTAGCTGTGCGCGCTAGCCGGCTAGCCTGCTAACAGTATCTTTAGTGTCAGGCGCTAAACACAACATCTTAAACACATTAAAAATAACCAACTATAAACATCTCCATGCATTTATGCACTAAAATTCAGCATAGTTTGTTTCCGAGAGTGAAATACACATTTGTAATTGGCATTTATCCTTTGACTACAGACAGCACGTGTTTGTGAGATTGATTAGCCAAACGTTTGAAGAAATAATTTAGACATCTGTCCACCCAAATCAGAAATAGCTTTGCTGAGTTTTGAAATGCGAAGAGAACAGTTTGATCTTAAATCTGCACAAGTTGTCTGCTTATTACCGTACAGCAGTACAAATTGAACACCACGAATTACAGATTGAGTTTGAGTGAAATTTGGAACATTTATTTTGTGCCACCCAAAAATAAAGCAGCACATTTGTACTCCACGGTCAGCCACCGGAAGCCGGGGAACATTGTCTGAACACGTATATCAGCTGAAGTCAGCAGTGAGAAGGTCGGCTAACATGCAATTAGGAGAGCATAGCGGATCCTGCGAGTAAAACGAAGCCAAACCAAATCAGAATGCCACAATAAGACGCAATTTTCTGTTTAATGTGTAACAATTTGGTATGTGCGTTGTCTGTCTTGTGCACACTGTCCACGTTTGTTACTTCTTCCAAGCTGGAAGCTGCCAGTAAAAAAAAAAAGAAGAAAAAAGAGTCAAGATAGGAAGAAGTTTCCAGCCACAAAAAGCAAAGTTTATTTCACACTGGAATGCCCCTTGTAAGATATTTTGAACAAAAGTGTAAAAAATGACTCCATATACCAGGATCACATTTTTTTGTTTGCATTTCTGTATTTTTAAGATGATATTGTTGACAAATCTGAGGCTTGAACACATCCAAAGACCCAGGATTAATTTGGCTCATTGCATTTATACAGATTTCTGGAGACATGGCCACAGAACATATAAATGGAAATGGTCCAGAAGAGCCAATGGACACCTCTGCTGCAGTTACCCATTCTGAGCACTTCCAGACTTTATTAGAAGCTGGTTTACCACAGAAAGTTGCTGAAAAACTAGATGAAATTTACATAGCAGGTAAGGCATTATGAATACACTTGCATATTCAATATGCAATTCTTTGTATGAATTCATGCATGTATTGTCATTTTATCACCTTTTTGAATGGGGGAATTGGGATCCTGAAGCAACTTTTTGTGGTTTCCAACCAAAATGGGTACTGCAGTGCTTCAAAAATATTTAATTATACACTATGTGATTAAAGTGTGTACTAAAAACACAGGATATTCATTCCCAATATGGTGTCTGGATTGATAAATAATCCCCCAGAGTTTTTTTTTTATGACCCCACTCGTATATCCAAATGACTTTAGATTTTAAGCTAGATTTAGATATATATTTTTAATTTTTTTGGGAGGGGTTGGTCACATGTTAGCTGCTAGTTTGGGCCAGATGGGGCTGAAACAGAAACAATGGTGGCAGCTGTCTGGTGTGGCTGCCTTGGACAGGTGATGGCCCGCCATACAGGGGAAATGTATTATGGTTCAGTTAAAATCTCCTGTAATACAGTGTGAAAGACTTGCAGCGCATCACATTACACTTTTGCATATGTTGTGATTAATTCTTCTGAACTTGTCCACAGCTTCAGTCCCATTTGGTTAGGCTTGTGCAGTCCTCCCCCCCACCCCATTTTCTTTCTAGCTGTCATAGTGATTTATTAATAAAGGAGCTGCTGTAGAAAAGTTTGCACATGGATTTTTCTTTCACAGGTGGTGAAAGTTTTCAGTGTTTACAGTTGGTAGCACATGTCTCTGTTGTCCATCCTGCAGGTTTGGTGTCACACAGTGATTTAGATGACCGAGCAATCGAGGCTCTGAAAGAATTCAACGAAGAAGGTGCTCTCCAAGTCCTTTTACAATTCAAGGACAGCGACCTCTCACATGTTCAGGTATGCAGGACGTGTTGCTGAAAAAGAAAACACTACTTTATTCGTATTTTGTAATGTAGAGCAAATCCGTTTGTTGTTGCTTTTAGATGAGTGTGAAAATAAAATGTCACCTACATAAATGACAGCCTCTGGTTTCCTCATGATGTTTTTTTTTCTGTTATTTCCTCGTTCTTGATTTTTCTGTATCTTTCCAGAACAAAAGTGCCTTTCTTTGTGGCGTGATGAAGACTTACAGACAGAGAGAGAAACAAGGGACCAAAGTGTCGGACACCAACAAAGGACCAGATGAAGCCAAAATCAAAGTGAGAATCGATGCTTTGAATCAATATGTTAGCAGTTTTTGTTTTGAACAGTGAGAAAATTAAGCAGTGTAATGATTTTTTTAAGTGTTTATTGTTAAAGTTGCTTCTTTTCTGTTTCATTTCAGGCTCTGCTGGATAGGACTGGTTACACGCTTGATGTAACAACTGGGCAAAGAAAGTATGGGGGTCCTCCACCAGAGTCTGCCCATACAGGAGCCCAGCCCACCATCGGTACAGAGGTACATAACTTCCATCTTTATTCTCTGCTTTATTCGTATTTAAACTGCTTGAAGTGTTTGTTTTCACTCCAGGTGTCCAAATGATGACTTTTGTTGTTGTCACCCGTAGTAACCAAGGTTACAGTGATGTTTTACCGCTAAGAACTGACTGGGTGCCTTCTCCAATATGTCGTCCGTACTTCTGCTACTGTTTTAAAGGAAAATGATTGTTTTCATGATCCTGGCAGATATTTGTGGGGAAGATTCCCAGAGACCTGTTTGAGGATGAGCTGGTTCCACTGTTTGAGAAAGCTGGCACCATCTGGGACCTGCGCCTGATGATGGATCCTCTCAGTGGCCTCAACAGAGGCTATGCCTTTGTCACTTACTGCACTAAAGAATCTGCACAGCAAGCTGTCAAGCTGGTATGCATGCTCCTCTACAATTATGATACTTATTATTTTATTGAGGGAACATTATGTTGCATTCATTTTGCTATTATTTTACAGATGCACCTAGATAGGTTTTTTTTTCTTCTATCTATTCAGATTTTAACTTAACTGTTTTCTGAACATCCACAGTGCAACAACAATGAAATTCGACCGGGTAAACACATCGGCGTATGCATTTCCGTGGCCAATAATAGACTGTTTGTTGGCTCCATCCCCAAGAGTAAAACAAAAGATCAGATTGTTGAAGAATTTGCTAAAGTTACAGGTGAGTCCGGTGGTTTTTCTGTGTAGCTCAGCAGTATTTCTGCAGCTTAATGTTTGTTTTTCTCCGTTTGTTGCAGGTACAGCTTTTATGTTATTGGAGAAAATAAAAATCATTTGCTTGCTTTTGACTGAATAGTTGACTGGATTTGAGTTAGTGTTGCACATTTTGCAGCTTAGAACAGATTGACTTAAAAATAAGTCGAGATTTAATGTTTGTCAACTAAATTTACACATTTTAAATTATTTGCAAATGCAGCAAGGACAGTTTCGGTAATTTTCTTGGTTGACCACCATTAATTGTAGTATCTGTATTTGTTTGCAGGCAGTTGTAAACATGTTTTGTCTGGAAAAATAACTTGGTTTTTCTCTTCTTCTTGCTTTTTGTCTCTGCAGAAGGTCTAAATGATGTCATATTATACCACCAGCCAGACGACAAGAAGAAGAACCGAGGCTTTTGCTTCCTGGAGTATGAAGACCACAAGACGGCGGCTCAGGCTCGCCGCAGACTCATGAGTGGAAAGGTCAAGGTGTGGGGAAACGTGGTGACGGTGGAATGGGCCGACCCGATTGAGGACCCAGACCCAGAAGTCATGGCTAAGGTGAGCCGCAGAGATTTAACGAAGCTGCCGTGTTATCGCCAAGTTGCGGAAGATGATTAGGGCCAATGGGGGTTAGGGTTATGAATCGGTTATGAATTCAAATTTAAGAATTATCACATTTTTCCTCATAATTTGCATTACTTAGATTTTTTTTTCTCTGAATTATTCTATTAAATTCTTTCTCTTGGAATTTAATTTATTTTTCCTCTGATTTCTTTATTTTTCTTCTTTCTCGAAATTTTTTTTCTCTGAATCCTTTTTTCCCCCTCTAACTTTAATCATTTGAGCTTAGTCAGAACTCTGAGGGGAAAAAAGTCCGTTCTGTTTTTCTTTTTTTTTTTTTTCACCCCCCAGTGGCCCTAATCATGTTTTGTCCCAAATTATCCATTTCATAAAAACTAAAAACCTCCTCTTTCACAGGTCAAGGTGCTGTTTGTGAGGAATTTAGCGAGCACTGTTACAGAGGAGACGCTTGAAAAAACGTTTAATCAGTTTGGAAAACTGGAGAGAGTCAAAAAGTTGAAAGACTACGCCTTCATCCACTTTGAAGAACGAGACGGTGCTGTGAAGGTATGAAAGAAAAAAACCTAATGAACGCTACAAATTAGCCTGGTAACCACGGGTTAAAGAAAAACAAACAACCTTTTCCTGTTTTTAGGCGTTAGCCGAGCTCAATGGCAAAGAACTGGAAGGAGAGCACATTGAAATCGTGTTTGCCAAGCCGCCTGACCAGAAGAGGAAAGAACGCAAAGCCCAGAGACAAGCCGCCAAAACGCAAATGTAAGCAAGAACAATGCTACTCAGGCTAGGGTTGGCAGCTTGTAATTAACTCTGTTACAAGTGAGACCCTGCTTTATTTATTTCATTCTGCTTCAGCTAAAATCATACCAATAAATCACTAAGTTGTCACTTTCTGTAAGAATCGTTGAACGCTGGTGTTTCTCCCCAGGTATGATGAATACTACTACTACGGGCCGCCTCACATGCCGCCGCCAAGAGGCAGAGCAAGAGGAGGGAGGGGCGGCTACTCTTACCCCCATGATTACTACGGCTATGAAGATTACTACGATTACTACGGTTACGACTACCACAACTACCGGGGAGGCTACGACGACCCCTACTATGGCTACGACGACTTCCAAGGGTCTGTGCGAGGTGCCAGAGGGGCCAGAGGAGGCGTCCGCGGAGGAGCCAGCCAGACCAGAGGCCGCGGGGCCATCACACCCAGGGGCCGATTGGGCTTCACCCAACGCGGAGGCCTTGGAACAATCAGAGGTACCGGAAGTTCAGCTGAATGTTTCAGTTTATTATGTTACGTTTCATACGCAGAGAGGGAGACAAAAAACGGCAGGAGGTCTAATCAGGAAAACTATTTACAGTTAAAAGAAGAGGCTGTTTGTTGAAGTAATGGTAATGATGAAACACTAGAGGGAGACAAAACCTCCAACATGAATTTTAAAGCAAAATGACGTTTGAAATGGTTGCTAATGCAAATTACAAAATAAAGCAGCAGAAAACAATTAGATGTTAGAAAACCACATGAAAAATAATGACATTTTGTAAAAGTGGTAAAGCAACAAAAATGTTTTATAAAAAAGCAACTGTTACAAAATTTACAGGAACAAAAAAGAAAGCAACAATAAATGGCTACATTTTGTAAAAAGCAGCAAGAAAAACCTTTACAAAAAGATTTTTGTTTAGATTATTAGTAAAAAAAAAAGCCTAAAGTACAGTAAAACTTAAATCACTAAGCTGTGATTAACTACAGATGTGATTAACTTACATTTAAATTGTGAATTAATTATAATTTCATTGAAAAACAAAAACATTCATCTTAAGTTTGTTTTTAAAACTTAAAATCTGAGCTGGCCTCAGGCCTTACTGTTGTTAAACAGATGGGGGCAGAGACGTATATGGAAATGCTATTTTACATCACAAAAAGGTCAAAGCAGAAAATGAAATTCAACGTCTTTTTTGTTAAAGTGATTTAAGGGAACCAGAATCTCTTGGCAACATTTTGATGTGAGGTAATAAAAACTAGATTCAATTAAACTATTTTTTAAAGAGTTATTAGAAATTATTAAACCTTCAGTTTGGTCCTGATTGACCTGAAAAAAGAAATTACCCTCCATGTAAATAGATTTAATAATTTACAATTTGAATTTTTATGGATTTTTCATAGTGGCTGCATGTATAAATTTTAAGTGTAAAATATAAAAAATGAAAAATTTAAGGCTTAAAGCTGCAGTGTATAAATGTAAGTGTGTAACATGTTAAAATTGTCATGTCATGCACCAAAAACAACCAATCGGAGCTGGGAGGAGGGTCTTGGTGCTGTCAATCAACCTCATGAATGCACTGCTAAATGTTCTAATGGTGGATAAACGGCTGTACTACCTCGCTGTAGTGCAGCATTTATGTTGGATGCATTTGGCCGTTCCGAGGCTGTCCTAGTCCATACCTGGTGTAATTGTTTTGTTCTGCGTTCAGCAGGGAAACGGGGCCGAGGGCGTTCCTGACCTGTCCCAGTGGAGACTGACTCGATGTGTGGGTTTACACCATAAGCTGCAATGGATGTTGAAATGACGAGAGCGACAACAAAGGTCCAGTGAAATTCCAGCCTTACAGAAGAAGAAGAAGAAGAAGAAACATCTCCCTTCCACCCATTTTATTTTCACTTCTCCCCCAGAAACCGCCACCCTAAAAGAAAACGATCAGATGATTTTTGAATATAAACCCATGTCAGCCTGTACGTCGCCCTGGTTCTCAGGGCTCTATCTATGAATTGCCCTTACAATCTGCCCCTTCCCTGCCCCCGAACATGCCATTTAAAAGTAAAAAACAGAATAATTATTGAAGAAATTGCACTTTTTAAGTTGTTAGGTTTGAAGTGGCTCAAAGGAGCTTGATACTATTGTATATTTTTGTGCTAATCGCAATTTTTATTGTCGAAATATCCATGTTATTGTTTGATCTGGATGTTTGAAATAGAACATTTGCAGGGTTTTAGGGTGTACCCACCTGGCATGGATAAGTCAGGCATTCCAGGAAAGTGGTTCTTTTCAGAACTGGTCTTTAAGGGTTGGTTGACTACCTCAGTACAGAGGACTAAACTACCCGGCCTGTACTGTAAATAGGGAAACTATATAGATGAAAGCAGGGCTTGTTTGCAAACAATATGCACAAGAGCTGCAGCGCTAAAACGATGTACTTAATGTAATATACTCCTTTTCGCTGCAGCTCTGCAGGCTGTAAACAGTCAAGCTGGGCATGCAAAACAATCTCATAAGATGAGTTAAAAACGAGCCCTGCTTTTATCGTATTTTGAACTGAATTAGCTGCCTTGCTTCTTCAGAGTATGTAGTTACTGGTTGTATAGTTTTTCGGAAAATGTTACGTTTTGTAAAGGCTTAAAATCAGAAGGCATCCAAATGCCTTTTGATTTAAAAAACAAAAAAAAAAAACAAAAACAAAAAAATACAAAAATTAAGGCCCTGCAGTGTCCCTTTTGTGCCACTGTTTTATTCCGCTGGGAGGGTTTTTATATTCATGAAACACATTTTCAAACACCATCAGAATAATGTCAGCAAACTCTAAACCATCATGTAAAATCATGATCATCTCGAATGATCCCTTCCTGCATCATAAATGGCGCCCAGCGTAGTCGACCTGATGACTGAATTGCCATATTTTGCAGTCAGAAAGCGTGCCTAACTCCAGCTGCTGTGGTTGTAGAAGGGATCCCAGACCCACAGTGGTAGAAGGGATACTGCAGTGAATGATTTGTTTCCAAGTATAGCATAAAGGAAACTGTTTGTCAATCCCAGTTTTCTATACAGTTAACTCCCTCAGTAAAAAAAAAAAAAAGCATAACAACCACCTTTTGAAGAAAAAAAAAACACATACACGCATAAACAAAAAAAAAACATGTTAGCAGTTTTAAACTATTGTTGGTGGCCAACAACATTTTTTGCATTCCTGCAAATAAATTGTTTTATACTGTAAAATGGAGGTGAGTGTAACTTATTTTTGTAATAAAGTTTTTGATTTCTATCTGCGTCTTACTCTCTGGGTAAATGTTGGTGGTGAGCGGCTGTGAGCTAACAAAAGCCAATTATTTTAGTTTGGAGTGTAAATATTTAGCCAATATAAGCCATTATTTTTATTTCTTTGAATACTCGACTCATTCAGTTTGATCCAGGAAATGGAAAAGTTGATTCTTTAAAATTAAGTAGCTGTTTTTGTCAATATTTTTGTTTAAAATTTATATTCAAATTTGAAAAAAATGTTAAAACATTTTATGGAAGTTCAAAAGTACTCGGGCCAAAATTTAAAATTTCTAAAAATATGTTGGATTTGAATGTGAATAAAGTCAAGATGGGTCATTATGAGACTAGTTGTAACATGGCTTCTCTGCTGTTCTTGTGATCTATTATAATTTGACTTTTTGTATAATTTTGACTACTTTTGTAGTTTTATGAATTTGTAATTTGAATTTATTCTCATAATTTCATAACTTTTATGTTTTTTATTTCGTGGCCTAACGCTAGTGATCAGTAAACTAAGGAACTATTAAACATTTTTTTGTAAGAATGGAATCATAGATCCAAAACTTCAAATATTTTTTCCGTGTTAAATAAAATTTTTCGAGTTTATTATTTTTGGGCTCCATTTAAGAAAACTGAAAAACGCAACGAAAACGGGATCTAGGTCGATCCTCATTTGCAATTAAAAGCTGATTTGGGTGAACCAAGATGTACTTTTAGAGTACAAGTCAATGAGTAGAGGAGGTCCTAGTTACCATGACAACAGAAGGTTCCCAGAACACTTGGGAAAAAATTAATTTGAGTTGAATTCAACATTTGGATTTAAAAGTTGTAGTTGTGCCCTTGAACATGATTCTGTAGAGGGTGTGTACATAGTTCCTACAAGTCTGAACCAGAAGGAATCTGCGCCATCTTGGTAGGCAAGTGCAGCGCAAAGCCTAGATGAACCACAACGTTTCAATGGATTTCAAACTCTTCACATGAATAACAAGGTTCTGGTGACTGTCAGTACATGTAGTAACATGCTAGTAGGCTACATGTCCATTTTAGCTCAGTAAGTACTACGGTAAATATCACAGATATTTTTGTAATACTAGAGGTACTCAAACATTTTGATCAAATAAGTTATAATAGGAATGAGGAGAGAACTACTGAGCTTGACTTTTTTATTGTTGTCATAGCAACACCATAGCAACTGTCATGACAGTTATTTTGGTACCTACTAAGATGACTGCCAGATACAAAGTTCCTGGAAGTGACATCACCTGAAAACTTTCTATACATCAGTTCTCATGTGATGTGCCACACTTTTGGGAACTTTAACTGGCAGCCATCTTGGCAGGAAGTTGCTATAACAACAATAAACAAACCACAAGCTTAGAACTTGCTCTCACCTGGTTCCTATTTAACTTACAAATAAGATAAGTACATAACTATTACTAGATCACAATTTTTGAGTACTCTAACCATTATTTACTGTTGTACTTACTGCTGAACTACCAAAATTAGCTTAGCTAACGTAGCAACAAGACACTTTGAATTACCTTGTTGAAAATGTGCTATATAAATAAAATTACCTTTTACCTGCAAGCTAAGGCGGACATGCAGCCTATGTGTATGTTACAACATGTACTCACTCTGCCAGTCACCAGAACCTGGTCGTTCATGTGAAGTGGTCATATATCCTTTACAAATCCACTTAAACATTGATTGTATACGTCTGTGGATTTAAAGCTGCAAAGCTCCTCCATGGTGAAGTTTTCCATGTGCACACTGGTGAAGAGTGCCCACATATTTTATTTTTGTTGTGCGTACCCTTGCCTACTAAGATGCCATGAATCACTTTCGGTTCAGACTTGTGGGAACTAAGTATTGGGTGGCAGTGTTTTTCAAGCAGGGGCCATGGCCCCACATTGCCACCCCTTGGAGGCACCACTGAATAATGTTTATTATTATTGTTTAAAAATATTAAAACGAATCAAAACAAATATTATTTTCGTATCTTTTCTGAACACAAAGAAGAGAAATAACTTATTTAGCTTAAATTTGTATGACTTACTTAATGGAATATCAACTTTTTAAAACATGTCCGGATATTTTAGCACCTCATGATTTGACCGCAGTCATGATTTGCGAACATACCCAGATGAAGAAAAAAAGTCCTCATGGGATGGTGTAGTGTTTGGTGTTGGTGAGAACTACAGGAGCCAGAGGCCGGACTGGCGGCGAGCGCGGTGACATCACGCGTCTCCGGTGTTGACAACCAGGCAGCAGCCCCTCCACGGACCGGGCTGACAGCCAGCACCGCAGCCATTAGACCCGCAGCTCTCGGAGGAACCATGCTGCGTGATCTTAATCCCAACAGCTGCAGACGGGCACCACGCCTGCGCTGATCATCCAACCATCCAGCAACCTTTGTGTCATTTTCCTGCCTCTGCTCGGCCGTAAACCGGCGGTAAGTGTTGGACTGATGAATAAACTGCAGTAAATTTCCCAGAACCCGACGCTGCAGCGTGTTTTTGTTTTCATGGGTTATAGGGAAGATGGGCAGCATCAGAGCTTTTCTGCAGCTGACGAGCCGCGGGATGAAGCTGGACCGGGTCAGGGAGCTCGGCAGGCAATACCCAGTTTTCTGTTTTCTCCTGCTGCTCTTACTGCTGACCACTCTGCTGCTAAACAGGCAAGTGAACGCCGCTCGGGGTCCCTGAACGCATCACATGTTGACCTGGGATGACGTAATGTTTGTTTGGCATGTGATAACTAATGATGTGATTTGTTTTGTTTGTAGATATATTCATATTATCATGGTGTTTTGGTCCTTCCTGGCGGGTGTGGTTACATTTTACTGCTCACTGGGTCCCGAGTCGCTGCTGCCAAACATATTCGTGTCCATTAAACCAAAAACAAAGGTTGGTCAGACTTCTGCGACCTAGATTACAAAATCAAAAAGGAAGAGTAAATTTTCCACCAAAAATTTCAGAAATTTTGATACTGATCTCAAAAATTTTCTGAAAAAGAAACGAGGAAATTTCTGCGTTTTAAAAGTTGAAAATTTGTGAGTGGAAACTTAGAAATTATGAGACCAATATCAGAAAATTTCCAGAAAAAACACGGGAGACTTCCAAGTTTGAAAAATCAAAAAGATTTGAAATTCCCATATTTTTTTGCTGGAAAAATGTTTCATCTAATGACCCGGACATGCTGTTGTAAAACTCAGATTTCACTTTGTTACTGTAACAGGTTAATAATGTGAGTAAATTTCTCCCTCAGTCCTTCCAGCAGGAGCTGTTTCCTTTGGGCCACAGCTGTGCTGTATGTGGAAAGATTAAATGCAAAAGACACAGGTATGACTTCATCACATCTCGAGTAAAACTTGAACAAAACTTGAGTGAAAAGCCGACTTTGCTGCACCCAAATCAACTTTTATTTAATTTATTAAACTCGGCTAAATATAGAAAATATTTTGACCAAAATCCTGTTTTTGTAATCAAGCCAAAAAGAATGTGAAATCTAAATACATTTATTTTAATACAGCAAACTTGCAAAATCAGTTTTACATTTTGGATGTATGATGAATCCCCTTCTTACAAAAAAAATAAAAATTTGATTACTGTCTGTGCTTGATTGATTTATGGAAACATGACAAAAAGTTTGGACATCCCTGAAATAAAGAAACTAATTTGGAGACAAAGAAAATAAAAACTACTAGTAGTGGTCAGAAATGACTTTAGCTCTTCTTTGTGTGTAATTCTGTGATTTTTTTGCTTCCCAGACCGACTTTGTTGCTGGAAAACTATCAGCCATGGCTTGACCTGAAAATACCCTCGAAGGTGGACGCTTCTCTATCTGAGGTGTGACATTACAGTTAAACAATAAAAGCTGCTTTGAATCCACTGATCTCATGTCATATTTTTTATTTTTCACAGATTCTGGAGCTTGTCTTAGAGAATGTGGTATATCCCTGGTACAGGTAGGTTTTTTTTTTTATGCTAAAGGGGGACGTATTATGAAAAATACATTTTTTTTATTGTTTTGTTATACTTCCATTTGGGTCTCAACTGCTTCTAAAAACAGCCAAAGTGCTTAAAAATAAAACAGCCAGCCATTTTTTTGGTAATAAGTAAATACATTTTGTTTGTTTCAAAATCCCAAGAATGTGACCGCACACTGTGGCGTCACCTAGCAACCCCAGCAGAGCCCAACGTCGTTGCCTAGCAACCCCAGCAGAGCCCAAAGCTGTTACCTAGCAACGTTTGTTCAGCCGGTTTTACCGCTCATTCTGAAAAGAGCTCAAAATAGGCAGAACTAAACAGACTGAAATCTCATTACTTGGGTAAAAAAAACTTGATGAATATGTTTTGAATCACCCATAGAGCCATTCTAGTACCTTTAACATTTATATTTGGGTGTAAAATGCGATGCTGCTCGATTTGAAGTGACTGAATGACGTCTTCCAGAGAAATCACAGATGACGACTCATTTGTTGATGAGCTGAGGGTGACGTTGCGCTTCCTCGCCGCTGTCTTGGTCCGCCGAATTCAAAAGGTAACAAATCCTAACATTATTACTATTTTTATTATTAGATTTTATCTTATTTCTCTCTGTTTCCTCAAAGGTGGATGTGGCTTCGCTCATCACTAGAAAGCTCCTGAAAGTTTCCATGAAACACATTGAAATCATCAGCAAAGCCAGGCAGAAAGGTATTCCCGGTTTCAGCACACTGCCTCCTGTAGGTGGCGATCGGTACTGCAGGTGTAACTTTACGTTTTGTTGTCCGGAGCAGTGAAGAACGCAGAGCATCTTCAACAAGCGGCGCTGGACGAGTTCGGTCCGGATCTCCACGTGGCGCTGCGCAGCCGCAGAGATGAACTCCTCTACCTGAGGAAGCTGACTGAGATACTTTTCCCCTACATCCTGCCGCCCAAAGGCACAGACTGCAGGTAGCGCACCGCTGCGGCACAAAATATACAAACTGCCACGTAAATGAATCCTTTTTTATTTAAATTAATCTCCAAATAAGAATGAGCAAAAGTCTATGTGTTCAGATGGAATTACAACAAAATGTGGATCTATAAAAAAGATGGCCGAATTCACACACATGCAACGTAATGTGTATTTTTATTTAAAAATAATACATTTAATATCTTCTTTCCTTCACATTTTAAAGCTTGCATTGCTTGGATTTTTTTCTTTCATAAAATCTAACAAAAATACATTAAAGTTTGTGTCTCCAATGCAAAAAATGTGAGTTTAATTACCAAATAAAGCAGGGTGTCCAAAGTGCGGCTCCTGGCCCGTTTGTGGCCCATGGACTGATTTATTCTTTGGTCCACAACTGCAGTTCAAGAATGATAAAAAAATAATTACTTTAATCAGGGTAAAATTATTTTTGACATCAAATTTAAGTACAGCACAAAGTATTTGTTTTTATAACCAAACTCTTATAATAAGTAGAATCTCGTAAATCCAGGATTTTTTACTGAAAAGCCGACTTTTCTGCACCCAAATCAGCTTTTATTTGACTTATTAAACTTGTTTAAATATATCAAACGTTTTGAAAGAAACCAACCTGAATCCTTCACTGCAAAAACAAAAAAATCTTGCGAGATATTTTTGTTTAGGTTCAAGAACAAATATCTTAAAATAAGACAAAACTAAGTTACAAGTAACTTTTCAGCTAGCTATGTGAGTTTGGTTAATAATTCCTTAATATTGATGGAAATGTACTTGATTCACTGGTAGATTATTTCTTTAATAAGACATCTTTCCAGTGTTATAAGTGAAATAATCTGCCAATGGACGTTGAGTTTTTCATCTTAAAACAAGCTCCTACATGTTGATGAAAAGTTGCTTGTAAGTTAGTTTTCTCTTATTATAAACATATTCAGATATTTGCACTGGAAACTAAACAGAAATATGGATACTTTAATAAGATTTAGTGTTTTTTGCAGTGAAATTTCAGTTCCCTTCAGTTATAAAGTTAGATTTGATCCCACCTGATTCTTCCTCTACTTCTTTTGGCTGCTTTTCCCCCCTAATTTTTCCATAAAGTTAAGATATTTTACTATTACAAACATGTCAAACCCATACAGCCAAACTGTTTAGTCTATTTTATTGTAATTTATTCATCCCCCTCAGAAGAGCAACAGTCTGCCTGCTGAGTGGGTGTGAACACTCGGCTGTTGTTGTCTTGAAGGATTTCGTTTTATCGTCTCCAACAGATCTCTGACTCTGCTGATCAGAGAAGTTCTGGCCGGTTCTGTCTTCCTGCCTTCGATGGACTACCTGGCCGACCCGGTGAGTTCAGATCCATTTGGAGCTGCTGTCACTTTAAACCTCCTGCTGATAGAAAATATGTTTGTTTCCCTTGCAGGACACAGTGAATCATTTAATTTTAATATTTATCGACAATTCCCCTGTGAGTACGTTCAACCTTTGATCAAATTTCACCAACGTGTTTTTTATTTCTGATGTTGCAGAGTGGATGTAGTTTATGATTTATTTACAAACTTATTTAATAAATAAGAATACAGTTAATTTATTTGAGTGAGAAGCAGCCTTGCCATTACAAATGTAAGCAAAACACTGTTGATAAACACTAATTTTACATTTGTGGTGCTTCTGTTAAATGCGATGTGAAAAAACTTTTCCCATTGCCACAAAACACACAACTTTGAAACTTTTTAAAAAAAATTTCCGTGTTTCCATTAAGCAAATTTATTTTCAAAATTACGAATTATACAGTCAATAAAAACACATCTATTGAAACCCATGCTATAGATTAATTACATAGACTGCGTTCAACCCTTTATATCTGTTAATTATGGCCGTTTTTTGCTTACAGTTAATAGAGAATATGACATTTAGGATCAGAGGTGCACCGGCTGCAGTTTGCTGGCTGATCACAGATGTTTGAAAAACGATCAATACAGTATTTATCTAACTTTGTAGCTAGTTAACTAGACAGCTAGCTAATCTGATTGGTGGATTCAGATGTTTTTTTCTAATTGATACTGTCAGGTCACTGTAATGCAGAGGTTCCCAAACTGTGGGGCGCCGTGCCATTGCAGGGGGGGGGGGGGCGAGGAACCGTCTGGATGAAAAAAAAAACATGAACGCTGTATGCGCTGGGTTTTTACCTTTGAATGGCCAACTCTCTGTTATTCCTATGTCAATTTGATACAGTAGGGGCTTCCGCACTTCCCATATCTGTGTCCTCTGTCACTTTTATCAGCAGTTAAAAGTAGTTCATCAGTTGTTAACATGTGGTAACCTGTTTTTCCGAGCCACCTTTAAACGCAACATGAGCGCCATGACGCTCGCGCTGGGTTTACACCTGTGCGGCAGTGAAGGAGACCTGCTGCTGCTGTGCGGAGCTGCACAGGTGTGTTAGGATCATGGCAGCAAACCAGCAAAACGCAAAGAACTTTTCAGTTTTTCCCCCAAACTAACCGACTGAGTTGAATAAAGGAATAAAGTTGCTGGATGCAGGTAAAGTTAGCTAAAAGATGACTAGCTAGCTAATATCAATACAGCTTGTCAACAAGTAGCCTGTAGGCTACTGATGTTGTTGTCCATGTTCAGCTACCTACATTCATTTTGCCCCCAAAAAGTCGTCTTCCCCCCTCCTTCTCCCACACGTCGTTCAACCAGACAGCCATTTGTAATCCATAGGGGGGGGGGGGGGCAGAAAATGTTTTTCTCCTGGGGGGGCGCAGGAGAAAAAGTTTGGGAACCACTGCTGTAATGCAAGAACACATGATCAAAGATCATTAAATTCTACTGAGCATGTCCACTGGAACTGAAAGACATTTTAAATGTCCAAAATAAATAAACAAAACAACAGAAATAACAACTAATCGATAAGTGAATCCCTATTTTTAATACAGAAGTGTGCATAAAATGTAAAGTATGTTTGTATTGTACTATAGTTATAGTTTAATATCTGCCAACAGGAAGCCTTTGTGTAATAATGAATTTACTGTATTTTTGCCTCTTTAGCCTGAAGAAGCAACAGAACCAACTTCAGCACTGGTTCCATTTTTACAGAAATATTCAGACTCTCGTAACAAAAAGCCCTCAGTGAGTGTTTGTTCTTCATTTTGAATATTGATAAATTATTAGCTATATCACCAAATAAGCACCTAAACCGTCTGCTTCTTCCTGCACCAGGTGCTCAAGCTGGAGCTGAAGGAAATCAGAGAGCAGCAGGACCTCCTCTTTCGTTTCATGAACTTCCTCAAACAGGAAGGAGCCGTTCACGTCCTCCAGTTCTGTCTCGCCGTAGGTGAGTGTTTCCTGTTCACACCTGGACACAATCAGGTCAATTATTTCACCTTCTGCAGGGAGGAGATCATTGCAATTTTTCTGACACCAAGTATAAGAAAAATACAGGGCCAATATATCCAATATTGAAAAAAATGGCTTTGTCATTGAATAATTTGAAAATGTGGAGAATAAATTCACATTTTGCACATTTTTGTACTTTCGTTTGGGTCTTGACTGCTTCTGTATGCTGTATGCGCTGTACAATGGCTTCTGGAAAAAAAAGCCGTTGTGAAAATGAATTTGTGAAAAAAGTGTAATGGAGATGTTTTGTGTGACCTGCAGACCTTTCCTAACCTGTTCAAGGTAGAATGTTAGGCCAGTTTTAATTTTAGGTATGTATCTTTACAAAAGTGTTTTATTTTTCAGCTGAATAGATGATGATAAAATTGCACTTATGGGGAAATTAGACAGATTGTATTTGAAAGAAAGCAAACATTTTGAATGCAAACATTTAAATGTAAGCTCTTGATATTTGCCATTTTAATTTCTGCATATGGAAGAGAAACTGTAAATAAAAATGTTTATCCGATACCAATACTTACCTTGGTATCGATATTCGATCGATGTGCCAGCTGCTGTTCAGTCTTGCACACAGTGACTCGGTTGTGTCTGACTTTCCCGACTTCCCAGAGGAATTCAACGACAGGATTTTGTGCCCGGAGCTGTCGGACTCGGAGAAGATGATGCTGCATGAAGAGGTGAAGAAGATCTACGAGACTTACTGCTTGGACGAGAGCATCGACAAGATCCGCTTCGACCCATTCATAGTGGAGGAAATCAGGAACAGTACGTAACCCTGAACTCTTTCAGAAAAGCACATTTAATTTACCTTTAGTGGATTTAAGTTGCTGTTATGGACTCTTTGATATTTTTTCTTTACTTTTGCCAAAAACTGTCAGATTCTCTGACGCTTTAAGTCTGTGCTCAGATTTTCTCTCTTGTTTTTTTTATTAAAAATTTTACTGGTAGGATTAGGTGTTTTTTTGGCCGTAACAAAATTGATTTTATTTTGCAAAACTGCAATAGAAACTCTTTTTTCCACAACACATGAGTCACATGATTCAACAGGATGTTACTACTGGCTGAAAAGACGAAGAAGACGACAGGAAATGGGTGGATGAAGATGGAGTGACATGTTTCTTGATGACTTAACTTGTGAACAAACTTATTCACATGTTTCTTATTTAACGGAAATGCCACAATTATGTTTTTTTTCTTTAAATTAGTAGAATATTGTCAAAGTTTTGCGCATATTTGTAATGAAACTCGCTTTTCTGGCCATTGTTATAATCATGTGAGTCTGATAAGACGGTAAGTTAAATGAGATATTTTATTCTTTTTATATTAAAATCTAACAGATCAATTGCATGCATCTCTTTTTCTGTGTGGTCGCAGTTGCGGAGGGCCCGTATGCAGAGGTGGTGAAACTGCAGACCATGAGGTGTCTGTTTGAAGCCTATGAGCACGTTCTGTCGCTCCTGGAAAATGTTTTCACCCCGATGTTCTGTCACAGCGACGAGGTCAGTAACTGAAGCAGCAAATCAAAGGTTTCACCACAGGCCTTCAATCTTAAGTCAATAAAAAGATTTTTAATGGAGACATATTTTGAAAAATTCACTTTTTACACATTTTTGTACTTCCATTTGGTTCTAAACCGCTTCTAAAAACGGCCCAGGCACTTAAAAACAAACACCCAGCCCTTTTCTGGCAGTAAGTTACTGTTTTTATGGAATATCAGCAGAAACTGTCCCTCACCTAGTGACCCCAGACAAGCAAAGCTTGTTACCTAGCAACCCCAGCAGAGTTCTGCCCGCTACCTAGCAACCCCAGCAGAGTTCTGCCCGCTACCTAGCAACCCCAGCAGAGATCTGCCCGCTACCTAGCAACCCAAATTGAGCTGCAGCACATTTGGTCAGTTGGTTTTACCGCTGTGTGCTCTGTACAATGGCTGCTGGAAAAGACACGTGTTTTGTTGTTGACTTACTATCCAGAAACCATTTGCTGCATTCTTGCTGGTTGTGCAGGAGGCTCCACTTTTGCTTTTCAAAGATGTATGTCTGTTTCCAGCCTTGTCATCAGACATTGTCCGCAGTCAGCAGTTATTATCATATTTCTTTCAGGTTAATAATAATAATAGAATTTTTAAAAATCTGATTTCTAAATACTAGACGATGTAGTGCTTTAGTTTATTTGCTGTACCAAACCCACAAAGCGGTTTTTACTCACTTAGTTTTTTCCTGCAGTACTTTCGTCAGCTTCTGAGGGGGGCGGAGTCTCCGGCCAGGAACTCAAAGATGAGCAGGTAGGTTGCAGCTTCCCATCGGTTTCTTTTTAAAGCTCTAAAGATCAATAGAAATTAACTATGACTTAGTGTAACAGTTTGATGGGGATGTTAATTAATAAATCAGATACAACGAAGCATCCAAACTCAACATGCGGGATTTTGTTTATCATAGCAATCTCCACTAAGAGGTCACGACCCACTGGATCTCTGATTTATTATCTGCTGCGTCGTTTATGTTCACATCATTCGACTTTAGTCTCAAATATTTACGATTACATCTAAAATACAGTTAAAACTAGGATATTTACATGCACTGTAAAAAAGACAAAACATTTTCTCAATATTTAACATTAAATCAGACTAAACTTTCCTGTTTAGATCAGCTAGGATTACCAGAATAATTTATATTTACTAAATCGGAATAATGAGATAAGTGACAAAGTCAGATTTCTTCAGTGTTTGGCAGAGTTGCCTTTAAAACCGCTCAGCGCTAACATTAGCATGTTTGGTCTGTTTTTATACATCTGGTTGATAATTCAGTATGTCACAGTTAATCAGATGAAGACTTGGCTTACAAAATAAGTTTATAGAACTAATATTTTCATTTTTATGTTGTAATTATGTTGTGTTTCAGCTGCTTTCTGTGGAGCTCTTCCAGACATAAACCAGTTTAAATTAGCTTTTGTGCTAATTCCTCCATATTTATGCTGCCATGAGTTGTGGTAACGTTGACTAACGTGCACTGTCCTAATCAAATAAATAAAATTAAATAAAAACCAATCTAGGAAAGTCCCAGGTCACACGACAGAAAGACGGGGTGCTGCAGCAGCCAAAACAGTCTCTCTGTGAAATTCATTGAGACGAGTCAAAACATCTTGATTGAAGGAAATAATGTGTGCATTAAAAAAGGGTCTGTGTTTTGTAAAACCACAGGCAGTGCACCAACAGAGTTTTACCAGAGACTTGGGGTTGGATCGCTCTAGCTCTACTTTAACGTCACGGCGTATGGTATGTAGGTAGCTAACTCCTTGTGCATATTGTTCCAGAAATAGCGTCAGTTTGGATGACATTCGGTGAGTATGAGGCATCAGTGTGCTGACCAAACCCGTGACTGGCTTAACAGGGATGCACGCAACATATAAAAGACGCTTCTTCCTTGCCTGACCAGGGCGCTGGCTCAGAATACTGTCGAATGCATTAGCATTAGCATTTTAGCTGTATAATAATCATTCATAAATTCATTACATTCTACATTTTACTCCTAAATAAGAGTTTATTTGGTGGGGAGATTCAGAAAGATGGCTGTTGTGTGTGTGTGCTTCACTTATTGATTGATATTATCTATTAAAAACCTAAATATGAATGATAAGAAAGTAGGTTTACTGGTGTATTCATTGATTCTCATTGGTGTAAAATATCCTATTGAAGGACTTGTGAAAGTATTTACACCCATTTAACTTTTCCAGTGTATTTTACTGGGATTTTATGTGATCGACAAACAAATTGGGGATCTGAATTAAAACCATGCACGTCTGAAAAGTGTGAATTGTTTCCAGCCTCTTTGAATCATATAGCATCAAGCGATCAGCGCCATGTTGGTAGGCAAGCGCAGCGCAAAACTATATATATTTGTCTTAGCTCCATTAATTAAGTACTTTTTTCTAGTTTGGCAGCAAGTACTACAGTAAATATTACTGATATTCATCTAAGTATTACAAAGAGGTTTGTGGAGTACTTAGATTGTTAGGAACAAGGTGAGAGCTACTTCTAAGCTTGTTTATTGTTGTCATAGCAACTCCATAGCAACTGCCTACCAAGATGGCTCTCAGTAGCTACAAAGTTCCCAGAAATCTGACCTCACATGAGAACAATGTGTGGTAATTTATTGTGTCAAAGATAAATCAAATTCTTACAATGATCGAAAATTTATGACGATAAATGATAAACGACACAATAAATTTCCGCTCCTACTTGCAGATAAATGACAACGAGCAAAACAAAACGCTGCACCAAGCTGCAAACATTACCAAACAAAATGTCGGGATTTAGAAAACTGGCGTCTGTTTCTCACGTAAAATCCCAATGAAATGGATTAAATTGGTGGTAAAATGTGGGAAAGTTGATGAGTGGTGGATACTTTTAACCGTCCTCATAAATGTGGCGGGGAAACCTCCTCTGCTCGGTGTCCGTCCACCAGGAAGCGCCGTGTCCTGTTTGTCACTGAGGGCGTTTCCCACCTGAGGGTCCAAGTAGAATCGGTTCGATTGGGGACTAAAATCACAGCATTTGCTAAAGTTTCAGCTGCTGCAGTTCGCTTTCACACCGTGTTAGGGCTGAGCGATGCGGCTTAAACATAAAATCTCTGATTTTATTCACACCAGGTACGATTTCATTTACATTTTCTTGCTTTATTGGATAAGAAAGACATTATAAATGACTGAAAATATTTTTAACAAGTGGCTTTTATTTCAATTAGCCCTGATTTAAGTTGTGCGATGATGTAACAGGGCCAGGCTATGAGGATTTTTGTTTAATTTCAAGAAAAAAGTCACAATATTAGCAGAATTAAAATGGAGTTTAATCAGAAAAAAACATTTTGAGAAATTCTTTTTAATAAGAAAAAACGTGAATAATACACTTTTTGTAACTTTTTACAAAAATGTTAGTTCCCATACATTTACAACTTCATTCTGCTAAAATTATGGCTTTATTCTTGTATTATTTAGACTTTAGTCTTGTTATTTCTAATTTATTCTCGTATAACTCTGACTGTACTCTAGTAATATTATGACCTTATTCTAGTAGACTTAAGACTAGACTTTATTCTCGTAGTACTATGATTTTATTCTTATAATAAAAAAGAAAAAACTGTAGCCTGACCCTCATTTTGTGTTGTTGAGTTGACCTCTGTGTTGTTCCCCTCCCCACCTGTGGGGGCGCTGCACCAAAAACCCACTGACGGAAATTACATGAAAACCTCAGAAGTAGACACTGATTGTGAAATGTAATCAAAAATAAAGTAGCATCAGATTTTAGCTGTTGGAGGATTTCTCTTTTGCCGTTGGTAAAAGGCTAGCATTAGCTTGCTAGCGAGTTTGTTTTGGTTTTTACCCAGAATGCCTTGTGCTGTAGTCCGCTTCCTGGTTTTGGAGCAGTCTCTGGTCCACTTGGTGTTCATGTATAAATTCGAACGGCACCAGAGTTCACCTCAACCGAACCGAGGGTTTCTAGATTTGTATTTCGCGCGCTCACCTCCCCAACCGAACCGGACTTTCTAGGCAAACGGACTGGAGTTAAAGCGGCCCAAACAGGGCTCGTGTCAATGCACCCTGAATGTCCACTGTGATTCCCTGACCACCATACTGCCTGCCCTGTCCTCTCCCCCACCGGCCCCGCGGGGGACCCGGCCCTGTTCTGCCTGTAGCTCCTGGGACTGGAGCCCCGAGTCCCCGTCCTCACTCTTCACCGCCTCTGGCAGCTCCTCACCTGCATCCTTTAGCTCCCTCCATGCCCAGTCCACGTTCACAAACTTCCCATACGGCTCGCAAACCCACCGCCACTCATCGCCCAAGTAAGTCAGGGTCCATCTGTGTGATGTCATGCCGTCCATGTCCCCTCCATGTCCCCTCATGTGACCCCAGTCCCACCCAGACGCCTGCATGGAAGGCCAACTGCATGGAAAGCTGTTTTTATCCTATTATTTCTAACAATGCAGTGACTTGTCTCTTTAATTGGGTTTGATCCCATGTGCTCTGTTTCTCAACCTACACTGCAAAAACACAAAATCTTGCCAAGTATTTTTAGTCTAGTTTCTAGTGGGAATATTTTAGTGCTCTTAAAATTAGACACAAATTTCTTAAAGGTAACTTTTCAGCAGGAAATATGGGCGTGTTTTATGTCAATAGTTGATTAATATTGATAAACATTACTAGTTCCACTGGCAGGTTATTCCGACAGCGATTTGGGTTCATTGTAGACAGAAAAAAGGAGAAAATTTCAACCAAAAAAATTAAGAAATTTTAAATTAATCTCAGAAATTATTTTAGGAAAAAACAAGGACAGTTTAAAAGTCCAAATTGTTTTACTTTTTTTTTTTTTTTTACTTTTTGTAGAAAAAACCTGAACATTTCTGAATCTAAAAAGTCAAAAAATTTTCACAAATTTTAACACAAAAAAAATTGTGGAAAGTTTTCAACATTTGAAACTTGAGTTTTTCTCAAGAAAAATTCTAGAATTTTATTTTTTTATTTTTTGTGCAAAATTTAAACTTTTCAAACTTAGAAATGTCCAAGTTTTTTATTTAGTTATTTAATTTCTGAAGTTAATCTCAAAATTTTTGAATTTTTCTGGAAAATATTAGACTTTTGAAACTCAGAAAGTTTAAGTTTTTTCTAGCAAATTTTCATATTTTCTAATGTCCAAGTTTTGTTTTTTGTGAGTAGTCTAAATATTTATCAGTTTTTTGGCTCCTATGTGTTTCCATATGCAATGGCCCTGATATATTTCATAATTTCATGGGAAAAACTTCTTGTAACAAGTGAAATAATCTGTCAGTTGAACTAACATTCTGTTTAATCAACATTAAGGAAGTTTTGACTTGAAACAATCTTCTTCATGTAGCTGAAAAGTTACTTTTACTTTTGTTTTATTTCCAGGTATTTGCAGTAGAATCCAGACCAAAGCACTTGGTGATGTTCTGTGTTTTTGCCAGATTCAGAGTGTCTGCTTTGTTTTGTGATTAATACCAGCATAACTCCTTTGTTACTGATCGAAGCTTCCGGATCGGACCGTGTGAAGCCAACATTCTCACTGCTTTGTAACTGTTTTTGCTTTGGGCCAGCAGAGTTTTTGGCATTGTAAGATAAGTGGCATTTTGTCTTGGGTAGCTTCGTCCCTCCTCTGCTGCGTCGTTCTTCCTCTCTGGCTGCATGCGCTCTGCTGAAGCGGCGCCTCGGTCGGTCGGTCGGTCATCATTCGCTCTCCGCCCTCTTGGCTCTGCAGGAACACGTCGAAGAGGGGCGAGTCGTTCGGGATCAGCCGCATCGGCAGCAAGATCAAAGGAGTGTTCAAAAGCACGACCATGGAGGGCGCCATGCTGCCGTCCTACGGGCTGGTGGAGGGAGAGGACGACATGGTGAGACCGGCTGCCTCAGCTGGAAAACACTGGGCACATTTCATCAAGTACGGCTCATTATCTGCAGGCTGGCAGATCACTGCCACCAGGGGGCGAGACTGAGTGCAGGAAATCAGACGCTGTTGCAAGTTTTTCACGGAGAATATGTCAGGTTTTAGTTTCTCCTTTCTTTCTTCTCTCCTTTCCTTCCTGAAATTCTGATATTAATCTTGGATTTTTTTTTTTTTTAAGATTGAAGAGTGGAAAATTTGCGAGAAAAAAATCTCCAAAATTTTCTAGAACATACTTGCAAATTTCTGGGTTTCATAGGTGGAACATTTTTTGAGTTTTGAAACTCAGAAATTTCCAAGTTTTTTTCTAGTCAATTTCTGAAATACATCTCAAAATTTCAGATTTTTTTTTCTGGCAAAGTTTTGACTTTTAATATTTAGTGTTTTTGCAGTGCAGATTTGTTTTTAAAGGTTTTATTGGCTGTAGTGGATTTTATTTGATAGGGAAGTGACAGGAAAACTAGGTAATGAGAGAGGGAGAAGACTGAAGCGTCACAAAATGGCTGACACCTGCTGCATCTTCAACTGAAGGTCGAGGAAGCCATGATGGTTCTGGAGGACGACTCGCCGATGGAGGCGGCGTCCACGCCCAGCACGCCTCGAAACCTCTCCGCCTGGAACATCACCATCCCGTACATCGACTTCTACGACGACGACGTGAAGCGAGAGAGGATTCCCGTCTTCTGCATCGACGTGGAGCGCAACGACAGGAAAGCAGGTCAACTCAGGGAGTTGGCGCCATCGTTCAGGGAAATTTATGCTTCTGGTTCTGTAAACTTTGTGAAAATTTAAGAAAAACATTGTCACTTATACACAATGGCGCATTGTTAAAAAAAATAAAAATAGTAATACATTTTTGCCAAAAATTTCCCAAGATGAAAAGTCCTCCGGGCCACTAGGGGGAGAAGAACAATCTAAAACAACAATCTCAAGTTTTCGACTTGTCCAGTTTTGGACTTTGAAGATTTTGGACTTTTTATAATTTCCTTGTTTTTTCTATAAAAAATTTCTTTGTATCATCTAAACATTTCTGGGGTTTTTCTTGCAAATTCTCGACTTTTGAAACTCAAATTTCCAGTTGCCATAACCCAGTGTGTTGGTCAAACCGTCAACCCAGTTGAGTTAAAACTCCCCAGCATCGGGTCGGTCCATATTTGACCCAGCAGTTTTTACTGTGTAAGTTATTTCTACAATCTATCTGAGAACAATTTAAAAACATCCGAATCTCGCAGGTTTTCGACTTTGCAACTCAGAAATGTGCTTTTTTTCTGAGAAAACTCATGAATCTAAAAATACCTGAGTTTTTTCTTGCAAACTTTTGACATTTGAAGCTCAGAAAGTTCCAGATTTCACAAAAAATTCATGAGATTAATCTCAATTTCAGATTTTTTTTCTGCCAAATTTTACAATTTTCAAACTTTAAAATATCCTTTTAGAAAATTTCTGAAATCTAAAAATTTCTGAATTTTTTCTGACAAATTCAGAAATTAACTTCAAATTTTTTTTCTTTATAGATCTGTAAATCTCAACAGTTTTTTAAATCAAATTTGTGTTGTAAATTGTACTCAGAATAATTCATTTGACAAATTTTAAGTTTTGATTAAAAATTTCTCGTCCAACTTCCTGATTTTTAATATTTGGTTTCCAATAGTGGGTCATGAAACCGAGCACTGGTCGGTCTACAGGAGATATCTGGAGTTTTACGTCCTCGAATCAAAGCTCACTGAGTTTCACGGTAAGTTATTGTTATTTTTTATTATTTGGAGTTATTTTTTTAAAATAATTTTGTCTAAAAAAGACTTCCAACTGCAGCCAGAAGTAAACCACTGAAATGTAATTTCTTCTCAGTTTTTTATATATTCACTCACTCTTCAGTTTTATCCTCCTTAAAGGTTCATTTCCAGATGCCCAGTTGCCCTCCAAGAGAATAATTGGCCCCAAGAATTACGAGTTTCTGACATCCAAGCGGGAAGAGTTTGAGGAGTATCTTCAGGTAGATAAAGGAGAAAATTCAAAACCACCCTGATATAAATGACTTTGCATATAAAATCAATAAATCATCAGAATAATTGATAGATTAAAGCTGAAGTAGCCGCTGGTTGCAGCCTGATTTAAATTGCTGTGGATCTGAAATCCCAGACTAATGTTGCAGCATGGTGAGAACCCTGCTGCGTTCCCCATGCTGCGTTCCCCATGCTGAATGTTTCGCAAGTTTCTGCTCGAGCAGAACGGCTCAAGCAGAAACTCGAGCCGTTCTGCTTTTATCATCCTAGCGTTGCGTTCTCTCCAGACTAACGTTGCATTCTCTCTAGACTGGCGTTGCGTTCTCCCCAGACTAACGTTGCGTTCTCCCCAGACTAACGTTGCGTTCTCTCTAGACTGGCGTTGCGTTCTCCCCAGACTAACGTTGCGTTCTCTCTAGACTGGCGTTGCGTTCTCCCCAGACTGGCGTTGCGTTCTCCCCAGACTAACGTTGCGTTCTCTCTAGACTGGCGTTGCGTTCTCCCCAGACTAACGTTGCGTTCTCCCCAGACTAACGTTGCGTTCTCCCCAGACTGGCGTTGCGTTCTCCCCAGACTAACGTTGCGTTCTCTCCAGACTAACGTTGCGTTCTCTCCAGACTAACGTTGCGTTCTCCCCAGACTAACGTTGCGTTCTCTCCAGACTAACGTTGCGTTCTCTCCAGACTAACGTTGCGTTCTCCCCAGACTAACGTTGCGTTCTCCCCAGACTAACGTTGCGTTCTCTCCAGACTAACGTTGCGTTCTCCCCAGACTAACGTTGCGTTCTCCCCAGACTAACGTTGCGTTCTCCCCAGACTAACGTTGCGTTCTCCCCAGACTGGCGTTGCGTTCTCCCCAGACTGGCGTTGCGTTCTCCCCAGACTAACGTTGCGTTCTCCCCAGACTGGCGTTGCGTTCTCTCCAGACTAACGTTGCGTTCTCTCCAGACTGGCGTTGCGTTCTCCCCAGACTAACGTTGCGTTCTCCCCAGACTGGCGTTGCGTTCTCCCCAGACTAACGTTGCGTTCTCCCCAGACTGGCGTTGCGTTCTCTCCAGACTAACGTTGCGTTCTCTCCAGACTAACGTTGCGTTCTCCCCAGACTGGCGTTGCGTTCTCCCCAGACTGGCGTTGCGTTCTCCCCAGACTGGCGTTGCGTTCTCCCCAGACTAACGTTGCGTTCTCCCCAGACTGGCGTTGCGTTCTCCCCAGACTGGCGTTGCGTTCTCCCCAGACTGGCGTTGCGTTCTCCCCAGACTGGCGTTGCGTTCTCCCCAGACTGGCGTTGCGTTCTCCCCAGACTAACGTTGCGTTCTCCCCAGACTAACGTTGCGTTCTCCCCAGACTGGCGTTGCGTTCTCCCCAGACTAACGTTGCGTTCTCCCCAGACTGGCGTTGCGTTCTCCCCAGACTAACGTTGCGTTCTCCCCAGACTAACGTTGCGTTCTCCCCAGACTGGCGTTGCGTTCTCCCCAGACTGGCGTTGCGTTCTCTCCAGACTGGCGTTGCGTTCTCTCCAGACTGGCGTTGCGTTCTCTCCAGACTGGCGTTGCGTTCTCCCCAGACTAACGTTGCGTTCTCCCCAGACTAACGTTGCGTTCTCCCCAGACTGGCGTTGCGTTCTCTCCAGACTGGCGTTGCGTTCTCTCCAGACTGGCGTTGCGTTCTCCCCAGACTAACGTTGCGTTCTCCCCAGACTAACGTTGCGTTCTCCCCAGACTAACGTTGCGTTCTCCCCAGACTAACGTTGCGTTCTCTCCAGACTGGCGTTGCGTTCTCCCCAGACTAACGTTGCGTTCTCTCCAGACTAACGTTGCGTTCTCCCCAGACTGGCGTTGCGTTCTCCCCAGACTAACATTGCGTTCTCCCCAGACTGGCGTTGCGTTCTCCCCAGACTAACGTTGCGTTCTCTCTAGACTGGCGTTGCGTTCTCCCCAGACTAACGTTGCGTTCTCTCCAGACTAACGTTGCGTTCTCCCCAGACTAACGTTGCGTTCTCCCCAGACTAACGTTGCGTTCTCCCCAGACTAACGTTGCGTTCTCCCCAGACTAACGTTGCGTTCTCCCCAGACTAACGTTGCGTTCTCCCCAGACTAACGTTGCGTTCTCCCCAGACTGGCGTTGCGTTCTCCCCAGACTAACGTTGCGTTCTCCCCAGACTGGCGTTGCGTTCTCCCCAGACTAACGTTGCGTTCTCCCCAGACTGGCGTTGCGTTCTCCCCAGACTAACGTTGCGTTCTCCCCAGACTAACGTTGCGTTCTCCCCAGACTGGCGTTGCGTTCTACCCAGACTGGCGTTGCGTTCTCCCCAGACTGGCGTTGCGTTCTCCCCAGACTAACGTTGCGTTCTCCCCAGACTAACGTTGCGTTCTCTCCAGACTGGCGTTGCGTTCTCCCCAGACTAACGTTGCGTTCTCTCCAGACTAACGTTGCGTTCTCCCCAGACTGGCGTTGCGTTCTCCCCAGACTAACATTGCGTTCTCCCCAGACTGGCGTTGCGTTCTCCCCAGACTAACGTTGCGTTCTCTCTAGACTGGCGTTGCGTTCTCCCCAGACTAACGTTGCGTTCTCTCCAGACTAACGTTGCGTTCTCCCCAGACTAACGTTGCGTTCTCCCCAGACTAACGTTGCGTTCTCCCCAGACTAACGTTGCGTTCTCCTCAGACTAACGTTGCGTTCTCCCCAGACTAACGTTGCGTTCTCCCCAGACTGGCGTTGCGTTCTCCCCAGACTAACGTTGCGTTCTCCCCAGACTGGCGTTGCGTTCTCTCCAGACTAACGTTGCGTTCTCCCCAGACTAACGTTGCGTTCTCCCCAGACTAACGTTGCGTTCTCTCCAGACTAACGTTGCGTTCTCCCCAGACTGGCGTTGCGTTCTCCCCAGACTAACGTTGCGTTCTCTCCAGACTAACGTTGCGTTCTCCCCAGACTGGCGTTGCGTTCTCCCCAGACTGGCGTTGCGTTCTCCCCAGACTAACGTTGCGTTCTCCCCAGACTAACGTTGCGTTCTCCCCAGACTGGCGTTGCGTTCTCTCCAGACTAACGTTGCGTTCTCCCCAGACTAACGTTGCGTTCTCCCCAGACTGGCGTTGCGTTCTCTCCAGACTAACGTTGCGTTCTCTCCAGACTGGCGTTGCGTTCTCTCCAGACTAATGTTGCGTTCTCTCTAGACTAACGTTGCGTTCTCCCCAGACTAACGTTGCATTCTCCCCAGACTGGCGTTGCGTTCTCCCCAGACTAACGTTGCGTTCTCTCCAGACTAGCGTTGCGTTCTCCCCAGACTGGCGTGGCGTGCTCCCCAGACTGGCGTTGCGTTCTCCCCAGACTGGCGTTGCGTTCTCCCCAGACTAACGTTGCGTTCTCCCCAGACTGGCGTTGCGTTCTCTCCAGACTAACGTTGCGTTCTCCCCAGACTAACGTTGCGTTCTCCCCAGACTGGCGTTGCGTTCTCTCCAGACTAACGTTGCGTTCTCTCCAGACTGGCGTTGCGTTCTCTCCAGACTAATGTTGCGTTCTCTCTAGACTAACGTTGCGTTCTCCCCAGACTAACGTTGCGTTCTCCCCAGACTGGCGTTGCGTTCTCTCCAGACTAACGTTGCGTTCTCCCCAGACTGGCGTTGCGTTCTCTCCAGACTAACGTTGCGTTCTCTCCAGACTAACGTTGCGTTCTCTCTAGACTGGCGTTGCGTTCTCCCCAGACTAACGTTGCGTTCTCCCCAGACTGGCGTTGCGTTCTCCCCAGACTAACGTTGCGTTCTCCCCAGACTGGCGTTGCGTTCTCTCCAGACTAATGTTGCGTTCTCTCCAGACTAACGTTGCGTTCTCCCCAGACTGGCGTTGCGTTCTCTCCAGACTGGCGTTGCGTTCTCTCCAGACTGGCGTTGCGTTCTCCCCAGACTGGCGTTGCGTTCTCCCCAGACTGGCGTTGCGTTCTCCCCAGACTGGCGTTGCGTTCTCTCCAGACTGGCGTTGCGTTCTCCCCAGACTAACGTTGCGTTCTCCCCAGACTGGCGTTGCGTTCTCTCCAGACTGGCGTTGCGTTCTCTCCAGACTGGCGTTGCGTTCTCCCCAGACTAACGTTGCGTTCTCCCCAGACTAACGTTGCGTTCTCCCCAGACTAACGTTGCGTTCTCCCCAGACTAACGTTGCGTTCTCTCCAGACTGGCGTTGCGTTCTCCCCAGACTAACGTTGCGTTCTCCCCAGACTGACGTTGCGTTCTCCCCAGACTGGCGTTGCGTTCTCCCCAGACTGACGTTGCGTTCTCCCCAGACTGGCGTTGCGTTCTCCCCAGACTAACGTTGCGTTCTCCCCAGACTAACGTTGCGTTCTCCCCAGACTAACGTTGCGTTCTCCCCAGACTGGCGTTGCGTTCTCCCCAGACTAACGTTGCGTTCTCCCCAGACTAACGTTGCGTTCTCCCCAGACTAACGTTGCGTTCTCTCCAGACTAACGTTGCATTCTCCCCAGACTGGCGTTGCGTTCTCCCCAGACTAACGTTGCGTTCTCTCCAGACTAACGTTGCGTTCTCCCCAGACTGGCGTTGCGTTCTCCCCAGACTGGCGTTGCGTTCTCCCCAGACTAACGTTGCGTTCTCCCCAGACTAACGTTGCGTTCTCCCCAGACTGGCGTTGCGTTCTCTCCAGACTAACGTTGCGTTCTCCCCAGACTAACGTTGCGTTCTCCCCAGACTGGCGTTGCGTTCTCTCCAGACTAACGTTGCGTTCTCTCCAGACTGGCGTTGCGTTCTCTCCAGACTAATGTTGCGTTCTCTCTAGACTAACGTTGCGTTCTCCCCAGACTAACGTTGCGTTCTCCCCAGACTGGCGTTGCGTTCTCCCCAGACTAACGTTGCGTTCTCTCCAGACTAACGTTGCATTCTCCCCAGACTGGCGTTGCGTTCTCCCCAGACTGGCGTTGCGTTCTCCCCAGACTAACGTTGCGTTCTCCCCAGACTAACGTTGCGTTCTCCCCAGACTGGCGTTGCGTTCTCTCCAGACTAACGTTGCGTTCTCCCCAGACTAACGTTGCGTTCTCCCCAGACTGGCGTTGCGTTCTCTCCAGACTAACGTTGCGTTCTCTCCAGACTGGCGTTGCGTTCTCTCCAGACTAACGTTGCGTTCTCTCTAGACTAACGTTGCGTTCTCCCCAGACTAACGTTGCGTTCTCCCCAGACTGGCGTTGCGTTCTCTCCAGACTAACGTTGCGTTCTCCCCAGACTGGCGTTGCGTTCTCTCCAGACTAACGTTGCGTTCTCTCCAGACTAACGTTGCGTTCTCTCTAGACTGGCGTTGCGTTCTCCCCAGACTAACGTTGCGTTCTCCGCAGACTGGCGTTGCGTTCTCCCCAGACTAACGTTGCGTTCTCCCCAGACTGGCGTTGCGTTCTCTCCAGACTAACGTTGCGTTCTCTCCAGACTAACGTTGCGTTCTCCCCAGACTGGCGTTGCGTTCTCTCCAGACTGGCGTTGCGTTCTCTCCAGACTGGCGTTGCGTTCTCCCCAGACTGGCGTTGCGTTCTCCCCAGACTGGCGTTGCGTTCTCCCCAGACTGGCGTTGCGTTCTCTCCAGACTGGCGTTGCGTTCTCTCCAGACTGGCGTTGCGTTCTCTCCAGACTGGCGTTGCGTTCTCCCCAGACTAACGTTGCGTTCTCTCCAGACTAACGTTGCGTTCTCCCCAGACTGGCGTTGCGTTCTCTCCAGACTAACGTTGCGTTCTCCCCAGACTAACGTTGCGTTCTCTCCAGACTAACGTTGCGTTCTCCCCAGACTGGCGTTGCGTTCTCTCCAGACTAACGTTGCGTTCTCCCCAGACTAACGTTGCGTTCTCCCCAGACTAACGTTGCGTTCTCCCCAGACTGGCGTTGCGTTCTCTCCAGACTGGCGTTGCGTTCTCTCCAGACTAACGTTGCGTTCTCCCCAGACTAACGTTGCGTTCTCTCCAGACTAACGTTGCGTTCTCTCCAGACTGGCGTTGCGTTCTCTCCAGACTGGCGTTGCGTTCTCCCCAGACTAACGTTGCGTTCTCTCCAGACTAACGTTGCGTTCTCCCCAGACTAACGTTGCGTTCTCCCCAGACTAACGTTGCGTTCTCTCCAGACTAACGTTGCGTTCTCCCCAGACTAACGTTGCATTCTCCCCAGACTAACGTTGCGTTCTCTCCAGACTAACGTTGCGTTCTCCCCAGACTAACGTTGCGTTCTCCCCAGACTGGCGTTGCGTTCTCCCCAGACTAACGTTGCGTTCTCCCCAGACTGGCGTTGCGTTCTCCCCAGACTAACGTTGCGTTCTCTCCAGACTGGCGTTGCGTTCTCCCCAGACTAACGTTGCGTTCTCTCCAGACTGGCGTTGCGTTCTCTCCAGACTGGCGTTGCGTTCTCCCCAGACTAACGTTGCGTTCTCTCTAGACTGGCGTTGCGTTCTCCCCAGACTAACGTTGCGTTCTCTCTAGACTGGCGTTGCGTTCTCTCCAGACTAACGTTGCGTTCTCCCCAGACTAACGTTGCGTTCTCTCCAGACTAACGTTGCGTTCTCTCCAGACTGGCGTTGCGTTCTCTCCAGACTGGCGTTGCGTTCTCTCCAGACTAACGTTGCGTTCTCCCCAGACTAACGTTGCGTTCTCCCCAGACTGGCGTTGCGTTCTCCCCAGACTAACGTTGCGTTCTCCCCAGACTAACGTTGCGTTCTCTCCAGACTAACGTTGCGTTCTCCCCAGACTGGCGTTGCGTTCTCTCCAGACTAACGTTGCGTTCTCCCCAGACTAACGTTGCGTTCTCCCCAGACTGGCGTTGCGTTCTCCCCAGACTAACGTTGCGTTCTCCCCAGACTGGCGTTGCGTTCTCCCCAGACTAACGTTGCGTTCTCCCCAGACTGGCGTTGCGTTCTCCCCAGACTAACGTTGCGTTCTCTCCAGACTGGCGTTGCGTTCTCTCCAGACTGGCGTTGCGTTCTCCCCAGACTAACGTTGCGTTCTCTCTAGACTGGCGTTGCGTTCTCCCCAGACTAACGTTGCGTTCTCTCTAGACTGGCGTTGCGTTCTCCCCAGACTAACGTTGCGTTCTCTCTAGACTGGCGTTGCGTTCTCCCCAGACTAACGTTGCGTTCTCCGCAGACTGGCGTTGCGTTCTCCCCAGACTAACGTTGTGTTCTCCCCAGACTGGCGTTGCGTTCTCCCCAGACTAACGTTGCGTTCTCTCTAGACTGGCGTTGCGTTCTCCCCAGACTGGCGTTGCGTTCTCGCCAGACTAACGTTGCGTTCTCCTCAGACTAACGTTGCGTTCTCCCCAGACTGGCGTTGAGTTCTCCCCAGACTGGCTTTGCGTTCTCCCCAGACTGGCGTTGAGTTCTCCCCAGACTGGCTTTGCGTTCTCCCCAGACTAACGTTGCGTTCTCCGCAGACTGGCTTTGCGTTCTCCCCAGACTGGCTTTGCGTTCTCCCCAGACTAACGTTGCGTTCTCCCCAGACTGGCTTTGCGTTCTCCCCAGACTAACGTTGCGTTCTCCCCAGACTGGCGTTGCGTTCTCTCCAGACTAACGTTGCGTTCTCCCCAGACTAACGTTGCGTTCTCCCCAGACTGGCTTTGCGTTCTCTCCAGACTAACGTTGCGTTCTCCCCAGACTAACGTTGCGTTCTCCCCAGACTGGCTTTGCGTTCTCCCCAGACTAACGTTGCGTTCTCCCCAGACTAACGTTGCGTTCTCCCCATGCAGCAGAAACATTGTGTGAAACTCGAGCCGTTCTGCTTTTATCATCCTAAATTGAGCTTTACGTTTTGAAAGCCATTTTGATCCCATAAATCATCCAATGCTGCTTTGTTTCTGTGAGATTTGTGTTTAAACGTTAAATCAAAACCCACGCGATGCATTTAAAACAGTTTGGAAATGGAGAATCTAATTTGCTGTCTACCATCTGTTTTGAATAATTTGCCTTTCTTTGCTTTCTGTTTCCTCACACGCTCATGTTTTTTTAATTCACCCCGGCGATCCTGAAGCCAATCATTTTAAATGGCCTCAATTTGGATAATTATTGCACAACAAACTGATTCAGGCACCAAAAAACCTGAACTGGCTACACGTATTTATGCTAAGCTAAAGTAGTTAATCGTTAAAAAGCTCCTGCAAGCCTCCGAAACCTTTAACTTGTTTTATTCGTAGATGTGCTTTAATCCACTTTTCATCTTGTGCTTTTTGCAGAGACTTCTGCAGCATCCAGAGCTGAGCAACAGCCAGCTGCTGGCCGACTTCCTGTCTCCTCACAGCATGGAGTCTCAGTTCCTGGACAAGATGCTGCCGGACGTGAACCTCGGTGCGACCAGAGAGGGAAGCTGCGTCTGGGCAAAGCGGAGAAGAAATGCATCATAAATTATGTTGTTTTATTTGTTTTCACAGGGAAAATCATCAAGGCAGTGCCCAGCAAACTGATAAAAGAGGTATGGAAGAGTTTCTATACATTTCTAATTCATCAAATGTCAAAATTTTGTCTCTTCGTTTTTTGTTTTTTCTGTTTCTTGTTCTTGTTCTTGTTTTCTTCAACCTTTTTTTATTTCTTCCTTCTTTTCTCTTTTTTCCCTTTTTCTCCTTTTGTCTTTTTTCATCCTGTTTTCTTTTTCTATTTCTCCTTTTGTCTTTTTTCATCCTGTTTTCATTTTCTATTTCTCCTTTTCTGTCTTTTTCCATCCTGTTTTCTTTTTCTATTTCTCCTTTTCTGTCTTTTTTCATCCTGTTTTCTTTTTCTATTTCTCCTTTTGTCTTTTTTCATCCTGTTTTCTTTTCTATTTCTCCTTTTCTGTCTTTTTTCAGCCTGTTTTCTTTTCTATTTCTCCTTTTCTGTCTTTTTCCATCTTGTTTTTTATTTTATTTCTCCTTTTCTGTCTTTTTTCATCCTGTTTCCTTTTTTCTATTTCTCCTTTTTTCTATTTCTCCTTTTCTGTCTTTTCATCCTGTTTTCTTTTTTCTATTTCTCCTTTTGTCTTTTTCATCCTGTTTTCTTTTCTATTTCTCCTTTTCTGTCTTTTTTCATCCTGTTTTCTTTTTCTATTTCTCCTTTTGTCTTTTTTCTTCCTGTTTTCTTTTTCCTATTTCTCCTTTGTATCATCGACCCATTGAGTGAAATTTATGGAGCTGAAGCTAAAAAAATACATTATTGATGTTTTGTTGCCCAGAACCGTTAAACACTCAATTTATTTATTCTAAATAAAACATACTACTTTACAAATGAAATGTATTTATTTATTTTAACACAGTTCATTACATTTTGTAATTAATTCTGTAACTTTTTGTCTCCTTTGTGTGTTTTTTATTTGATTTTCCTGTCCAGAAAGGGCAGCATCTGGAGCCGTTCATCCAGTCCTTCTTCAACTCCTGCGAATCTCCCAAACCCAAACCCAGCCGACCCGAACTCACCATCCTGAGTCCGACTTCAGAAAACGATAAAAAGGTTCAAACTTTTCTCACTGGTTTCATTTCAGGGCTGTAAGTAACAAATATTTTATTTACTGATTAATTGGTTGTTAATCAGATTTAAAGTATTCGACAGATTAAAACATGAAAATCATGTCTTTACTACGGCTGCAAGTAGCAAATTAATCTAACTCTGACCATGGATTAATCAGATGTAAAAGAATTTAACCACTTAAGCCTTTTACACAGTATTAGAAATACAGAAATAAATTAAAACTTTCAAATAAATAATTTCATTTTAACATTTTATTTCATTTCTTTAGAGTTCTCTATCAATTGGATCCATTTGCAGCTAAAAATGTCAAACTTTCAGCTTGACTTAGCATTAATAGTTATTATTTATTGATTTACTGATTAATAATTGGATAGAAAAAATGTTTTTTCAAAGCTATGCTACACGAGGAGTTTTATTTACAGTTTTTTTCCATCTTAAATGCAAAATGTTTATATTTTTTTGTAAAGTTTTGCCTTCATTTCTGCTCTGATTTGTTTTTAGGTTGGTACATTGCAGTTAGCAATTAATCGACGATTATTTCAATAATCGGTTCACCACGATGAATCGCTTCAGCCCTTTTTTAACCTAAATGCATGCGTCCTCACAGAGACTCATTTTAATCTCTTCAGTCTAAAATGTGTTGCAGCTTTTCAACGATCTCTTCAAAAACAACGCCAACCGATCAGAAGTGACAGAGAAGAGGCACAACCAGAACTACTTCATGGAGATGATCACTGTTGAAGGGGTGTACGATTATTTAATGTATGTCGGTAAGTTAAAGTAGATTTAATCAGTCCAGCAGAACCGCAGATCAAATCAGTTTTACATTAACTTTATTAAATAAATAAAAAATCAGAGAAAAAAAAAGTGTTGCCGTTTAATGTAGTTCCATTTAAAAAAGGCAAATATTTATATTTAAATTCAAACACTTGAATTTGAGCAGTTTGCAGAGAATTAAAAAGTAATACAGTTAATTAGAGAATAATATAAGATTGTCTAAAGTGTGATATGCTATTTAGCTAATGCTAAGCTAATGCTAATTGCTCAATGTTTAACATTAGTCACAAAAATGTGAGGAGGCTCTCAAAACAATTCATGTATGTAAATATCTGCATGTGTTTAATTAACTCCTGTAGTTTGTTCATGTTGTGATCTTCTGTGTTTGTTTGTTTGTTGTAGAGGAAACAGATCTGCTGCGTAAACAGACTTCAAAATAAGAGCATGAATGTAACTAGTTTGAACACAAAAGTCGAACTTTACTCAGCTGAAAGTTTGAAAAACTTCCTAGTAAATTAGCGGATTATAATTTATCTGGAAAAACTTAAGTGTGCTAAATGTTGTCAAAGCTAGCAAAGACACTAAAGCGCTAAATTAAAACGTAGCTGTGCCGTTAGCGGATTAGTGACCTTCATCGGTAACTTGAGACAGAAAATTACTTTCAGAAATATAAAACAGTGGGGTCTTCCTGAAGCCTCCCAAAACTTTGTGCAAGTTTAAAGTTTTTGTTTAATGTTCTAAATGTTTCCTGCGTCTCTGCGGCAGGTCGCGTCGTGTTTCACGTCCCTGACTGGTTTCATCACCTGCTGATGGGCGGCAGGATCCTGTTCAAGAACAGCCTGGAGGCCTACACAGATTATTACCTGCAGCACAAACTGAACCAGGTGGTGCAGGAGCACCGGCTGGTCTCGCTCATCACCCTGCTGAGAGGTAAGCAGGAAACACGATGAGCCACTTCCTGCGGCGCCGAACCCGGGCCGATGTGGAGAGAAAAAAGGACATTTACACTCAAAATCTCGGAAATTTGGAGATTAATATCAGAAGATTTCTAGAAAAATAAGACATTTCTGAGCTTCAAAATTGAAATATCTGCTAAAAAAATAACTACAAAATTTTAAAATTAATCTCAGAAATTTCCTTGAAGAAATGAAAAATATCTGGGCTGAAAAGTTGAAATTTTTGACATTTGAAACCAAGAAAAGTTTTTTTTCTAGCATATTTTTGACTTTTCATGCTCATAAATTTCCTTTAGAAACCTCAAAATTTCTGAGTTTAAAAAGCCAAAAGTTTTTGCCATTTGAAACTCAGAAAATTTCCTTTTTTCCATAAAATCTTTGACACTTCAGAGTGAAAAATTTGATAGAAAACAGATGAAATTTTGTGATTGATCTCAGAATTGATATCAGAAAGTCAGAAAATTTCTGCGATTAATCTCAAACCGTCAGTTTTTCTGGCAGAAATCTACTTTCTATTAGCATGTCTGTGGCTAACAGAGCCGATGTCGTTCCAGACGCAGTTTTCTGCGAGAGCAGTCCGCCGCGGTCGGCGCAGGACAAACAGAGCAGAGCCAAGCGGACGTTCGAGGAGATGATGAGCTACATTCCAGGTCTTTGTTTCATTTTATTTTTAGTGAATGCAGCGCGCTTCCGTAACAAACGATTGTTCAACGGGGTAAATCTCTGTAGATTTTCTAGGAAAGTGTATTGGAGAAGAGGCGAAGTATGAGGGAGTTCGCCTTCTCTTCGATGGGCTGCAGCAGCCGGTTCTCAACAAACAGGTGCAGGAAACACACACAGTGTATTTGGTACATAAATGTATATGAAAACTGGTTTACACACACTTTTTTAAACAACATTTTTGTTTTAACGTTTATCTTTTTGTCTCATTACCTTGATTAGCTGACCTATGTGCTGCTGGACATTGTCATTCAAGAACTTTTTCCAGAACTGAACAAGGTAAGCATAATTATAACAATTATTGCCATCTCTATTGTCTTGAGTTTATAAAATTATTCTAAGCTAGCTATTGGCAAGTGTCAGAATTGTTCAGATGTTTGCAACAAATCACCCAAACTGGGATAAAATGTGAAGTAAAATCAATATTGAAATGATTTTCAACACTAAATCCTAGTTTTCAATGAAAATTTCAGTTTCAGAAAAATGCATTTGTTCAGAAGAGCACACACTTAAAAATCTGCTAGCGACAACGAGGCTATCGAGAGAAAACCTGGAATACCCAAACTGCTGCTTCAATGCGTTTTATAAATCAAGAGAATTTGTCCTGAAAGTTCACAGAAGACGCCATCGATCTTCACAAATAAGAAAAATAGTACAAAAAACACGACGAAAGCCCAAAACGATCCGACAGACACAAACTGGAGTTCACAGATTTCAACTTAACAGATAGATCAATGGCCTATACAAAACATGCTCTTTACATTTTTTGCACAAACTAATTCTTAGATAAGATTTTAGTCAGATTGAGCTGTTTTAGGGAATCTTGTCACTTTAAATAATCTGCTGCTGGCCACGCCCCCCAGCTCAACGTTTACACTCGCGCATGAAAATGGCTGCAAACAGATGCATAATTATACAAACGTACATCTTTGAGAAGCAGACATGGAGCCTCCTGCACAACCAACAAGAATGCAGCAAGTGGTTTCTGGGTGGTAAGTCAACAACAAAACACTTGTCTTTTCCAGCAGCCATTGTACAGCGCATACAGTGGTAAAACCAGCTGACCAAGCGTGCTGGAACTCAGCTTAGGTTGCTAGGGTTTTTGAAAAGGCTCATTTTCCAGACACAAAATTCGCCTTTGACGGAACGTTAGCTTCTTCTGGAAATAGGCTAGCAGTTAAAGAAGCCCGTCATGAAGTGGATGAAGTTATTTACGTTTCATGTGAAGAAACTATTTGGAATATTAATTTAGTTTTGCTGTTTAAATGTTTTTTTTTGTTAGATTTCTAACAAGCAGCTGGTAATGTGAGCTCAGCCATTAAACCCACTTCACAGCTGGCTGTAAATGTCCAGAGTTGTTTTTGTGCAGCTTCTGTTCAGCCGCAGTGGATTCAATGCCCTCAACCTGCTCAGATTTAAGACGAATCAAACTAAAAGCGTTAAATCGTGTTGATGTGCCACAAGCAAAACGATTCTTTTGCTTAGAAATGAAATGAAATGCTAAAGTTTGACTTGCAGTTTTAGCTTTTTCTACATCCTGAAGATGTTCTCAAATCACTCTAGAGGTTTATTTTGCTTTTATGTGACAGATCAAAACAGTCCAAGTTGTCAGGAACGACAAATAAACTCACTATTGCAAATAAAAATACCAGAAATTTGTTTGAATTCACTGCAAAAATACAAGTTTTTGAATATGTTAGTGCTTGAATTAAGACAAAACTAACTTATTAGCATAATCAGAGCTCATTTTAAGTCGATCATTTCTTCATATTAATAAAAAAGTATTTCATTTATAAGACGTCTTGCTATAAGTGAAATAATCTGCCAGTGCAGCAGTACCTTTTAATGAAAATTAAGGAATTATTGATTTAAAATAAGCTCTTATATCTTGTGGAAAGTTAATTGTAAGTTAGTTTAATTTTATTTTAATATATTTGCACTAAACGTGACCAATTTTGGTAGGATTTTTGTGTTTTTGCAGTGATGGAGCAACAAAATCACATTTACCGTCCAAATTCCTTTCAAATATTTATAAAGTAGCTCCACAAAATCAATTATTTTGATCATTAAAAAAAGACGCTGTGAAAAGACGCTTAATGTTAAGAGGTTTTTTAGTATTTGGGTTTCATCATCGTGTTCTGGAGTAACCGGCCCTTTAAGAGCCGTCATGACCTTGTTGTGGCTCAGAGTGAAAATGATAATTCAGGTGTTGCAGCCGAGTTATCAGCGTCTCTGTGTGACGCTGTGTAATTTCCCAGCAGGTGCAGAAGGAGCCCTCTGCTGTGGCTCCATGGATGTAAAACGCTCGGCGCTGATCGACCAGCTGGACCCGGTTCGGTTCGACCCGCATCCTGGGAGGCTCTGGGTTCTGGCGGGTCGCAGCAGGAAGTCTCGGCGTGGATCCAAAAGGACTGAACGGAGGCGTCAGGAATCCTGGACGGGTGAATGAACGCGCTTCTGGGTTTTAGCCGCTTTAGCGCAGAATGTTGCCGACATGTTTCTGATCCGAGGCGGAAAATCTGCAGATTTGCACTTTTTAATTCTTACCAGTTTTTCACTTGTGTGTTTTTTTTTTTTTTTGTTTTTTTTTCCTGAAATGTGAAGATAAAAATAAAGTATTTGGATTCAGTTCAGCAGCTGTGTGCGAGTTGATTATTCTGATTACTGTCAGACTATTAAAGATTCACTTTATTGGTTATTAAGAGGAATATAAATAATTTCCAATATGACGGTTTATGAAATTGTTAAAAAAACAGATTTTTATTCTTCAAACTGATCGTTTCAGATCAAGAGCGCCCCAAATTTTTAAAGGGGTGGCCAGACCAGATGAGTAAAGAGTTTGAGGTTTTTTTTATTATGTTTGCACAAAAAAATTCTTTTTTTGTCTTTGTAAGGATGGTAGAGATAAAAAAAATTATATACAATTTAGAAATTAAAAGTTTAAAAAATCCATCTTTCGTTTTTTCACAGCAAACAAAATATATATAATTTCTTTTAACATTTGTGTTTTATATATAAACTAGACATTTCCCCCCGTTATAAGTGAAATAATCTGCCAGTGAAACCAGTAATTTTCATCTATATTAAGGAATTATTAACTTAAAACAGACTTCTATTTCTTGCTGGAAAGTTGCTTGTAAGTAAATTTTGCTAGATTTTGTGTTTTTGCAGTGCGTTCATCCAAACTTGGTTTCCTAATGTCTCCAGAACAGGTCCAGAAGTTTCAGAATTTGCTCTTTGGCTGAACTTTGACTCCTGTCGTCTTCCTGAGAGGGGTTGAGACGGAACGGCAGCTTACCGAGTCCTGGAGAAATGTCCATGCCCTTCGGCTTATCGCGTTTTGTCAGAGCGCTTTGAGGGGCGAGGAGCAGCAGAGCGTCTGCAGCGTGAAGCCAGGCCTGCTGGGAGGCGTCCAGGGCCTCCTGGATGCGTCTGCACAGCAGGGTGCACTCGCTCCACATCCAAGATGGCCTGGAGGAGAAACGCATCTGTGCCTGCAGGAAACATGCGTATGTGCTCAGACATTTTTAACGACCAGGTGAACTAAAATATGTTGTTTTAGCCAATATTTCTTATTCTTCCCTACATTTGGCTTGAAACTGAGAAAAGTCAGAGACAAGGGGATTAAAATGCACTGAAATCCATTTTATGTACTTTACTTGTTCTAAACATGCAAAAATATCCTTTTAAATAAATGTTAAAGTTCTCTAAACTCAGTAACTCGTTTTGAAACTGTTGGGACAAAATAATCTTCTCAGAACGTGTGTGAGACTTTTCACACGTTCCAGTTCTGAGTTAGGATTTTAGATCTAATGCCAGAACTCAGCATAATTGTCAAATGGACGGCAAATTTACATATTTACACCTCATGTAAGTATTCAGCAGACAGATTTGATTAAAGAAAAGTGTAAAACCTGAAGAGAGAGAAAGACGGAGGTGAAAATATTTTACATGGAGCCAAATGGAGGAAGAGGCGACATCCCGCACTTTGGGAGAATTTTAAAGAAAACTGTGAGATAAACGGAAATTATGTTTATCAGTGATTCTTGAGAATAGGGACAAAACAGGTCCTAAGGATAAAGCACAAAATTTGAATAAAATATACACAAAATATCCATCCATCCATTTTCTTGCACCCTTGTCCCTCGGTGGGGTCAGGAGGTGCTGCTGCCTCTCCAGCTAACATTCTGGGCGAGAGGCGGGGTCACCTGGACAGGTCGCCAGTCTGTCACAGGGCAACACAGAGACACACAACGATGCACACACACACTCACACCTAGGGGAAATTTGGAGAGGCCAATTAACCTGACAGTCATGTTTTTGGACTGTGGGAGGAAACCGGAGTACCTGGAGAAAACCCACCATGCACAGGGAGAGCATGGAGACTCCATGCAGAAAGACCGGGGCCGGGAATCGAACCCAGAACCTTCTTGCTGCAAGGCAACAGCTCTACCAACTGCGCCACTGTGCAGCCCTACACGAAATATAATTTTTTCAAATATCTGACTAACCTAACCTGGGTCATGTGAGCACAACGATGAACTCACTAGTTTGTCTCCACCTTCAGTTCTGAGTCGACTCCGTCAGATGGACTTTTGTTGTTTTTTGTTTTAAATATTTATTTTGTTTCTTGAGAAGCATTTGTCTGTAAAATGAGTAAAAATATCACTAATAGTGTCATTAAAAATTATTTTATATTTATTTTTGTCAGATGGTGATGACAAAGTTCTGGGTCAGGTCGATTAAAAATGCAATTTAAAAAAAAAAATGTTGCAACTGGGAGCCTGTACCTCAGCATCTTTACATTTCCAAAACATTTTTTGTCATATTTGCATACATAAGGTTGAAAAATGACAAAACAAAGGGGAAAATTAAAACCCATTTTGTCCCTATTCTCAAGAATCGCTGTTATATTTCCTCAAAGCAGAAGCCTGTGGCCATGTTCTGATGCAGAAATTATGTCTGTAGAGAGAAATATGTGCAAACAGCAGCAATTTGTTTGTGAAGAATCAGTGAAGTTTGAAAAAGCAAACGGACAAAAATCTACATGAAACTTGAATCACAATTTTAGAAAAACCGTAAGAGATGTCCAAACGCTGAAGCATTTGAAGATGGCTACATGTGTTGGGATTTGTTTAAAAGTTGAATAAACGGTCAAAGAGCGCAAAGATTTTGTTGAATTTTGAGGGAATCTGAAGAATTTCAATGCATTTCAATGGAGCTGAAATGTGCAGAAAAGTTTAAATATTTTAAAAGCTGAATGTTTTGATATATTAAATTGGTTTAAGTGTGCAGAAGAAAGCAAATATTAAAAAAAACAGTCATGTTAAAATCTTTTTAGGGGAGGTTATGTGCAGCAATTTCAACTTTTCTGCAAGACCATGTTATGGACAAAAAAATAAAGCTTAAAAAATGTGAAACTTTTTCAAAATGTTGCTGCAAAATCAGTAATTTTAGGTCACAACAATCACAAGAAGCATCACTGGAGGGACATAACGTGACAAAATACATCAAAGTTAGGATAGTATGAAAACTTCAGCCAGCAGAACGAGACGCGAGGATCACATTATTAAATCATTTGGTGTGAAAACTGCAGCTACCGAACAGATGAGCTGCTGTCATGTTATGGTTATGTTTAAATCATGTTACACACAGATTTACTGACACGTCTCCCTCTGCGCTCATCCGTAATGTGTTTATACACTCGCTGCTCTGTGGAGAAATACTGAGGGAGCTCTTAGAAACGGCACCACAGAGGACCGATCAGCTGCTTCCCCTTCAGATGGAATAATTCACTTAGTCGTAACCGTCCAGCACCCTGCGCTGCGTCCTCTGCTCCATTAACAAAAAGCCAACAGCTAACCATGTAGCTGATGTGCAACATGTCACTGTGTTTCTCCAGCGTGCCAAAGGCTGCGTCTGATGCAGCCTGACACATGCGCTAACACAGACGGACAGATGGCATTGTGCTTGTGAAGCGTAAACATTCTTCCCACACAACACTCAGTTGTTCCTCTCTCCTCTGTTCTGTCTGGTTGGGACTAAAAGCTTAGACAAGAGAGCTTTCTGTGATTATACTGAACTCTGGACCTTCGTTAGCAGAGACATTTCAAGACAAATTACTTGTTTGCTTTTTTCATGATATGGTTCCTGAAAGTATGTCGCAGCCATGCAACTCCATCCATCCATCCATCCATCCATTTTCTTGCACCCTTGTCCCTCAGTGGGGTCAGGAGATGCTGGTGTCCGTCTCCAGCTAACGTTCCGGGCGAGAGGTGGGGTCATCCTGGACAGGTCGCCAGTGTGTCACAGGGCAACACAGAGACACAACCATGCACACACACACTCACACCTAGGGGCAATTTGGACAGACAGTCATGTTTTTGGACTGTGGGAGGAAACCGGAGTACCTGGAGAAAACCCACCATGCACAGGGAGAACATGGAGACTCCATGCAGAAAGACCGGGAATCGAACCCAGAACCTTCTTGCTGCAAGGCAACAGCTCTACCAACTGCGCCACTGTGCAGCCCCGCCATGCAACTCTGAATTTCTAAATGTATTTTTGTATAATTACTAACAATTTATCTCTTTTCTTGATTTACAAAGTCTAACAATTACTTTAGTTCTGAATTATTATTATGATTAATCAATTAATCTGATTTTTAAAAATGGTCACAATGTGCAAAATTTTCATTTTCTACACAGCATCAGAAATACATAAATAAAAATTCAAATAAGTAAAAATAAAAAAATTATTGGCAAAATGCATAGAAATGTGCTGATAATTATTGGATTAATTAATAATTAGATAGAAAAATGTGCTTAATAGTAAAGAGAGAAAATAAAACATATTTACAGATAAAAAGGTAAGTTTTTTTTTATTTTAAATTCAAAATGTACATTTTTTGTACAGTTTTGTCTTAATTACTACTGTGACTGTTCTTTTAACAAATGGCGTTTTTGGGTTTATATACTTCAGTTACCAATTAATTAATTACTAAATTATTTCAGTAATTGATTAATCCGATTAGCTGTTTGAGCCCTAATAAAATTAAAACATATATTTCCGTAGAGTGCCGTGTTCTTGTGTTTTCCTCTTTGGTTAATTATCTCCCTGGTTTTCTTTTGAGACTTTTTTTCACGCTGTGTTTTTATTTTTCTAGCTTCCAGTGGCCGTTGTACTGGAGCAGCTTTTCTGCTGCATTATGTTTTTATTCAGTCAAACTTACAGCACGCAAGCTAATGTAGCACCAAGTGCTTTTAAAAAAAGTAGAAACGTAAAACAAGCAAACAGTAAATTACGTAAAACATAATCAAACATGATGAAAAAGGTCAAAGTCAGTTTCAAGTCCCAGCCTGTGGAACAGCAGCTTTTAGCATATCCATAAAAACTCTGGTTGGTCCAGAATGGAGGGTTATTATCACCGTGTTCTGACCTTAATGACAGACGCTGGCGGGTTTTATGGATTTTTGATCTCAGCTCTAATGAATTTGGTGAATTTGTGTTTGGTTTCTCTGAAAGCTAAACTCTGTTTGAGCTCATTGTTTTTCCTTGTTAGCTCCTTTAGATTTGCCTTCAGCTCTTCTCCTCACAGCTGGTCCTAATTTGCTAATCGCTCCCCTGCTGTGTGACGAAAAGCTAATTTGATGACAAAGTATGGAAGAATAGAAAACAGATATGATAAATGATTAACTATTATCCTGTTTTAGTTTACTTCACTAATATTGTGTGGCTCCATGAGAAAGTGCTCACTTTTGTTTTACAATCTCACCAAACAATTAAATGAACAGTAACCAAAACACAATGAAAGCTATAAAAATCAATAGATTTGTAAAAACTCTCTAGTTTATTATGTTCTATTCAGTCAAGTGATTCAGATTTAGTTAAAAATCTAAACATTTGGTAAATATTTGCATTAAACTTTCAAACTAAATATTTAGTTTGAAGCTAAATGTTTAGCTTGCTAATTAAATATTTAGTTTGAAGCTAAATGTTTAGCTTGCTAATTAAATATTTAGTTTGAAGCTAAATGTTTAGCTTGCTAATTAAATATTTAGTTTGAAGCTAAATGTTTAGCTTGCTAATTAAATATTTAGTTCTACTAACTAAATAATTGGCATGTAACTATTTAGCTTGCTAACCAAATAATTAGTGTTGCCAACTACATGTTCAGTCTGGAGTTAAATATTTAGCTAGCTGACTACACTTTTAGTTTAAAGTTTAATATTTGGCTTGTCTGCTAAACATTTAATTTCAAACTAAATATTTAGCTTGCTAACTAAACATTCAGTTTTACCAATTAAATATTTAGAACTAAATAATTAGCATTACTAACTATGCTTAGACTGTGCTAACTAAATCTCGTTTGTAGTTAAATGTTCAGTTTTTAACTAAATATTTCCCTTGCTAACTAAACGTTCTGCTTTACTAACTCGTTACCTAATTAGCTTGCTGACTAAATAGTAAACGTTGCCAGCTACATGTTTAGTTTGGTGCTAAATATTTAGGTTACTAACTAAATGTTTACTTTGACATTGTGATATTTGTAAACGATTAAATAAATGGTGCAACCCCAAATTATTAATTTTTTACAGTGTAATTTTACAAATAACACCCCTCACATATACATTTATATTTAATGCGTACATTAAATTTATTTCATGTTCTGATTACCCTTGAAAGGGTCTTTGCTGTGTGATCCCCAGCAGTCTCCACAGTTACTGGACACTCAGAGGTGTAATGTCCCCTCAGGATCGTCCACAGGCTTCATTTTCATTCATCAAACATTGTTGACAAGATGATGAAATTTCAGATGACTTGTGCTCGTCCTGCAGCTTTTCACAATCCACAGAGCTTCACCCCACAGTCCAAATGGCTGCCATCACACTTGTGTGACCAAAGAGGATTTTGGCACCACGGCAACGTCACCAAGCATGCAAACATAGAGAGAGATTTTCTAACACAGATACATTCATCTGAGCCGCTTGAGTTTTATAATTATTACTACTGTCATTGTTAACCAAGGCTACGATCACACTGGATATGTGGTTATAAGTAAATATCTGATATTTTCAAACGTGACATCAAGCTGTACGGCGAACGTCATTGATACGCGACAAACGTCATTATTCTGCGTCCTGATATAAGCGGGAAGAAAAACAACATCCATGGGGGACGATGATGAGGATTAGATGCCTCCGGTCGGAAGATAACTTCAAAATCGTAAGATATGTTCCACCATTAGCATCCACGTTTACTTCCGCAAACACTGAGCACTTCTTCTTCTTCTTTTTTTTTTTTTGGCAGCCGGTAAAACGCTGAGCACGCTCTCTACTGCGCATGCGGGACACTTTCAGGTCGTTTGCAGTTCACACAGGAGATCACGTAAGCAGGATATATTTGGAAGTGTGAACGACCACTCAATCAATCAATCAGTCAATCAATCAATCAATCAATCAATCTGAATCCACAAAAAAACCAGAAAAAAAAGTCGGAATTGAGATTTAAGGCCTGCAGTGGTGTCGTAGCCTCAGACATGATTTTCTATCCATATCCACGTAACAAACCTTTATGGCTGACACTAATGTTATCCTTGCATGTGTGACGCATATTATTGTTTAAAATACACTCAGTACTTGTGTTGTTATACTTAAAGTGTGGCCACTTTAGATTTAAAACTAATAACTGGCTAAAGTGAGTTTCCTGTACGAACCTTCAGTTTCTAAATGGACTTCCAGTCGAGTCAAAATGAGTCAGACCACAGTTTCCAGTTATCAGCAACACTCAGCTCATTTCCTGTTATGTGTTTAGCTCAAGGGAATAAAATAGAGCTTTACTCGGTGCATCCAGGATACGTTTCCCGCCTCTCCTCTCTCGGCTGTGCTGCTGTTCCAGTGAGCAGAGCCGCAGACTGAAGCACAAATAGGACACAGCTCTCCAAAAAGTAGCACAATCCCCAACATGGTGGCGAGGGTTTGATGATACGATCATCCGATTTGGATGGTCCGCGCTCAGAAAGCCCCCAGTTGTACATAGAAGCACACTTTTCTCTGAGTACATTTTTAGCTGGAGAGCTGATTGGCGAGGCAGAAAACACCAGATCCCATCAGACCTGGCTCGGCCGCAGAGCAGAGAAATGGGTTCTGCAACATGTCAACATGTGTCCTATTTTTTATTTTCTCATTGTACTTGAACATCCACACGATCTGAAGAATCGAGGCTGGCAAATTTTGATGTGTTTTAAAAGGGGATCTATTGTGTGAAATTCAGATTTTGCATGTTTTTGTACTTGCATTTGGAGTTCTACTGTGTCTAAACAGGCCAAGCGCTTTAAATAAAACCATCCAGATGGTTTTTGGCACTAAATTAAAAGTTTTTTTGGTGTCTGGTAAATGAGCTGTTTCAAAATCTTCTGGAATGTAAAGTCACAAAACGGCAGGCACTGCCTGTTGCTTAGCAACCCCAGCAAAGCCTAGCCCGTTCCCTAGCAACCCAAGATGAGCTCCAGCACCTTTGGTCAGCTGGTTTTACCGATGTGCTGTATAATGGCTGCTGGAAAAGTGTTTTGCTGTTGACTTACCATCCAGAAATAATTTGCTGCATCCTTGTTGGTTGTGCAGGAGGCTCTACTTCTGCTTTTCAAAGATGTACGGTTATATAATTGTGCAATAAAAAAATGCAAAACTGAGCAGATTAAAATCTCAGCATCTAAGAATGATTTTGTGTTAAAATTCTTATGTTTTGTGTAGCCCGTAGACCTACTCTAACCCGTTTAAGAAGCATTTAGGCCGCCTTTAAATAGAAATAAAACATAAAACAATGGACAGTCCCTGCGACAGACTGGCCACCTGTCCAGGGTGACCCCACCTCTCGCCCGGAACGTTAGGTGGAGAGGAACCAGCAACCCTCCCGACCCCACTGAGGGACAAGGGTGCAAGAAAATGGATGGATGGATGGATGGACAATGGACAGTAAAAGTTTAACTAACCCCAAAATCTAATTATTTTCTGATAAACTGTCTACATCGGTTATTTAAGGTTATTTAGGTTTCTTGATGTTTGTTTAAATTTCTTTACTCTTGCAATATTTTGCCTAAAACTTTTTTTTTTCTGTCTCCAATAACACAAATAAAAGTTGCTAAATTTGTCTCCAGCATGATTTTTAAAAATAAAAACTGACTGCAGGATTCCAACAGGTGGCACTAACTGTGTCTCCACTGGCCAAATATTTACTGGAAATACGGCAATTTTAGGAAAACAAACTCGTGAAAAATATGACGTTTTGGCGTTAGGATGAGGTGGGTTTGTTTGAAATTGGTTTATTTCACAAAACTGCTTTCACTTTTTTCACATCACAAGTCACATGATCATCACCAACAGGAAACTGCTGGCATGGAAACCGTGAAGAAGACGACAGGAAGTTGTAGGAGGTTTTTAAATGACTTATTCATGTGATTTTAATTACCGTATTTTCCGCACTATAAGGCGCACCTAAAAACCTTCAATTTCCTCAAAAGCCGACAGTGCTCCTTATAACCCGGTGCTCCTTATATATGGACCAATGTTGAGCCACAACAGGTCTAGCAGCTACGGTAAGCAGCCGCAGACTTCATTTTCGCCCGTAGAAGAAGAAGTGCGCGGTGCATGCTGGGATAGTTGTCAGAACCTGGTTTGTTAATAAAGTTTGATAATAAATTTAAAGCCAGGGGGGAAAGAGAGACAGAGACTGCGGCGGCGGCAGCGTGTCGGTTGGTCTGTTACCCAGAATGCAGTTGGGCACAATATCACAACACCGTGAGTGAAACAACGACTGGGGCGGATTACTATATAAAGCACTCGGGGACCATTTCTTCACAAATGTAGATGTGTAATATTAGAGTATGGAACAAATTAGCAACCCAAACTAAAGTGTCTATTCTATGCGCCTTATATATGAAAAACGTTTTATCCATTCATTGAAGGTGAGTCTTATAATCCGGTGCGCCTTATAGTGCGGAAAATACATTATGTTTCTTACTTAATGGAAACACTATAATTGGGTTTTTTCAACATTAGTGGAATATACTCAGTTATAAAGCAGGTGCAGCATCTTTTAGTGAGAAGGTCTGGGTTTGAATCCTGGTTTGAGATTTTTTTGTATGTCCTGCTTTGCATGTGTTGGTTTTCTCTGGATGCTCTGGCTCCTTCCCACAGTCTGTCTGGTTGACTGGTCTCTCAGTTACACGTTGGTATAAATGAGCTCCTGTTTGTCTCATCTGTGCTGATTAAAAAATCTAAACCATGATTTTCCACTCGCTCTGTAAAGCCGAGCCCGGTCTGAAGGTTACATTAGATGATTTGTGGACGCAGTGAGGCGGAGGGGGAGATGTGGACGTGGCCGGTGGGCGGGTCTGCTGGGTCCCGGCCCGGGTCCACCCCGTGTCCTGTGCCGAGGCTTCTGCCTGGCGCTGCGGGGGGTTTTTGTCCGCGTCCGTCAGCGGCTCCCGGGGCCGGTTGACGTGTCCAACCCCCTCCACCCTCACGGCTCCTCCCACCACCTCACTGCAGACGACCGCTGGCGCATCCAACCACGCAGATGGACGCAGATGGACAGTCTGCATGTAAACGCTAACAGGCAGTTTTAGCACAACACTGAGCTGAGAGGAAGTATTTATTACTTCTTTTTTAGGTAACTGTGTGTCACAGCAGTTATAGACCCACAAACACAACATTCCCATTAGTAATGTGCTTCTTTAGCGCTGCAAAAACACAAAACGTTACCAAGTAATTCCGCTGTTTTAGTGCAAATATCCTAGAAGATAAAACTGACTCATACAAATAATTTTTCAGCAAGATATAGGAGCTTGTTTTAAATCAATAATTCGTTAAATTTTAAGAAAACGTAGCTCCATTAGAAGCTTATTCCACTTTATCAAGGCATGTTTCCCATATTATAAACGAAGCAGAATTAGTGCCTTTTTAATCAATATTAAGGAATTATTGAGGAAAATTTCACCTAATTTTTCACAGCCTTCAGCATCTTTTATGAGAGAAAACAAAAGGCTAAAATTTTACACAATATGAAAAATAATGGGGCCGCACAGTGGTGCAGTAGAGCTGTTGCCTTGCAGCAAGAAGGTTCTGGGTTCGATTCCCGGCCCCGGTCTTTCTGCATGGAGTCTCCATGTTCTCCCTGTGCATGGTGGGTTTTCTCCAGGTACTCCGGTTTCCTCCCACAGTCCAAAAACATGACTGTCAGGTTAATTGGTCTGTCTAAATTGTCCCTAGGTGTGAGAGTGTGTGTGCATGGTTGTGTGTCTCTGTGTTGCCCTGCGACAGACTGGCCACCTGTCCAGGTGACCCCGCCTCTCACCCGGAACGTTAGCTGGAGAGGAACCAGCAACCCTCCCGACCCCACTGAGGAACAAGGGTGTTCAGAAAATGGATGGATGGATGAAAAATAATGGACATTTCAGAGTCCAGTTATGTGATGCAGATGCAAAACGAGGGCTAAAAATTTCACAAACAATGACGGATTCATAAATCACACACTGGGATTTATTCTGCTGCTAGCTGATAATAATCTAGTCCAGGTTTAATACCTAGCCGGGAGGAAGGGGCAGGATCTTTTGCAGGGCTCCATATTAGCATATAATTCGTTATTTATGTATTTTTTTCTGTCAGGCACGTTTGAGACTCCCCATCTGAAGCCTTGAGATGCTTGTCAGGTGCTGCGATGGTAGACGTGCAGCAGATTGTGCTACAGCAGACTCCAGATTTAAGTGCGCAGCTGTTGGTAGACCTCCAGGTCCCAGACTCCAAACGAGGCTGACCTAGCTGCTCAGCTTGGTCATTTCTCCCATGTCTCATCTCATGAGCGCCTGGATAAGAAGGAGCCGTTCCCCGCAGCGAGGGTTTCGGGAGGAAGGGAGGGTGAAATCTTGCAATGACATGGGATCTGTCCTGGTTTTCGCTCTGCCCTATTTGCTTTGGCTTCTACAGCTGTCGATTGGTGCAGACAGAAAGAGGTGACCACAATAAATTAACTTGGTTTTAGCGGTTTTGTTCACTTTGATTTGAGCAAACAAGATAGTGTCTTAATTTGAACATTCTAGTCTGATTATTTGATCTTTTTAACCAGATTTTGTCTGTGTATATTCACTTTTGAGCTTTTAACTCCTTTAAGTGTTTTTTTTATTGCAGTTCGGTTTTAATTTGTTGTGATTTTTGTTTGTCTAATTAATTTTGCTTTAATTTAGAGTTTTAGAGCGTGTTTGCTAGTTTTTATTAGTTATTTCTAGTTAAATATTGTTCAGTTTTAGTTTCTATTAGTTATAGTTTTAGTTTTTTCATGCTTTGGTTAATTTTTAATTGGCGAATACAAAAAAAATCAATGTATTGTGATTATATTAACATCAATTGGGTAATAAATACTTGATAGATGACACTATTTTAAAAAAATAATTAAATTATTGCTGAACAACTGACTTGTGTTTTCTAACAACGTTTGCTCTCCATTTTGTGGATTAGCATAATTTGCTAACAGCCGACATAAACAGCTTGGAAAAAAAATATTATTCCTCATTAAACCATCATTTTCTCTACTACCTAGATCCACTGCGTCTGTCTCACCTTTCCTCAACCAACAAATCATTACAAATTTTGCATTTAGGATAAAAAAAAAAACATCTTTGTCAGTAAATATATTTTACCCCAAACTCCTCAGGTAGCGTAGCTTTAGCTTCAAATTCACTAGAGGAACAGTAAGTTACTGCATTTAGGCAATAAAATGCAATAAACAAACTGTGCATGTTTATTTTCTTATAAAAATTGAAATGGTTTGTTTAGGCTTAAGTAGTTAAATGAAACAAATCTGTACAATGTGCCCATTTTAAAAATCAGATTAACATCAGAATAATATTTAGATGCAGAATAAAACTAATAAATAAAGGTAATAGTCTTATCCATTGTGCAGAAGGAAAACACAGACAGGCGTCTCTGCAGACACTCACCCACACAGTTAATGGTACATAATGCTGTTTTGTTGTGTTACTTTCCATCTGCTGAGATTTCAGTTCCTCCATCAGTCTGGATTATTCTAAAATATATAATTTACCATCTGTTGGTACAGGGATTGTTTTTTACTGTTATTATCGTCAGGACCCTGCAGTGTTTGGGGTTGAATTCCTTTTTTGTTTGTGTTTTCATAATTTCCCTGTGATTTATTTCTGCTCTATGTTTTGCAGTATTCTGTTTTTTTTCTCCGTTTCATTATTGTTACTAATGTGTTGCCAGACTGTCCCATTCGTTTATGTTTAGTTTATTTTAGTTTATTCCCATGTTTCTTGTGCATTTGCATTTATTTCCCTTGGATTGTTGTCAGGCTTTTCCTCTTTTGGTTTTCACATCCTTGAGTCCTTGATAGTCAGTCTCCTCCCTCAGTTTTCCTGCTTTAAAAAAAATGTAAACCTTTAAAATGCAGTTTTTTAGTGGCAGTCTTGTCTCCGCCTCAAATGCACACAGCATGACAGTAAACAATTTGATTGTCTTTAACAGTAGTGGGCACCGCCAACTAAAATGTTAGTTGCGCTAACCTAATAGCGCTATCATAAACATTAGTTCTGCTAATGCTAAAGCTCTTCACCAGCACAGTATTTAGCAGAAGCTAAAACTAAAATGCTAACTTTAAGTAAAATAATTTCCCAGTCAATACCAAAACGTCAACACAGACACCAAACTTTAGACGACTGAAAGTTTATAAGACAACCAAATAAATGATTGGTTTAGAATTTAGGGAAAGCTAAGTATGCTAATATTTTCAAAGTTAGCAAAAGAGCTAGTAGAGGCTAATCCTAAACCACTAATTTAAACAAAACCCCCTGAGAACCAATTTAATTTTAACATTACATGTTTTATAATAACCTTAAATATAGTATCTATGTTTTTATGTTACTTTGTTCCTGAATGTTTTTGTTTGAAATAGTATTTTTCCTAAATTCTTCAGTGACTTCAAACAAAAGCATAAATATGAACTACTTGAAGAATTTCTAACAGCCAATAGCAAAACTAAATCATAGACATCAAATTTTATCCAGCTGAAAGTTTACAAAAACAACCAGGTGAATTATTACTCTCGTGTTCAGGACTAGCTAAGCGTGCTAAACATTTTAAAAGTTAGCAAAAGCGCTACCGGGAGCTAATCCTTAAACGATGACATTAATTCAAATAAAAATCTTTGAGAACCAAAAATAAAAATATTTTCAAAATTATCTGAAGTGCTAGATGAAAAATTAGCTCTGCTATTAGAAGATTAGCATTTTTTCTGAGTTTGTCATGTCGTTTAGCTGCTTAAAGGTTATTATTTTCAAATGTACTTTTAATCTGACAAACTATTTGCATCTTCCAACATATCTTAGCTCTTTAGGAAATACCTCAGGCAAAACTTGACCTTTGTTCTAACCCAATCAGAAAACAGTATGTCACAGAAACCCAAAAGGCTTTGAAACAAAAACTAGCGCTAAAGTTCTCACATTTTTGAACGATTCTTACTGATTATGTGAACCAGCAGCTTTATGTAGTGAACACTATAAATGTAAAAGCTCTCTGGATCCCTTATTAAATGACTAAAAATAGGAGTTTGGGGTCAGAGTAAGACTGGAGGTCTCTGTCTACTGCGCCGCGCTGCTCTGCCCTGTGTTTGGAGATGAGGGCAGATAACACAACAGCCTCTGAAAGTGGCACATGCTGCTGCTGCTGTCAAAGTGGGTCACACTGAAACTTTTCAATCAGAAAGCGACCACAGAAGCCACTTGTATTTCCTTCAACTATAAATATTTTAATTATATTTCAGAGAATCATAGCCTACAAATCTTGAGAGTATGAAACACAATCAGCATTGTCATTGGTTGCATTTCCATTACAAATGTCTGCAAAACTTTGTAAATATTCTACTAATGTTTAAAAAACACAATTTCGCGATTACTGTTTCTGTTGCATAAGAAACGTAATAAAAATCAAGAGTGGGTAAGATAGTTCACCCGATAAGTCATTAAAAACATCCTCTGACTACTTCCTGTTGTCTTCTTTGTCATTTCTGCCAGTAGTAACATCCAGTTGTTGATCCCATGACTTATCGGATGTGATTTTTTTTTTTTCAGTTTTCAGAAATAAACCAATTCCGATACAGCCGATAAAACTCTCATGCTAGCATAAAAACCTGTTTCCATTGAGCAAATTTATTTTTGTAACTCCATCCATCCATCCATCCATCCATCCATCCATCCATCCATCCATCCATCCATACATCCATCCATCCATCCATCCATCCATCCATCCATCCATCCATACATCCATCCATCCATCCATCCATCCATCCATCCATCCATCCATCCATCCATCCATCCATCCATCCATCCATCCATCCATACATCCATCCTCTAACACCCTTGTCCCTTAATAAGGTCAGGAGGTGCTGCTGCCTCTCCAGTTGGCGTTCCGGGCGAGAGGCGGGTCACCCTGGACAGGTCGCCAGTCTGTCACAGGGCAACACAGAGACACACAGGACACACAACCATGCACACACACACTCACACCTAGGGGCAATTTTGAGAGGCCAATTAACCTGATAGTCATGTTTTTGGACTGTGGGAGGAAACCGGAGTACCCGGAGAAAACCCACCATGCACAGGGAGAACATGGAGACTCCATGCAGAAAGACCGGGGCCGGGAATCGAACCCAGAACCTTCTTGCTGCAAGGCAACAGCTCTACCAACTGCCCTCTTATTCCACCAGTGGGAACTGAAATATATTTTTTCTAGTCAAACAGACATAAAGATGAAAGCATCAGTGCTCTTGTTATTTCCAGCTGTGGGAGTTTTTCCTGTAATTTTGAGGGTTTTTTTTGTATTTATTGTGTTTTATCCTCTGCTGTGATGGACTCGTGTCTGCTGCAGAAAACAAAACGTAGCAGGCATGTCAGTGTGTGTCAGTGAGCGCGCATCGGATGTGCCAGACGCTCTGGCTCAGCCAAGGACTACAATCATGAATTTACAGGAAGGTTTGGTGTTGCTCTCTGCAAGGCTTTGACACAGAACATCAGCCGCCGCGTAACCCATGCATGAGCATTAAAGCTGTTACATAAACAGCTTTAAAACTTGTCGTAGTTTGATTATTTAGCATCTTTTTAAAATATTCATCTATAGTCACTCAGTAGCAACAAAAGGATTAATTAAAAGACGGATATTTTAGTGTTGGTGGAAGAGAACCTGGTGTGAGCGCTGATCAGAGCAGGAGGTTTACGGCCTGCTGGTGACCCAGTGCCGACGTTAATGACGGCTCCTTTCACACATCCGACGTGCCGACACTGGCAACAGATCAGCAGCTGTGAATGTTTCACTCCACACTGCAAAAAAAACAAAGTCTCACCCAGAAAAACAGAGCAAATAAAGGCCAGAAACTGACATGTACACACTGCTGTTGATGCAGAGAGGATGCAAATCCCTGACTTTATAAATTAATGTCACTTTTCATCTCATCGTGTAAGAAACAACTGGATTTAACTTTCAGACTGGATCGATGCACAGATGTGGCTTCTACTCACATTTATGTGCTAAATAATCAAATGAATCATCAATTAATATGAGTAAAAATGGCAGAAATATAATATTGACACATTTTTCTTGTGCAGATATTGAAGCTGCACTGCAATTTTTTTCTAGAGTTCTTTTCAATCTCAAAAATTTCCAGGTTTTTCAAGAAATTTCTGAGATCAATCTAAAAATTTCTGGTGCAAATGTTCAACTTTTCAACCATATAAATTTCCTAGTGTTTTTTTTAGAGCTTTCTAGGATTTTCAAGATTAATAAAAACATTTTTTTTAGCAGTTTTTAGACTTTTGAAGATTCATGCATTAATTTTTTTCTAGAAAATTTTAAAATTTCAGATTTTTATGGAAAATGTTCTACATATCTAGCTCAGAAATACTGTATCCTTGTTTTTCTAGAATATTTGTTTGGTTAATCTAAAAATTTCTGATTTTTTTTCTAGGATATTTTTCACTTTTCAAGCTCAGAAATTCCCAGGTTTTTTTTCTAGAAATTTCAGAGATCAGGCTCAAAATTTCTGAGGCTTTCGGTGCAAATTGTCAACTTTTCAAGATCAGAAATTTCTAAGATCTTTCTAGAAATTTACACTTTTTTAAAGATTAATCAAAAATAATTTGAGTTTTTGTTAACAGATTTTTAACTTTGAAACTCAGAGATTTATGTTTTTTTTTGTATAAAATTTCTGAGATTAATCTCAAAATTTCTGATTTTCTTTGGAAAACTTTCGACTTGTCCAGGTCAGGTAAGCTTGAGTCATGGTCAGACGTGGGATACAAATATGGTATTGAACTTAATTATTTCAAGTAAAGTCAAAGTAAAAAGGTCCTTTAAGGAAAAGATTTGTAACTTTTAAATTAGAGTATATTTAGAGGACGCTGTAAAAAGAGTTTTTCAAAATATTTAGTTTGAAACTACTTAAAAGTTTGAGTTGACTTTCTGTAGAATTAAGACAAAGATATTTTAAATGTTTATTAGAAGAAAATAAATGATTTGAGTAAGAGTGACTTAAATCTGTTATCTTAAACACACTTAGTAAATTTGTCAAATAAAATTAACAAATTGAGTTGGATGATTAGTATATATTAAATTGGTTAAACTTAAATTAAGTTGGATGAACTTAATGAATTAAGTTGGATAAACTTAATTGAATTGCTTGTTACCTATGGAAGCAATTCAATTAAGATGGTTCAACTATTTAGTGTAAGTTTTGAGTTAAATGAACACAAACATGTAAGTTGGCATAAAAAAAAGCAAAAGAATTAAGTTAAATTAATGTAAATAAGTCCATAAGATGAACTTAAGCCCAAAAAACACTTTTTAGAGTGCATCTCCTTGTTTTTTATAATACAATTTCTGAGTTTAATCCCAAAATGTGAACATTTTTATAGAAAATTATCACCTGTTCAAACTCAGAAATATTTCTGGGATTAATCTAAATATTTTGGGCGGAAATGAGCTCCTCCTTTCTTCTATCTCCTGAACATTCAAATATTATTTTCTTGACTGTATCCAGATGGAAACCGTGGGCGCTATGACCCAGCGGAGATCCTTCTCCAGAGAGAGAGAGAGAAACAGGTTGTGATCAGTTGCGCTTGTTTGATGTCAGAGTATAAAACGAGTCATCAGCTCGGATCTCCATTCAGCCACAAGGGGCCCAAGGAGCCACGACTCTGGAAAACATCTGACCTTCATGCGGATCCACTGCGACTTCCTCCCAGATGTTAAAACATCCGGATCGACATTCAATCTCCAACGTTTTCTGTCTCTTTCAGCGCGATCGGAGTTAGAAATTTACTTTGTGGATTAAAAACTACATCTAATAATAGTAATAATTAATTAATTAATAATGGAAACGATATATGGACTTCTGGTTCTACATTTTTCCAGCCGAACGCGAATAAAAAAGAAACAATGAAGACGAGTTTCCATGTTTCTCTGACCGGATGGCCGCATCAGTGGCTGAAGTAAAAGTGGAAGAAGTGATGGAGCTTTTGGAACCGACTCAGCAGCCGGTGAACGCCTCCAATGACAGCTTCGTTTCTCTCCTACCTGAGAGCGCGGAGAGCCTCGCCTATCGGATCTCTCTGGCGGCCGTCCTGTCGCTCATCACGCTCGCCACCACGCTCTCCAACGCCTTCGTCATAGCAACCATTTCCCAATCGAAGAAGCTGCAAACTCCGGCGAACTTTCTGATCGCGTCGCTAGCGGTCACCGACCTCCTGGTGTCCATCCTGGTGATGCCCATCTGCGTCCTGTACACGGTCATCCACAGCTGGACGCTCGGCCAGATCGTCTGCGACGTCTGGCTCTCCTCCGACATAACCTGCTGCACCGCGTCCATCCTGCATCTGTGCGTAATTGCGCTGGATAGGTACTGGGCCATCACGGATGCGGTGGAGTACTCCAAGAAGCGCACGCCGGGACGCGCGGCCGGGATGGTGGCCACCGCCTGGGTCATCGCCATCTCCATCTCCCTGCCGCCTCTGTTCTGGAGGCAGGTGAAGGCGGAGGAGCTGACCAGCTGCAGCGTCAACACGGACCACATCTTTTACACCATCTACTCCACCTTCGGGGCGTTTTACATCCCCACCCTGCTGCTCATCGTGCTGTACGGGAGGATTTACGTGGAGGCCCGGAAGCGCATTCTGAAACAGTCTCCAAAAAAGGTCGGGAAGAGGCTGACCTCTGCGCACCTGGTCACCAACTCTCCCGGATCCGTGGCGTCCACGACTTCGCTGCAGTACGCGAGGCACGACACTCCGTCCAGCGACACCGGGTCGTCGACCAGCGAGAACCAGGTGAAAGTCACGGTGTCCGACGCGCTTTTGGAGAAAAAGCGCATCTCCGCGGCCAGAGAAAGAAAAGCGACCAAGACTCTGGGGATCATCCTGGGCGCGTACATCGTCTGCTGGCTTCCGTTTTTCATTTACACGCTGCTGGTGGCCACATGTGAGACATGTTTGAACCCCGAGCTGTTCGACTTCTTCACCTGGCTGGGATACCTGAACTCTCTGATTAACCCCATCATTTACACCATGTCCAACGAGGATTTCAAGAAGGCTTTCCAGAAACTAGTGCGCTTCAGATGCTGCAGGTCCTGAACTGAGCCTCCAAACTAAATCTCTGTTTTATATATGTATAAAAAACAAAAACTCTCTTGCCATTTCGTCTTTAACTGTTTCCGTTTCATACCTGTAGACTGACATGGCATGACGGAGACGTTTATTTTTGGAGTAATTCAATATTTTGATGATTCATGGAGATAACACGTCATTCAAAAAAGCTTCAAGTAATTCAATACAATTCCATAGGGCCAATCCAATTCTATTTATTTTGATTATTTGCTGGTTATTCCACCATTTTGTCATTTCAGACCTCAATTGTTTCCTTTCTGGTACAGAATTTATTTATTTTTTTGTTATTTATTATTGTGTAATGTATGGAAATGCATTAATGCACTAAAAATACCTAAGCAGGAAGTCACTTGAGGTCATAAGGGGTCATATTATATGTTAAAATGTTGGGAATAGCAAGAAAGAGGATTAGCGGAGTTAAAATCAGAAATTGACTTTTTTCTTAGAATTTTAACTTTTTTCTCAGCATATAGATGTTGAATTTGGACATTAATCTCAGAATTCTGAGTTTAATCTAAAAAAAAAAAATTGACTTTAATCTAAAAATTTAGACTCATACGTCAGAATTTTGATTTTCTTTCTCAGAATTCTTTTTTTCCTCAGAATTTAGAAATTTTTCTCAGAATTTTGACAGAATTTTGACCTTGATTTCAAAGTTCTGATTTTAATCTAAAAATTTTGACTTTTTTTGGTCATAATTTTGATGTTTTTTCTTAGAATTTTGCCTTTTTTTTCTCAAAATGTTTAAATTTTTCTCAGAATTCTGACAGAATTTTGACCTTGAGCTCAGAGTTTCACTTCAATCTCAGAATTTTGACTTTAATCTAAAAAAAAATTGGACTTTTTCCTCCAAATTTTGTTGCGGAATTCAGAATTTTTTAAAATAGAATTTTGACTTTTGGCCTCAGAAGATTAAAGTCAGAATTCTGAGATTTCAACCAGATTAGTTTTTTCCAGTGGCCCTAATCCTCTTCCGTAGAATGGAGAAGAATTGACAAGCGATTAACTTACACAATGAATTTCTCAATTTTTATAACTTTTTATCACTTTAAATAATGAAAATAATAAACTATAGCCAAGAATAAACTCCTTCCCAGTAGTTGAGGAACATGGATATGAAACTGTTTATGAAATGGAGGAAGGAAAGAAGGAAATGGCAACAGGTGGATACATTATGAGGGAAGGGATTGGAGAAAATGACACATTATGACCCCTATGAAACCTCCTGCCACCTTTATTGGAGTCTTATTATCATATTTCCACAACACAGTAAACGTGCGCAACATAAAATAATTACTTTGTGGTTTGTGGATGAAAATGTGCAGCACATTTCCAAGACTACAAAGGGACGAAGTGGCAAATGAGCCACGTTGCTATTTATGACCTTGTACAGGTTTAGTTACAAGAGGAATAGATTCAAAATGTGAATCAGAAAAATCCTTATGATTTACAGCCGTGTAATAAAATGCAGGATAATCGATTTTGATCTGTCGTGAATTTGAGCAGATTTTAAAGAAGTGAATGGAACTGAAAGCTGCTTTTCTGGATGAGTCACTGTTTTCATCAGTGTGTGAAAATGGATCAGAAGGGAACGGTTCCGGTTCTGGTTCCGGTTCTGGTTCCAGTTCTTGTCCCGGTTCTGGTTCTTGTCCCGGTTCCGGTTCTGGTTCTGGTTCTGATTCCGGTTCTGGTTCCAGTTCCAGTTCCAGTTCCGGTTCTGGTTCTTGTCCCGGTTCCAGTTCCGGTTCTGGTTCTGGTTCTGATTCCGGTTCTGGTTCTGGTTCTGGTTCTGGTTCCAGTTCCGGTTCTGGTTCTTGTCCCGGTTCTGGTTCTGGTTCTGGTTCTGGCTCTGTTTCTTGTCCCGGTTCTGGCTTTGGTTCTGTTTCTTGTCCCGGTTCCGGTTCCGGTTCCGGTTCCGGTTCTTGTTCTGGTTCCGGTTCCGGTTCTTGTTCTTGTTCTGGTTCCGGTTCTTGTCCCAGTTCTGGTTCTGGTTCCGGTTCTTGTCCCAGTTCTGGCTCCGGTTCCGGCTCTCAGCCCAGATCAGGAAGGTTCTGTGACTCTGCGGTTTTTGTCTCAGTCAGAAACATTTATTTTGATTAAATGTTCAGCCGGTTTGTTCCTCCACACTAACAGGATTCACAGACGAACATTTATTTTCTTAACTTCCTCTTTAAAACAGTGAGAACTCTAATTATTTATCTGATTGTTGCTGAAAGAGCATTTTATTTCACACATTGACCACTGACTGGATCAACCAGCAGGAAAATCTGGTCGATTTTGGTATTTTTCACATTGATTGACGCCTTTTCTGTGTTTTTTTGGCTCAATAAAACAGATTTATTTTAATTAAATCTTCTAATAATGCTCAGAAACGCATCAATCAACCCAGATCCAGATTTCCTCAAAGTCTCATTCTGACATATTTTTAATCTGAGTATAATCCAAAACTGCCCATTTTCATGCATCACAAAATGTATTGATAACTTTTAATATATCCTTATGTATAAAATTCAACAAGCTGCACAACAGAACATGCTGCTGATTGATGCTGAAAGAGCATTTTATCTGAGATATTGACCACTGACTGGTGCTAATCCCAGGAAAATCTGGTCGATTTTGATCTTTTTCACATTGGTTCACATTAGTTGATGCCTTTTAAACCTGTAAATGTCAACGTTAAAGTAATCCAAGGGTTTGCTTTAACGTAAACCTTTGGATTTACGTTAAAGTAATCCAAAGGTTTGCTTTAACGTAAACCTTTGGATTTACGTTAAAGTAATCCAAGGGTTTACTTTAACGTAAACCTTTGGATTTACGTTAAAGTAATCCAAGGGATTACTTTAACGTAAACCTTTGGATTTACGTTAAAGTAATCCAAAGGTTTGCTTTAACGTAAACCTTTGGATTTACGTTAAAGCAATCCAAAGGTTTACTTTAACGTAAACCTTTGGATTTACGTTAAAGTAATCCAAAGGTTTGCTTTAACGTAAACCTTTGGATTTACGTTAAAGTAATCCAAGGGTTTACTTTAACGTAAACCTTTGGATTTACGTTAAAGCAATCCAAAGGTTTACTTTAACGTAAACCTTTGGATTTACGTTAAAGTAATCCAAGGGTTTGCTTTAACGTAAACCTTTGGATTTACGTTAAAGTAATCCAAAGGTTTACTTTAACGTAAACCTTTGGATTTACGTTAAAGTAATCCAAAGGTTTGCGTTTGTTTTGATCACAATCACAGCTCCACTCGATGATCATCTGGTCAGAAAACAGAGAAACCAAACGCCTGCAGGAGGAAAACATTCACATAAAATCAACGTCAAACAAAAAAAACCACTTCGTCTGATATTTACCATGATGACTTTGAACAAACATCCCCCCGTTTTACTGAGCATGTGTATGTAAAACCTTACCGCTGCAGACGGGAAAAAATGTTTCTCTTTATTCAAAAACTAAATATTGTGGTGTAAATTCGTGAAATGAAAGCTTTTTAATGTCTGTAAATGAGAGATTACTGCCCTCGGAATAATAAAAATGATGGCAAGAATCATGTTAAGCAGCGTTTTGTGGCTCTAAATGCTTTGGGAAAATATGAAGAATGAAAACAGGAGATTTCATTTTCACGCTGTTTGGTTTCTCCACCGACTTCCAGTCCGTCTAATTTCTCTGCTCGGCTCCCTCTGGGAGGAGCTCCCATCTATTTGATCAGCAGCTGTCAGATATCACTGAGATATGATGGTGGGAAAAGCTCCTCTGCCCTCATAATGTCAGCAAACGCACAAACACACCCCGCCCCTTTTAATATGCATGAAAGATGAGTATATTTGAACAAAGCTCTTCCTTGGAGAAATAGTCTGACTTGCACAGAAAGGCTGGGAAATGGAGCAGCAGATGCAGAATTTGAAATTGTCCCGCAATAATCGCTATGATGTTGTGTTTAACAGGATTAATGATGCAAAATGCTCAGTTTTTCATGACGTCTTTAGTTTTTATTTGAAGACCGGATTAAGAAAGCATCAAAACCTAGAAGATGTTAAAGTAAAGCCTGAAGAGAGAAAATCCACGTGCAGAAGTGACTAAAGTTACAGGAAATACAGATTAAAATCTTACCAAATTTATTATTTAACTTGAAATAAGACAAAACTAACTTTTCAGAAAACGTCAATAATTCCTTAAAATTGATGAAAAGGTTTTGGTTCTATTGTCAGATTATTTCACCTACAAATGTCTTGTTATAAGTGAAATAAATGTGCTTTTTAATCAATATTAATTGATCATTTATTGAAAATAAGATCCTGTTTCTTGTTGAAAAGTTACTTGTAAGTCAGTTTTGTTTTATTTCAAGCACTAAGATATTTTTTGCTAGAATCTAGACGAGATTATTGTCCTGAAATAATTGTTTGTGTTGACGTTCTTGTGCTGAACAAGATTGACACAAAATGTTCAGTTTTTTTACGACATAAAGCTAATTTTTATTTAAAGAGCAGATTAAAAATGCAGAAAAGATTTACATAAAACAGATTGAACAGAGAAAATCCTAACTTAATGTTTCCCTCAATGAGCTAATTACGGATGTGCAGAAGCGACTGAACTTACAGAAAATTTACCAAAAAAGAAAGTGCACCCTCTAAATGTTTAAACTTTAACAGTTCCAATCAGACGACAGAACAATTTACATTTTTTTACAGAATTTTATTGGAAATTCTTACACTGAAAAGCATTAGCTCCCTCATACATTTGCTTTTTTTTGTCAAACTGAAATGTTTCAGATCAAAAATAAATAATTAATATTCTAACATTCTAACATTTTTTCCATGTTCTGACAGAACCAGCACCTTTTCGTCAGTGTTTTGGCCTCTTGCATCTTGATGAAAAGTTAGTTTTGTCTTGTTTCAAGTGCACAAGAATATTTTGCACTAGATGAAAATGACCTGCTAAGATTGTGAGCTTTTGCAGTGCAGCCATCTGTAGTGCCAGAGTTCAATTGGCCAGAATGGGACTCCGTACGTCAGGTGTTTGGGGAAAATATCCAGCTTTGTTAAACAAAATGAGAACTCATAGATATGTGTATTATCAGAAATGATACCTTTGCTGTTCAGTCGTGCAGCAGCGGGACAATTTTCCAGCGCATGAGTCACCGAATCATTTTTAAGCTCAGTAAAGGGTTTGTGATTTACTGAATGACTCATGCACAGCAGCTGCAGAGCACATTATCTGATTATTCAAACACAACAATTGCATCGTGCAATAATCCTATCGCTTTGTTTATTTATTTTGATCATCTGACGGCTAGTGAAGGACGACGCTTACCGAGGCCAAACACACTGATGACGAAGCCGTAAAATATGAATTTATTGCGTGTAGTTTGGTTAGCAGCTTTATTGTTTCACCCTTTCTGATTAGGGAAGGTTTAAAACATTCATCACCTGAAAAATGGAGGCCACCTGCTCTTAATGACGAAGCGGGGCTGGGCGATCACAGCTGACCTTGGTGGTTAGTAAACGCAGAAGCAATCTATTAGACGGCTTTGGAGAGAACGGCTGCAAAACAATGAAACGCCACTTCTGATTATAACTTTCAGTAATCTTTTATCTAACAGCATCAAACTTCATAGACCAGGGGTGTCAAACTCCAGTCCTGAAGGGCCGCTGTCCTGCAGTTTTTTGATGTGCCACAGGTACAAAACACCTGAATCAAATGGCTTAATTACCTCCTTCTTGTGTAGGTCAGTTCTCCAGAGCCCTGCTAATGACCTAATTATTCTATTCAGGTGTGGTGCAGCAGAGGCACATCTAAAAGTTGCAGGACACCGGCCCTCGAGCACGACACCCCTGTCATAAACTTTGACGGAAATCCATCCATTTTCTTTACATCCTTGTCCCTCAGTGGGGTCAGGAGCTGCTGGTGCCTCTCCAGCTAACGTTCCAGGCGAGAGGCAGGGTCACCTGGACAGGTCGCCAGGCAACACAGAGACACACAACCATGCACACACACTCACACCTAGGGAGAGGCCATTTAACCTGACAGTCATGTTTTTGGACTGTGGGAGGAAACCGGAGTACCTGGAGAAAACCCACCATGCACAGGGAGAACATGGAGACTCCATGCAGAAAGACCGGGGCGGGAATCGAACCCAGAACCTTCTTGCTGCAAGGCAACAGCTCTACCAACTGCACCACTGTGCAGCCCCTGACGGAAATGTACATTTTAAATCCTCAACACCTTTCAGATTATGAACATCTTTATTGCAAAGCCCTGATAGATTAAAGTTTACATAATTAATATGATTCTAATCTACTGGTTGGATACCAGAAGGTGAAGCTAAGCGCCTGGTTTACAGCCACAGACAGCTCAGCCGCTTCCTGCATTTTATCACTAGTGTGTTATTTTCTTTCCTTACAGCATCTCAGCCGCCTTATAGTGTTTAAAGGTTCACAGCACTTTGCATTAGTTTCTCCTCCGGCTCACCTACACGTCTAATAATACACCGCTCCGTTCAACAGCGGGAACTCTCCACCACAACTGGCTCCGTACAACAATAACTCGCCTTGCAAAAGAGGTTATTGAATTTTTTTCTGCGTTTGCTCACCTTGAAGCTGCAAACTTCAATGTGTTTCAGTGGGAATTTATGATTGAAAAGCAAAAAGAAAACGACACACATGTCACGCAAAAATGATTCAACAGCAGAAAATCTGAAAAACGTGTTTTCCGTTTGTTTTCTGTCCTCCTGAATAACATTTTGTAGAAATGGCTTCTGCTGCAGCGGCGGCGGCGGGATCATCATGCATCATGGGGAAGCGGCGTATTCCCATTATTTAGTTAGTCTGCCAATAATTTAGTTCTATTTTGGTTTCATCTTCTTCCACTTGTTTGTTTCCTGGATCGTAGAAAACTGGAAACAGGATTTATTTTGACTTTCTGGAGGAAATACATTTATTCTAGATCCTCCAGAGGTAACATGGCGTCACAGCTTGGTGTGTGGATTTACACCCACATCACCAAAATACATGTTTATTTACTAAACATTAATTTAAAATTTTTAATTAAATGTTTAGTTTGTCAACTAAACATTTAGCTCAGACATAAACATTTAGTTAGGAACTAAATATTTATTTTGCCCACTAAATATTCAAGTCACATACTAAATATTTTGTTTATAAACCGAATAAACTAAGAATTTATAAATGTGAGTGTTGCAAACTAAATATTTAGCTTTCAATTTAAATATTTAATTTAGAAACTAACTGGTTATCTCAGACTTAAATGTTTAATTAAGAAGCTAAATATTTAGTTTGCAAACTAAACATTTAGCTTGTGAATTAAATATTTAGTTTAGAAGTCTCACATTTATAAATGTTTGAATTTTTGGTGAAAATATGACATGATAAAAAAGGGCATTTGTTTCTCTGATAGACTAAATAAAAAAACGTATTTGTTAGTTTTTTAGTGTAATTTTACGAACGGCGCCCGTAGCTGTAGCTGTCCAGACTGGAAACAGACAAACCACAAAGCAAACGAATAATCCGATGTGTAAAGGGAACAAAAACTGTTGGCAGTCAGACGTGTTGTTTTCTGCTGACATTTGAGCTCAAAGGTCAGCAGGCCCACTGAACGTCATGTTTCCGTTGGGAGGCGGACATTAACAGGAGCGATTGTTGTTCTCCATTAGCTTCACTTTTTCATTGCCTTAATTACCTCAATATGTGCATTTTATTTAGAAATCGGGTCCTGAATGTTTCGCCTCCTCGTTGTTTGAAGTTTTGAGTCGACCAGCTGCCATCATCTTCACCACGTTTCATGCTTCAAGCACTCTAACCCAAGAAACCTCAGATCAATGAGCAGAATGACGGCGGACATATTGACTTAACATCTGCGCTCCCAAAGCCCTGTGAGAGATCGGCCCGGCCCGGTGGGACCCGACTGGAACCGGCCCAGTTAGTCAGCGGGAAGCAGGTCAGTGGAGGATGCCATCGACTTCACATCCTGCAACAGCTCAACCGGCAGAAAGACAATTGGTTGCTTTGTGTTAGGTTGAAAAATAAAAAGTTTTAAATTGGAAGCAAAAAAGCAGCCAAGTTATGAGACTGGTTCTCATATTATTACAACTTTATTCTCATATTATTACAACTTTATTCTTATATTATTACAACTTTATTCTCACATTATTACAACTTTATTCTTATATTGACTTTATTCTCATATTATTACGACTTTATTTTCATATTATGACTTTATTCTCATATTATTACAACTTTATTCTTATATTATTACAACTTTATTCTTATATTATTACAACTTTATTCTTATATTATTACAACTTTATTCTCATATTATTACAACTTTATTCTCACATTATTACAACTTTATTCTTATATTATTACAACTTTATTCTCATATTATGACTTTATTCTCACATTATTACGACTTTATTCTCATATTATTACAACTTTATTCTTATACTATTACAACTTTATTCTTATACTATTACAACTTTATTCTCACATTATTACAACTTTATTCTCACATTATTACAACTTTATTCTCACATTATTACAACTTTATTCTTATATTGATTTTAGTCTCACATTATTACAACTTTAGTCCCATATTATTACAACTTTATTCTCATATTATTACGACTTTTTCATATTATGACTTTATTCTCATATTACAACTTTATTCTTATATTATTACAACTTTAGTCTCACATTATTACGACTTTATTCTCACATTATTACAACTTTATTCTTATATTGACTTTAGTCTCACATTATTACGACTTTATTGTCATATTATAACAACTTTATTCTTATATTATTACAACTTTAGTCCCATATTATTACGACTTTATTGTCATATTATTACAACTTTATTCTTATATTATTACAACTTTATTCTCACATTATTACAACTTTATTCTTATATTGACTTTATTCTCATATTATTACGACTTTATTCTCATATTATTACAACTTTATTTTCATATGACTTTATTCTCACATTATTACGACTTTATTCTCATATTATTACAACTTTATTCTTATACTATTACAACTTTATTCTTATACTATTACAACTTTATTCTCACATTATTACAACTTTATTCTCACATTATTACAACTTTATTCTTATATTGATTTTAGTCTCACATTATTACGACTTTATTGTCATATTATTACAACTTTATTCTTATATTATTACAACTTTAGTCCCATATTATTACAACTTTATTCTCATATTATTACGACTTTATTTTCATATTATGACTTTATTCTCATATTACAACTTTATTCTTATATTATTACAACTTTATTCTTATACTATTACAACTTTATTCTCACATTACAACTTTATTCTCACATTATTACAACTTTATTCTTATATTATTACAACTTTAGTCTCACATTATTACAACTTTATTCTGATATTGACTTTATTCTCATATTATTACGACTTTATTTTCATATTATGACTTTATTCTCATATTATTACAACTTTATTCTTATATTATTACAACTTTATTCTTATATTATTACAACTTTATTCTTATATTATTACAACTTTATTCTCACATTATTACAACTTTATTCTCACATTATTACAACTTTATTCTCATATTATTACAACTTTATTTTCATATTATGACTTTATTCTCACATTATTACGACTTTATTCTCATATTATTACAACTTTATTCTTATACTATTACAACTTTATTCTTATACTATTACAACTTTATTCTCACATTATTACAACTTTATTCTCACATTATTACAACTTTATTCTCATATTATTACAACTTTATTTTCATATTATGACTTTATTCTCACATTATTACGACTTTATTCTCATATTATTACAACTTTATTCTTATACTATTACAACTTTATTCTTATACTATTACAACTTTATTCTCACATTATTACAACTTTATTCTCACATTATTACAACTTTATTCTCACATTATTACAACTTTATTCTTATATTGATTTTAGTCTCACATTATTACAACTTTAGTCCCATATTATTACAACTTTATTCTCATATTATTACGACTTTATTTTCATATTATGACTTTATTCTCATATTACAACTTTATTCTTATATTATTACAACTTTAGTCTCACATTATTACGACTTTATTCTCACATTATTACAACTTTATTCTTATATTGACTTTAGTCTCACATTATTACGACTTTATTGTCATATTATAACAACTTTATTCTTATATTATTACAACTTTAGTCCCATATTATTACGACTTTATTGTCATATTATTACAACTTTATTCTTATATTATTACAACTTTATTCTCACATTATTACAACTTTATTCTTATATTGACTTTATTCTCATATTATTACGACTTTATTCTCATATTATTACAACTTTATTTTCATATGACTTTATTCTCACATTATTACGACTTTATTCTCATATTATTACAACTTTATTCTTATACTATTACAACTTTATTCTTATACTATTACAACTTTATTCTCACATTATTACAACTTTATTCTCACATTATTACAACTTTATTCTTATATTGATTTTAGTCTCACATTATTACAACTTTATTGTCATATTATTACAACTTTATTCTTATATTATTACAACTTTAGTCCCATATTATTACAACTTTATTCTCATATTATTACGACTTTATTTTCATATTATGACTTTATTCTCATATTACAACTTTATTCTTATATTATTACAACTTTATTCTTATACTATTACAACTTTATTCTCACATTACAACTTTATTCTCACATTATTACAACTTTATTCTCACATTATTACAACTTTATTCTTATATTGATTTTAGTCTCACATTATTACAACTTTAGTCCCATATTATTACAACTTTATTCTCATATTATTACGACTTTATTTTCATATTATGACTTTATTCTCATATTACAACTTTATTCTTATATTATTACAACTTTAGTCTCACATTATTACGACTTTATTCTCACATTATTACAACTTTATTCTTATATTGACTTTAGTCTCACATTATTACGACTTTATTGTCATATTATAACAACTTTATTCTTATATTATTACAACTTTAGTCCCATATTATTACGACTTTATTGTCATATTATTACAACTTTATTCTTATATTATTACAACTTTATTCTCACATTATTACAACTTTATTCTTATATTGACTTTATTCTCATATTATTACGACTTTATTCTCATATTATTACAACTTTATTTTCATATGACTTTATTCTCACATTATTACGACTTTATTCTCATATTATTACAACTTTATTCTTATACTATTACAACTTTATTCTTATACTATTACAACTTTATTCTCACATTATTACAACTTTATTCTCACATTATTACAACTTTATTCTTATATTGATTTTAGTCTCACATTATTACGACTTTATTGTCATATTATTACAACTTTATTCTTATATTATTACAACTTTAGTCCCATATTATTACAACTTTATTCTCATATTATTACGACTTTATTTTCATATTATGACTTTATTCTCATATTACAACTTTATTCTTATATTATTACAACTTTATTCTTATATTATTACAACTTTATTCTCACATTATTACAACTTTATTCTCACATTATTACAACTTTATTCTCATATTATTACAACTTTATTTTCATATTATGACTTTATTCTCACATTATTACGACTTTATTCTCATATTATTACAACTTTATTCTTATACTATTACAACTTTATTCTTATACTATTACAACTTTATTCTCACATTATTACAACTTTATTCTCATATTATTACAACTTTATTTTCATATTATGACTTTATTCTCACATTATTACGACTTTATTCTCATATTATTACAACTTTATTCTTATACTATTACAACTTTATTCTTATACTATTACAACTTTATTCTTATACTATTACAACTTTATTCTCACATTATTACAACTTTATTCTCATATTATTACAACTTTATTTTCATATTATGACTTTATTCTCACATTATTACGACTTTATTCTCACATTATTACAACTTTATTCTTATATTGATTTTAGTCTCACATTATTACAACTTTAGTCCCATATTATTACAACTTTATTCTCATATTATTACGACTTTATTTTCATATTATGACTTTATTCTCATATTACAACTTTATTCTTATATTATTACAACTTTAGTCTCACATTATTACGACTTTATTCTCACATTATTACAACTTTATTCTTATATTGACTTTAGTCTCACATTATTACGACTTTATTGTCATATTATTACAACTTTATTCTTATATTATTACAACTTTATTCTCACATTATTACAACTTTATTCTTATATTGACTTTATTCTCATATTATTACGACTTCATTCTCACATTACGACTTTATTCTCATATTATTACAACTTTATTTTCATATGACTTTATTCTCACATTATTACGACTTTATTCTCATATTATTACAACTTTATTCTTATACTATTACAACTTTATTCTTATACTATTACAACTTTATTCTCACATTATTACAACTTTATTCTCACATTATTACAACTTTATTCTTATATTGATTTTAGTCTCACATTATTACGACTTTATTGTCATATTATTACAACTTTATTCTTATATTATTACAACTTTAGTCCCATATTATTACAACTTTATTCTCATATTATTACGACTTTATTTTCATATTATGACTTTATTCTCATATTACAACTTTATTCTTATATTATTACAACTTTAGTCTCACATTATTACGACTTTATTCTCACATTATTACAACTTTATTCTTATATTGACTTTAGTCTCACATTATTACGACTTTATTGTCATATTATAACAACTTTATTCTTATATTATTACAACTTTAGTCCCATATTATTACGACTTTATTGTCATATTATTACAACTTTATTCTTATATTATTATAACTTTATTCTCACATTATTACAACTTTATTCTTATATTGACTTTATTCTCATATTATTACGACTTTATTCTCACATTATGACTTTATTCTCATATTATTACGACTTTATTCTTATATTATTGATTTTATTCTCTTACAGTTATTACTATATTCTTGTAAATTTAGGTCATATTATTTAAACTTTATTTCTATATTGTTATGACTTTATTTGTAAATTATTATGACCGTATTCTCATAGTATTCCAACTTTCTTTATTGCAATTTTATTCTCTTACTGTTACGTCTTCATTCTTGTATAATCACAACTATATTCTTGTTTTGCTGCATTTTAATTCTTCTATTACTTTATTTTTGTATTATTTAGACTTTACTCTGAAATCATTACAACTTCATTCTTGTTTTACTTTATTCTCACATTAATGCAACTTTTAGAGCGAAGAAGGAGAAAAAGAGCCAAAGTGAATATAATAAAGCACTTTTTAATTCATCAAATTATAACATCTGTCTCTTTTTCCCTTTGGGGAATCAAACAGCAAAGCAGGAAAGCTTCAGAAATGCTCCTCGACTCTCAGCTCCATTAAACCTTTGTAGAAATTGTGGCGCCAGCCGAACCAAACAACGTCCACCTCCTCCACCTCCTCCACCTCCTCCACCTCCTCCACCTCCTCCACCTCCTCCACCTCCTCCACCTCCTCCACCTCCTCCACCTCCTCCACCTCCAAATTATAGCCACCATCACAGAGCGAGTAGGAGGAGGATGCAGACGAGTTTATTTACCGAGCGTGCTGCTTCCCACTTTCAGCTGCTTATCCAGGTCACCTTTCTCTCCTTTCAAGACTCAGACAAGATTTCAGCAGATGCCAAACCATCTGAGGATGAAGTAAATAGTAAAAGCGAAAACCTTAAGCCCTGTTTTGGTTGCTTGCTCAACTAAACACATTTAATGTCTTAGAAGTAATTGGTTTGACAAGATTTTAGCACGTTGTCCACGTAATCGCCTAAATGTTGCAGGCCTGTGAAGTGACGGTGGGGAACCCGATTGATTCGATTTGGTTCTTTTCTGATCTACCAGGTGGTTTCATTCCGCCTGTCTCAGCTTTGGCAGGTTATGAGGAGAAAAAGCTAAGTTTGATCTGAGGCTATTTTCATAAAACTGATCTCTCTTTGTGGAAAATTACTATGCTAGGATGGATGTGAAATGATTGACAGGTTTCATTTTCTTATCTGGATGTTTCCATGAATAAGAAGGTGCATAATGGTCAGAATTTAAAATTCAGCAGAGCAGAGTCTCTTTAAACTAAAAAGGGGAAAATCTGGTCTTTGGAGAGCTTCAGCAGCTCATTTTCAGTTTTTAAAATTCTTGTTTTAAACGTTTTTGTACTTTAATTTGGGTCTCAGCTGCTTCTAAAACAGTTTGTTTCTCCACATGAGCTTAAAAAACTCATCCAGCAGTATTCTGGCAATAAGTTAATATTTTTTTGTGTATGGAAGATAAGCAGTTTTAAAAACTTTTGTAATCTAATCAGTCTTTCACCTAGAAACCCCAGCAAAGCCCAGAATGTTACCCAGCAAACCAGGTGAAGCTCCAGGATGTTTGGTCAGCTGGTTTTCAAATTCAGTTCCAAAAAACTGAAACAAAATATTATTGCAATTCATATTAATTCAAAATTCATCAAAGATTTATTGTAGATTAATTGCTTTTATTGCTACATATGTTGTACAATGGCTGCTGGAAAAGACAAGTGTTTTGTTGTTGATAGGATCTTATTTTGTTATATTTTATAGATATATCTAAGTTTATCAATGTTAGAAAACCACAAATTTCAGTTTTTTTCAGTCAGTCTTTAATGCAGCATACCATGGAAAATGTAGCTCTTTATGTTATGAAACGTTTTTTAAGAAAATGGCTGCCAATCATTTTATCCAGCAACCACTTGCTGCATTCTTGTTGGTTGTGCAGAAGGCTCCACTTCTGCTTTTCAAAGATGTGCGGTAAAATAATTGCACGTCTTTTCGCAGCCATTTTCAGGTGCGAGTGTAAACGAGTGGGGGGCGTGGCCAGCAGCGGCTTACTTGGATTTAAAGAGGCAAGATGCTCTAAAACAGCTGAAAAGCAAAAAATCTTATTATTTAAAAATGATTTTCTGCAAAAAAAAAAATGTATGAACGTGTTTTGTTCCACCCATATTCTGACTTATTCAAGGAAGCAAAATAGATCAAATTTAAAATCTGACCTGCTTCATGTAAAATGAGGCCCAAAATCAGCAGGAACAGGAATAGAAATCACTAATCTTAGATAAATCTATGCTGCATAATTTGATTGGCAGGTCAGTTTCTAAATTTAAGTCATGTTCTCATGAATGCCTCTTTTCACGGTTTAAATGTGTCAGAGGTTTTCATGCTGCCTCCACCAAGCTGCTGTAAACAGGTGAGGATTAGCATCAGGGGCAGAAAAGCATCCCTGATGTTCAGTGGGTTGACCTGACCTCCTTCTCCTGTTTGTTCCCCCGCCACACGCAGCACCGTTCTTCCAAGTTTGCTTCTCCACTTTCATGTCCGTCTAAGATGCTCTTCTCCCTTTCCGTACTTCAACTGCTGTCTTTCCTGAGCACCCATCTTTTCCAAGCGGATGATATGAAACAAGCCAGCAGAGAACATGATGATCTGCTGCTTTTTGACCGGAAACGGGAGTTTCGGCTGTTTTTTTCCTTTGTTACGCCCCCAAGGTCTAGGGGTTCAGGGGCGATAACATAAAATGTGTCCAGAGGAACAAATGGTGTGTAAAATGATTTATTACAAGAAAGTTTTCCAAAACAATACAATTTAACCCAACTAATGCAAAACAAAAGGGGTCAACAAACTAAAGAATATTAAGTGCAAATTAAAGTTACAAAAGGGTCCAAACAAGTCACTTCAAAGTAAACTCAAAATAATCCAAAAATGGGAAAACAGGGAACACCCAAAGGGAATGTTAAGGGGAGCACAGAGCCTCCCAAACACGAGCTTCTAGCTTGTGAAGTGAAACTAAAGCAGTCAAACTACTTAGCAGAACAAGCAGAAACAAAACAGTTCAAAAATCGCCACAGCAGTTGTACAAAATAGTTAAAACAAACTGCCTAAAGCAGGGGTGTCAAACTCCAGTCCTGAAGGGCCGCTGTCCTGCAGTTTTTAGATGTGCCACAGGTACAAAACACCTGAATCAAATGGCTTAATTACCTCCTTCTTGTGTAGGTAAGTTCTCCAGAGCCTTGCTAATGACCTAATTATTCTATTCAGGTGTGGTGCAGCAGAGGCACATCTAAAAGTTGCAGGACACCAGCCCTCGAGGACTGGAGTTTGACACCCCTGGCCTAAAGCAATTGCTAACACCAAACAAGGGGGACAACTTTACAAAACCTCTTCAAACTAGCTGCCCCTCTAGAGGAAGGATTCAGGAGCCCTTTATAGGGTGCAGGTGGGCCTCATCAACATCTGATTGATTTGAAAATCCTCTGCTGGTCCAATAGTGGAACTGCTCTCCGACAGCCTTCAGACCAGCCAATCAGGAAGGTGTGCTCCCACAGCTGAATCTGCATAACAAAAGGAGCCTGCACAGCCTCAAGAGGCCAAGGGCCGTAACATCCTTGTTCCAGACGTTTTATTTTCCCCTGAGCTCCGACTGCTGCAGGCAGCCGCTGGGTGTCCACCGGCTCCTCGCCTGGAGAGCAAAGACAGAACGGATTATTCTCACTGCAGAAACACAAAATGTTTCAAAGACTTTTTGGTTGAGTTTCTACTGCAAACATCTGAGTACACTTAAAATAAGTATACTGGTAAGTTTTCCACAACTATATGGGGTTATTTTTAGTCAATAATTCCTTAATATTGATGGAAAAGTTTTAGTTCCACTGGCAGATTTTTCATTTATGACTAGATATTTTTCCATAAGTGAAATAATCTGCCAGTGAAACGAGTAGTTTTCATTAATATTGAGGAATAATTGTAAGATATTTACACTGGAAACGAGACTATGAATACTTGGTAAGAGTTTCAGTTTTTGCAGTGTAGCTTCACCTGGTTCAAATTCACTAATGAAATGCTATATTGTTACATTTGAGGCAATAAAATGTGTGTTTTATTATTTTAAAAAGAAATTTAATTATTTTTTTTGTTTGCATTTTTTTATGAAAATCTAATTTTGTATAAAAAATGCTTAAATGAAAAATCAGAATAATCAATTACTAAAACAATTGTTAGCTGCAGCCCTACATTTTTACAGTGCTCTCAGACTTGCAAATTCTAGTGATCAAAAAGTCACTTTATTTTTCTGAAAATCTCTGTTTTCCTGCTTCCAGTGCGTTTTGTTGTAGATAAGGTCTTTATTCTTAATGCTTACTTGTGTAAAACATGCAGAACTTAAAGTTTTAATTCCAACAAACAGCAACTATGTGAAGTTTGACCTTCTACCGGGATCATTGACCATGCTGCCCTCTGTTGGTGTTTTCATAATCTGAGTCAACATGATGACAAATGATCAACACGAGCAAATAAAGAATGTAACATAAACTAAAACAGAAGGTAAAGTAGAATTAAAACCACTAATTGATAAATTAATAAATAATTGTCTGTGAATTTGTTTCTGGGTGGATTTATGATTCTTCTGGCTGTGAGATGAAAATTTAAATTAAAAAAACTATAAATACAGCGAATAATTTTTAATTAGAAGACATGCAAAAACGGATCATTTTGAATATTTGTTTGTTCTTGTTAATTAAAGCAGGTGGGAATGAAAAAGTGCACATTTCTTGTGTTTTTGCTTTGTGGTCGTACTGAAATGTTCCAGATCAGCTGCCATCTGAAGTTTGTTTTAGCTGGAAATGATGCTGATTCTCAGGTATTTGAGTTTTTTCCATTTGTGGTTTTTGTCATCAGTTATTTATGTTATTTGTAATATTATTTCTTCCTGGTGGTTATTATGGTGTTCCACTTCCTGAAGAGTTGATGTGGGTTGTTTCTGTTTGTGTGTTAGATTATTCTCTTTCTGTTTTATTTTGTTGAATTTCTTTTACTCTTTGCTCATTAGGTTTAGTTTTGCTGGTTCTTAAGCCTACATTGATTTTATTTTTCTCAATTTCTGTTTATTTTGTCATGTTCTTCTAATGTTGTCTTGGTTTTCTTTTTGTTATCCATCCTCATTAGTTTAATCATTGCAATGTGTCATATGTTTATTTCCTTAGTGTTGTGCTTCCTTTGTATTTGTATCCATTTTCTTAGATTATCTGAATAATTTTTCATCCACTCTTCTTTGTAAAATTGCTTTAATTCAGCTACAGTGAAGGGTTTCCTGTTTAAGTCACTTTAACATGTGAAGCATCTCAGTCAGGTTTGTTCCCAGACTTTGAAAAAGCTGCATATTTATTTTTCTGGACCATTCAGAAGCAGATTGTTCAGCCCCACAGCTGTGATTGAGTTTAGGATTAAACTGATTGCCAGACTTTGTCTTTCAGGATTTCCATTATATAGAAAATGGTTTTGATTAGGGATGATTGCATTGTTTGTGATACTTGTATCATTTTATTGTGGAAATTTGCAAAAAAGCAAAGCTAAAATCTGCATTTTGTAAATAACTATCCATCTATATAGATAAAATGTCAGCCAAATATTAAGATCCATTGCAGAAGCTCCACAGATCCATTTAGCCAATAGTTTAGTTTGCTTTACTCTACAGCTGGTAATCTTTAGGAAACAGGGCACACTTTAAATCCCTCGTAGGATCCAGAAACCCTCTGATAGCAGAATTAAAGCCCAGCTTCATGACTCAGCTCAGCATGTTGTTGAGGTTAAATATGCTCTCTGACCAAAGGATATCCAGGCTGTGTTGAACCTGTTTGTGCAAGCCCTGATCTGCATAATAGGTTATGCAACCTCTGCTGCTGGTGCCAAGTTGCAGGATGATGTGAGCAAAAGGCACTTAGCACACTGACAGTGACACTTTTGCTGCTCAAGGTCTATTAGATCACAGCGATAATCAGCCCTGAGTGGATATTCCCAAAGACGTGTAAGTGGTGTTTGACGGCTAACGTGACTCAAATTTTAGATCGCTAACCCTGACACCTGCATGTCCTCTGCTTTCCAGAGCCTGGAAGGAAATAGTGTGGTAGAGATAACACTTTTAAATCTCCTAGTAAGATGTTTATATTTCTTGTTTATTTTTTGGAAAATCTCCAACGTGGTAGCAACTAGTGTTGTAGCAAAATGCATTTTATTCATAGTTTAACAGTGAATATTAGGTAATTAGAGCCAGCAGCTCATAAAATGTAACATTAAGAGCTAATTATGCTGGAAAGCTTTAAGGCTGATGATGATTTTGTCAGCTGCATTTGAATTTGATTGAACTAGGCCGATTTTATGTCACCACCCTAAAATTCAATGTAAATAAAATGTTACCTTCTAGACAAACAGATAGTTGTGAAGTCTCATTTTCACAAATCTTTAAAATTAATCTTGAACTGATTTGTTGAATTTATTCCTGATCTTCACCTTCAAACTGCTGACTTAAAGCTTAGCGGAGACCTGATGTGTGACTCCGACTGTAATCCTGAAGGATTGAGGTCACAAACTGGCCAGGTTTACTGGAACAGTTGGGCTTGATGGTAAAACTCACTGAGGGGGTTTTAAAGCTCCCTGCACCTAACGGTTCAGCCGCACTGCAAAAACATAACATCATGCCAGATTTGTTTCTAAAGCAAATATCTTAGTAAACTGAATAAAACAAAAACCAGGTTATAGGTAACGTTTCAGCAAGATATGGGAGCTTGTTTTAAGTCAATAATTCCTTTATTTTGTTGAAAAATAACTTGTTTCATTTATAGATTTTTTTCAGTTATGCAAATACATTTTTCCCAGGTTATAACTGAAATAACCTGCCATGGAACTAGCACATTTTTGTCAATATTATTGAATTATTGACTTAAACAAGCTCAGATATATTGCGAAAAAAAGCTACTTGTTTAGTTTTGTCTTATTTCAAGTGTACTAAGATATTTGCACAAGAAACTTGATATGATTTTTTGTTTTTGCAGTGCAGAAACAAGTGATATTTCATAGTATTCCTTTTTTTGCCTTATCTTCTCACCATGCAGCATTTTATAGAAATAAACTGAAGAAAACTTCACGGATTTAAAAAACGACTCTGAAGTTGTAATTAAGCTTCTGATTCTGTGTGAAAACACCAAGTTTGTTGAAAAGACAGACGAGGGTCCAGAAGGTAACTAACAGGATGAGAGCGAGCCAGCGACCACGTGGCCCAGCAGGGATTACGAGCGGCAACAAGAAGGTAAAGGGATTAGAACGAAAACACAGCCTGCTTTTTTAACCTCGTCACTGTTGGCACCCTGGCAGCGCAAAGGAAAAACCCCAGACCCAAACTTCTCGGACTGCCCTTCCTCCTCCCTCACTCCCGTCCATGCAGCCGCACCAGGAGCCGCTCTGGGGAACAAACGCAGGAGCAGAGCAGTCTGCCTGATGGGAAACGCCACCGCCTCCTGATGGACTTGGCATCAAGAGATTCTGGATTTTTCTGTTGTTTGGCACCTTTTCCTCACACATGAGCACTTTGGAAGCGATAGAGACATAATCCCGCCCATCATGCTTTTACAGTCAGGAGTATTTCTCACCTTGTGTCTGTTTACTCTTCAGGCGAGTCGAATCAAAGGTGAGTAGAAAGACGGAAACTGACACTGCAAAAACACAAAATCTTACCAAGTATGTTTCTCTAGTTTCTACTGCAAATGTTACATTTAAAATAAGACAAAACTAACTTAAAAGTAACTTTTCAGCAAAGAGTTACTTGTAAGTTAAAAGTTTAAGTCAATAATTCCTTTATATTGATGAAAAGGTTCTTGTTCAATTTGCAGATTATTTCAGTTATAACATGGAAAAATGTCTTGTTCTCTACATTTTTTTTACTTGTCTTTGAAAGGGATTTTTTGCAGTGTTTTTATCATTTTATTTTACTATTAATACTTTATTTGCTTAACTTGAGTCACATTTGACTCTTAATTATCCAGAATATTCAAGCTCAACATAAACTTTTTCAAAAAACTAACTGACAAGTAACTTTTCTGCTTGTGTCAAGTCAATAAATCCTTAATATGTATAAACAAATAAATTATCACTTAGTTTTTACTTTATCAAGACATTTTCTCCATGTTCTAAGTTTAAACGGTAAAACTACTTCTTTTTTTTATCAATACAAAGTAAATATTAACTGAAAACACATTTCTATATCTTGCTGAAAAGTTACTTTCAAGTTGTTGCACTTAAATAATCAAAACTAAAGTATTTGAACAAGAAGCTAGACAGAAATGGTTGGTAAGCTTTAGTGTTTTTGCAGTGGAGTTGGATACTTTTTGTGCTGAATTCGTACGTCGTTGAATGACAGCCCAGTTCAGGCGTGTTTGTGTCAATAAAATAGTAGGTAAACATCACAAGTCCAAAATGTCAGCTCCATCTTAGGGAGATATTAGATTTTTGGATGTCAAGCAAATGTCAAACAGCTCGCAATCAGTTTTTAAGGTCATGAACATTCTCCGTCAGTCAGCCTGACATATGCGAGTTGTTCACCAGGATGGAGAGTTTCAGCAGAGCAAAATGTTTTCCGTTTGTCTCGCTCGGTGGGATGTGCCCCGGGGTGAGCTCATTATCCCAAAGCAAACAAAAGCCATTTTGTTCTCACTGTTGCGGGACGCTAATCTTTTCTGGCTTGTAATTCTCTAGTGGGGCCTTTTTCAGGCGATCATGTCCGGTCGCTAGCAGTCCCTCCTCCTGCGCCTGGTCTCCCTCAGCCGCCAGCTGAGGGAGACCAGAGGGAGTCCTGGTGCTTTATAGTGCTAAAAAAAATGATTTGTTGAAGGGACTCAGCGCTAAGCCGGTGGAAATTGTCTTAAAGGTGACCTTTTATGCTTCCTTGAACAGGTTATGTTACCTCCACACAAAACATGTTTGTTACATTTTTTGCACAAAGTCATTCTTGGATAAGGAGACTTTAGTTTTCTCAGTTCTGCCCATTTCAAGCTCCTTTCACAATCATTTGTTTTAGGGCCTCTTGTCACTTTAAATTCATGTAATTATACAACCATACGTCTTTGAAAAGCAGAAGTAGAGCCTCCTGCACAACCAACAAGAATGCAGCAAGTGGTTTCTGCATAGTAAGTCAACAAATAAACATGTGTCTTTTCCAGCAGCCATTGTACAGCTCATACAGCTGTAAAACCAGCTGACCAAACATACTGGAGCTCAGCTTGGGTTGCTAGGTAACAGGCCTGGGCTTCCCTGGGGTTGCTAGGTGAGGGACAGCGCTTGCTGCTTTGAAGCGTTACAAACCAGAGGCTTTTGAAACGACTCATTTTCCACATACCAAAAAACATCATTAACTGATTAGCAAAAGAAAACTGGGGGATATTTTTTTATTTTAGCACTTGGGCTGTTTTGAGAACAGCAGGAGACACCGAAGGGAAGTAAAAAAGACGTGCAAACTTTGTACAATACACCTGCAGCTGACTTGAAACCAAATCAATAAATATTAGTTTTCTATGAATCTACAGAGTAGACTGCAGCCAATTCAGCTGCATAAAATTATATGTATTTGACCTGAATGTTAAAGTTCTGTCTTCATCTAACTAAACTAATGTAATTCTGTTTTAGCGTTTGGTTTTTATTAGGACACCTCGTTTAAAAAGTTTTCTGTAACAGTGAAGTCAAAGTTAAGGAATCAAAATATTAATTCTTCACCTGCAGACATGGAGAAACACAGATGAAGAATCAAAATAAATAAATGTGTGTCATAAATAAAACATAGATATAGAATATAGAGGCAAGGATTTCACAGGATGTAAAAGATTAGAATTATGTACAAACTAAAAACGTCTGAAAAATGACTAAAAGATAAAGAAAATGATGTATAAAATCTTTCTTCTATACTGAAAAGTTAAAAGTGAAAGGAGATTCAGGAGGGTTGAGCAATGATGCACAAAAAATAATTTATTTTTATTAGCTTAGAGAATATGATGAACTCCAGAAATACTCCGCCTGAGCAACATTTAATTGAAGAAACAGAAACTGCCTTCAGTCTAAATCTAATTTAATTCAGTTCATTTTATTGGTGTCTCCTGAAGCAGTTAAATTCAGTTCATGACGGCTGATATAAAATGTTTTCCATCAGAGGAAGCCGATTCACAGACCGTCAGCAATCCCTCCTTCTGAGCAAGCATGTGGCGACAGTGGACTGCATCAAGCCACTGAACAGCTTTTCATTTGATAGAAAGTAAAGGTGCAGTGAAAAATAACCAAATCACAATTCCTGGCGCTGAGGATTCTGAATTGATTCAAAATCAGTTTTAAAATGCATTTAAATTGTTCGTCTATGTTGGTAAACTGTGTCTCTCTCTGCGCCGCCACGCAGCCTCTGTCTGAATAACTCTTTAATATTTTTCTGTTTAAGTAAAAACCAGGCAGCTAAGCTAAGCTAATACTGGTAGCTTAAGGTACAGATGTTTATGCACTAATCTATTTTTGTTTAAATATAAAATTTATTGAATTGTTTTAAATTAATTGCTTTGTTTGTTTACAGTCTTTTTGTCAAACACAAACTGCAAAAACACAAAATCTTACTGAGTGTTTTTGGTCTAGTTTCTAGTGCAAATGTCTCAGTACATTTAAAATAAGACAAAACTAACTTACAAATAACTTTCCGTCAAGATAGTGGAGCTTATTTTAAGTCAGTAATAACTTAAAATAGCAGAAATTGCTGAATCCATTAGCAGATTCTTTTCAAAATAATCTGCTAATGGATCTACAACTTTTTCATCAATATTAATGAATTATTGACTTAAATAAGCTCCTATATTTTGCTGAAAAGTCAGTTATAGGCTAGTTTTGTCTTATTTTAAGTGTAATAAGTTATTTACTGCACTTAAATTTTTTGGATAAAATAATAAAGTTGACTTTCTTTTCATTCCTTTTGAAATCCAGCATCTTAATCTGCCAACAAACTGTGGCAGAGCTGTAATTACGTTATTTACACTCACTTATTCCTTTGGTTTGTCTTCGGCCTTCTCTCAGTTTCCTAATCCAGGAGCGATGATAGTTTGTTGTTTGGGTGCAGTGACCTCCGGTCTGCGTTTCGGGGCTCATAAATCCTGGCTTATTGTCTTAAGACGTCCTGGAAGATTTGCCAGCTGGTGTCACAAACAGGCCTAAAATTGTTCAACAATGCGGCCGGCCCACACTTTTCAGATCGTCACGCTGGCTTTTGTTACGCTGCAAAATGACTCTGTTGAACAACAGAAGCTTCTAAAGGTAAACTAAATAGTTTTAGGTAATTTAATCTGTAATCCAGGCTGCATTATGTGAAGCATCTCTCTGACAATCAGCTCTTGATTTGCTTCACTCAAAATCGTACCAAGTATTTTAGTCTAATTATTAGTGCAGATTTCTCCGACTTGAAATAAGGCAAAACTAATTTACAAGTAACTTTTCAGAAAGGTATAGGAGATTGTGTTAGGTGAATAATTTAATCCTGAGAAGCAGTGCCAGTTCCACTGAGATTATTTCACTTACAGGACATTTCCCACATCAAATAAACATAAATAAACAAAATAAATTGGTTTATTTTGACTTTAGGGTCGTTTCTGCACCTTTTATTCATGTATTTGGTACTTTCAGTCAGTTGTGCTGATTTCTTTGTTTATTTTAATTACTTTGGTTGTAACATGTTTTAGAAAAATGTCAAACACATTTTAAGGGATGTAAAACAAAAGTCAATTAGCAAAAGAAAATGGTATTAAAAACACAGAAAGGCACAAAATGTAATTGTCTAAAAATGGTGTCGGAGAAAAATAACATTGAAAACATTTTTGTTGCTGTATTTTGTCAAAAATGCCAAAAGAGTGAAGTAGCAGCTGTTCTTTCACCCCAAGACAAAGTGTTACATTTTTCATTTTCATTTATCTTTTGCACTTTTTCATAACTTCTTCCAACCACAAACCATCAGCTCCAAACTTTCCACAACTAAAAGTTTTTAAAAGACTTTTGCAGCTGAAACCAAACACACATTTAGTCCAGTAAATGTTTCACTGCAGACGTTGAAATGCTGTTAAGACACATTCACAAAGGAAGCAGCGGAGAGTAAAACTGCTCAGCAAACGGCGTAAGTCACTTTGCTGGATTAACTCCGGAGCAAATTAAATTCTGCTTACAGGTAGTGAGCCTGGGCTGACCCGGTCCGGTCCAGACGCTACGGGACACACAAAGGCTAATGTCTTAATACTCACTCCTGTAATTTAAACCTTCAGTTTAAACTTCATTTAGTTCAGCGTCATAGATAAACTTCTTTTCAATTTAAAGGGAAGACGAAGAGACAAAAGCAGCTTTGAGATGTTAAAGTTCCCACAAACGCCGACGTTCCCACATTTAACCCAGTTCTGATGTAGAAACAGATTCACCAACATCCTGTTTGCCACGATGATTAAGGTCAGATTTATTTCTGCTCACATGAGAGAAACAAACCCAGAGAACACAAACCTTTTCATTTGCCACTTTTCCCTTTTTTTGTGCGTTTTTGGATGTAAATACTTTAAGAAATCAATGCAGGAGTTTAATTATGATGCAACTTGGCTGCATGTTACCTAAGATCTGACCAGAAGGCGATATTGGGATGCGTCTGCCTGAGAAACAGCCTGGAGCAACGGAGGAACTCAGTGTTCCAGCATTTTTGCTGTTTTCTGGAAGTTTGTTCCAGATTAGAGGAGCTGAATGCTGCTTCTCCATGTTTGGTTCTGGTGATGCAGACCAGAACCAGAACCAGAAGACCTGAGAGGTCTGGAATAGTTTATAATAGTTTTCTGGTCGACTACCTGATGGTCCGGTTTGTCAGACAAACCTCACTCACTGCAAAAATCAAACATCAAACGTACTTTATTTATCCCAAAGGGAAACTAAATGTTGTAGCTCCTCAACTCAGATTCTTCAAGGAGTTGTTGAAGATGGTGGTGGCTGCAGGCAGTGGTTGATTTTCAGACCTTTGCTGAGGTAAATGAGATCAGTTTCACATGTAAGTATCGGCCGATCTCCCAAAATTCAACAAATCTGGGCCGATTTTTTTGGTGCACCTGTAGTCTGACAGTATTAGTTCCACTGGCGGATTATTTGTTACGAGAGCTTTTCACTAATATAGAGGAATCATTGACTCCTATATGTTAAAGAGAAGTTACTTGTAAGTTAGTTTAGTCTTATTTTAAGTGAACGAAGATATTTGCAACAGAAACTAAGCAAAAATACTTGGTAAGATTTTGTGTTTTTGCAGTGAACCAAATGAGACTCGGTTAGAGTTGCAAATATCACATAACATTTTGAAACAAGTCAACTTTTTAGACAACTGTAGAAACATTTTATTTATCTTTTTAGGATTTAATTGTTTTTGTTTTTTTGAAAAGCACTTTGGTTCCAAAGTTGTAAAACAAGTTACTGGTACTTTTTGTGTCATTCTTTTTTGAAATCCAATGCAGAAAACTGCATTTGTTATGTAAAAATACTAAGTGCGGAAGGTCCAAAGAGCACCTGGGATAAACCAGCAACAATACGAAATCTCCATTCAAGTACATAAAATAATAGCAAAAATGTTCCCAGAAAGACTTTGCCCAAACTTCACTTCGTGTTTACTTTGTAATTATCCTCAAATAACTGACATAAACATGACAGCCTGTTCAGAATAACCAACGTTTGCTGTAATTATCCCGTGTTTTGTTGAAACATTCCTGCCTCCTCTTTTGTCTCTCCTCCTGCAGAACTGAATGACATAAACCTTTCCGGGCTCAGAGACGTGAAGTACCGGCATTTTCTGGAAGGTTCCCAACCCATCAGGCATGCGACCAACGTCCGATCCGAGCAGGACGGACAGCGGGTGAAGAGGTCCGCCGTCCACACCACAGGCGTCAAAGTGTGTCCCCAGGAGACGATGAAAACCGTCGTTGGCAGCCACCGGGCCTACTACAAACTCAGAGGTCCATCCGCTTTCATTGAATTTTACATAAAATCATGACCTGGCTGCTCACAAAAACTCATTACAAAGCATTTTTATGATGTCACAGTCAACTCAGAGGGTTTTCAAAATAAAAATGCTGCTGATAAAATTCAACAGAGACACTTGAATTATTGACGAAACGCACAAACATCCTCCAACATGCATTGTGGGCGTTTTAGGGGAATTAAACGGGGATGCAAATGGCTTGTTATCAAAAGTCGTCCCAGCAGCTGCTGCAGCGTGTCATTTCAACGTGAGACAGATTAAATTGTTCTATTAGAGGTAATGGCATCGTTTCAAATGGGTTTGTGGCAGAATATATTTCCCTCAGGCGTCAGGTGTTGGACAATGTGGCGCTCATTACAGGCTGAAACATGTGGCTGCTTGACTGGTCCTCAAAGATTCACTAAAACATCGCCGACAAGCTGTAGATGTGCAGCTCACGCTCTGGGAGACGTGAAGAAAAATGATCGTAGAATGTATAATGAAAATAAATCAGCTTTCATACTGTTTTAATAAGCAGAGTTATTTAATTTAGCCACTTTCTGATGAACTGAATTCTTGTTTTTTGTGAACAGCAGTAATTATTTCTATCATATTCTGATTTATTCTAGATCAGTGGTTCTAAACCTTTTTTGAGGTACCGAACCCACCAGTTTCATATGCGCATTCACTGAACCCTTCTGCAGTGATAAATAAAATATGATTCCCCTCCACCCCCAAATTCAAGACATAGGGGTGACTGAACTAGAGTCTAGTTGGGTCACCCCATGATCACTAAGTCTTCTTAAAAAGGTAGAGTCTCTGAGAACAGTTCTTCAAAATATAGTCAGTGTTTTCAGCAAAGTTGAGCTGACTGTCCAGGAACGACCCAAGGTATTTAAAATTTGCCACAGTTTCAACAGGTTGGCCATCGAGAGAAACTGGAACCACTTTAAGGTCTTTAGATCATTTAATTAGCTCTACATTCTAAAGAGAATGAAAAATTAATAATAAATAAAGACTTTGCGGTATTCTGGTTTAGTAATGTAATTATATTAGTTGTGTTACCACCCCCACGCCACTAGAGGCAGCAGCAACCCCGAAAAGATGCTCCTCCGCAGCACTGATTGGCTAAGCAATGTAACGTGATCCTCTGATTGGCTAAGAATGTAACGTGATCCTCTGATTGGCTAAGCAATGTAACGTCATCCTCTGATTGGCTAAGCAATGTAACGTCATCCTCTGATTGGCTAAGCAATGTAACGTGATCCTCTGCAGCAAGTGATGGCAAAACAGGTGTTGCAGTCGAGGTCTAAATGGCCATCCCAGTCTCTCTTCTCTGTGCGTCAGCGCTCGCTATGAAGCCATGTAGTGATAGCTAGCAAAACTACTACTAACCCTACACAAACTCTAACTAACACACTTATAGTCTAAAAAACCCATCGAAACACTCTTAGTAAAAGATCGAACCCAGGTTAAGAACCACTGATCTAGAGCTTAAGTAATTTCAATAGCTACTCTTTAGTTTCCTTATTGTAAAAACACTAAATCTTGCCAAGTATTTTTGTAAAGTTTTAGTGCAAATGTCTTGGAAAAGTTGAAATAATACAAAACTGACTTTCAAGTAACTTTTCAGCAGGAAATAGTTTTAAAATTGTTTTAAGTCAATAATTCCCTAATTAATAAAAACAGTTCTAATTCCATTGGCAGATTTTTTCTGTCGTAATATGGGAAAAATGTGTTTTCAATATATTTTATTTGTTTTTAGAAGGTTATTTTTCAATACTGCTACTTTTATTGCTTTATTTATTCGTTAAATTGGCAGATTTTAAATTTTAAAATGAGACATTTTTCCTGTTTCAAGTGAAAATATCTGCCAGTGAAAATAATATTTATCTTGCTGAAAAGTAACTTTTGAGTTAGTTTCATTTGAAGTGTGCTAAAATATTCTAACTAGAATCAACCTGGATAGATTCTGTTTTGCAGTGAACAGACTGGGCCTCGGTTAGTTGTGCTTTTTCAGGATTCTTTGTTTTACACCAAGGATTTTGTCATCAGTTTGTCAGGAAGCGATCTGGGAAGCGTTCCGGATCTTCCTGGACCGAGTCCCGGCCCCGGAGGAGTACCGGACCTGGGTGTTCACCTGCCAGCATCAGAACCTGTGCATGGACGACCTGGCCCAGAACTTCAGCAGCTCTCAGGAGCATCTGGACCTGGTGGCCAGAGTGAGCAATGCAGACTCACATTTCATCACAACTTAACAGTAAAATGAACCTTTTATGGATTCCACTTTCTTTTTTTTTCATTTCAGAGAATAGAAGAGGCTGAAAGTGAAGGGTTGGTGCATCGTCCTCTGAATATTATATTATTTATGTAGAATTATGTCAATTTTACCTAAATTTGTCTTATCATATGTCAAATTTAAGATCAGTCTTTATCTTTACCACAAATTAAATGAAGTAGCAGATTTCTGTATATTACACATGATTTGGATTTATTGGGAATCAACATAAAGTTAATTTAAAGAATGTTTTAGAAAAAGCTACATTAATTACATTCATTGCACCTCAGACTTCTGACAGGGCAATCAGGCTGATGAAAACATATAATGATAATCTGGCCAACTTTTCCCAAAAACTTTGAAATTTCAAGAATAACATCTTCTTTCAATTAACCACCAACTGTCAAGAGCAATGTAAAAAAACCTTAAAATACAACAATATATCTGGAGAAGCAACTATTGACTAAACGAGATAAATTCACAGAATAAACAAACTTCACATCCAAAACAAAACCCTGTTAAATGTGTAATTTTATCTTCTCTCTGTGCAACACTGTACAAACTGTTACATATTCAGAAAAACACCTGAATAAAAACATGACAGTAAAAAAGATGTTCTGCATCCTTGCAGGTTTGTTGCAGCTAAAGAAGAGCCAAGCAGTGAATGTAAGTCCTGCCTTCGATCACTAAACCATCTTCTGTAAATCTGTGGAGATTTTCTGTAAACATCTTTAATTTCAGGCACTTGGACTCCTTCTCCCATTCTGCTCCCAGCAGAAACAGACGAGGTAAATCCACCATCAGAATTCACCGCCAGTTTTCCAGAAATACCTAAACTGTTTGCATCTTTTCGCTCCCCAGGTTAAAGACCCGGTTAAGGAGAACTACGAGGAATACATTGTTGAGTTCAGCATCACCGTGTCTGACCCGACATACAGCGAAATGCTTAGCAACCCCGCAGCGCCGCATTACAACGGCGTCACCAGAGAGCTCAGAGACAAGGTGAGATCAGCCGCCTGCAGCAAATGTCAGCTGTCCTCCTCCCAGCTGTTGTCTTCACCTTTATGCAAACGGCGGCAGCCTGCGGTCTGCGGTCGCTCCAGCAGCAGCAGCAGCGCTGGCTGGCCGGCCGGCCGGCCGGCTCTCCCAGGGAGGGTTGAATAACAGCGCAGGAGGGAAATGTCAGATTTTATTGTACTGTTAGGAGGAAACCTTTCCCCGATTGATTTAACAGCTTTAGTTCAACCTTTAGCATCTAAACTAAGAAGTGCAAATAGATGAGTGACTAAGAGCAGAACAGAAATCAGGATTATTCACTGCAAAACAAGATTTTTTGTCTAGTTTCTACAAATGCTTTTAGTACACGTGAATTATGAGGAAAATAATGTAAAACTTTTCAGCAAAATAATAATAAATAATTCCTGAAAAGTACTAGAAATTGACTAAAATACTGTAAAACCTTTTGTTTTTGCAGTGTGAATCCTTTAAATATATCAGAAAACGTAATAACATAAGATTGATTTTTTAAATGAATTGGTAATAAATAAACTTTTATTCCATTCATTCTAATTTACCTGTAAGATGATTAAAACTGAAAACTTCTCTGCACTTTTGACATTTTTCATTCTCAGGTTTGTCTTTTCTTTGCAGATGGTTCATGTGTTTGAAAAAGTTCCAGGATTCAAAGAAATACGTGTTCTTGGATTTCGGTGAGTTTAATAAATGTCTTGGAAACAAATCAACTAAAATAAAGAAAATGTGTTTATAGTTATTTCTTCTTCTGTTTTGTGGGTCCAACTGTCAAACTCAACTGCATTTCCTTTATAAATATGACTGAAAATATGCAGGTTTTCCAACAGTTTAGGGTTTAATGCTTAGAAAATCTGTTGCATAATCTAAATAAATGACCTAACTGATGAATTACTTTACTTTGATCAAGTTTATTGGATTCTGGGTTTCCCCATCTGAATTATATAAAAAATGGGCATTTGACAAAGAGCTAAACAGTCAAAAAATAACAGCAATAATTTGGGTTATTAAGTTGTTAAAATATTTAGTTTAAACTAAATGTGCTTTGCAGACTAAATATTTAACATTCCATTTGGAACCAAATATTTAGCTTGATAACAAAACATTTGTTTCATTAATAAATTAATGAACAACATGGTAAAATATTAATGAAATTGAAACCTATTTATTTTCCTCATTGAAGGCTAAATAACCCAAATTATTTTTATTTTTGACTGTAACTTTACCAAGTTAAACTTAAAAGATCCTGAAATGAATAAATAACAGAAGATGGTGTACATTAGTATTGGTATTATATCTTTATAAGCAACGGAAAACCTTTTTTTATAAAGATATTTTCATGCAACAACAGAGGCTTCAGTGCTAAGCTAGCTAGGCTAGCTAGGCTAACGCTAGCATGTTTGCTCTTTGTTTTGATCTAACTTGTAAAACAATATTAGATGAAATTGGCCAAATCAAAAATGTTGGATTGATTTTTCTGAGGCTTCCTGACGGATTGTATTTGTGTTGATTAGCTCAGAGGATCTCTCTGTGCGCTACGCGGTGGTCTTTAACGGGGAAACGGAGCTAAACGGCGACTTTGACAGTCTGGATCTGGAAGAGGGAAAAGAGACAAACGAAAACGCGAAGGCCCCGAAACTGAAGCGCATCATCGTTACGGCCTTGAAGCAGGAACCGATGCTGCTGCTGGACATTCAGACGCTCAGCTTCGAGGCTGGTAATCAATTTTATCTGACGGTTATTATGGGATGGGTTTGTAAAGTTACACAGTAGAACATTAACAGCAATAGCTTTGGTTTATTTAGTCTGTCGGAGAGAAAAACATGTTTCAAAGTCATATTTTCACCTTGTTATTCATACATAACATGGTGAAAATCTGACAAACTAAACATTTATTTCACAAGCTAAATATTTAGATCAAATTAAATGTGTGAGTAAGATCAATAGTTAGCTTTCAAAGTAAATATTTGGTGTACAAACTACATTTTGTTTTTGCTAACTAAAAATTTTGCTTATTAAAAGATAGTTGGCATAATATGCTTCAACATCATATTTTGTTGGAAAATGTTATTTAGCTCCAAATTCAATATTTATCTTGCTAAATAAATGCTTTTCAAAGCATTTTATTCACAACTAAATAGTTTTCCAAGCCTCAGATTTAATTTTCAAACTAAATATTTAGCTTGTTAAGCGGAAGTGGAATATCAAAATAAAAGCTGGGTTTTCAGGGCCTTTATATAAAATCTGCTGCTATTAGAACTGAATCACTTCAGTTTAATGTTTAACTTGAAAATGAAATTAATTAACATTTTTCCTCTAAATAAACGTAAATATTGCTTTTGTTTTATCTTACCATAAATTGTGTCTTCTAGCTGTTGTTGTTATTTTGCAGTGACCACGGTTTATCCGGCTGTGGACGCCATGTCCACACAGGAACCAGAAGATGCCAGCCCACCCACCCAAAGTTTATTCCCCACTGTGGGAGTTTTGGAAAACAAGCTGAGGGATTCAGCGACCGTCAGACCAAAAACAAACACCTTTGTGCCTTTTATCCCCACCATCCTCCCAAAGACCAGCTCTAGCTTTACTGATGGGACTCCTTCAATGGCAGCTGCAGAAGAAAACCCCACAGAGGAGGAAGAGGAGGGAGTGGAGGAAGAGGAGGCTCCACCGGGTGATGGAGGTGAAGATGGAGGTGAGTGAGACTCCGAGGCTCTGAGGTGACAGACGATGACCCTTCTTCCGGTGAATCCAGCTAATAAAGCAGAATGTCAAGGAGAGCCAAGTTTAAAAATTTAAAGCTTTATTGATTAACCGCACACTAAACTGTGGTGCAGACTCCATTTAAAGCTATTGATAGGTAATTAGAAGAGCTCTGGAAATGAAAACCGCTCTCAGCCGTCGTTGTGTCGGCTCCGTGTTTCGAGCTGTTGGCTGCGGATCTGCAGAGTTAAATAAAAACATCCAAACATAAAGGAGTAAAACGGAAACCAGCTGCAGAAAAAAAAGTTTCTACAAGTTCCACCTGGTTAAATTAATCATGTTTGTAAAATCATTAGTATTTAAACCTCAGACCTACAAGATCTCATTAACTTGTCTTCTATTATCTTAGGCTAAACATTTCTTTCTCTTGGTGCGTTTTAGTTGGTGCCCATTTGCTTTTGGACTGTAATGGTGAAATTTTAGCATGTTTTATATTCAGCAAATTGTTACATGGAACAAGTTTTAGCAAATTTAATTTGCACCAACCCTGTTTAGTCCATTTGAATCAAACTCCAGTTTGTTTGTCTAGAAAGTCTGGTTTGTTTGGTTTGGTGTGAACGCAAAATCAAACTCCAACTAAAGTGAATCCGGTCCATGTAACGCCTACGTCTCGGTTCGGTTGAACTGAAATCTGGTTCGGTTTGAATGTATATGTGAACTGGGAATCGCAAAAAAAGCAGGAACTGGCCTACAGCGCAGTGCATTGTGGGTAAATAAAAAAAACCCGCGCTAGGCTAGCGCTAGCAGGAGAAATAACTCGTGGACAAAAGAGAAATCCTACAACCTCTAAAATCTAACGCTACTCTATCTTTGTTTATATTTTTGTGAAGGAAGAAGTTTCGCTCAGTGTTTTCTTTAGAGGTTTTCATGTTGTTTTCTTCATTGGTTCTTGATGCAGCGCCCCCACAGGCGAGGAGGGGAACATATTTTTAAAGGATTTGGCTGGTTTGGCTCAGGGTGTGAGAAAAAGAACCACAGCATCTGAAAATGTAACCGATTTTGGTCCCAAATCAAACTGTACTGGACTATCAGCTGTGAAAATACCCACAAATGTAGATAAATATAAAATCTCCTGAAGAAAAGGGGGCTGGATAGTAGAACAAGGATCCTTTGATTTAACTTCCCTAAACAAACAACAATAAGACGGATTTATGGGCACATTTCTTTCACAGGCTGTTTGGTGCCTCCCACTGTGAGCCTCACAGTTTCCACAGCATAAAAACACTCTAATCCTTCATGCAGGATGCAACAACACAGCAAATGATTGCTCACATTACACAGATAATGAAAAATAAATAGGACACAAATTATGTGAAATTTAAGACCAGTGATGGAAAAAATGAGCACTTTAAAAACCGTCTGATAAATATTCTATGACTTTTAAAAAGATGCTGCCGAAATGATCAAAACAAAGACCACAGATGAAGAAAGGAACAGTTTTTATAATAACTTTATTATTTTTAGTTTTTCAGCTGGGAGCCCTTTTAAAGTCTGTATTTTCTATTTTATGGTCTTATATCTTCCTCCTGAACATCCGATGGAAATCAAGTCGGATGTTTCTGTCACAGTTTCTGGGAGGGACACAAACTTAAGAGTTTGTAAAAAATAACTTTATAAAGTTACAGCATCTAAATGCAACCTTGATTGACCCAGGAAATAGAAATGACAGCATGATTAGACTTGGTGTTGTCACTTTACCCTTGGAAAGGCTCCAGCAGCAGGGGGCCGGCCGGCCCCTGGTCCAGTCATCACCGAGTCACGCTGCGCTGCACAGGCGCATTTCATTAAGTCACAGCAACATTTCCCACCTTCACGGCTGAGACCCGAACTTTAGAGAAATGTGTCAAAAACCTCCGGTGCATCTTCAGATGTCATATTTAATAAAAATGGTTAATCTATAAAACTTTAATATTCCACAGTTCAATGTTTATATAATAAAGTCTGCACCAAGTGTTTGGATTGAGATTAAAAAGAAATGTTTGTCATGTTTGATAAATGAGCTGCCAGAGTTGTGAATTTTAATGTTTGGGAATCATTTATATTAAAATAGGAATAAATCATACAGTTAGGACACTTATTTATTTTTTTTAAATAAATAAAAGCCTGGAAGCAGCTACAGCTCTGGTCAGAAATTAACACACAGGAACGTTTAGAAACACAGTAACAAATACTGATTAACCTTTAAAACTGTTATATGTGAAAATGTGAAAACAAACAAACTGACTTTAGTTTCCTGAATGTTTTCTTCATAATGTAGAGCCAAAAATCAAAGTTCTCACACGAACAGTTTCAGAAGTTAAACTGGAACATGAGTTTAATCCTCTGCCTGAGAAATGTTTGATGTTCACTGTGTCCAGAAGGCAGCAGTTTCAGATCTACCGTCCTGTGTGCTTTCTGAGCTGAGTCAGAAACAAAGTTAGCAAAACACAACAGTTATAAAACTACGAGTAAAACAACAACTTCTTGTCACACAAACTGTACATGTAGGCGCGTAATCACAAATTGATATTCTATGTTGGCTGGCCATCTCAACGTTTACACTCACATGAAAATGGCTGCAAACAGATGCGCAATTATACAACCATACATCTTTGGAAAGCAAAAGTGGAGCCTCCTGCACAACCAACAAAAACACAGCAAGTGGTTTCTGGATGGTAAATCAACAACAAAACACTTGTCTTTCCAGCAGCCATTGTACAGCGCATACAGTGGTAAAACCAGCTGACCAAATGACCTGGTGGTTGCTAGGTAACGGTGCCGGTTTCAGTAGAAACGCAAATGGAAGTACAAAAATGTAACTTTAATGTGTTTTGGGATATAGAAATGTAAACGCCACCCCTCTGCTGTTTTGTTTCTTTTCACCAGATCCGGAGCTGGTGGGACGTTCGAGCTCCAGGCCTGAAGGAGATCAAACTGCTGAGCTGAACCTGGATCCACCCACAGCTCCCGCTGACCCGGTTTCCACCCGATCATCTGGTGAGGACGCCGTCCAGGGCAGCGAACCTGGAGCAGACGTGAAGCCTGTACCGTCCCCTGAGGACGGAGGGGAGGGTCGATCAGTCACCCAAACCGCTCCTGGAGATTATTCACACACCGCAGACGGAGTGACAGAGCAACAGGAAGAGGAGAGCGGGAGCGGCTTCGCGTCAGAATCTGATGAAGGTCCGTACGGATCCACAGCCGCGCCGGCGATGAGACAGGCCAGCACACCTGTGATGACGGCTGTGGAGAAGAGCAAAGAGTTGGTGGTTTTCTTTAGCTTGAGGGTCACTAACATGATGTTTATTGACGACCTGTTCAACAAGAGCTCCCCAGAGTATAAGTCACTGGAGAATACCTTCCTGGAACTGGTAGGTACTCAAGCCTTTGTGGTGGATATAATGCTCCTGCATGCTTCACTGTCCTACTTCATATTATGAAACCAGGCAAAATGTAATAAATACGACTGACTAAATATGGCCGTGCTAAGAAAATCATGAAAAATAATGAGAATAAAATGAAAATATTACCAGAACAAAGTCATAATATGACATTATTCTGGTGTTATTATCATAATAATGGTAATATTATTCATACGTTTTTAAATATCATGACTTTTTATTGTATTATGACTTTATTCTCATTGAATAAATAATTACAAGCATATTTTGACAAATTACTTTATTATATTATTCCGATTTTATTCATGATCTATTATGACTTTATTCCGTATGATTTTAAATTTTGAAATGTTATGACGTCAATCTTACATTAATATGACTTTATTCTAATAATTCTGACTCTATTCTTGTATTATTTTGACTTTATTCTTATAATGTTATTTTTTTTCATTGTTTTTCTTACTATGGCCCTAACACTCCATCGTCAATGAAAATGTTGCAGTTGTTGCACCACTTCTTAACATTTTTATGGAGGAAAAACAGGAAGAGACGAGACGCTGTGTGTGCTGTAAGCCTTATCCTCACAGCATGAACGTGGAGAAGCGAATACGTTGTTGCTGTTTTTGTTTTTGTAAAAGCGGGAGACGTCTTCAAACCGAAACCTGCAGTATGCTATCACGTTTGCTCCAGAGGAGCCGCCGTGTCGACGGTGTGGAAACACTGTGGTGAAATTGTTCTGTTTCACTTAGACTCAGCACTTTGGGTCCAGAAACCAGCCAAACCCTGGAGCTTCCAGTAAATCTGGGCTGGGGAGACAGACGACGTTAGCATCCATACCGGTATCGTTTTATCTGTTTCCATGCTGGAGCTTCTCCTCCTCAGTTTGTTCACTAACAGCGTCCAAATGCAGTAAAACCAGAAGCACCTGATCTTCCTAACATTTCACGTTTCCATGCTGTAAAACATAATTTTTCTCATCTTTATGCTTTTTGCCTTAATCTTTTGAGTCACGCTGCAGTTCTTCTTTTTTAATCTGTCTTGAAAATATTTCACTAACTTTCAGTTTGTGCTGCTGACTTGCTTGTCTGTATTCATGTTTCTTTGTGTATTTAAAATAGCAAACGTTCTTGTAAAATCTGTTTGCATTTTTCTTTGTGTGTGATTTTTTTGAAATGATGTAAGACGTAAGTGGATATGAGAGGAAATTCACAGTTTGCAAAGCCAAACAGAATAAATCCAGTCTGCAGGACTTTTACATAACTAAAAGTCTACAGCTCAAATCGTTGCTCAACTGTGAACAGAGATTTATTTTTATTTTTTTTAGCTTTGCGCTCTTAGAGTTTGGTTTCTGGCAGCTTTGTTAATATATTTTTATTTTCTGAGTTATTATCTAGCACACATTGTTAGGAGGGAAAATGAGGACAAAATGGTTTAGCCTTAAAGAGGCTTTGCCTGGTCCCAAACATGCTCCGTGTATTTATGTAAGAGAGATCTGATGAAAGTTCAGCACCACAAGATTTAACTTAAAAGGAAAAGCTTTTAGGAAACGGGTTTCTGCTTTGTGGCTCAGACACCGAAAGCTTAACTTGTGCAATGTTAGTCCAGAGCGTTGACGTCTAAACAAACCGGTCGAATATTTGATTTTATCCCTTCTCTCATCTTCACTGTGTGTGAAATGTTCTGTATGTTACAGTACAGAAAACAGGTGAGAACATATTAACTGATCAATACAAAACGCAACGTTAACAAGCTTTAAATTCTAACAAAATACCCGAATCGTATCAGTTTTGCTCGTCAGATGTGGCAAGAAAAGTAAGAAGCGAAAAACTTTTTTATTTCTTAAAGGAAAACTTTGCTTTTCACACAAACCACCAGCGGGATTAAAAGTGGTTGTAGCCGTGATTCTGTGCAACCTGCATTTTTCAGTAGCATCTCATAAAACAGAGTTTCACTGAAACTTTTACAAGCTTACTTTCCAAAACTTTCCAGGACTTTTTCGCCAAAACTTGTTGGCTGTTTTTCGGTAACTTCTCTCCGTCTTTCAGAGCTTACTGGTATAAAACTTCCCTGGATTTTATTTTGACATTTTCCCACAATATACTGGAAATTTCTTTTTACTTTCTAAAACACATTTTACAAAATTCTATTCTGCTGGGCGTTTTTGCAGAACTTCCTGGTTATTTTCCTGCACTTATTGGACATCATAACGATTTTTTAACATCAAAATAATATTTTTCAGGATATTAGCAGTTATTTTCTCAAAACTTCCTTGTTACTTTCCTGAACTTTCCGTGAACTCACTGCTTGCTTGCATTGTAACTTTTTTCTGGAAGTTTTGCCGTATCTTTACAGAAATCTCACAGACTTGACTGCACACTTTTTCCAAAATTTTACTTCATATATTTGTGGATTTTTCATGGAACTCACTGATTACTTACCAGTACTTTTCAAAACTTCATAGTTACTATACGCAGCACTACTGACATTTCCTGACTACGTCCTGTTTTGGAACTTACTGGTTACTTTCTGGAACTTTCCTTGAATTTGCTGGTATCTTAATTGATGGTTTTCTGCCTTTAACTTGCTGGATAAATTCATTGAAATCTGAAACATAAACTGTGTTTTCCTTGAATTTATTGGGCACGTTTACATTTCACTGGTTACTTTCCTGGATCTTTGATTAAACTTATTTTATACAATCCAGGACATTCTGGGTGTTTTCCTTTGCTTTGACATACCCCAGGAGCTCTTTCCACTCTGTGCTGCAGAAGTGATTTTATCGCATTGCAAAAAAGTTAAATAATCTTTTAAGGCTCAATATTATAGAGAAAACTATTGAGTTTTTATTTTCTTATTAGTTATTTTGCTATGTATCATAATGTGGTGCTAGGAAACATATAAAGCATTAAAAGTTTATGCTGAATGTTGCTTCTTAGTCGCAGCATCTGTTAAATGACTAAATGCAATTTAAACCTTATCTATATTTGATTGTGGAGTTTATTTTACTACTTATAAAGACAAAAATGCAGCATGGCTTCACATTTCGGATGTTACATTATTTGCATGTCTGTGATGCCGTAAATATAAACCACATAATTCAGTTTGGCTTAGAATAGTGTGTTAATAAGCTTCGTGAGGACTTTCGGGATGTTCTGCTGATTTATGCTTTTGTTTTGCTAAAGCAGAGTTAGTTCCTGCATGGAGGTCAGGAGACCTTTTCCTGTTTTAGTCTTCGGTTTGTGACGTGGAGTAAGCAGCTTAGAGGCGTCAGCTCCTGCATCACACACTCTGTGCTAATGCTGGTTTCAATCTCCTTAGTGTGTTTATGTTGACATCTGCATGCAACGTAACCGAATGTACCACAGGAAACAGTCAAGTCACTTTTAGTTTTTAAACATCAGTTGCTTATTTTTTTTATTAACTGTATTTAAAACTCTGCATCAGGGTTTGGTATGTTTAAAATGAGGAGATGCATTGAAACAAAGGATAAACGGTGGACTGTCACCAGTGTGTTGAGCTGGATTTGAGGTTAACTTGTCTTGTCTGCAGAGAAACTATTGAAAGGAAAGCAGAAAGTAATATATAGCTGATATAAGCAACACTCCATCTCCAATTTTTAGTGGTTGCTCAAACCTTGGACTTTGCTTGTTAACTAATTTGTTGAGCTTCCTGGCAAAGCTAGATTTCAGATGTTTGATCCGGTAAGTATTTACCGCTCTGAGAGTTACCAATATATTCTGCGTTTCCATTGCAAATGTGTGCAAAACTTTGTTGATATTCTGCTAATAATTTTCCAATTGCTGTTTCTCCATTAAGTAAGAAACACAATTAAAATCTCATTTGAGTAAGTTAACATGAGATGTTGTTAAAAACATGCGGCCTCATCCTCCTCCTTCCACTTCCTGTTGTCTTCTTTGTAGTTTCCACCAGTAGTAACATCTGGTTGTTGATCACATGACTTATGTGATGATGTGAAAGTGTTTCGGTCGCAGTTTTGCGAATCAAAGTAAAAACTGTTTCCATTAATTGAATTTATTTAGTGATTCCAATTTGTTTAAGGTCAATGGAAACGCAGCTATATTCACCTTTAAATGGGCGACTTCTCATTTCTCTTAAACGATCCAACCTGGTTTCACCAGAAATCATCATGACCTGCTGAGTGTCATGTCAATGAGCCCATTTAAACCGACTGAATGCTCATATCTGTGTTCATGCATGTTTTATCGGCCCATTGTAGCTCGGATTACTCCTGTACCTACTGGTTTGTCAAGCAACCAAAAGAAATTGGACATGGAGTTCAGAAAGTGTCTTTTTCTTTACATTGAATGAAAAATAAACATGCTAAGCTGGTTAGTAATCATTGTGACCCTTCAGTGACATCTGCACCAGGCCTGTTGGTTTTAACAGAACCAGTAGGTACATGCGTAACTTTTTATGAAACCATCAAGTTATGGATGTAGCAGTTGTGTGGTTTGCAGTAGAAATGATTGTGTTTGTCAGCTGTTTGCAAGTGGTTCCCTGCTGGCTGCAGCTGTCAGAGCCGTGGGTCTGTGTGAAGTTGGCAGGTGATCGGTGCTCACCTGTCCTGAGCTCCTTTAGGCTTCTTATCGCTCCTCCACCGCTCAGGCCTGCTAAAGCAGCGTAATCTCTTCCCCTCACGCTGCAGCAGTTTCATCTGAGCTGAACTTGGAAGCCGTTCAGATCAATGACCCTGATGGAGCGACGCTTCTTTAGCTGTCTGACTTCCTGCATCGGTTCGTCCACAGTTTGGCTGTCCACACAAAATCTTACCAAATATGTTTGGTCCAGTTTCTACCAACTATTACACTTGAAAAGAGATACAAATAACTTACAAGTGACTTTTTAGCAAGTTAATAAGTCCTTAATATTGATGAAAAGGTTTTAGTTTGATTATTTCACTTCTAACAATATTTTTTCATGCTATAGGTGGAATAATCCACCAGCGGAACTAGAAGTTTTTCATGAATATTAAGGAATTAAATGATTAAAACAAGCTCTTGTATCTTACTGAAACGTTACTTGTAAGTTAGTTTTATTTTGTTTCAAGAATTAAAACATTTGTACTAGAAACTAGACTAAAATACTTGGTAAGTTTTTGTATTTTACCAGGGGGGTCCAAACATTTTCAGCAAGTCTAAAACAAATTTGAGTGCTAAAAAATAGTTTATCTACTAAAAATAAACTAAGCATGCAATGCTTTAATTAAACAAATTAATACTTTGTTTAATTGCTTCAATTAAACAAAGTATTAGATTTGTTCCTGGAAAAGGACACATAAATTATTCTAAATCCAAAACTTTAAAAAGTTCTGCAGGTTTGCATTATGAAAACAAAAAACACAATTTAGTCATTTCTGATCAAAAATATCCGGATTTGAGTCGATTTTTCTTTGAAAATGTTTGCTGTATTTAGCCAAGTTTATTAAATGAATTAAAAACAGACATGAGTGCAGCAATGAAACTGGTCCAAACTGGCAGCAGAATGGAAAAAACATGTTTATTTAAAGACAAACACTTTGAGTTGTAGCCAGGATTCTTTCTTTTTACTTTGAGATCATTTTGAACACCTGAGCCTCGGGTCAAATTTGTATCATTAAATGAAGTTTGGGGCCAGACACATTCAGTCCAGGGGCTGCCAGTGGCCCCCGAGCCACACTTTGGACACCCCTGATCTGAACAGAGTCTGAATAGGAAGAGCTTTAATCAGAGGAGCAGCCAAGAGGCGACTGTGGAGGAGCTGCAGGGAACCAAAGCTCAGCTGGTTAGCTGTGTAGCTATCAGATGAAACCCCAATCTGTGAAAACCGTCTTTCATCTCCTTCCGGCCCAGGAAAACGAATCCCTGAAGTCTGAAGGGAGATGAACAGTTTTGTACGTCTAAGTTATAGTCAAATATATTTATGTGTAAAGTTTAAGTTAAGTTAGAGTCAAAAGTAATTTTACTGCTTTGGGTGTTTGAAGTAGCATCTTTAAATTATTCCATTAGAATTTGATACATTTATAATGTAATTTAGTCTCAGCATCAAGTTAATCCAGTTAGATTTAGATAGCGATGTGCAGAGCCAGACTATTTTATTTGTCTTGGCTCCCTTATCTTATTCACATGCACATGAAATATTTAGGTTGCAAGAAAGAGATAAATGACTAAATTAGATAAAGCAGACTGTGTCTCAGTGCTTGGCTGCAGAAGGAAAACTCGTTGCCAACACAAACATCTCAACAGTTCTGCAGAACTTTTGTCCAAATGTTCTGGAGACAAAAAGAGTCACAATGACACAAAAAAGCACAAATAAAGGAGAAGCTTGAACAGTTGAGTCAAATGGGGAGAATCTGATCTTTAATAAAAAGATCTGCATGCCTTTGAACAATAAAATATAATTAAATCTCGTGTATAAGTTTGTTCACGCATCAAGCTGCCGCGTCATCATCCTCACTAGTTCCTGTCGTCTTCTTCTTCGTTGGTTTCGTCTGGTTGTTGATCATGTGACTCGCTTGATGTAAAAAAGTGTTTCCATTGCAGTTTTGTGAAATAAACCCGTTTTGATGCGGCCAAACAACAACCTCATCGCTCAAACTTTTTACTGAAAAACAAGAGATTTTTCAAAATTGCCGTGTTTCCACCAAGCAAGTTTATTATCGAAATGTCAAATTTTGCAATTATATAATCAAAGTAAACGCAGCTATAGTGATGGATTAGTTCCTGCCTGATTTAGGTGATTATTGATGCATAACATATTGATTAAGATTACCTGGGTACTGAGGAATACATTAGTCGTATATCAGGCGTAAGGCAGCCGGAGCGTCATCAGCTGATCCTGAATTCATCCAATTCGCTGAGTCATGGCTGATTTTCATCATTTTGGAAAGTATTCACACCCGTCTTTCCATAAATGACCATTTTTCTTCCTCTTGGCCAAACAAGGATGTTCATAATAAAGATTAATACTTAAAACCTAATCTTACTTTAACTGTTTCTCTACGTCTTACTGGAAATATTGACCGCTGATAATATTCATCTTTTCTTTCTGTTAGTTGCTTTAACCTACAGTGACTGAGACTCTGCTCCTGCAAACCTCTTAGTATAAATGTAGGACAGTCTTATTGTGGATTAGTTTTCTGTTTACTTGCAATGCACATTCTTTTTATTAAACTATTTTATCCTTTCACCGTTTTTATAATTTGAAGGATTAGCATTTTCGCAGCACTGGTGCTTAGAAACCAAAACTCCAATTTTGTCCTGCATCTAATTGTACAATCAGTGACAGAAACTCATCCTTCCATGCTCACATCAAAATTTAATTACAAACTATTCATAGAATTCACTCTTAAACATGACCTGAATAATAAAACGTGAGCGCTGTCACTAATGGAGGATAAAATCAGAGGATAATTAAGTTTTTTTTGTCGACTCCGTATAATAACAAATTCAGCTTTGTTTATTAATTTAAATTTTCATAGACAAAGTAAAACTTCTTTTTTTTTACCAGCTAAAATCTGATTCCTGCAGCAAATTGATTTCTGCAGCACTAATCCTGTTGTAATTACCATCTGAAAAGCAGCAGCTGATGAATCTTCCCCCCTCTGTCTCTGCACAGCTTCTGCCATATTTACAGTCCAATCTGACTGGATTCAAGCAGCTGGAGATTCTCAACTTCAGGAACGGGAGTGTTGTGGTAAACAGCAGGATGAAACTGGACAAGCCGGTGCCGAACAACGTCACGGAAGCCGTGCGCTGTGTGCTGGAGGACCTGTGCAGCGCCGCGTCTAATCGGCTTGACATCGAGATTGACAGTCGCTCTTTGGAGGTTGAACCAGGTGAGAAGTTCTTGCTGAGGTCTTGGCTTGAATTCTGTTACTTTTTCACTTGTTTTGGTGCTTCAGAAAGGATAGTTTTCAATTTTCAGGACGTTTCTGTCTGCCGTAAACTGTTAATCACACAAACTCGACTCCGTAGTTTGTCGCTTTCATCGTAGTGATGCACAAACAGATTATTTCACTTATAGTAAGACATTTTCCCACGTTATAGGTGAGATAATGACTTAAAACAAGTTTCTATATCTGACTGAAAAGTTACTTGTGTCCAGAAATGTTTGGTAAAATTTTGTGTTTTTGCAGTGTTGGAAAAGGTTTATGTTGATCTGGACTTTTCAGGGTCAAAAGTGACAGTTTAGCAAATAAATAAAGCATTTATATTAAAATAAAATGATTAAAACACTGCAAAAAACACGCAAAACACATATAGAAAACAAGATTCTCCCACGTTACAAGTTAAATAATCTGCCAATGGAATAAGTCATTTTAAAATAAATTTTAAGGAATTATTGACTAAACAATAATATGCTGCTGAAGTTACTTTTGAGTAAATTTGTCTTTAAGTGTAATAAGTTATTATAAGCTAGACCAACATACTCTGTAATATTTTGTGTTTTTTCAGTGTTTTGCATCCAAAACCAAAGAATTACTTTAAAATACGTCAGATTGAAAAGTATCATTTTGCTTCTCATCTGTTTGTGAATTTCTTTATTTGGAGATCTTTGAGCCTACTTCGTGCTGCCAGACGGGTTCTGTTCAGCTGACTCTTTAAAGCGGTTAGCTTTAAACAAAAAGTGGTTGACTTCAGGTTTTACCTTTTCTTGTGATGGTTTGTATTCTCGTTGAAATGCTGCTTTGTGAGATGAATCAGAACGCTGTGTAAGCCCTCCTCCTCCTCCTCCTCCTCCTCCTCCTCCTCCTCCTCCTCCTCCTCCTCCTCCTCCTCCTCCTCCTCCTCCTCCTCCTCCTTCAGCTGACCAAGCAGATCCGTGTAAGTTCCTGGCCTGCAACGAGTTTTCTCGCTGCGTGGTGAACAGCTGGAGCGGCGAGGCCGAGTGCCTGTGTGACCCCGGCTACAGCGCGGTGGACGGCTGGCCCTGCCGCGACGCCTGCTCCCTGCAGCCGGACTACTGCCTGAACGGAGGCGCGTGTGAGATAATCCCCGGCCACGGAGTCACCTGCAGGTACGCACAGACCGGGGGTGTTCAAACAGCGGCTCGCGGGCCATTGGTGGCCCCCAACGTCAGTTCAAGAGCGATGCACATTTGTCCTGTTCATCACAGCAGGAGATGCAAACTGGGTAAATTACTAACATTATTTAAATTCCTCTTGGGTTCAGTAAAATGTTCTTGAATTAAAATTGATTTGAATAGAAAAAGTTAAGTTTTTATAACTCGGCTTTTATTTAATTTATTAAACATGGATAAATATAACAAGTGTTTTTAAAGAAAGTGACTCAAATCTTTTTCTTATATCAGAATAAATTTGTTTATTAAAGCCCCCAAAATTTGAAAACTAAATAAATGTGCAAATGACTTTGTATATTTTTGCATTTAAAATGTGCAAAGTCATTTTGAGGTTTTGGATCTCCAAAGAACAGCCTCCATTTTCTGCAAAAAACAACAAACAACTTTAATTGGTTGATTTTATTTTAGTCTTTCTTTTTATTTTATTGTCATGCAAGTAAATTTGACTTTTTAATTTTGGTCCAAACACTTTGGCCTCCTCAGGCATAAACAGAGGAACTTAGTTTAATTTTCATAAGCTGTAATGTAAATAATATATTTTTTCTATCTGTGCTGTAAAGCCGTTTCAGGGTCATTGTGTTCATGTTTAAAAATAGTAAATTTCCACCAAACATTTTGATATCAATGTCAGAAATTTCTGAGTTTCGAACATCCAAAACTTTTGACTTTTATACTCATTAATTATCCAATAGGGATTCTAAATATTATTTAAAATAACGGTAAGACTTTATCTTAATGGGCGTTTAATTCACAGTTTAATTAAAAATCCATTAAAAGTGTCACCAGAATCACTAATAAAGCACAGAATTAGACTGAACAGATCCACCTTTACCTCAGGTACAAACTGTTTCAGTATTTGTATTTATTTATGGCACATTGCATTAAAACTTTTGGAAATACAGCATATAAATGCCAGATTGCAGGTGTAAATTGAAATGCGTGTCGTCTGAGTCGACTCGACGCTCTGGGGGATTTATTCATAAACATTTGCTTTCAGAACTGGAAGTGCTAAATTGTTTTTGAATCACTCCTGCAGAGAAAGAAACGGTGAACTATTAATTTTCTTTTCTTCAGGAAAGTGTCTGGGGTTTCATTCTGCTCTCCTTTGTTTCAGATGCCCTGCAGGTAAACACTGGCACTACCACGGCGCGCGCTGCAGCGAGCTGGTGTCGGTGCCTCTGGACCCGGCTCTGATTACAACCTGCCTCCTGGGGAGCCTCTGCCTGGTTTGCGCTGTCATCGGCGTTTTAATATTCATCAACAAGAAGTGCATAAGGACCAGGAAGGCCGTGGCTCTGGTGTAAGTCAGAACCCTGCTTTGCATTCGCTTTGCATAACCCATCCTTGTCGTTCTCAGGGCGCCGGCGCTGCTGTAAATGCGTTTTTGTGCGTTTGCATCGCAGGCACACCCATGCACCGTATGCCTTTGAGAACACTTTGAGGGAGAACCCGGTTTTTGAGAATGATGACGGTGTCTTAACTCATGTTTCCACTCTGCCGTGTCCCTCAAGCTCTGCCTCTTCGCAGTCTGAGCAGGAACATTTTGCCTCGGTTGAAAATATACGCCTGAGTATCGAGGTACAGCCAGAGGATCGGCATGAAAACCTAACCTGACTAAACACTAACCAGAGCAGGAAAACCGCCTCCGGTTTGCTGCTCTGAGCCGCTCGTCCTCACACCTTTAACTCTGCTTTGTAGGTTTCACCTTTGACCTCAGAGGCTTTTGCTGTAGAACAGGGGTGTCCAAAGTGCAGCCAGACAGTCAGATTTGTCCCACAGGTTCATGTTTTTCTCAAAACATAAAATATTTGGATCTTACTAAAAATCTACGATTACTTTTCTGTAGCTCAGAAAATGAACCTGAGTGGGAAAAAGCAGGACTTTATATCATTAAAGGGTTTTAATCAGTGGATTATAATGAGGTGCAAGAGAAGAAAAAAATCTGGAGATCAAGTTTTTAATCTAACATTAGAATTATTGTTGGAATATATATCTATAAAGATAAATTACTCAGTGAGATTTGTATACGATGTTGTTTTTAGTTGAAGTTCATTGAATTAAAAAGCTGAAATTATATTTTATAAGTTTACATTAAAATATTTAAATAATTGTCCAGCCAGAGAACCTGGTGCTAAATAATAAAACATAATTTAATGAAACTTCATGGAGTTTTTACTTTAATTTAATTAAATTAAGTTAGTTGAATCCCTTCAAAGTATTAATCTTTTAATAACCAATCTTTCTGCTTTCTCTTTAACTTCATGCTAGATAGAAACACCGACTAAAGCTTTTAATTGCATTATTAAACTTTTCAAATAAAAAGTCACTAAATCCTGTTTTTAGAAGAAGAGATGAAATCTGTTTCACTTTTCTTCAATTGAGCCCAAAATAAATGTTTTCATGAAACCCTTTCAAGTTTTGGAGCTACAAAAATAATCTATTTTCTTTGTTTAATTAAAATATTTTCATGCTTGATTTATTGTTGAGCAGGAATTGTGATTTTAGTTTTTGGAAAATGTTTCTTGTATGTTTGAGTTGATAGAAAGTTTGGACACTCCTGCTGTAGAGCGTAGATTTACTGCAAAAACACAAAATATTTCCAAATGTTTTTGGTTTATTTTCTAGTGCAAACACCTTAATATACTTTAAATAAGACAAAACTAACATAACATAGACGCTTTTTTTAAGTCCTTAATGTTGATGAATTTCCTCACTATTTGAATTTGGGGTGAATTTGTGTAAAATTTTGCTTTTATTTAGAAGGAAAAACGTGAAAACGTGTCTTTTCTCTGCAGATCCCCAGACAACTCTACACAACAAGATCAGAGAAGTTAGTGTCAGACATGGTGGGTTTCCATCACAGTTTGCCACGCAGCGAGGTAAGACTGGCACAAACGGCTTTGCTCAAATCTGCAGGTTATTTTTTATTAAAGTGCCTTGTGAAGGTTTTCAGCTGGGATTCCATTACTAAACATCAGTATTCCACTAATATCCACAAAACACAATTTCTCAATTGTGTTGTTGTCATTAAACACAAAACTAGGATTTTGTTTTGGCTGGACGGTTGACATTAGGGTTGAACTTTGACCTGCAGCTGTAACTGCAGGTAAACTTGTTTCTCCAGATTATTGTCTCATGTGGACTGAATACATGTAATATTTATCAAGTTTTAAATGTTTTATTTAGAAATAAGTAATGTAGCTTGTTTTTTTACTTCTGCTTCGCACGTATGTATTTACTCTGTTGGTTCAAACATGTTTTTTTGTAATTTGCCATGTTACTGAAATGAATGTGATGAAATAATTTAAAACTTGCATCATTTTGCTAAAGTATAAATGACTTGACGAAATATTTTCCAGCTGTTTGACGCCTGAAAAGGTAAAAGTCCATCAAAACTATCAGTGATAATTTTACTCACCAACCAGAATCACTGCAGCGTTTTTCTGATCAAAGTTTTCCCTTAAAGCTGCAGTAACCTTTTTTAAAATACTTTGTTTTCGTCTCCATGTCGTGACGGTTTGGTTTGAGGTGGATAATCTGTGAAAGAATCGAGTTCCTCTGCCTTCTCCCAGTGTTAACTAGAAACAACCAATCAGAGCCAGGAGGCGGGCCTTAGCGCTGTCAGTCACTTAAATCATCATTGCTCCAGCTAGTCTGTCACAAATGCTAAGGCTAGTTAGCATTGTTACCAACGACAGTTTTACTTTAATGATAAGTTGTTTTTTCCTCATTAGCATATTTACTAGCAAGTACATGAGGATGATCTACAGCGCTAAGACCCGCCTCCTGGCTCTGATTGGTTACTTTTGGTCGGGAGTGATGCATTTCTCCAGATAGGATTAGCAGCTCAGGAAGCAGGTGGAGGAGATCGATCTTTTCACAGACTGTCTCAAACTGTCACTATATGGTGACAGATTGAACAAATATGTAAAAAACTGATTTTGAAAAAAAAGAACAAAGTTACCTGCTGCAGTTTTAACAACACAAAAATAATCCTAACAACTGTCACACAATGGAAAACATTTTCCAAATGAAGAGCTTGTGATTCCAAGCTTTTGTAATTTCTTTGTGAAAATCTTCGTCTCCCACATGAACGGCGATGATGACAGAGCTTTTCTCCTCCGGGGACAAACTGACTCTTTGCATCTGGTTTCCTCCAGACGTGGCGACTGTCCAGTGAGTACGGGAGGTGCTGCCTGCTCCGGGCGCCAGACAGCGACTGTTTCGAAGTCACGGTTCTCTGATAACACCTGATCCGGAGCGAAGCAGGAAAAAACGCTGCAGTTTCACTCTGCATAGTGTTCATAGTGTTAGACGGAGAGCTCTGTGGATGAGGGGAACTAATATTTGTTACATGTCATAAATGGTAGGAACATTTCCTGAACACGCTTGGCAAAGATGGCGCTTTCCTCACAATGAGGTATTTATTATTTACAGGAAGATGCACATGGCTGCATCTCACTGTATGTGTAGATAAAGTAATATATTTTGTTTTTGACGGGTTTTTTTGTGTCCCAAAAAGAGAATGTACTGTATAAGCTACTGACTCGGCTGATTCAGTCACTCCCATTCGCAAACTTATCGATAGCCATTTGATCTGGACATATTTTTATACATTTTTCATGTAAAGCAAATAAAATAAAGGGTTTTAGACGAACAAACTGCGTGTTTTCTGTCAGTTTAAACTGAATTTAGATGCACAAATTTTCAGAGAATCAATTTAATTGAAAAAAAATGGTGGAAATTAATTATTATAATACAGAAATTTGCAAAAGCGAAACACTTAATATGATTAAAGTGTTTAATGGAAGATAAAATGTGGAGGTCATGGAGTAAATACTACTTTTTAAATCTTGGGTTAGAATTAATATTGAAAGCAATTTAGTTAAAAGCTGAAACAATATTTTATAAATTTATTGTCTGACAAAAATGTTCATAAGGGATGAGCCACAAAAGGTCGCAGCTCAAGATGGTGGCTGTTCATAGTGCTCTGTTCAAGCATGTTAATGGAAAATTAAGTGGAAGAAAAAAACGGTGTGAAGGAAACAAAACCTTAAAACTTAATTTTTAAATGAAATTAAATATTTCAATTTATTTAGCTACATTTTTGTTAGATGCTCGTGTGAAAATCTGTTATACTTTATAAGTATAAAACCTCTAATAGCTTTTATGTGACAGTTACACAGAACAACACATCCATCCATCCATTTTCTTACACCCATGTCCCTCAGTGGGGTCGGGAGGGTTGCTGGTTCCTCTCCAGCTAACGTACCGGGCGAGAGGCGGGGTCACCTGGACAGGTCGCCAGTCTGTCGCAGGGCAACACAGAGACACACAACCATGCACACACACACTCACACCTAGGGGCAATTTGGAGAGACCAATTAACCTGACAGTCATGTTTTTGGACTGTGGGAGGAAACCAGAGTACCTGGAGAAAACCCACCATGCACAGGGAGAACATGGAGACTCCATGCAGAAAGACCGGGAATTGAACCCAGAACCTTCTTGCTGCAAGGCAACAGCTCTACCAACTGCGCCACTGTGCAGCCCCAGAACAACACATTTACCCGCTAATTTAAAAATATTTTTAAATTAAGATCAAAAATCTTGATAGAACCAAAAGACAGAAATCAACTGGGAATTTTTCAGAAATGTTTATTTTCTACAGTTTTTCCAGAGAAAAGTCCATCAAGCTCAGTTTCATAACTCAGATTCTGGGATTTTTTTTTTTTTTCCAGGTAAAATATTTGTTTGTTTAACCATCGAGAAAAAAACATAACACAAACACCAACAACGTTATTAGCTGTAAAACAACCCTGAATGCACAAAACTGCAAACATGAAAACATTTCCCTCTTCCATATCAAATGAGTAACAATAAAAAAGACTCCAGAGGCAGAACGGGAGCAGCCAGGAAAAACAAATGACTTTCTAATCTTTACAGGCATCACATTGTTGCAACATTACGTGAAATCTCCCATAACTGACAACGTAAAACATTAAAATGATCTAATTCAGTCGGCATGAGCTGGTTTGAAGAATAAGAATTGGATTCTGACTTTGCTAAAAACTTATGACATCATGTATTTCGGTGTAAATGGTAACTGTCCTCGTTTATAGTCACAAAACCCATAAAGCATGAATTTTATGGCATCATAAGACGGTAAAAGCTCTAATTTGGTGTTTCTGTTTGGGTTTTAAGTTTACAGCTACAGAGGATGAACCAGTTAAGACGTCTGTGGTGCAACGTTACTGCGATTTTAAGGCCTCAAAGTGGGATTTCAGAAAACAACAACCAGTTTGCTAACGCTGCTAAATGAAAGTGTTGCACTGCAAATTAATAAAAAATAGAAAATTAAATTAGTATAAGAATTGATATCAAGTGAGCATTTAGAGACGAACAGGGAGCATCTTTGCACGTTGTTATTTTCTAATTTCCCACAAAGCGCAGAGACAGTGAACTGCTCACGCAGAAGCATGTTTTCACTTGAGGAGACTCTGCAGCATGGCGGTGGCGTACGTCGGCCGGGCCTGCTTGTTCTCTATCGCCCTCTTCAGGTACTGGATCCCATCGCAGCGTTCCCAGATCTCCTCAAACTGCCTGGGCAGGATCTCAGCGCCACGCTTCCTGGTCAGACCCGTCTCCTCCAGACTCAGCTCACACATCTCCATGTCGTCTTTACCTTCATGGTGAAGGAGGACGAGAGAGCAGAGAGATTTACGCCCAGCGCTAAATATTGAGAAGAAAACAACCTGATGAATGAGAACATGATGATTGAATAACTAAATATAAACCTCTTAATTAAAAGTGATCTGTTATAAATCCTTGGACAGATTAGGAGAGATTATGGGCTACAAAACATCCTACTTTACATTTTTCCACAAAATTATTCTTGGATCTCATTATCTACGTATTTTCAGCCGTTTTAGGGTCTCTGTCTCTTTGAATCCAAATAAACTGCTGCTGGCCACGCCCCCAACGCAACGTTTACACTCACACATGAAAAATGGCTGCAAACAAATGCGTAATTACAACCGTACATCTTTGAAAAGCAGAAGTGGAACCTCCTGCACAACCAACAGGAACACAGCAAACGGTTTCTGGATTGTAAGTCAACGACAGAACACTTATCTTTTCCAACAGCCATTGTACATCGCATACAGAACCTCCTGAGGTTCAGCAGAACCTCCATCCATGCCACGCTGCATTGATACAGTAAGCCCCAACCAAGTCTAAGCTCAAATTTCTGGACTTTTTATTATTCTGATGTAATATTTACACTTTTTTGCTACAATCAATTGTTGGTTTCTGTCAGCTGTAAGCCAGAATCATCCAAATGAACAAGAACAAACATTTAAAATATATCAATCTGTGTGTATTCACTCTATATCAAAAGATTTTTAAATAAAATTTTTAGATTTTAATACGTTTTTAAATTATATTTTAATTCATTAGTTTCATGAAACTTATTGGAGATTCGTAGTTAGGGAAGAGATAAACTGACAGAGATACAAATAAAGTTCTAAAATAAATACTTTTTTGCATATTTTATCAAACCAATAAGAACTACTCGGGGATATAATTAAAGAAAAACTACAAACATCTTTTCTACTTTAATTTTCAGCATCAGTGACCAAACATGATTACATTTCCTTTGTGTGCATGAAATGATTTTGCTAAAACAAAACCTTTTGAGGAAACATGACAAAGAGCTGATGACTCACCTGCGACCAACACAATGGGCTGTTTGTCTGGATGCAGCTCCATCTGTCTGGCTATCCACGGCCCATCGAAGTGGGCGTACCACCAGCCCTTCTTTTTGTTCTGCGGGTCCTTGTACTGGTCAGCGGGTCGGATGAAAGGAATCCGAAAGTATCGCTGCTGGCGGTTCATGGCGACTTCCTGATGCTGGGCCGGAGTTGGAGGAGCCGGGTTCTGCTCAGCTGCAGTTCAATCATTTGAATAACAAATGTAAAATCCAGAGGAAAATCAAGCTGCCTGGTCTGACATGAATCAAAGAATAATGTTTAAAAGTTCTTTAAAAAGAGGAGAGTTTGGTAAAGTATTTCAGTGCTGCTGTTTTTTTAACAAGGATTTATTAAACATAAAAATGAGAGATTTATACTTACTCTGTGTCACAAATGTTCAGAAATGTAGCCTGAAAAAGTTTTTTCTTGTCTGATGAAGCAGGAAGTTGGACAATAAAAGCTCAGCTTAGCCTTCGGCTTTTTAAAAATGATTACTATGAACTCCAAAAGGAAGACTGTCATCCATCCAGATATTCAGCTATTTAGCATTCAGCTTTTCTATAAGGTTTATTATACAAGTAGAAAAACTAACATTATCTGAGATATGAGAGGGAATTTTGGATCATATTTATTCATTTTAAAGGAATCAGTAGAGATAAAAATAATTTATTTCAATATAACTAAATTTTAATCTCCTTAAGTCCACAAAGTTAATATTTAAACAGACGGTGTTAGCTTACGCTGTCTGGGAGGTTTACTGTGTCACAGTATGTCAGATCCAGGAGCTTTACTGACATTTTAAAGTGGCTCTCAAACATTAGCATCATAGCATTAGCTTGTAGCGTTAGCACAACTAGCATGTGACATCTGTTTTTGTCTGTCCGTCATATGGAAAGAACCTACAAAACAATGCTATGGTGTTAGCCTTGTCAGCTAAAGATGGTCCCATATATCTACTCTGGCTAGACTCGCCATGTTAGAGTGTAAACCCTTCAGCAGCAACTCCACTGACTGCTATCAGAGAAAATGTGATAGTTTGGGCAAAATTTAAATGATCAGTTTGCATCGATTTTGACACAAATGAGTATCTTTTCTGGTAACAATCACATTGAGATCTCAGTTGTTTTACGGCTGAATGACAGTCTGAAGCCTGTCTACCTGGTAGTAGAGTCAGTGGAGTAAAGTAGGGCGTCATCTGCATACAGGTGAACTTTCCTCTTAATGTTATTGACACAAATCAACAATCAAAATGTGGCCTGAAACTGAGCCTTGAGGGATTCCTTTTTAAAACATCAGCCTGGGCAGATATAACCTATATCACAATAGCATCATAGCATCAGCTATGATGCTAATCATAGCTGATGCTATGATGCTATTGAGTAAACTTTAGAGTAAACTGTGGTGTCATCTGCATTAAGATGCTCTTCAACTATGGAAATATTGTTTTTAATAACTTTAACTTAAATAAGGTTTAAAACTGAGAATAACCTTATTAGAGCCAACAGAGGAAAGCAGAGTGTCGTCTGCATAATGGTGCAGTTTAGCAGTATTGATCTTCTTTCTGGTTTTATTAAAGCCAAATTAAACATAAAATATGGGTTTAATCTGTCCATTGAGGAAATCCGTTTAAAATATTCAACCTACTGCACCAAGGTCTCCATCTGTAAAGATGAACTAGATGTTGTGAAAATCAAAAAGCAAGAAAAAAACTATGAGAGCTGCTCAGGTTTATGAGCCGTTTACTATAACCAGATTATTTTTCCTGCTGCTATAAATACAACAGGGTGACAGGAACAGTAATATTGTTTACCAACCGTAGTCAGTGATGGATTTAGGGGCCCTCATGTCGCTGCCGTCATCATTTTGTTTCTTGTTCTTGGACTTCCAGGAGTGATAAACCTTCAGACGACGGTGGAACTCCTCTCTGCAGGCCGCCAGCAGCTCAATGTCTTTCAAAACAAAGAAAAGTTTGTTAAAACTCACAGAAATCTTTGCATAGGCTGGGATCTATCGTCCTACACTCTAAAACTTCAAGATCTTCAGCTTAATCTTCTACCTCAGTGCATTTTTAAAGTCACACATTTAAAAAGCAAAATACAACAGAAGAAATTCTTCCAGATTTGGTATCTTGCTGATCATTAGATTAGTTTGCAGATTTAAATAAGTTTCCAGCTGGTTTGTTCCACAGCAACAAAATTCCCAAAATATGCCAAAGTTATCTGCCTGCAGAATGAGTCAAAGTGTAAAATATTCACATTTCTTTAACATAGTTGGTCATGTTACAAACACAAACCTAACTGGCCTTTTATTGTTTAAAAATATGGAAATTCATAAAACATTTACTAAACATTTACTAAAAAATTAAAGTTTTAACCTGCGTGGGAAACACACTTAATGAAACATGGTGGTGGCAGCGTCATGCTGTGGGATTTCCCCTTCAATACAGAAAGGGAAGAAAACAAACTTATTTGCTTGCACTACCTTATCATCACGAAAATGTTTAATTTAGGAATTGGTGTCATATACAAACGTATTTAAAACTAAAATATACTTTATTGACCCAAAAGGGGGGCTGCACAGTGGCGCAGTTGGTAGAGCTGTTGCCTTGCAGCAAGAAGGTTCTGGGTTCGATTCCCAGCCCCAGTCTTTCTGCATGGAGTTTGCATGTTCTCCCTGTGCATGGTGGGTTTTCTCCAGGTACTCTGGTTTCCTCCCACAGTCCAAAAACATGACTGTCAGGTTAATTGGTCTGTTTAAATTGCCCTAGGTGTGAGTGTGTGTGTGCATGGTTGTGTGTCTCTGTGTTGCCCTGCAACAGACTGGCGACCTGTCCAGGTGACCCTGCCTCTCGTCCGGCACGCCAGCTGGAGAGGAACCAGCAACCCTCCCGACCCCACTGAGGGACAAGGGTGCAAGAAAATGGATGGATGGACCCAAAAGGGAAACAAAATGTTGCATTAACTCATTATTTCAAATTCTTCTGATTTATTGTAGATTTACTTGTTAATAATGTGACTCATAAAACCATCACCAGATCAATATTGTCATTATTCATTAACATTAAACCTTCAAACGTTCACAGCTAAAATTAATCAATACTCTTCATATTTTTACCGGTTTAAAAAAATGCACTTGTAAAAATTTAGATGGGATTATGTTAAAGTTTGTGAAAAGGTTCTGCTGGTATGAATACTTCTGTAGGTAATGACAGGATTTCACTTAGATTCTGAGGACAAATGATCAATGTATTGAAATGAATTAATAAACAAGGTAATGATGAGAATCTGCCACGTTTCTAATGAGGCACTTGTGAAACATCACTGTGGATAATTATCCAGATGTCCTTGGAAAGTCGAGCCCTGATGAGAGTTTAGCATCAATGTGTGAATCAGCCAAAGGTTGTCAGCTTTTCATGTTGCCTCAGACTGAAAAGGAAACATTAACAATCTTTTAACTAAGGAACAATTTCCTCTCCTCGTCACGAAGACACAGAAATGAGCAGCAGATGCAGGAAAATCCTCAACTTTGCTCTTTTGATGTCTTTTTAGGCAAGACATGGTGTTCACAGCTGGAGTCGAAGACGCTCAACAGACACTTTGGCAACTAAAAAGAAAACAAACTATCAAACAGATGTAGAAAGATGGCGCCGAATGAATTTGGTTATCATTAAGCGCCAAATACGAGCTGGTGCTGAATTATTTAACATGGTGCCTGAAAGCTGCAAGCAGGTTGGGACTGAAGGAGGGAAAATATAAATTTCATCAGCAGCTCTCAACACCTAAATCTGCTGGTAATGGAGGTTTGAGCTGAACAGGATTCTCACCACAGGACGTGTTGATGACGTCTCTCAGCTCAGCATACTTCCACTTGCTGAGATCGTACTTTTTCACGCCGGCAGCAGCTTTGGTCGCCTGCACCTGAGCGCCCCTGTGGTTAGGAACAGACGGAGGTGTGTGAGAAAGGTGAAACAGAACCTGTAGGTGCAGGCAGGGAAGTTGGGAAAGGTGAGATTAGTAGAGAAAAAGCTAATGTTTTGCATTTCACTAAGGTGATTGATTAAAAAAAGAATTCAGTGTGGTTAAAGTAGTACATAATAGTCATATATCAATTATGATTTAAAATAAATTTGACTTCAAAATTGGGTCACTGTCTCTTTAAAAAAAACTCCTGCTCTTTCTGAAACTCCGCCTTCAGGAAGTGATTACCACATGGCTCCTTTATTGATCCTTTAACAACATTTTAATCAGTTTTTCACGGAGGAGTGGCTCCTATAACGAGCCCAGAGGAGGAAATGTTCCACCAAGTGTTTGCTAATTGCTGCTGGCTAGTCTGAAGGGGCAGAGTGGCTACTCTGTGAGGCAGAAGCTCAGTAGTTTGGAAACTGCAGCTCAGAGGCAGAGCTGCGTCTCGAAGGCGGGGCTAGGTCCACCCAGGCCTTATGCACAGCTGACTGGTTGCCATGGAGATTAACGGATTTCTCAAACATGCTTGGAAGAATCAAAGCGAAATTCCAGGTTTGTTTCTGATGAGGGAATAATATTATAACACGAGGCAAAGGTCAAAAATGTTTATTTTTCTCAACACTGCCCCTTTAACATGCATGCTGGCGTCTGAACAATCCACTCTGTTCTTACTTTATTTTAAATAACATTTCAGCTGTTTTTTTCTGGACTGATGGCTTGTATAATAAATAGTTCAGTAAACATCCGACTCTGTTGCACATCCTTTTGAATTTTAAATATATTACTATTATCGTTGTTATTCTTTATATTCGTTTTTTTAACACTAAAAGCTTTTTGTCTTTGTGTGAACCTTCACACCTGACGCTCCTGTTACTCCTGAATTGGACAGTAAAGGCCGTTTCTCTCCTATTCTTGTTTTGTGTCTCTATTCTGCGGAACAGAGAAAAAAGAAAAGCGAGGGGAAAGACGCAGTGCTTTTATATAAATCAGATTAATAGCACCAGATGTAATTTCAGCATCTCAACAGATTGCTAGGTTCTGATCTCGTGTCTGCAGCCCCCCTGCTGAGTGGAACCAGCTAACTCCATAATAGGAATGAAGGGATTTGCCTCTGCTAATTACAGTCAGCATAGTGTCTCTGGCTGCTAATCTATGAGTCATTGGATTATCTTTTAGAAATCTTACTGACTGGAAAGATGAAACGGATTCGGGATCATTGTCATTCCGGCTGCGACTTGTGCCTGAGTGGAACGGTTGTAAATCTGAAAAGAAGCCTTGATTTTGTCGCAGGGAGAAGTGGAAGTGGAGGAACGGCCAGCTCTTTGCTCCTGGCAGCAGGTTAAAGGGAAAACTCCTGGCTGAAGAGAACGAGCGGAAGAGAGATCTTCTCCGAGAGCCGTCTGCACAAACGCTGTCCTCTGTTCACAGGTGTCAAGGATCAGCTGAATCATAAAAGCATTTTGTGTTTAACCCTGGAGTTCGGCTGAGTGATTTTTGGGGTTTTGAAGATTTAGTTCACATTGATTGGGATTGTTTTCAGAGTTCAGAGTGATGTCAGCACGCCCACGGTGTTTTAAAAACACGTTTTAAAGCTTTTATTTGTTTGGATTTTGAATTCAGGTCAACTCCGCATTAGATCCAGGATAAGATTTTATTCTTATTACAACAATAAAGTTGTAATATTAATAGAATTAGGTAGTCATTTTATGAGGTTTTCATTATTTCAACAACCATTCAAATCTTTTCAGCCTGAAATAAAAATCTGATTTGTGCCACTTCTATATATGGACCTAAATTGGATTCGACTGTTTTCAAAGCATCTGCAGTCTGAATGTATTTTACCTGACTTTCATGTAAATGACAAGAGACATGCATGATAATTCTGCTCCAGAAGAAGCTAGAAGCGGTAAATCAGGATGTAAACAAAGGCTGAAGATGATAAATATGAAAGAAGTCTGTCAGTGAACTGCATCACATCACATCCAGACTTCTCTGCAGAAGTCGATGCTCCACTAAAGGCCGTTGCTGTTTCTTTTCATCAGCTTTATTTGTGATCTTGTGACGGTGCTGTCAGCTCTCTTTGCTGAGTCAACTATAAAATCCATGCACAGTCGGCGGCCATTTTTATTTCCGTAAACAGATGCTGCTGCGTGACGTCAACGTTCTTCTTCTGCGCATTCGGATCACTTTGAGGTCGTAATCCGTTCACACAGACGTCTGACTGCGGTTGCATTTAATTAGTAATATGAGCAAAAAACTAAATCTTAATTTAGCATCTGCAGAAATGAGTCAGCATCATTACAACATTTAATTTCTCTATCGGGTTAATAAAATACTTTTTGATTTGAATTCAATTTTAGACATAAAATATAATCTATATTTTATAGATTATATTTTATAATCTATGTATATTTTATATACATAGAAAACTATGTACTAAACTCAAACTTTGTTGTTAAAGTTTGAGTTTAGTTTAACTTTTATGACCAAAGTAAATAGAAAGTCCTAAAAAGCCTGAAGACATGATTTTACCACCAGTTCAATCAGACAATGTGATCATAAACTATATTCTGATTTCACTTTCATTAAAATTAAACATAAATCATATGATAGATAATTATAAATGACAAGAAATCAGCATCAAATCATCAATAATGTTGATTATTAACCTCAATAATTTGATGGAACAAGTATAAAGAAGTAATTTTACTGCTGGATTATAATCTGGCATCTGAGAGATGTGGTGCTACTCCAGGGATTAAGAGAGACTAGGATTAAGTGAGTGACTACGGCTGGCGTTAGATCCACCTGCTCAGGTGTCTTACATGACTCTGGTTGAGGATGAAGAGATAGGAAGACCTGAAAAGAAGTCATCGCTGGAGAAACACAGCAACAGGAAGAGGTCAGTAACTTCTGCACGCTCAGATCGGCCTCAGATCGGGCGCCGTGCGCGCGGCACCGTGCGTCGGCTGAGCCTACCTGCGCAGGCCCGCGTCGCCCTGGCCGTCCTCGCTGATGAGCTCGGCCTCGCTCTGAGCGATCCGCATGGCCAACTCGCGGTCGCGTCTCTCCTGCTCCACCATGGCGGCGCGCTGCACCTGCTCCTCGCGCTCCAGAGCTAACTGCACGTCCAGTTCTGCCTGAAAACAAAAACCACAAAACACACCTCACCTCTAGATCAGGGGGGTTCAAACTGTGGCCCAGGGGCTGTTTGAGGCCCTCTGGGTGATTTTGTTTGGCCCCTCAGTTCAAGAATGGAGCGAATTTGAGATTCATTTTGAGATTTTTGTGAGGGGTGTGAGGGAGCCGATCTTATCTACCTCAACAAAAGCCTAAAAATAGATTAATCACAGAAATGGTGAAAAACCTGGTTTATATTTTGGATCAGCAATGGTTTAGAGAAGAAGCATTCAGCTTCTATGCACCTAAAATCTAGAACAAACTTCCAGAAAACTGCAAAATAGCTGAAACACTGAGATGCTTTAAATCGAGGCTAAAAACCTGCCTGTTTAGAACCATAATAAACAGAAAATTAACCAACATATTCGATCTGTTCTGGTGACAAAATGCAAAGTTCACTATTAGTTTTCTATACAACATGTTTAAGATTTTTATAAATGTTTTCTCGACATTTGCTTTGCAAATAAACCTGATTGACTGATTTACAGATTCATTTTTCTACAAAAATTAAGCTAATTTACTAAAATACTGTCTATCTGGCTTGTTATTGAAGAGAGATAAATCTTTTCAGCTTTAATTTAAAAACATAAAGTGGCTCTTGAGTTTTCTCAGCACAACAGTTTTGGCTCTCAGAAGGTTTTTAGCCCACTGAGCTACATAAACATGCTCCTGTAAAACTGCTGGTGCAGCTTTGAATGCCAGACATTTTGTAATAATTACAGTCATATTTAAACTCCACAGGTTTCCTTCACTAGTTTTATCCTCCCTGCTGTGCAGAAGAGGCCAAGAAAAAGCTGGAAGCAGGGGACTAATACAACTAATTAATCTGATTTTTTATTAATTTTGTCAGGATTGCATGGAAACTTTTTAGTCAAAGTTGAAAAAACATCTCAAACCTGAATAACTTTTTCCTCCTCCTTCCTCTTCTTCCTGTCTTCCTCCTCCTGCTTTCTTTTCACTTCAATCTCTGCTTTTCTAAAACGTTGAAATGAAAAGAATCAAATCCATCACTTAGTTATTATTTATTTACAAACATGTCATCGGTTATATTTGGATCTTTTCCACTCACAGCCGTCGGTCCTCTTCCTCCTGTTTACGTCGCTGCTCTTCCTCCTCCCTCCTCTTCCTCTCCTTCTGCATCTCCTCCTCGATGTGTTTCAGTCTCTCCGTCTCTTCCTCCTCCCGTTTCTTCTTCTGCATGGAGGCGAGCAGCTGCTCGGAGCGTTTCACCAGCGCCTGGTACTCGGTGTCGATCTGCTTCCAGGTCATCACCGTGGCCTGGAGGTCAAACAGGAACAAATTCAAGGTCACGGTTACAAAACAAGCAGCAGGAAATAAAGAAAAACCTACGCCAAAATCCGAAGAATTCAGTCTTGAGGGCTAAAAATCAAAATGTTTCAGAGCCAGAAAACATAAAAACTAAAAATAAAGTATAATTAGCTCTTCCACTGATTGTAAAATTCCTGCAGAATACTTTCTTCAATGGAAAACACATTTTTGGAGTGTTTTGACAGCGTATTGTGTCAGAAATGTTTAGGACTTAGAAATCTTCTAGAAAAAAAGTGAGTTCAAAAATTACTCACTTTGAACTCACTTCAAAGTGAGTTCAAAGAATTACAACTTCTGAAGCTTAGAAAATTTTCAAAAGTCAAAAATTTCCTAACTCTGAAATTTTGTAAGTTTAAAAAAAATAAAAAAATAAATAAATAAATAAAAATAATAATAATAAAAAAATAAAGTAAAATAAATAAATAAATTCTGAGATTAATCTAAAAATTTCAGAGTTTTTTTAAAGCAAATCTTTGACTTTTCAATCTCAAAAACTGACTTTTTCTGCTCCCGCTAACTGACTCACTGTTTGGTTACCTAGCAACACACTCACTGTTTGGTTACCTAGCAACACACTCACTGTTTGGTTACCTAGCAACAACCTGTTGAGTAACTTGCGCAGCAGCAGATTGAGGTTGCCTGCTTAAAAATGAACAGTGAAGTGAAAACTGTGGTTAAAACATGGATGGATCAGTTTGGAGTTTTTCAGATATTTCAAAGAAAAAAATTAGCAATAATTGTAAATATCGACTGATATGAAAGGCTTATAATGTGATACATTTTTCAGTCATATCAACCATTCTACAAGAATTTTTTTTATTTTTAAACTAAAATATTACAGGACATCACACTGTTATCTTGAATTTGTAGGACTAAACACCACGGAGGTCAATCATAACAAGCGGTATTGATTAGCAATGTTTCCCATGAGGCCATGTGTGACAGCAAGTCTGTCAGTTGCACTTTGCAGGCTTGATGTCCAGTTCCTCTAGATATCTGCGAGGCATTGTGGGGATTCATTAGGACGAGTCTCTAACTGTGTCATGAAGAGGTGAGATGACAGATGTATAGAGGGCTGAACGACAGCCATTGGCATCTGATGCATTATTCACGCCACGCCAACAGCAATTGCCGAACCTTCAGTGTAACACGTGTTTGACAGCAGGGATGCTAATAAATCAACAGTTAGCATGGAAAAAGTGTTTGGAGCGGAGAGAGAGAGTAAGAAACCAGGTCAGTGGCTCCTTAGTGTCAATCAGGATACCAATGAACACCATAATTACATTTGGTAATTACATACAGGAAGCCGCAGCGCACAAAAATGGCATCATTGCTACTGGAGAATTTTGAGCACCAAATTTAAATAGCATAAAATCGTGTTTCTGATTATTTGCTGCACCTTAAGGGTTCAATAATAAAAGGTGCATATTGCATGGGGAGAGCTGGGATTTACCTAACCATCTGTGATTGATCACTGAGCAAAACAAATTCAATAAGTTAAATTATTGGAGTCTTTTTCACAAGCTTTTCTCCGCCTCAGGTGATTGAAAACATTGATTCTCAGAGAAAGAATGAGAAAAGGGCACAAAACACTTAAAAAAGGTTATGGTGTGTTATACAAGGATGAGGGCTTCGTCTACATCCACATCTCCAAATGTACAGAAAATAAAATCAAATAAATATGAGTCAGAGAGGCTTAAAGAAAAAAAAAAGACCTTTGTCTTCCATGAATAAATATATTTATAAAACTCAAACTGTTTAATGTAGAAATTCAGGGTTTATGCTGGTTTCACCAACTCCAATTTCAGACTTTTTAACACCATTAAGACCTATATTTCCACCTAAATGCATAAATTTTGTCCATCTAACTGGCAATAAATTTGCAGAAAAAATTTGCTAGCTAGCAAGGGTATGTTAGCAGCTAGTTAGCGTTAGCCTCAACTGTTCTGAATCACAAATGCATGAAGATGTCTGACTTTTAAACCTTTACCTGACTGAAAAGAACACATGAAATATATGAGATGAAAAAGTCATGTAAAGACAAAATTTAAGACCTTTGATTAACATATTAAATGTCAATTTACTTAAAAAAGTAAATCAATTTCAGACATTTTAAGGCCTTACTTCAGATGCATCAATCAATAACATGATTGTCTAAGCATCAACAAAAAAAAAAATTGTTGATGCTGTCTGACTTTTAAAATTTCAGATAATTAACTTCAAATAAATTAATATGGTCCATTTAAAATACACTATGTGAACAATTATTAAGCAAATTCAAATTCAAATTTAAAAAGTCAAAAATTGGAAACATTCTCAATCAGATGCAGGATGTTAGAAACAGCCAAATTATTGAGGACAAAACAATCAAAAACAGAGAATCAGGAAAAAAGAAGCACAAACCAGCAGAGATTGGAGAAAAATCAAAGATGAAACTGAAGCACAAATCTATTCCTGTGCACTTTTAAAATATTAGTTTACCGCCATTGGATATTGACACAGAAAGCCGGTTCTCAGTTCCAGATGGAGGAGTTTCTACCTTGATCTTCGCTAACAGAGCGTCTACGGCTTTGGCCAGCTCTGTGACTTGTTTGGCCATCTCCTGCTTCCCTTCCTTCAGTCCGTTCACCACCTCGTTGAAACGCTCCATGTGCTTCTTCAGCTTCTGGACTTTCACCAGACCTTCAATCCTGAATCAACAGAGTAAAAGAATGACCTTTTTATCTGTGAAAAGCATTTATTTTAATATAGATGTTCTGTAATGAAAGAAGGACGGCAGGTATTTTATGTTTGAATCAGTTATATCAGTTTCTGTTTGGATGATAACAGTTATTCTAAACTCCGTTTGCATTCAGATATAATTAACGTCTCTAAGCTAATAAATGTAGCTGATTAGCAGTACATCAGCCATGCATCAGTGGGCATGTTGCTACATGGTTCAAATGCATCAATAACCAGCATTTATAGTGTTTTAGCCAGATCACTGAGCAGAAAGCTGATTACTTTATTTTTTATACATCAAAAAAGGTTCCATGATTTAAAGTCTGCTACAAAGCATTTACTAAAATCAGATCAATTTCACACTTCAGCATGTTGGCCACCCTCGACGGGCCACAATGACGGTATAAATCAGGAGTACATCCCTGCTAAAACACACCCAGACAAAAGGTTGACTTCCCTCATTCAGTTCTGTAGAGGCTTATAATGAGTCAATGGTCCAGTTGCAGATGGCAGCTCTGGAAAACTAGACTTGGGCAGCCCTAGCATAAATGTATAAAAATACAATGTGAAAAATAAATTAAACACCTTATATTGATAAATAACTGATTTTATGTATTGAAGTTTTAAATATTACATTTGAGTTTCCATGGATGTAAAATTACTGCTCGTTTTAAAAAATACAATATTTAAATCAGTGTTTAAAGGTAACCAGAAAAATAATAAAAACAAGTCACATGGGAAGTCATTATAGACTTTACACAAAGATTTAGTCTCAGAGGCAACTGAAATCAATTGAATATCATCTCACGGACTCTGAACTAAATGGGTTTCTCTGACCGGGAGCTGACGGCGTGTTGAAGAGTTACGGACCGGACGCTTTGGAGCGTCTGGTCAGGAAGCGCATTCAAAACCTTTGGCTGAAAAGGCGCGTTTAATTCAAGTCTCCATTACAGACCAGAGAAAACTAAAGAGAATGCAACGTTGTGTTCATCCATTTGAGGAGCCGGCAGTTTGTCTTGAGGAAATAAATGACGATGCAGAAGTTAATTAGACTGTAACATGCGCCGTCCGCTGCTCAACCACTGCTCCACCGCTGCGAAGAGTTAGAAACCGCTGGAAGTAACTTAAATAAAATTAACACATTAAATTAAGAAATATCTCTGAAATACAGTCAACACTTGAAAATTAAAAATGGTTAAAAAATAATATCAACACTTCACAATAAATAATGGTTCAAAAATACAATCAACACTTTAAAAAAAAAGGGTTCAAATATAAAATCAATACTTACAAATAAAAATGGTTCAAAAATAAAATCAACACTTCAAAATAAAACATTGATGGAAAGTATACATTTAAACAAGTTGATTTTGAAAAACATTAGGATATGTAAAAGTTTTTAGCAAACTGATGAAAACTCATGAATCTGAATGGCAGGTTTGCTCAGCTGGTCAGCGTGTGGTGCCAGTAACGCAAAGGTCATGGGTTCAATGCCCATATGATGTTTCTACTGAGACTTGCACTGAGATGCCTGTATTCAGGGTACAGACCATGACACCACAGAGCCCTTGTTGACCTTTAGTAAACACCTGTGATGAATAAAAAATGCAAAATCTGTTTCTGTCTGGTTTCGAACCAGAGACCTTTTGCGTGTAAAGCAAACGTGATAACCACTACACTACAGAAACTCATGCTCTTTCCACTGTTCCTGGTAGAAGATCCAAAATATGTTAGAGGCTAACGTCAACGATGGGAAAGGAACAATGTCAAATACTTATACCACAGATCCTCTCAGAGAGCACAGGAACTTGGTGAACAAACTGTCAAACTTATCCTTGTGCCTAATTTCACATTACAGTCCATAAACTAAGCCTGGAATCAAAAAGAAAATATGGAAGATATCAGGAGCAGAGACAAACGGTTCTACTGAGACTTGAACTCAGATCGCTGGATTCAGAGTCCAGAGTGCTAACCATTACACCACAGAACCACCAAGTGGCATTTTAAGGAAAGTAGCCTCGATTTCAAAGAAGCCTACATTGAAGTCGATTGGCAAATGAGCGATCACGAAAGAGGAAGGCTCTTGTTGTCTCACCCTAAGAGATGCATAACCTACAAAAACCACTTCTGTCTGGTTTCAAACCAGAGACCTTTTGCATGTGAAGTAAACGTGAGAACCACTACACTACAGGAACTGAACTCCTCTGCTTCATTTCAGTTTGAGGTTCCAAAGTTGATGATGTGAGATGCAACGCATGAAAGTTTCAACTGGGGTTTGTACTCTGATGCCTGTATTCAGAATACAGACCATGACACCACAGAGCCCTTGTTGACCTTTAGTAAACACCTGTGATGAATAAAAATGCAAAATCTGTTTCTGTCTGGTTTTGAACCAGAGACCTTTTGCGTGTGAAGCAAACGTGATAACCACTACACTACAGAAACTCATGCTCTTTCCACTGTTCCTGGTAGAAGATCCAAAATATGTTAGAGACTAACAACAAAGGGAAAGGAACAATGTCAAATACTTATACCACAGATCCTCTCAGAGAGCACAGGAACTTGGTGAACAAACTGTCAAACTTAAACTTGTGCCTAATTTCACATTACAGTCCATAAACTAAGCCTGGAATCAAAAAATTGTATTGAAGATGTCATTATTAGAGACAAATGGTACTATGGAGCCTTGGCTAAATAAAAAATGGTTCAAAAATAAAATCAACACATTAAAATAAAAAATACCTCTGAAATACAATCAACACTTCAAAATACAAAATTTCTGGAAAATAAAATATTATATATGTTGTTTTATCAAATCTTCATTGTGGTAAGATCATGTAAGTTCTTTTAAAATCCATGGAAACTCAACAGTTAGTAACGTAGGTTAGCTTAGCAGGTTAGAGCACCGTGCTGGTAATGCTGAGGGCGTCGGTTCAATCCCCATACTGTCCTTCAGACAATCAACACTTCAAAATAAAAAAGGGTTCAAAAATAAAATAAACAGTTCAAAATTAAAAATGGTACAAAAATAAAATCATCACTTTAAAAAACTGCTGAAAAATAAAATCAAATAATTATTATTTTTTTATATCATCAGTCAAGATAACAGATAACAAAAAAAGTCTAGCACGACCTGAAGCCCTGACACCAACTCACACAGATCTTCATTCACAGTCTTACTTGTAAATTGATTTTTCTTTTCTTGGACGTTTTGATGTTAGCTTGTCGATGTCTCAGTTTTATTCGCTGGGAAAAATCAATAAGCAGCTTGAGGTGACTCTGCTGCTCTCTAGTGGCGAGAAGCCGTAATGTCTGGTAACAATCAGAATGCATTATGGGAGATTTAGTTTGTAGTCAATTCGTGATCAAAACCTACTTTAAATCAATCATGGGCCTACAAAACGCTGGGCGGCCACATAAAATGACATGGCGGGCCACATGTGGCCTGCGGGCCTTGAGTTTGACACATGTGAGACAGACACAATTAAAATAGAAATATACAAATCAAAGGAGAATTCAGTTCCTCTTTAGATTCTTTTATAATATCTGTTAATATTTAATAGAACTACAGCAACTTTTACAGTTACGTCATTATAACAGTAAAAAGTACAAGGTATAAAAATGCTTCTAAAAGTTTTTATTTTCCAAAATGTTATTCAAGTAAATGTAACTGAGTAAATCATATTACTATGAAAAACAAAGTAAATAAAGGAGACGTTTTTGTTTTGGGTTCAAACCAAACTGCTCCACCTCCAGCTGCTGTGGTTCTTCCTCTCTCTGATCTGAGTCAAACCAACCTGTTCCCCTCCTCGCCTGTGGGGGCGCCGCACCAAGAGCCACTGACGGAAACGACACAAACACCTCCAAAAAAACATCTTTCTTCATGAAATGTAAATAAATATAAAGTGGCTTCAGATTTTAGCGGTTGTAGCATTTCTCTTTAGTTTTTGGCTAAACACCAGGAGCCACTTCTCCTGCTAGCGCTAGGCTAACGTGTTGGTTTAGGTTGTGTTTACCCAGAATGCCCTGCGCTGTAGTCCACTTTCTGATTTTGGAGCGGTCTCTGGTCTGCTTGGTGTTCACACATGCATTCGAACAGAACCAGAATCACTTCAACCGAACAGAGACCGAGGTTTGCAGGCGGACCAGAGTTTTTACGCATCCACACTTTCCCAAACGAACCAGAGTTTCTATGCAAACGGACTGCAGTTGGATGAAAGCGGACTGAACGTGGTTGGTGTGAATGCAGCCTTAGAAGCAAACAAAGCAGAAAGAAAAGAGGAAACTCACCTCGGCTTGTGTTTCTTCCTACACAGCCACATGCGGACCGTCTTCTGAATCTTAATACAGGCTACAGCTCTGTAATGCATTTTATTCCTCACTGCAAAGAAACAAACATACTCAGTGTCACCAGCTGTTTACTTTGATTTTAAGGAGAATGTAACCTGACCAGATATTTCGCTCTGACTCCACTGAAACAGAAATGTGAGAAAAACGGAACAATGCACGGCTGCAGGTCTGCTTTGGCAGCAGATTCTGGTCATTTGATGCTTAAAACCAAGCTGGACCCGGGCGGTTCTGTTTGAAACAGTGAAAACCAGCGGCTTGGTGCCGAGCATCAATAACCAGGCTGTGCTTCTTCAGTGGTGTTGAGGCTGGAGGCTGCTCACTTTAATATTCAGACAGAAATGAAAAGTGGTAAATTTAAAATGGCGGACAGCCACAGGCTGCTTTGCATTTGATGCTACAGTAAAAACACAGAATATCAACTTTACCATAACAAGCAGCTTCACATGAACCAAGTTTGTTTTTATTTTAAAAAAAAGACACAATTTCTTCCTTCAATTACTGCTAAATGTTTTAGATTGGCTAAGAAAATGATTTCTGTTTCCAGAATCATGAAAGATGTCATTTCTAATGTTGGTAGAATTTAAAGATGCCTATAATTTTGCATAGTATTTAATATTATTGTCTTTAAAGTGAAGGACTTTGGTCAAACATGCTGACTAACTTCCTAGTATTTGCTGTAATTCTGACAGAACTGCAACGACTGGGTCACACACACTTCACTATAACTCAGAAACTTAAAATCATTAAAATCATTGCATCGTCATCTTCCAAGACAATTTAAAGGTACAGTAATCCTACTGTGTTAACTTCAAAAATAAAGATTTTTTTCTTCTTCTCGTCATTCAGGCTTTAATCAAACTGAAACAAATCTGAGCATTCAAACCAAACTAAAGCAGGAAAAATTTACTCTGATTTAAAATTTTATTTATATTGTGATGTTTTCACAACTTGATAATGTAAAAGTTTAATTAGCTACATGTTGTGGTCGGATTTGGTTTGTTGGAAAGGAATTTAGAGGTTTTGCAGATTTTTCTTTTTAAAATAAACATTTGTTGGGTGTTTATTGAAAAAATAGCAGAAATTTAATAAAATAAAAGCAGGATTGAGGTGACAGATTTTGTCCTTGCAAAAAAAAAAAAGTATTGTTATTTAAAAATATTTTGTATTTTGATGATATTTCTTAAACTTTCTGTCCCAATTAAAGATAAAAAAATGTATTGCACAAAATCAGTCCATAGAAAAAAAAGTGATTAAGCTAACCTGCTAACTGAATTGGGCCTATGTCTCTTTAAAAAAGGGAATAACATTATAACATGATGCAAAACTGAAAAAAGTTGATTTTGCCCAACATTTCTCCTATAATTTTATGAAAAAGCAGAAAAAAGGTTTTTTGTTCGTAGTTATGGAGAATAAACTGAATCAGCGGTAAACTGTAAATCATTGCTCATACAAAGAGGTAAGCAGTTTTAGTACAAACATGGATTAATGAACATTAATTCAACGTTTCACACCACAGCTGTTTGCTCATTCTGCAGCTTTTTGGACCTACGTTTGATGACAGACAGGCAGCACCACTGGACCTTCTTCCAGAGGCTGCACAGCAACCACTTGTTGACTTTCTTCAGCAGCTCAGCGAGATGCTCTGGATCGGACTTCATGATCTGGTCAAACTCGGCAAACTGAGGCACAGAAACGCGTCACGCTTTGACTCAAAGAAGATGAATTTCTGCTACACGTTAAGAGTAAAACGTCACCTTTCCTGGGCGGAAGAACACTTTGGTTAGTCCAAACTTGAAGTCTTTTTCATTTAGTCCCAGAGCTTTGAATAAAGCCTGTAAAGGATCAGATTGACAGTCAGTGATGTGTCATTACAGCATATATTTTAATCACTTTTTTAAGTTAATTGACAAACAAACACAGAAACAGAAGAGCTGACCTTGCAGAAGAGTCGAGGATTCAGCCGTGTGAGTTTGTCTGGCATGTAGGCCTTGTACATGTTGTAGAGTTCGTGGAATGGCGCCCTGGAGGGGAAGCCGCCCTGCATCAGGTCCAGAACCGAAACCATCCCTAACAGGTCCAAACACACAACAAACCTTCATTTATCCAGCATGCATTCAGCAGAACGTCCTTTAAATCTTTCTATCAGGATGAATCGATTCGGCAAATGTATGTCAGACAGAAGCTTTGCTGCAGCATCATTAATCCATAGAAACATGATTTTTAGCAGCGCAACAGTTCATGCAATGTTTGTTTGTGAGTTTATGTTTCATTAACTGATTTTTCCTTTTTCTTTTTTCAAAGTTGCATCAGTGCAGTGATTGACCAATTCTAGGAGATTTAATCACAAAATAATAAAATTACAGGCTTCTATTTACTATGACAGAGGGCCATTCTAATAAAAAATAAATACATTTATGAGGATAAAATCATAAAAACTCATATGAAAATAAAATCATAACACTACAAGAAACATTTCAAAATAATACAAGAATAAAGTCACAATAAAACCAGGATAAAATCATAAAATTACAAGATTAAAGCTGTAATATTATAACTTTATTCTTGTATTTTTTTTTATTTTTAACTTTCCTAGAGTAAACATAATTCATTGTAATTTAGGACCAAAATGGGTTCAAATTAAAAACTTGGACAGAGTCACAGGTCAGATTTAAACATTTTACAAATAAAGTTTTTTCTTCCTTCTCTCAACATAAATAGAAGAAAAGCCACATAACAAAAGCAGATATGAAGTAAAATCCAAAACAAAAGAAAATAAAAAGTGAAATAAAAAAGTCTTATGTATCTTTACATCTTTATATTGTTGATGTGAAACTTAAAAACCTTCATGGATAAAATCCCAAGGCATAACAAACTTGACAAAAAAGTTAATCTGTAACGCTTTCCACAGCTTTTTAATTTAAAGTAAAAAGTTATATGTGCATTTTATCGTTTGCAAAATTCCTGAGCTGTTTTATTGTCATAAACTTCGTTTCCCTCCTCCTACCTGAGCACTGCAGCTGCGAGAGGATCAGCGCTCCTTCGAACTGATGGCTGACCATCTTCAGGTTCGGTTTCACGCAGCGAATGAAGCTGGAGCCCTGCGAGAAGATGCAGTTATAACAACCAGCTTCATTTTTAACGCGACAATGAGAAGCTCTGGACTCACCGTGCTGCGGAGCTTCTCCAGGAGCAGGTTTAGTTGTGTCTGTTTGTGCAAGAAGGAAAACTTTAGGCAGAAGTTTTAAAACAAGAGGGAATGATTTTAAAGTTAAATAAACTGTTCAAGGAGAAAAAAAATATATATATTTCTCCGGAGTTAATTTTGAGAGATGTCACAAAAGTGAGCAAGACTAAAGTTACTTTGAGGGATCCTATTACACTGCAAAAACAAAATCTTATCTAGTTTGGTCTAGTGCAAATAACTTAGTGCACGAGAAAAATAGCATCTAAAAGCTTGTTGTAAGTAAATAAATCCTTAAAATTGAATAAAGAGTAGCTACTTGTTCCACTGGCAGATTATTTCACTTATAACAGGAAAAATGTTGCTTTGGAGAGGGTATTTTTTGCAGTGTATTGAGGAGAAATATGTAACTTTCCAAATTCTACCTAAATTAAAAATGAATTCTAAATTATATCTTTGGTTATTCTGTTATTTAGTAAACAGAAATTATTTTTGAACTAACCTAAAACAGTTAAGTCTCTTTTTTTTGGCTTTTTTATGCTGTAAATGAAATAATCTGCCAGTGGAATTAGTTATTGACTTAAAACAAGCTTTATTTCTTTCTGAAATGTTACTTTTAAATTCATTTTGTGTTATTTTAAATGTACGAAAGTAGTTAAAATGAAAACTAGACCAAAAATACTTTTGGTATTTGATTTTGTGTTTTTGCAGTGTACATCCTTTTCTGAGATCCCACAACAGTTTAATAAAATCCCACGTTACGTTTTTAAGATCTTAAGTTGTTATGGAAGATTTCACAAATGTTCATGAATTTTTTTCTCTCATTTAAAGTTTTTTAATTTTTTTGTGAGATCTTGAGTTGCTTTTTTCAGATCTTCTAAAAACTTTTTCTTGTTTTGCAAGATGCAACAATACGTCCTGGGTTACTTTTACAAAATCCCACAAACGTTTTGGGGGAAATAAGCAAGATGGAATATTTTTTTAACAGAATTTGAACAATTTGATTTCAATAATCAACTTATTATAATTGATCCGATTAATTGTTTTAGTCCTGGACAGAATTACAAACATTTCCTGAAAGAAAATAAAGACCTGGACACAAATAAGTGTTGCTCAGCTTAGAGTTTATTTATATGTAGCTGATTTGAATGAAAGCTGGTTTATTCTAATAAAACAACGAACCGCTGTTGTTTTATTTTAGTTTCCGTTGCTTTAAAACTCCCTGTTTTTATACCTCAAGCTGACTTTTTCCAGATCTATCCACCAAGGAAGGTTTTCTCAGAGGAAAGAGGAGAGACGGGAGGAAATCTAAGAGGAGCGCCCGAACTAAGGACAAGAAACTGAGAAACAGGAAGGAGAAAGGAAAGGAGATTAGCGTTAGCTCACTTTCTACTAGTCTGAAAAGAAGCTTAGAGAGATTAGAGGCAGCAAATAAACAGAGAGAAAGTGAAAATGGGTGGATTTTACATTCTGATTTCACAAACTTTCACTTTGGCAAAGTTCCTGCTCAAGCAAAACCACTCAGATTTCTGTAAATGAAATGCTTCCTGTTTAAATCAGATCAGGACATTTATTAAGAGACAGAAAGTAAAAACTGGACACACTTATATATAAAACTAAATAATAAAATTTCATTCTATAATTTGAGATAGATTAAAGCAGCTGTGCTTTATTTCTTTCAGTCCCTCCAGTTTTTAGCAATTGCAGAAATTTACGCAAAATCAACAGCTCACGCTTTTTTCCTAATGCATAGTTGCGAGTTTTTTTTGCAAAAATGATGAAAACATTGAGTTTACGTGATGCTACCTCCCACCTGCAGGTGGCAGTATGTTTTACTTCTACTCCACTGCTGCCTCAGCCGTGTGAAAAAAAGAGAGCTATAAGTCGCTTAAATAAAAAAAATTTCTCATCCTTTTTCTTCTATATGTAGATTTTGGATGAGTTTAACGGAAAAAAAAATTTCAGTCACAATTTCAGTGATGTTTATTGCAAAATTATTACAAAACAATCGAGAAAACCCAGAGGGTCTGATTAAAATACTGCCTACTGCAGGAGCCATTAGGGAGCCATTTGTGGCCCTTTTGAAAATAAAAAGATCATTGATCAGGTTATAGCTTCTTAATTAGAACATGTTTGTCATTTAAACAGTTTCTTTTTATTAGCCACAAAAGTTTTAGTCAAAATCAGACTAAACCTGGATAAAACTCTCATCTTTGTAACTGAAAACATTTTATGAACCACCAAAGAAGAAAACATTTGGTACAAAAAGTAAAAAAAATTTAAAAAATGAGGTTTTTTCAGATCTACGATAATCTTTTCTACTTTGTTTCACTGGAATACGAAAGCTTTAATTTGTTTTTGTGCCGGCAAAAATGAGATAATTCCTGATACAATGATGTTTGACTTTAATTTGAAAAAAAGAAGAGAAAGTTGTGACCTCAGAGTTTTTCCAAGTTGCCGCCTGGTGCAGAAAGGTGCGACCTGCGCCACTGACCTTGAATTTGTTGCCGACGCTGATGAAGCCGAGTTTGCCCGCCTTCTGTTTGGAGTCCTTGGAGGTGCTGGAGTTCTCAAACAGCTCTCGAACAAATTTGTCTTTTGATTCACACACTAAACTCTCCAAGGACATGTGGAGGGCGTCATTATTCTTCTCCACGAACCGCGTCTGTCAACACAAGCGCATTCATTTATGTAGTGGAAGGCTTCGTTTTCCACATACTGATGGAGCGTTAAACCCAGTGAAGAATGGGAATCGTCCTGCACATACCAGCAGGTTTCTATGTGACGGAAATATTCAATAAGTCAAAATATTCACTACTACAAACGTCAGGATTTGACACACCGACTCAAACTGATGCGTTTTGGATCTGTAAGGATTCATACATTCCTTTTTCTGCACCAATCTGAGTTATTTTTTTGTTTAATTAAAATTAAATTAATTAAATCAAAGTCTAATTTTGAACATGGCAGTTGTCAGAACTGTCTAAAGTTGAAGAATCAACAGATTAAATGAGTTGGTGGACGATACAGACATGAAATTTTAATTTCAAAGCTACTAATTCATCCTAGAGCAGTGATTCTTAACCTTTTTTGAGGTACCGAACCCCCCAGTTTCATATGCGCATTCACTGAACCCTTCCTATTCCTATTCCTCTCCCTCTCCGCCCCCCGCCGACACACAAAAGATTTTGCGTTATTCTGTTTTAGTAATGTAATTATATTAGTTGTGTTACCACCCCCACGCCACTAGAGGCAGTAGCAACCCCGAAAAGATGCGACTAAGGAGCAGATTTAGAAGTTCACCGAAAGCTACAGAATTTGGTAAAAACTGTGAGCTTTGCTGAAGTAAATAAAGACACAAGTTCAAATCTATGCTGAGTGGAGCTCCTTCAATCAGGGCTCCTCCGCAGCTCTGATTGGCTAAGCAATGTAACGTGATCCTCTGATTGGCTAAGCAATGTAACGTGATCCTCTGATTGGCTAAGCAATGTAACGTGATCCTCTGATTGGCTAAGCAATGTAACATGATCCTCTGCAGCAAGTGATGGCAAAGCGGGGCGTCATCACGACTTTACACAAGTGTGTCTTTACCTCAGCGGTCAGCAGAGGCTCCGCCGAACCCCTGAGACCGACTCACCGAACCCCTGGGGTTCGATCGAACCCAGGTTAAGAACCACTGTGGAAAATAAATTTTATTTTGTGATAGTATTGTGATAACAATAAAAAATACTTATAATTATGTTTTAGACCCACAAACTCAGATACTTCTCTTGAAAAACATACCAATGTGTAAATAACACAAAGTGTGATTTATGTCTCTAAAATCAAACTGTATCTGAACTTAATCACATTTTTAACTGTATTGATTTTTATTGACTCTGTAGTTGAACAAAACGTGGAACAAAATTGTAAAATTACCAACTAAACATCATTAATTAAAATGTATTGTGACGGTAAATCAGAATTTCTATCGTGATAAGAAATTTGTTATAATGAAAAACAATCTGATGTTTCTAAATCCGATGAAAAATTTACAGCAAGTCTTAAAAATTGCTTAAATTTCTGTCCAATCATATCGAGTCCAAACAAATTAGCAAAACAAAACGGCAAAAAAATGTAAATCTCAAAACGAGCAAAGCTGGTAAAGATCCTCAGACCTTCAACACTATTCATCTTATTTTCCTTCACCAAACCTCAATAATATACATTAAAGTGAGAAAACTCAAAGGGTGTGAAAACTTGTACATAAATAGCAACTCTTGGTAAAAAATATTCACGCTATAAATACCGTTTCATAGCAGACGGCTCCTGCAAAGTGGCGGATCATAAAACCTTCGTCGTCTCGAAGGTTCCTGTGGATCGCCAGCTTTGACTTCCTGGGAACCTGAAAGGAAACACACATTCTGGCTCATATCATCCTGGATTGGAGGAATTTTTTCCAGAGCTGTTATTATGTCCTTGGTGTTGAGGTGAGCAGAGAGCTACACTTTAACCCTCCTATTATGTTGCGGGTCAAATTGACCCGTTTCAAAGTTTAAAAATATTTCTAAAATAGTTACAAGTATTTTTATTGCATGAAACTTTTTCTATTTGTCTTAATAGGTGAACTCTACATATAAATTGAAAATGTATTCATTTTACACATTTGCAGCCCCCCCTAGTCTACTTGTTACATCGATACTGTTCGGGTCAATTTGACCCGGCAGTCAAGTTAAAGTGCAAAAAAAGATTAAAAATGTCCAATTCTGTTTGTTTCCTTACAGCTATGAACCTTATTTCACCACACACACACACACACACACACACACACGCACACACACACACACACACACACACACACACACACACACACACGCAGACACACACAAACCCACTTTCTCCCTACTCTCTTTACTTCACAATGAACTGCGAGAAAGCAGGTGTTCATACAACTTTTGACGGGAACCTTTTCTGTTCCCGTGGGTAAACTCCACCCACACTGAGTGGACAAACTCCACCCACACTGAGTGGACAAACTCCACCCACACTGAGTGGACAAACTCCACCCACACTGAGTGACACTCAGTAGAAGTGGAGGAAAACATAAATACTCTCTGCATGACTCATTTATCTTGATTTTAATTGGCGGGTCAATTTGACCTGGAACAGTTTGTGTGTCTCAAGTTCAATTATAAAGAGTGTCACCCTTTGAAAAAAAAAATTAAATGTAATATAAAAAAATTTACCAAAGATCACTTTCAAGGAAATTATTGTTTTTTTTGTGTCTAGGTTTTTGTCAGTGGACATAAAAATTGTAAATCCCATTTTTTATGTTCAAATGAGTAATTGAGTAAGTTGTCGTCATTAATCCTTAATTTCTGAGAAATAAAAAACATAATTGCACAAATTTTGATTGAGATGTTTAGTATTAGAGTTAATAATCAGATAAAAAAATGTTTTGGATGAATTTTTTGGTTCCTGACACTATTGCATGATAAAACTCTCCCTGGGTCAAATTGACCCACGAACATTATTGCTATACCTCAGAAACGAACATAACAGGAGGGTTAAGAATACACGCATCGTTTAAAACTTTGTTCAAGGATTCGTTGTACTTATTCAATGAGTGTGCTTGAATAGTCGGCTGGAGAATTTCTGAATGCCACTTTCATCTTGTCGAGTTTAAGTGCTGTGAAAGGGTCCAAGCATTGATCATTCTTCAGAACCAACAATGAAAAAAAAAAAACGGAGGCAGAAATTGCGGGAAGATTGAGGAAAAATGAGTCTCTGAAAAGCTGCAGAAGCCGTGGAGTAGAAATGTTGGCTCACAGCACATTCACACTTCATTTTTCACCCTATTAAATGCACAGAATAGTCTTCATTTAAGAGACAACAATGGCATTGCTGCAGCCAGCCACCTCTAATGGTGGGCTTGAATTAGTGTCAAGGCTACAATCTTTAAAGAATTTCATGCTAGCAGATAATCAGGCAGACTGGCAAACAATACGGACAAAGAGGGCGACCAGGGGAGGGACTGGGACCGTGCGTCAGTGATCACAACGACACCAAACACAGAACATCGACTCTCTGCACTTAAACCTACACAAACCAATTGACTCAAAACAATCAATCATTGCTACATGCAACGAAACAGTGAAGCTACGATGTGCGACTTCAGTCCTGCAAACCTGAAATAGATTGATACGTTTAGTTTAGTTGTACAGAAGCTCAGATTGACCTGTCATGATGAGGAATTTCTCAATAAAATGGAAATCCAAGATCAATGAACTTTAAATTCTAACGAACATTTAACACTGGAGCAGGAAGACATTTTAAATATGCAAGATAAATAAACAAAACAACAGAAACAAATAAAAGGAATTATAAAGTCTCAGTTTGCAAAAATATCCTTCAAAAAAAGGACAAGTTGAGACCAAAGCAGCAGATTAAAGACTTTTATCATCCAGTTCTTGGTAGAAAGAAAGAAAAGAGAAAAACTATAAATCCCACAAATGGAAATTCTTGATCTGTTTTTAATTTATCGTGTGATTAATTGATTATTACCAACAGCTACTTTGTATTTGTTAACCTACATACATTAAATAAACATGGTGTCATCAGAGCATATTTAACTTTCAACGCTGAAATAATTTCTCTTGGTTTAACATCTGTAACGTAAAGCGTTAACCATTTCCAAAATAATCGCAACTTGCCAAATACTTTACTTTCTTTTAATTGACTCATCTTTAACAGATTTAAATCCAAAAGCTCCACTTGTTGAAGATGAGAACGAACCACAAGTGGATGAGAATTAAGTTATGTTCACTTGAAAGATGTTTTGTTTCACAGTGAGGTCACGTCTTCCCAAAACACCAGAAAGAGCAGAAACGAGACCAAATGTCTGACCGTCAGTCTGAAGTGATCCTTGTGTTTGGTCTGAACGGCCGACGTGAAGTGCTGATCGCTGGCCTGAGGAAGCCGGTTCTCCTCATCCAGGATGTCCAGGATTCCCACCAGCTTCGCCTCCACAAGATCTGGGCAGAAATTTAAATATCCACCACAGATTACAGCTGATGTTTACACTTAACACCCAGTAACTTATGCTAGTTAGGGATTATGATTTGCTTTGCTGATGTTGTGAGACATCAAAGTTTTACGTCTTAAATTAACCTTTCAGACGAGTTTCAATAAATTGGGTTCATGATAGAGAAATTACAAAATCACAAAATGTTTTTTCTGACTTTGGGATTCATTGAAACTTCCACTGTGGGCTGCACAGTGGTGCAGTAGAGCTGTTGCCTTGCAGCAAGAAGGTTCTGGGTTCGATTCCCGGCCCCGGTCTTTCTGCATGGAGTCTCCATGTTCTCCCTGTGCATGGTGGGTTTTCTCCAGGTACTCCGGTTTCCTCCCACAGTCCAAAAACATGACTGTCAGGTTAATTGGCCTCTCCAAATTGTCCCTAGGTGTGAGTGTGTGTGTGCATGGTTGTGTGTCTCTGTGGTGTCCTGCGACAGACTGGCGACCTGTCCAGGGTGACCCCGCCTCTTGCCCGCAACACCAGCTGGAGAGGAACCAGCAACCCTCCCGACCCACCAAGGGACAAGGGTGTAAAGAAAATGGATGGATGGGTGAAACTTCCACTGCTCATCTTTTCTGAATTTGATTATTTAAAAGGTATAAAACATGCTCCTGGATGCTCATTTAGACACATGTTTGAATTATTCATCCAACACGCTGTTCAGAGAATAATGTTACAGCCAAGGACCTTAGAAAAATTAGCATGAGCAAGCACCTGTGCATAAATGCAGAAGATTGATGAGTGAATTAATGGCCATCCCAAACGGTCATTTGCAAGTCATAAATGTTATTCACTGCTGTCAGTTAGCCTCACACCTGAATAATCACAACCTTTGAAGTACAAATCAAACTCATTCACCTTGGTACGTGGACTACTTCAACTCATTAATTCCAGGATTGATTCGAGGACAAACGGAACCAAAACAAGAGGCGTAATCTGAGCCTCTCGCGGCGCTGAGGGGCCGTAAACCCCCTGAAACTCAGCGCAGCGTCTCCCTTCAGCCAAACAGACACGGCGCTTTGGGAGGAACAGGAAGTGTCGGCTGTGACGCGGATCCCAGAGCACGGATTCAGGGGAATGCCGCGCGGCTGGGCGGATATGAGGGACGAAGTCATTTCAACACTTTATAGAAACATTATTTCTTAGCTTCATTAGTGGCATTTTCTAATAATATTAGCATGCATGTAAAGCAGAAGCCAAATTCTCTGTGATAGTTATTGTAAATGGATACTAAGATAACATTTCTGATAGTTAACTTTAATATTTTACATATTTGTTACTTTAATTTCCATTAGAACTGGACATAATTAAAGCAGCATTAATACTGTAAATGTTGGTTTCCATCTAATTCGGTATTTCAAACAAACAGAAAGAGGAGAAAGTAAATCAAAAAGCACCAAGTGATAAACGATCTCAGGATTTCAAGTTAGCTGCTCAACATGTTTATGCTGCAATAAATGCTTTTATGTGCAGCATCAACATTGTTATTCCATAAAGTTTTGTTTTAAGTTGCTCCAAATTTTTTATTTCCATCTTCCCAGTGAACCAGCATCAATCTGTCTCATTTTTCTTTACTACTGAGCAGCGGTGTATTTGGGGGACTCCTCTGAATAATTCCGGTTTCTTCTTCTTAAAATCGCTTGCTGTGAAGCACATAATTAATCACAACTGAATCTACTACAAATTAATATGCAAGAAAACAAATTAGTGCAACAACTTCAGGGTGTAACGATGCGTATTTTACTTTAACAGAGCTGATGATGAATTTACAAACTGTAATTTTCATGTAGATAAATATCCATCCATCCATTTTCTTGCACCCTTTTTCCCTCAGTGGGGTCGGGAGGGTTGCTGGTGCCCATCTCCAGCCAACGTTTCGGGCGAGAGGCGGGGTCACCTGGACAGGTCGCCAGTCTGTCACAGGGCAACACAGAGACACACAGGACACACAACCATGCACACACACACTCACACCTAGGGACAATTTGGAGAGGCCAATTAACCTGACAGTCATGTTTTTGGACTGTGGGAGGAAACCGGAGTACCCGGAGAAAACCCACCATGCAGGGAGAACATGCAAACTCCATGCAGAAAGACCCCAGGCCGGGAATCGAACCCAGAACCTTCTTGCTGCAAGGCAACAGCTCTACCAACTGCGCCACTGTGCAGCCCGTAGATAAATATAAATATCCTAAAAGTTTGCGGATTTAAACCCAGTCAGAAACTCACCAATGCAGTCCTGGTTGTCCACATAATGCACCTCGTTCACCCCGAGCCCTTCCCTCTGGTAGAGCTCCTGCTCCTGTAGCCACCAACACACAGAAATCAAACACCGAAAGAAACTCTTCCAGGTTTTCAGACAATCCAACAAGCTTCAAACTAACAACTTCTATATAATAAGTACTGAGCAGAACCAGAACTGACAGCCACTAATTAAGTGACATTACAGGAGAGGAAAAAAGCTGAAATTAGCACTCTAATGGGAAAGCTCAAAGGAAATGTGGGCGTAGAAAGCGAAAAAGAAAGCAAAGTGAGAGAAAAATCGTCTGCATGCAAACAATGTTTCCTTTTTTTGCGTTTGGCTCATCACCCACCTCTTTGAGGATGCGTTCGTTGAAGAACTGCTGCAGTTTCTCATTGCAGTAATTGATGCAGAACTGTTCAAAGCTGTTGTGCTCAAAGTATTCTGAGAGGAGCAAAAAACAGAAGATACATTTCAATTAAAGCCCTGATAAATAAATGCAAAGCTGATATTAATTATAGGAACGGGGAAATGAGTTTCTCCAACAAGATGCCTGGTGAGGAGTGTGTTTACGCATCATATTAGCTAAATTAAAAATCAGGACACACACACAGGCGACATCCTCCTCAACAAGGCACAAGAGAAAAGAAATGCAGATTTTGGCAAATTACAGGTGAAAAGTACAACATAAAATTAAGTCTGTTGAAGATAAAGAAAAGGGATTAAATTTCTTTTAAGATTAATCAGAAAATTTCTAGAAAAACAAGGAAATTTCTGAGCTAAAAGTTTTTACTTCTGAAACTCTGAAATTTCCTAATTTTTCTCAGATTTATCTAAACATTTCTGGACATTTCAGATTTTTTTTTAGGAATTTTTTTGACTTTTGGAGCTCAGACATGTACGAGTTTTTTTTAAAGAAAATTTCTGATTCATCTTGTTATTTTTTCCCTGAAATTTCGATTTTGACCTCCTTGTTTTTTCTAGAAAATTCCTGAAATCAATCTCAACATTTTTCTCAGATATGTTCAGATTTTTTTCTAGTAAATTTGTGAGATTAATCTAAAATTTTTTGACTTTTTTTCTTGCAAATATTTGACTTTTGGAGCTCAGAAATTTTCAAGTTTTTCTAGAAAACTTCTGAAATTAATTTTAAAAATGTAAATTTTTTTCTAGCAAATGTTCCACTTTTCAGACATTTTAATGTTTTTTCTAGAAAACTTTTCAGGCAGAACTTTACTCCTTCTTTCCTAGTTAGCCTGTGGTCTCAGAGCGGATCTGTCGTTACCAAACCCGGCGATGTCCAACACGCCGATGAAGTTGGAGGACGCCTGGAAGGGGAAGCACTGGTTGACCCGTTTGACCACGTGATCGAAGAGGCGGCTGTACACGGCCTTGGCCAGCGCATCTCGAGCATTGTTCGCCTGCTCCACCTTTAGAGGAACCCTGGAGGGACACAAAAAAAAATGGGGCAGTGAGAGAAAGTCTAACTGGGACAGCGTCGCTCTGTTTTCACTTTTTCCAAATCAGCCCCATTTCCAACGTGGCTTGGAGCTTAATATTCCATCTAGGAGTTTAGTTTTAAAAGAAACCTGAACTTTGAACTCTACCTGAATCTCTAATGGCGCTTTTCTCACCATTCATGTTCGAATTATTCACAGAGGCTGCCTGATCTCACAAAGTGCAGGTCAAAGAGTTCGACTGAGCTGTCCCAGCTGGGAAGAAGCTGAATTTTAATTTGAAATAGCCCCTTTAGCCGTTTTATCTCTTTTCCTTCTACTTCCTTTTGTTATTCGGCTCAGAAAGCCTTTCAGATACAAAAGCCCATCTAAAACAATCAGCCTGTTAGCAGATTTTCTTGTTTTTACATTTAAAACCAAACAATTACTCTCATTGACAGGTAATTTTATCAGCTGCAATGTTTCATCTTAAAGACTTTTCCCTCCCAGGGGACGCCTGGATGTATCTGCAGCTTGGTAACAAAGGCGCCCCCACCCCGCGCTCCACCTGCTCCCCAGACACCGGGGCTTCAGCGCCGCAGCCACGCTCCCCTGCCTCCTCAGACACAAGCTGCATTATTGATGTGGAGGAAACACTTCCAGGCCAGGCCAGCAGCTGGCCCCTTCTGAAATATTCATCTGCCAAACATGGCATCACCAGCAAAGTACAGAGGAGCAGTGTTAATATCATATCCTCATTTGCATACGCTCGTTTAACTCGCGGGGCATGTAGAGAGACAGATTAGGAAAAAGAGAAACATTTCCTCTAGCTTAGCTCTGATTATTTCCCTGAAATCATCTCGCTGTTTATCCTCCTGACTGAAGCAGGACTGGTTTTCTTACTTGATAACCGTGCCTTTGGCGCCCCCTGCTGTCGTGAGCATAACTCTAGTTGTGAGGCTGACCCGCAGGTCGTCCTGGTCCAGACCCAGCAGCTCCGCGCAGAACTTCAACGTCTGGTCCGACTGTTTCTTAATGGTGCAACCACCTGGAAGCAAAAGCAAGAAAGTAAATAAATAAACAACAAAACCTCGTAACCTTGGCGACCTGATGCGGTTTTGTTTTTACTGGAGTCTTGAAACAGAGACACGACCTTCACAATGGACAACAGAAAGAAAATGACCAATAAACAGCAGCATCTCAATTTTCACTACCTCCTCAAGTTGCTATTGAAGTGCTACAATTTACTTTTCAAACACTTAGATTTTTAAAAAGACAACTTTTATCTACTTAGTTGAAATAAAACAATGACAGTATGCAACACATACACAACGTCTTGAAAGATTAGACTTGTCACGATATCAAATCCTCCTGGACGATAAATTATTGTGATAGACAATATATCACTTTTCAGGTAATATATTGATAATAGAATAATAATAATGCAAGTTCACCATAAAGTTGAATTTTTTAAACAACACGTAACTCCAGAACAGAAAGATATTTTAAATATCCAAAATAAAACACGACAACCAAAAGCAATAAATAAAACTGAAACAAACACCAAACACAGCAGAAGCCCAGATGTAGAGTATTGTTCAAAAAACATTAAACATCAAAATGGAAGTTGAGATGATTTGAATTTATCATGAAATTAAATGCAGAAAATAAATTTTGTCATATTAAAACCTGAACTCAGATTTTAGGTGCTAGAACAGAAAATAGTGTATAATCGTGGGGAAAAACATGAATTTTAAATGTGTTTTTTTTTTACAAATAAAAACCTAAAAATGTTTCCAAACATTTGGATTAAGATCACTTCCTGATACCAACTCTGGAGGAGCTGCAGAGTTTCAACTCCGAGATCTAAGTCACAAATCTGCACTTTATGGGAAGAAGAAAACTAATGTAGACCACAGCAAACATCGCTATGATGAAACATGGTGGTGGCAGCATCATGGTGTGAAGATGCTTCTCTTCAGCAGTGGAGGGGAATCTGGTCAGAGTTGATGGAAAGATAAACGAAGGTAAATCCAGGACGATCCTGTTAGAGGCTGCCGAAGACGTGAGTCTGGGGTGAAGGTTAATCTTCCAGCACAGAAAGTGCAGCCAGAGCTACAATCAATGGCTTAGATGAAACCAGGACCCAATCTAACTGAAAAATCTATGGCAGGACTTTAAAATGGATGTTTACAGAAACTTTGTGTCCAAATATGACAGAAGAAATGTTGAAAAACGTTGGTAGAAATCACTTCAAGTTCATCAATTGCATAAAACAGCAAAAAAAAAAAAAAAAGGTGGAAATGAATGATGCTTGAAAAGCCGTGGAATGAACCGATTATCCAGCCCAGGGTTTTTGTTTTTTAGAGCCTAAATAATAAAATATTCTTGATTACTGCTTGTTTCTCACCTGAGGAGCTCCCAGTTTCTTCAAAGTCGATGTTTCCCAGATGCAGAACGCCAGCGACGACCCTGAAGAGGTCCAGCTTCTCCGTGTCGTTCAGGCCGATCTTCTTCATGGCCACGCACATCCTGTTGAAGTCGCCCTGGTCGTCCAGCAGGGGGTCGCGGAGAGCACCCAGCTTCACATGCTGCAAGAAACATGGAGGAGTCAGAAAGAAAAACCAAAGGCTAAAAAATTCAGCGCAGATCAAGTCAATCACTCAAACACAGGGATGCACCGATATGAAAATCTGGACCGATATTTCTATAAATACTGCTGTTATGTACGACGGGGCTGCATGGTGGCGCAGTTGGTAGCACTGCTGCCTCGCAGCAAGAAGACGACAACAGGAAGTCGTTACAGGATGATGTTTATTGTTTATTTATGATTTATCGCGTGAACAAACGTATTTACTTGTGATTTTAACTGAGTTTGTCATTTAATGGAAACACTTCAAATGCGAAATTTTATTTATTTTTATCATTAGTGTATTATCAACAAAGTTTAGCAGCGGTTACCGTCGCATGACAAATATCCAGAAATAAATGGCAACAAGATGGAAAGATTGTTTATTTTGGCCCAATTTATTTATGTGTAATTGAACAAATACCGATATGTTTAAACTAATATCGGCAGATACCGATGTTAGTGCCGATATATCGTGCATCCCTACTCAAACTTCACACTGTAAAACTGCACAACAGGTTTGAAATATGAAAAACAAAGAAATGCCTCCACCAGCAGAACTCAGCAAGCTTTATGGAGCAACAGGTTTATCTCTGCATGTTTATTTTTCCACCTTTGGAACAACAAAAACAACAAAATGTTGCTATAAGAATAAAATAATTATCCAAGAATATGTAAGAATAGTTCTACATCACAATAAATCTTGTATCAATTATCAATATATCAATTTAAACAAGGAGGAAAATGTATTATTTTTTTCTGAGAGGGTTGCATGGCTGCATGTGACATTTGCATGAAGTTCTGCAGCCGTGCCTTTAAGGTCTGAAGACAGCTGAATAATTAAGCAACACCAAACCCAGATCCAAGCTGGCATGCAAATGCAAAACTAAAACTAAAAAAAAACCTTCATGCACCCATTTCCTGCTTTCACTAAAAGCGAGAGCATGGAAAACTCCGACGGCGGGTCAGAAAAAACACAGGAGGAAAAACAAATCACCTTATTTTCCTGTTTGTTATCAGCGACGGGACAGAGAGGAAATGACATCATCAGGAACGAATAAATCAGTTTTACTTACATCACAGCTCACAGGACGTTCATCATTAAACTACTGATTATGGATATTATAAGCAAACAATGTGATTAACACGACTGATTTCAGATTAAACAGTTTGAATTATTAGACATATAAATATAACCTATTAAATTTAACAAAAACAATGTATTAAGATCTCACTGAAAAGTGAATTTATTTAATTGTTTCAAGTGTTAATTCTGATTATTCTGGCATAAAGTTAATAAAAACCCAAAATTTCTCAGAATATTTTCATCAGACCAATAGGAATTTTTTTTTTTATATTTTTATTTTGAAGTATGCAGACAGGAAATATGCAAAAAACATGGAATCAAACTTTGATAAACAATAATAAAAAAACAAACTAATGTTTATAAATACAGATATAACAACAAATGAAGGTTTTAAGAGTTTCCTAATTGTTTCATGTAATAATTTTAATGAATTTTCACTTGCAGAGTGATACTAAAATTAACAGCATATTCTTTTTTATATCAAGTTTTCTTCATTAGGTTGTAAAATGTGCTCTTTTTAAAAAATAAAATAAAATTGTCTATAAAGGAAAATGCTAATATGTTATGCCTTATTTTAAAACTTAAAATTTGAGATAAAATGTTGCTTTTTCAACTCATTTTTTCCTTCCATTGCCTTTTGTAGCTAATAATCCTTGTGGCTGATGTAAAAAACTGAGCAAAAACATTAAATAATTCCTTTATAATGATAAAAATATTATTTCCACTGGCAGATTATTTCACTTACATTTTTTCCATGTTGTAAGTAAAATAATCTGCAGGTGCAATCAGAACTTTTTCATTAATATAAATGAATTGTTGACTTAAAACAAGGTCTTCTATTCTGCTGAAGTTACTTAAAAGTTAGTTTTGTCTTATTTCAAGATATTTACTGGACAGTAAAATAAAAATACTTTGTAATATTTTGTGTTTCTGCATTAAAGCCTCTTTTTAAATTGATCTGATGAAATTTTCATATATTGTGGGTTTTCCATTAGCTTTTAGCTACATTTATCATATTAAATGAACAAAAATAAACCCTTAAAATGTGGCACTCGGTGTGTAACACATCTATTTTCACCAAAACGCTGCAGTTTTTACAGAAAAAATGAAATAATTTGTCCCTTAGAGAGAAAAATAAGTTTCCCTATCGTTTTATAATATTAATTTAAAAGTTTTGTGACTCCAGACTACATAATCATTTGTCATAAAAAGTAAGTTTGCACTTTAGAGAATCCTCATTACCGCTGAAACTAGAATATTTCATTTCTCTGCTAGTAATTTATGGTCTAGAAAAACCATAAATTGAACATTAGAGGGGCACAGGCGGAACGTTACCTCAGCACTTTTGCGGCTCTGTAGGATTTGTTTATCAGAGTCCTTACTGGCGAAGTATCTGGTGCATCCTCGGTTCAGGTACTGCAAAAACAATCCAGACAAAAACTGTTTAATAATGTCAAGATTCGGAAATATTAAACGCATCCTTGGTGAGAAATCCTGATTGATTTATTGCAATATTATTCAGAATAATCAGCAGAAAGTGGCATGACGCAGCAGCTTCTGCTGATGTGGAAGAGGCCCTGGGGGCTTGATGCTGGTAAACATTTACAGGAACAGCCTGAGGCGGGTTTTGTTCTGGTCTCAGATCAAAAATTAAAAAAATCACTTTTTATAGTTTAGTTAACTGAACTGAAAATAATCAGTCATGAAATTAGCATGTCAGTCGACGCAAAATTGGTTAGCTACAAAATTTGTCTGAAATTTCTGGATAAGTTGTGTTGCTTTTCATAGAAAGCAATCTGAAGTGTGCGGTGTGCATTTTTATTCATCCATCCATTCATCCATTTTCTTTCACCCTTGTCCCTCAGTGGGGTCGGGAGGGTTGCTGGTGCCCATCTCCAGCTAACGTTGCGGGCGAGAGGCGGGGTCACCCTGGACAGGTTGCCAGTCTGTCGCAGGGCAACACAGAGACACACAACCATGCACACACACTCACACCTAGGGGCAATTTGGAGAGACCAATTAACCTGACAGTCATGTTTTTGGACTGTGGGAGGAAACCGGAGTACCTGGAGAAAACCCACCATGCACAGGGAGAACATGGAGACTCCATGCAGAAAGACCGGGGCTGGGAATCGAACCCAGAACCTTCTTGCTGCAAGGCAACAGCTCTACCAACTGCGCCACTGTGCAGCCCCTTTTTTATTCAGATCCCCTTAAATTTTCTTAGTGGAGTCGGGAGGGGGTATATATAATACAACATTTCAGTTATATAATATGAATGAAGCTATATATTATAATATATTATAATAAAAAGGACATTGCATTGATGTTTTTTAAAATCTCATATCAGTTTGATACAGAAATGTATATTTAAATATGCAAGTCCCAAATAAATTGCATATTTAAAATCTATTTTCCAAAGTAGATTGGTCAAAAACTTTAAAAAACTTGAAAATGAAAACCTGCTCATTAAAATCTGTGGTTTTAAAAAGACCCAACATGACAAACTTCAGGGACATGAACATGTGAGGAGCTTGTTGTTGCACACTGACCCTGAAGTTATCGGGTGAGTCGAGGTGTAACGTCTTCTTCAGGTCGTCAGACGCCCCGGCACACAGCCGGTAGAAGATGTGGTAGTTCCTCTCCTCGTTGCTCTGCATACAGATCCTGGATTTCTCCAGCAGGTAATGGGAGACGAATCCACCCACAACAGCGTTCTGGTGGCGAACAAGACGAGTTTTACAGCAGAATAATTATTTAGACACTGCAAAAACACAAAATCTTACCAGGTGTTTTTGGTTAAGTGTCTACTGCCAATATCGCAGTACACTTGAAATAAGACAAACATAACTTCTAAGGAGCTGTTTTAAGTAAATAATTCCTTATATTGATGAAAAAATTCTACTTATAAGTGAAATAATCTGCCAGTGGACATTTTTAGCTTAAAATATGGAACAAATGTCTTGTTTCACTGGCACTATTTAATCAAAATTAAAGATTTATCGTCTTAAAACAAGCTCCGATACAAGTTCCCTGTAAGTTAGTTTTGTCCTATTTTAAATGAGCCAAGATATTTACACTAGAAATTAAACCAAAAGTACTTTATGTCTGCTTTAAGTGCAAACAAACCTGAAGAAATCATCATCACTTACTTTGTCATTGAAGTGAATTTCTACAAACTTCCCAAACCGACTGCTGTTGTTGTTACGGACGGTTTTCGCGTTTCCGAACGCCTCCAGAAGGGGATTTGCTGGAGCGTAAAGTGTAAAAATCGCAGTGAGAATTACCCCAAAGGCACACATAATCCAGCAGTAACGTGGGCATGGATTACCTTCCACAATTCGTTCATCAATGTCTTGACCGCTGCCGTATGTTGTTGTCAGGTATCTGCAGGATGAAGCAGAAAAATAAACACAGATGGTGGTTTTACCTTGCAAAGCAGCAGTGCATGCTGGGTATTCAGCTTGCACTGTCAACAATGAAGTTAGACACGGTGATGTTATTTATTATGTTTATTCAGTATTGGGGCTGCACAGTGGCGCAGTTGGTAGAGCTGTTGCCTTGCAGCAAGAAGGTTCTGGGTTCGATTCCCGGCCCCGGTCTTTCTGCATGGAGTCTCCATGTTCTCCCTGTGCATGGTGGGTTTTCTCCAGGTACTCCGGTTTCCTCCCACAGTCCAAAAACATGACTGTCAGGTTAATTGGTCTCTCCAAATTGCCCCAAGGTGTGAGTGTGTGTGTGCATGGTTGTGTGTCTCTGTGTTGCCCTGCGACAGACTGGCAACCTGTCCAGGGTGACCCCGCCTCTCGCCCGCAACGTTAGCTGGAGATGGGCACCAGCAACCCTCCCGACCCCACTGAGGGAAAAAGGGTGCAAGAAAATGGATGGATATTCAGTATTGAAGCAGTAGTTTTATGTTTTAATGTTGGATTTGTTTTCCCGTCCTCAGGATCATTTTTATTACTAAAAAGCTGCAGATCAGATTTTCTAATTGTGTCATTTATGTGTGTAAATTTTTCTCTGTTTGGTTTTCCAGCTCACAGCCTGAGACTCTAGATTTAAAATCTAGATTTTGTTGAGAGAAAACATCTGTTTAAAAGTTTTTTTAATCTTTAAAATGTCTAAATTATTGGCTTCATGAGAATAAAAAGCTTCATAATTGAATTACAAGTCAAGAATAGTTTTTATATTTATACCAAAACCTTATTATTAAGTATTTTACTGGATGCTATTTAATGAATCACTAATTTATTTATTGTTCAAATTAAAATAAAAAATAAAAAATCTGAAATGTGTGGCATGGATTTTCCACTGTAGTATCATTTTCTTAAATTCCATTTTTTCCATTTTTATTTTCCTGAATATCTTTTTAGTCATATTTATTAATCCAAAACTTAACCAAACATGATGGGAATGAGGTCGACCTTTACTGTAACGCAACTGCAACAAATTTGAACATTAAATGGTTTAAAAAGGTGTTAAAAAGTGTTTCCAATTAGTTTTTCTAAGAATGAACTCAAAAAATGGATTATAGTTTAACTGAACACCAGAATATTTGTCAGATAAAAAACTTGCAAAAAGTAAAAATGTGTTTTATCTACTTAGGAGGCAAAAACAAACGGATGCAGTGGATTTTACTTAAGGGTATTAAACACAAATGCAGTTTAATCTTCAGATTTGTATTTGTTCAAATGTTTGACAACTAAGTGTTTTCCAATCCACTACTTTCTTTATGGTTTGTAGCACAAAATCGAAACAAAATGCATTAAAGCGTTTATACACTCAGGGTAAAAATGTTCTGAAGGTCATGAATTGGAAAACTGCTTTAACAACAAGCTGAAATAAATCAGAGCACAAGAGGAAAGGAAGAAAGAGGAAATACCTGAGAACAAACTTGGTGTTTTCAGTCTTTCCAGCTCCAGATTCACCAGAAACGATGATGGATTGACTCATCTTTAACACCTTCATGTCCCTGTAGGCTTTATCCGCTACCACAAACAAAATGGAGCTCTGATTATGTCATTTCCTACTGGCCATGCAAAATAATGCATTACTTCACTTATTAAACTGTAGTATAGAACATGTGTGTGTGTGAAGGCTTTCAAAATGCATCAGTCCTCCTTCCTGCCTGTTTCTGCTACCTGGACATTCAGCGTCGTCCTCATTGAGCAGGAAGTTCAACGTTTGCACAGCGTTTTTGCAAACATTAACCTGCACGGCGTCAGCCTGACAGGTGAGTCCTCACCTATAGCGTAGACGTGGGGCGGTAGAGTTCCCAGCGACTTTCCTTGGTACGACTTGATGGCGTCAGGCCCGTACAGTTTCGGTACGTCATAGTAAGGATTAACAGCTATCAGGATATTCGCCACGTACGTCTGCAGGAGAATCACGTGCACGGTCAGAGCCGCTGCAGATGCATTATTTAGATTCCTCAGCAAAAAACAATAACAGAGGTGAAAGAGAGAGCACCAAAAACGAGCAAGACACATCTTCTACCGGTTTTCATGTCTTGAATTTTTCATCTACCAGCTGTTTCTAATTTCCTAAGTGAGTCAGTGAGGTAAAGGCCGGGTTTCCCGGTCTGACCCGGGTCTGACCTCCGCCCGGTACCACCTGGAAGTTCTTCCCAAGGGAGTCAAGGACGGAGATCCTATCTCTCTGCTCTGCAACCTGCTACTTAATACAAGTCAATACTAACATTTCTGTACCATAATAACAACCTAAATGCATGTAAGGAGAAATTAGCTGGCATGATTTTCTTCTTGATCTCCTCTGAGTGCCAATAATCGGACCTTTTTCTGATCAGGGAACACTCTTCAGTGTGGACTCTTCCACTTATCAATATCAGTCAGAGGAGTGGAGAGATACAAACCTATTAAACTTATTTAATACCACATGTTTGTGATTTGTTCAGGCTGGGAGAAAGCGAGAGCAAGATGTCAACAGGAAGGTAACAGGAAGGCTAAAACAAGCTGCCTATCAATGATTTTAGCTTATTTTTGGTGATGAATATTCTGAATTCTGCTCTTATATTACAGAAAAATCAGCACCAGCAGATCAAACCTTTGGAAAATATTGCCACAGAATTCTGATCTATTAATTATTACAGTAAAATATTACATTTTCAAGGCTGTAAATAATAGACAGAAGTAAAAACATACATAGATGTGATCCTTAGTGTACCGAACTCTGACATTGTTGAGAAGCGTGGCTTCATTGAGGTACATGAGGGAACCTGAACGGAGAGAAAGAAAAGAACAGCTGAAGTCAAATTATAAAAGGAGAAAGTGAAACTTTTAAAAACTGGACACGTACAGTTGTCATCGACGTGTTTGTTGACATCATCCTCTGCTGGGAAGACTTGGTTCATAGGAGCCAGAAACGTCTGAAACATGAGCCACATCAGCGACGGTAACATTTACACCACGACATTTACAAGAAAAGAAACACAAGGCGTGTTTGGTTCAGTTATGCAAAGATTATTTACCCTTTATTAGCTGCTACACTGCAAAGACACAAAATATTATGAAGTATTTATGGTGCAGTTTCTAGTGCAAATACGTCAAACAAGTCAAAACTGATTTATAAGTAACTTTTCAGGAAGATAGACGAGTTTAAGTCAGTCAGAAAAAAATTACTAGTTCCACTGGCAGATTATTTAATATAAAATAAGAAAATTTTCCCGTGTTATTAGAAATATTTTAATAATATTAATGAATAATAACTTAAAACAAGCTGCTATATCTTGCTAAAATGTACTTGTAGGTTAGTTTTGTCTTATTTTAAGTGTAGTAAGATATTTGCAGAAACTAGACCAAAATACTTGGTAAGATTTAACATTTTTGCAGAGTAGGAAGCATTTTTAATGGGGCATAAAAGCCAGATGTGTGTGTTAAGCACAGAGAAGATCAAATCAATCCGGCATAAACGTGAAGGATTGATCAGGATTGATCAGGATTGATCAGGCTTATAGACGGCAGTCGTGATGTTGATGTGTTAGTTACTGCTGCTCCGGCTGCTCGTCTCTGAGTCAATGGAAACAAACTCAATGGAACGAGTCGGCTGTGAGAGAAACAAGGGGAGACATGGCAGCGTGATGAATAATTTGGAGGGAGAGCAACAGGATCTGAACACCTGACTGACCGGAGATGATCTGGGCCGGCCCAAGGCATGTGCAAGTGAAGCAGCTGCGTAGGAGCGCTACACCACCAGAGCGAAGAGCTAGCACGATTAAAATATCTGTGTTTTTGAATAATACGAAATAAATGCTATTACACATGAAAACAACTACATTATTTTTACAGTTGGTGCACATATAAAAGGTTTCTCTTCTAAATTCAAAGTTTAAATATTTAAGATAATATGGCACACTTTTATTGGCAGATTATTATGATTTTAACGTTTTTCCCATGTTTTCTACGTGAAATAAGCAGAACTTTTTCATCCATATTAATGAATTATTTCCTTCAAACAAGCTTCTATGTTGTGCTAAAAAGTAACTTATAAGTTATTATAGTGACTTATTTCAGGAAGGCCCGTCACGTTAACCAATCAAAAGTTATTGCAATAAACGATAATATTGTTATTTTGAGACCATTTTCATCAACTGATATAATGTCAATGGCACATTCTCAAAGATCAATAAACTTTAAGTTCTAATGAACATTTAACGCTAGAACTTGAAGACATTTTACTTATGCAAAATAAATAAACAAATCAACATAAATAAAATTGTCCTTAAAAAAATGGCCAGTTGAGACCAAAGAAAACTTTTGTCATCCAGTTTTTGGTAGAAAGAGAGAAAAAAGAAAAATTATTAATCATGCAAGGGGAAATTATTGAGTTTATTTTAATTTATTGAGCGATTAATTGATTTATTGCTTATTGTGACAATTATTCTGGGTATTTTGAAGTGAATGACGAGGCGTCTGGTGTTGATTTTAAAACGGGGGCCCGCATTATAGTTTGCTCAGGGAACTAAAATCGCTTTGTTCAGCCCTGATGAGGATGTCGCTGATAGGAACCAATAAAGCTGCTCTATTATTAATGGCGACAAATCAATCAAGACAAACATAAGTTTTACTCCTACAGTATATTTATGTTTCATAAACTCCATCATATTTAATGGCTGGCCTCCACATCTCCATATTAACGCTTGGCAGCGTGAACCCGGCCGGCTGCACAATGCTGCATGGTTTATTACCGCAGGGAGCCGGTGATCGTAAACAAGGGGAGCTTTGTGAGCCTCCTGGAGGATGTTGGCTCAAACACAGACGCGATAACGACTGCGTGAATAACCGCGAACCAATAAAACCCGACGCAGAAACACAGCCGCTAATGAGCCGGCTGACATGTTTCAGGGGATCAGGCTCTAAAACAAAGATGTTTTCAACTTCAGAGGGATTTTCTTTCATCACACAAACGAATATTAATGATCCTGAAAACATTCCAGCTCAGGAATTAGGAGCTGATTTCCGCATGCAGATGGTTTGCAAATGTATAATTTCCATAGGAGCAGGAAAAGTTCAGAGGAAGCAGTAAAGTCGAGGTGAATAATGCAGAGCAGTGTCCCTGGAAGTAATTAAACAAATTATCTGCAGTAAAATATGTAAATCCAGCTGTGAGAAAGGGATGGTGCTGTTGTGTTTCCACTTCCTGATCGTTGTCAGTTTTACGTAACTTAATGAAATAAAAATAGAAGTACTTTTATTTTAATTTTCAGTCATTTGGAAATGTATGACAATTAAAACACAGGAGTTTCCACTTGATTAGAATTTATTTATTATTTAAAATAACTGAATTAACATCTGGTAGAAAATAGAAATAAACTGTTTTTGAGGATATTCTGAATTATTGAGATATTTGTTGCATTGAAACCAACAAAATGCAGCCATTTTAGTAGATATGCAAACATAATGCATTTTATTTTTTCTTTTATGCATTTATTTATGGCTGCTGTACTTTTTGGATGTGCTGTTTTTATTGTACTGCAGTTTTTGCCCCAGCTTCCTAGACAAATGTCTCCTACAGGAAACGAATAAATGTTCTTATCTTATCTTATCTTCTGTGTTGTATGATAGCTGAACTGATTTAGCATAAAACTGTCGTGTGTTTGTAGAAAAGCTGCAACATAAAACGCTCTTATTTTAGGAATAGACACTGAATTTGTTGTTTTTCTGTGTAAACTGAACCTTACAGATTAAGAAAAAGCTCCTAGAAAAACATTAAGACAGAATTTCAAAAGATTTATGAAATTATTTAAAGAATAAGAGGCATCTAGTAGCTGCTGTAAACATCAGACGGCTGCAGGTTGTGGACCGGCAGTGACTCAGGTGCAACAGGTGGCCTTCACCTCCTAATGAGCTGCTCTCTCTCTCTCTCTCTCTCTCTCTTTCCTCTCTCTCTCTAGGCAACGCTATCAGCACACCTGCTGCTGCTCTTTACTTATTTATGTTTCTGTACATGTGGTCTCTCGTGTTTCTCCCATTATGCACATTGTTGTGCTGACGCCTTCCAGCCTGAAATCAGACTGGAAACTGGCTGAAGGAAAGTTACAGAAATATTGATTCACAGAATTTATTTTCCATGAATCGATGATTTTCAATGTAAATTTTCAAACTTTTCCAGCACTTTGGAGATTAAAACAATACAAATTAACTACAAAATAAATTATTATATGATGTAATTTCTTGTATTCTTGTAAAAGTATTATACATTCTATAGTACAGACAAGGTAAACCAAACAATGTCATATTTCATATAAGGAATAATAAATAATCATTACATTGAAACAATCTACGCAAACTATGTTATGGTTAAATTACATGCCACTACACAAATAAATGTTTTCTGTCATTTAGCAAATATAAATAATATTGGTTATTCTAACTGACCTAAAACAAGAAACAAAGTTTAGTTTGGTTTAAGTTCAGGTAGTGAGAACAAATAGTGTCAGCAGCTGCGACTCCAACACAAATGCACAAAAAAAACTTCGTCGGTATCGACTGATGTCGCGAAAACAATTCCGTTAAATTAAAAAAATCACATGTAAATAAATTTAATGTGATAATTCATAAAAAAAACCATGTCGCTCCATCATCATCTTATCATTTCCTGTCGTCATTTGTTGATCACATGACTTGTGTGATGCAAAAAAAGTCTTTCCATTCCAGTTTCGCAAAATACACAAATTTTAATACTACCGAAAACTTTTTTGACCGGCCATGTCTCCATCCATCCATCCATTTTCTTTACACCCTTGTTACTTGGTGGGGTCAGGAGAGATGCTGGTGCCTCTCCAGCTAACGTTCCGGGCGAGAGGCGGGGTCACCTGGACAGGTAGCCAGTCTGTCGCAGGGCAACACAGAGACACACAACCATGCACACACACACTCACACCTAGGGGCAATTTAGAGAGGCCAATTAACCTGACAGTCATGTTTTTGGACTGTGGGAGGAAACCGGAGTACCTGGAGAAAACCCACCATGCACAGGGAGAACATGGAGACTCCATGTAGAAAGACCGGGGCCGGGAATCGAACCCAGAACCTTCTTGCTGCAAGGCAACAGCTCTACCAACTGCGCCACTGTGCAGCCCTGCCATGTCTCCATTAATCACATGTACTTTTGTAATTACATCAATAGAATCTCAGCTTGTGTCTTTATTTGGTGTGTGAAAATATCTCGGTTCAACTGTTCCAAATTTAATCTTATAATCAAATGTCCGATTGCACTTTATTACAAAATTGTGCAGTTTGAATATCAGGCACTTTATACAGAAATTAAGCACTTTCCAAAACCTTGAAACGCCTCATTGAAAACCTTGAATTGACAGCGAAGTGGCGACACTTTTGAGACCAAAGCACAAAAATCTAACCGATGCACATCAACTTTCTCGCTGGATGTTCAGAGTGAATCTTGCTTGTATGCTGAGAGTCGCAGTTTGTGTGCAGCAGCAGATGACCCACCTTGCCCCTCTGGTTCAGCGGTTCTATGGTGAGCGCGTCGGCTCCTATGTCAACGATCATGCCCAGCTGGAACCCATCGGTGGGGTGGGGCGCCCACACTGGCTTCCCATCCTCCATGGCTTACCTCCGCTCACCGCTGCAGAGAGAGCGACAGGAACAGGAAGGTGGGTAACAAATAGAGGAAGAACCTGCTTTTGCAGAAATATGCAAAGTTTTTTGCCCCTGATTTGCATTTTTTACATCCGTTCATAAAACCAAACCTGATTCTCAGCTTTTAAAATTAACTAACTTCCAAATGCATCGTCAAACGCACAAAGAGCGCTTCAGTCTGTTATCAGAGCTGCAAAAACTCAGTCTTACCAAATACTTTTGGTCCAATTCCGAGTGCAAATATCTAAGAACTCTTGAAATAAGAAAAACAAACTTCTAAGTAACTTTTCAGGAAGATATAATATATATATATATATATATATATATATATAAAAATGGAAAAAATCAGCAGCAACAATCCAAAGTATGGCCTCTCTACTGTCCCGCCTTTGGCATCAAGAACCTGACTGTCGGGTTGATCCGGGGGCAGCAGTTCCTTCCCCAGCTCTCTCTCTATATATATATATATATATATATATATATATATATATATATATATGAGCTTGTTTTAAGTCAATAACTCCTTCATATTGGTGAAAATCTGCTATTTTCATTGGCAGATTATTTTATTTATAACAAAATATTTTTCCTATGTTATAAATAAAACAATCTGCCGGTGAAACTACCACATTTCATCAATATTAAGAAATTATTCAGCTAAAATAAGCTCCTATATCCCGTTTTGTCTCATTTCAACTATACTAAGATATTTGCACTAGAAATTAGACCAAAAATGCTTAGTAAGATTTTGTGTTTTTGCAGTGCAGTTAATAGTGTTACTCACCCAATTTCTTATCTAATATTAAACAGATTGTTATCAGCTTTTCATATGTTTCTAAATCACATTTTCTAACATCCTTTGACTGAAGACTGTTAGGTGAAACAGAGAAGCTGCATCAGAGTAGCTACTAGAACTCAATGATGTCAGCAGTGACATTTCCCAGTCCTTTGCATTAGTTGATTGGGACTGGACCAGCTGCTGCTGTCTGCTTTGCTTTCCGCTAACCTGTTATTCCCCTTCTGATCTTATAAGAGAGGATTTCCCAGTCCAATGTGACTGGAATACGCCCCGCAGGGTTCCTGCCATCACTCCAGGGGGTAGCATGACCTCAGGTGACCCCACATGAACATCCCAAATGAAGATTATCAGGAATAGTTAGACAGATTTAAATAGCTTTAAAACTATTAAAGTTACTGTTCGTTCTGTTTAAAGCTGATTTATTGCAAGGGTGACCAGAGTAACACATCTCTCCTCCAACTGGCTGCTTCCTGAATCTGGGCTTCATGGAGCACTGCTGCCTTTCGCTAGCATGTCAACTAACATTTACTCACTCCATTCACTGTGTTAGGTTTAGCTTTTATTTTTATTAAAATTAACTAATATGCTAATGTTTCCTAAAAATGCTAATATTAGCATAAAGGATAGCATGTTGACATACAGCCCAAAGCCTGTACTATACTCCATTCAGTATGCAAAAACAAACACAAACAATTATTAAGTAATAAGCCAATGTTAGCTAAAATGCTCTTAATTGCATATGGGTTATCACTAGCATGTTGACAAACATTTCTCATTTATTATTTTAGCTAATTATAGCAATGTTAACCAACACTGATGTAGATTTTAGCTAATTTTATATGAAACATGCCGTTTCTTAAATATGCTAATGTTAGCATAAAGCATATCATGTTGACATGTATGAACACTGCTGTTGTGTTCATAGTGGGCAGATTCAGCACATGCAGTGATGTGTAATGGTTAATATAAAAATCCTGTTTAAAAGGTGACATTTGTTGGCAGTTATATTCCAAGTGATGCTCTGTATGCTAACAGCAAAGCCTGTTGGATGGAGTAGATACTCTGCACAGATGTGAGAGCCAACGCCGATAAAGGTCGCAGATGGTTTTGGAAGCATTGCAATGAAAAAGAAAAATGGCGGTGAGGAAAATGTGACCAACAGCAACTGATTTTGCTGCATATTAATTTGCTGATGTTGTCATCACAGTGTTTGATGATGATACTGGCATAATTTCCATAATCATGTAAAAACGTTGCGTTCTTATTATGGCCGGGGCTTATAACGTCTTTTTAAAATGACTTTATACCATAACGACAATGTAAATGTTTGACATTTTTTCTGTGGATCGAGACTCCAAATTATTAATTTTGATTTTCATCAATGTTATTGATTCTCCTATCTTGCCAAAACGTTTTGTGCAAGTCAGTACACTTGAAATAAAACTATGATACTTGAACTAGAAATTAGACAAAAGTAGACTTTGTGCTTTTGCAGTGAGGGAAGATATTTCAGGACCAGCCACTGAACCCAAATAAGAACAATAAGGAAGTGAAAACTCTTTATGGTGGCTTATAAACGCTGATAGTGGAACAAATAAGAAAAGACAGGAAGCCAGCCATAAAAACAGTAAGAAATAAAACCCAAATCAGAAACCAACGTTGACAAAAAACCACACGGACCTCTAATTTTTTTTATATATATAAATAATTAGAACCGAATGTTTAAAGCAGTTAAATTGAAAACCACAGCCGAGTGGTTTATCCTCGCAGTCGTTCATCATCAGCCTTGAAGTGGCAGATCAAGGCTGTGAGGGGGAAGAGGAATGGAGTCACTGTTTTTGTTAGATGGATGATAACGACAGAATTATGCTAAAGTTCATAACCTTGATCTGAGTTTCTTTACGGTCAGGGCCGGCCCAAGACTTTTCAGGGCCCTGAGCAGATTTACATGGGGGGGCCCCTCAACCAACAACTCAACTAGGGTGCTTTATCATCCCTAAGCTACTTTATGTAACACACCTGCTACCATTAGCATAATTTGTAATTATCTTACATCATTCCAATGTTATCATGGCTGTTAACCTTACAGTAGGAGCAAACTAAAAGAAAAAATGGATTTTGAAATGCAGATTGGTATTTAAGTATGCCATTTTATTTTAACTATTTGAATGTAAAATCAGCTGAATGTTGGGAAGAGATTAACCTATTATTTATGTAACAACTATAAAAAATGATATAGAACTTTTTTTTTTATGTGAAATAGCTTTAATTTGTATATAGTTAGAGAGCCATGACTCTGGCTTGGTGCTCTGGGGGTCCCCCTGGTGGTGTGGAGGCCCTAAGCAGCCTCCCATCATATGCCTTGAGTTAATTTCCTTAGGACATAAACTGTCTGACTCCCAGTTTACGACAACAGCTTTTCAATGTTACTTTAACTCAAACTCTGGAGAATACATCCCAACTCCTCATCAAACCACGATCAGTTCATCACCCAGAAAAACTTTGACTCTGCAGCCTGAAATCCTCTTAGTATTTGACCCTAATCCAAACAGAGAGGTGATAGGCTTCAAGTTGGACCAAAGTCAGCCAGCCATCAGCGTAAGGAGCATGCAAATCAGAAGACAGCAAGTATGTAAGAGTCCACGGACACTAGCTCAGAGTTTGAAGCAGGACACGCTAAACACGCCTCTTGTTTCCTGCCACTTGTTTCCTGACTACAGCAGGCCAAAGGGAGAATGGAAAACTGGACAGCAGTGAATACTGGGAAAAAGCAAGGTTGCACTTTTTAAGTAGGTATAAAACACTGGGTTGAGATAAAGATTTGTATTATTGGAGAAGATTTAAAAGCACATTTCAAAAACTGGAAAGTTAAGCATACACACAAGAGACTCAACATTGAATGAAAGGATCTTGCTGCGTTGTTCTATCATGGAAGTAAGAACGCAAATTTACTTTTAAGACACAGTGAAACAGCTAAAGTCCGAGGAAATCATAATAAACAAACACTACGAATAGAAATTAAAATTTACATGACAAATCATTTAATTAAAGAAACCTGGGGGAGTTTCTGTTAAAGTTGGGTAAAATCCCGCGCGCTTACCGTTAAGTCTCGTTCAGATGGAGCCGTTTCGGTGCAGAGGGACCGGGACAACTTTCACGTCCCTCATACGGATCTGAAGTGCGGCGCAGGTCCAGGAGCCTCCGCGTTTCCTCGCGCTGCTGCGGCACAGGACGCACAGATGAAAGGCTGCGACAGAACGCTGTGCTCGCGCCCCCGGTGAGCGCACGTGACGTCATCCTGGAGGTGCGTTAAAGTGCTGCTCGTAAGATCCCATGTCAGGTAGATGTACTGACGCTTGAAAGGCGTGGAAAACGTGCGTTAAAGACAATAAAAGACTAACAAACTTTTGAATATTTCTCGTGGGAATATTGTGAATGTGTCTTATCTACGAAGCTTTTCTAATCGTTTCGTGTTTGTGGATTTAAAGTCTGCACAAAGTTTTCAAAGGGGCTGGAAATGTTTCTAACTGTAAATAAACAGCTTTGCTCCTGTGTAAATTCATATTCAAAAAGTTTGAATAATTTATTTCAGTTCACATGAGATAGAAGATGGATGTATTCAAGTTACTGTTAATTATGTCAAATTTCTGCTTACAGCGAATGAAAACATGACATTTAAGATCAAAATATTAATATCTATCTATCTATCTATCTATCTATCTATCTATCTATCTATCTATCTATCTATCTATCTATCTATCTATCTATCTATCTATCTATCTATCTATCTATCTATCTATCTATCTATGCTTATACATTCTCATTTTTCATTTCCTATTTATATTTTGTAGCTGTGTGTATATGTGTTTATTTTTTGTTGTGTCATTTTCAAAAACCATCAAAACAGATTTAATTTAAATCACTTTAGTTTTTCTGAAAAACGTTGCCTGCTTCATTCTTTAAAAAAATGATCATGACCCCATGAAACTATAATAATCAATTATTTATTTGAGTCGCACCAAAATATACCATAAATAAATAAACATTAAAATTCAGCTTGATTAAATTTCTTCCGTGTTGTGTTATTGATAAGAGACTTTAAAAATATGGCAGGAAAGTGGAGAGGCCTGGCTGCATAAATACTGGGCTGGACTTCACTGCAGCAAATAGCAGAGAGAGCCGATGACCACCGCAACTGCTGCCTTGAGAGTCATGAATATTTGAGAAGCAGGTAATGTAAAACTTTTGGGGGGAATTTTGAAGGAGACACTCAATCCTCATCTGAAACAGTGGCTGCCACGGGGTTTGTAAATCTAATTAGGACATCGGATACTCCCGCTCTGGACCGTATCTGATTACAGCATGTTCAGCAGTGGCTGGACTGTTTTTGATGCCGTTTTAATACCAGGTTGGTGACGTTAAGACGTCCTGGACGCAGCAGAAAAAACAAAAAACACCACAAAGAGATATGCAACGAAACGGTTCAAATACCACAACGTGCCAACACGTTGGATTGAGTTACTTCATGGACGCTGGCGCCCTCAAGTGGTCAAAGAGGTGAAAAAGCTGGAAAAAGGAAAATACAGGAGCAGGAAATTTAGGTTCTACCATCCATCCATTTTTTTGGCACCCTTGTCCCTCGGTTGGGTCGGGGGTTGCTGGTGCCTCTCCAGCTGGCGCCCCGACCGGGGGGCAGGGTCACCTGGACAGGTTGCCGGTCTGTCACAGGGCAACCCAGAGACACAACCACGCACACACACACACACTCACCCTCACACCTAGGGACAATTTGGAGAGGCCAATTAACCTGACAGTCATGTTTTTGGACTGTGGGAGGAAACCAGAGTACCTGGAGAAAACCCACCATGCACAGGGAGAACATGGAGACTCCATGCAGAAAGACCGGGAATCGAACCCAGAACCTTCTTGCTGCAAGGCAACAGTTCTACACACTGTGCCACTGTGCAGCCCCATTTAGGTTCTACAAATAAGTTAAATAATGATAAAACATAAAATCAGTGAATTGGAAAATCAACAAATTATTTCAAATGAGTTTATCTTTATGAACTGAATAACTAAAATTAGTCATTTATTCAGTTATTTTCTAATTTATGGAGCTTTAACTTCATTTCGGTTTTGTTTCAGCAGAAAATTACAACGGCAAGTTAGGGCCATTGCTGACAGAAATAGGAGGATGAACACATTTCCACCAGAAAACCTGCAAATGTATGAGTTTTAAAAGTTGAACAGATTAATGATTAATGTCAAAGTTTCTGAGTTTTTGGCAGCAATTGAATCTTCCTCTTGTTTTCTGTCTAGAATATCCCTCATATACCACCTCAGTAAAAAGATGAACAAGATTTTAATGTTTCTTTCTGGAGAATGTATAACCGGTTTATTAAAGATAGCAGCTTTATCACCAGATGTTTAGCTAAAATACAATGATGCACCATTTTCTTGAAATAGGCGCTAAATGAGCACAGAAAACTATAAAAATATCTTAATTTCTTAACAGAACTTAAGCCTCTAAACAAAGCCATGCTTAAAATATTATGAATTATACACATTATAACTGCAAAGATCTAAATGAATAATTAAAAAGCGTAGAATGAGTGATCCAGCTGAGTGTGTGTATTTAAACTCACATCCATCACTGGCTGCTTTCTCAGCCAATTATCTGCAGGGGCCCCAACTGCTTCAGGACGTTATCTCTGAACTGTTTATAAATGTGCTATCACACACACACACTCTCTCTCTCACACACTTACTTTCACACACACACACACACACACATCCGAGGAGGAACATGAAAACTTTTCAGCAGGACGCCCAGAAATCAAAGCTCCTGCAGATCTCTGGACGCTGGAATCGCCGGTCTGGTCTGGAAAACACTCGTCAAGGTGAGCGTCAGATTATCCGAAGGTTTTAATCTTAGACTGTGAAATATTCCTAAAAAGGTTTTCATAAAATAAATCATATGTTTTGTTTATGTGGACCTTATGAAGGAACGAATGTTGCTGAAAACTGCATTAACACAAACTTTCACCAAGCATTCTAGTGCAAGAGAGGAATTAAAACAAAACTAACTCACAAATCATTTTTCCAGCAAGATACAAGAGCTTGTTTTACTCAATAATACCTTAAAATTGATGAAAAAGTTCTAGTTCCACTTGTGGATTTCATTTACAACACGGGGAAAAATGTCTGGTTGTGACGTTTTAAAATTTATATTAAAAACAAGCTTTATATCTTACTGAAAATGAACTTGTAGGTTATTTTAGTTTTAATTCAGGTGTTCTAAGGTATTTACACTAGAAAACCCAAACTTCTCAGCAGGATTTTGTGTTTTTGCAGTGAATCTAAACGTCACTTCAGCTCTGAACCAGTTTTCATCCTCATATTTTCTAATCTTTTCTGCCTCTCCAGTAAACACACCATCCAGTCCATGTGGAAAAATGGCACGATGGAAACTTTTACTCCATATGACTCTGACATCTGTGATGATGACGAGTTTATTACAAGTGCAGCTATTACATGGACAACAAGTGGCAGAAGACTCCTGTACAATTCAGATCCTGGTCCCTGGACTCAAAGGCAAATGATCCACACTGAGCATAATCTGCTTTTCTCAGCACAGCAATCATATTAAAGGTGAAATATGTCTGACGGGATTTTCTGCTGCTGCAGGAGAACCAGGAGAAAAAGGACAAAAAGGAACGGCTGGCAGACCAGGACGAGTCGGCCCTCCAGGAGAGAACGGTAAACCTTCATGCTGCACTGCAAAAACACCAAACTTAGTCCAGTTTCTAGTGCAAACGTCTTAGTTCACTTCAAATAAGGCAAAACTAACATGCAAATAACTTTTCAGGAAGAAATATGAGCTTGTTTTCAGTAAAGAAAAAATACTTGTCACATTAGCAGATTCTGTCACTTATAAGATGTTTTCCTCACGTTGCAAGTGAAATGAAACTTGTACTTTTTCATCAGTATTAAGGAATTATTAAGTTAAAAGAAGCTCCTAAAAAGTTACTTGTATGTTAGTTTTGTCTCATTTCAAGTGTACCAAGATATTTGCACTAGAAACTAGACAAAACTATTTGGTAAGAGTTTGTGTTTTTGCAGCGTTCTCCTGAATATTTGTTTGTTTGCCTGAAGCCTCTTTTCTATATTGTAAGACTCGCAGCAGTTACCGGGGCAAAGATCACATTTCTTGTGCTGATAATGTGAAGTTAAGTTGCGTCCAGGCCAGCCACACATCTCCATGTGTTTACATTTGGGTGAAAAGTTGGAGGAGGAACGGTTTTAGGAATGCAGGGTTACTGCAAGACTTTACTGCAGAGATTAATACAGCATGAAGGATGTTTCCAGATTGGATCACTGTATTCTGATGTAGGTGTTTACAGAAAGTATGTAAAAGCAGAACTTTAATCCAGAATCAGATACATTTTATTTTTAAGTTTGGAATGTGTTTATAATGTGCTGCTTTTTCAGGGGGACCTGGGCTTAAAGGGCAGAAAGGAATTATGGGACATCACGGAAAATTTGGCCCAAGCGGAATAAAAGGTACATGCTGGTCAAAAGTACCTGTGTATATATATATATATATATATATATATATATATATATATATATATATATATATATATATTTTTTTTTTTTTTTCTTCTCTGACAAATATGGTTTAGATTGTGGTCATCCAGAATGCTAACGTTAGCGCCGTTAGCTCTTCTTCTAAAACCAGTCTGGGTTTATTTTGCCTAACTGCGTCCAAGTTTCAGTTGTCTTGTTTTGTGAAACTTGAGGAATCTGGACGCAGTAATCCATCTTCATTTATTCCTCCCACTGCCCGACCAGCAGTCCCATCTGGGAACCATTTCCCACCCACATGGGCTCGTCTGCAGGCTTCCCAACGATCCCGTGTCTTTACTGAATATCACTTTGATGCCTTGAGATGTTGTCATTTGAACAAGATGCCGATTTTTTTTTGGTCGACACATAAGTGGGCAGAGAATTAGTCTAAAAAGATTCACAAAACGTGCAAATATCTCTTTGTATGCATAAAATAAGATCAACAAGTGTACAATAAGATTTCTAAGTATATTTGTAAGTGTAAGAACTTTTGTTTTGTTTGATTTTAAAATTACTTATACAATGGATTTTCTTCTCTAAAAAGTGTTTTTGGGCTGAAGTTCATCTTATGGACTTATTTACATTAATTTAACTTAATTATTTTGCTTTTGCTATGCCAACTTACTTTTTTGTGTTCATTTAACTCAAAATTTACATTTACACTCTAAAAAAATAGTTGAACCAACTTAATTGAATTGCTTCCATAGGTAACAAGCAATTCAATTAAGTTTATCCAACTTAATTTATTAAGTTTAACCAATTCAATATATTCTAATCATCCAACTCAATTTGTTAATTTTATTTAACAAATTTATTAAGTATGTTTAAGATAACAGATTTAAGTCACTCTTACTCAAATCATTTATTTTCTTCTTATAAACATTTAAAATATCTTTGTCTTAATTCTACAGAAAGTCAACTCAAACTTTTAAGTAGTTCCAAACTAAATATTTTGTTTGCAGCCTAAAACTCTTTTTACAGTGTCCTTTAAATATACTCTAATTTAAATTTAAATTTAAAAGTTACAAATCGTTTCCTTAAAGGATCTTTTTACTTTGACTTTACTTGAAATAATTAAGTTCAATACCATATTTGTATCCCACGTCTGACCATGACTCAAGATGACCAGGGACAGATTCCCCAGTAAGCCACTGTGGCTCTGTGGGTAAAGTAGTCATCTTGTGATCGGAAGGTTGTAGGTTCGATTCCAGTTCCCTCCTGCCGATATGGATATTGGTGTGTGAATGTGACTGGAAAAGTGCTGTGTAAGTTCAGTTTATTTACCATTTTTTTTTAAGTAAACTAAATGATTTGAGTAAGACTGACTTAAATCTGTTATCTTAAACATACTTAATAAATTTGTTTAAAAAAGTAACAAATTGAGTTGGATGATTAGAATGTATTGAATTGGTTAAACTTAAATTAAGCTGGATAAACTTAATTGAATTGCTTGTTACCCATAGAAGCAATTCAATTAAGTTGGTTCAACTTTTTCTTTTTATAGTGTAGTTAGGGAGAGCAACCAAACACGCAAATAGCAAAAATGCATGAATCCTTCAAACCCTAGCCAGAGGTCAGCCGTAGTTTTTGTTTTATTATTCCACCAATGGAAAACAAAGCTTTAACTGCATCTCTGAACATCTGAAATTAAAATGACATTTACTGACAAAAAAACAAAAGTATGTCAAGCAATAACCTTTCAAGAAAATATTAGTTTTGAATGAATTTTCCTTTTTTTTCTCAGGGGTCAAAGGTGACATGGGCGACCCAGGACCAATAGGCCCTAAAGGAGAGCCAGGTTAGACATAAAGCTTCTTTATTCAGTTTAACAACTTGTAAAGTGGCAGAGTGGTAATCCGTCACACCTTACCAGGCGTTCCATGTGAGTGCGCATCGATGAGGAAGATGATTGGAGAAATGGACATCGTCGTGGCCCAGCTGTCCTCAGAACTGAGCTTTATTAAAAATGGTATACTCTAAACATTCTACTCTAACATTCAGCAAAACTTTCTCTGAAAAGAATCATTATTATGCAATAACTGTTCATCCCAATGTAATTGGTGTGCAAGTCAATAAGAAATTTATAGAAAATCAAGTGGTCATTTCACAGCACTGCCCTCCCCTGCAGCTGTTGCAGGCATAAAAGAGACAGACAGTAAGGTCTATCTGTTGGTGAAGGAGGCGAAGCGCTACGCCGACGCCGAGGCTTTCTGCCAGGCGAGGGGGGGGCACCTGGCCATGCCGAAGGACGACGGAGCCAACGCGGCCATCGCCGGCTACATAACCGAGGCGGGCCTGAGCAGAGTCTACATCGGCGTTCACGACCTGGACCAGGAAGGGCTTTTCACCTACGTGGACCGCTCCCCGATGAGCACCTTCAGCAGGTGGAGGCAAGGGGAGCCCAACAACGCCTACGACGACGAGGACTGCACGGAGATGGTGGCGTCCGGGGAGTGGACCGACGTGGCCTGCCACCCCACCATGTTCTTCATCTGTGAATTTAACAAAGACTCTGTGTGAGAACGGGGATAAAACCACGACTAGGGCTGGAGCCTTTAACTGGTCATGATTAATCGATAGTTGAAATAATCTTCAACTAATTCAGAAATTGATTAATCATTAACGGGAGTACACAGATTTTAAAAAAGGTTTGCTAGTAGAAAAACTTACTCAAAGATGTAATTAAGCCAAAACTAAACAAAAATATTTTGCATTTAAGATAAAAAGTAAGCATTTGTGTATAAATCTAAAAAAAACTACCTCCTATAAAGAACATTTTCTTACCTAATTATTAATTATTTCATCCAAAAATAAATAAACCTTACATCGTTTTGATGTTAAGTTATAAATAAAGGTCTTGGCTTTTCACATGTTGACGTTAGACGTATTTTTTACAGTGCAAAAACACAAAATCTTACCAAGAATTTTAGTCCAGTTTTTAGTGAAAATACCTTAGTTGCAAAATGACATAAAATAACTTTTTAGCAAGATATAAGTTTGTTTAGGTCAGTAATTCTTGAATATTGATAAAAAGTACTAGTTCTATTTTTTTTACTTATAATAAAAATATCTGGTTATAAGTAAAAAAATGAACTAGATGTTTTAATCAAAACTCATAAATTATTGACTTAAAACAAGCTCCTATATTTTACTGAAAATTTACATGTAAGTTTGTTTTGTTTTATTTCAAATGCACTAAGATATTAGCACCAGAAAGATTTTTGGTAAGATTTTGTGTTTTTGCAGTGCAGCTGCAGACGCTTCCTTTGCTACGAATGATTAGGCTGTTTGCATTTTAGGCAATAAAATGCTTATTTTGTTGCTTAAAATTTGAATTATTTATTTAAATTTTTAATGTATTTATGAAAAAAGGCTTAAGTGAAAAATCTGCAGAAAGTACCATTTTTAATCAGACAGTCAGAATCACTGGTGGAATAATTGATTACTAAAATAATCGTTAGTTGCAGCCGTGCACGCGCCTCAATGCGCTGCTTGAGATCAGTCTTCATGTAAACATTAAGGAAACGACTTGCAACATGTACAAACAAGAGGATGTTCCGTTTGATTGTGGATCTAATAAGCGATTTATGTCTGAGCTTGCAGGATCCTGAGTTTGTTTTAAATTCTTCTTATTCAAATCATATCCGCACTACCACATTCTGTTTCTCTCCCATCTGCATATTGAGCTTTTATGGTATGCAAATATCCATGTAAGAGTCTCATTGACAAACAGGACAAATAAGCAGTGGGCTATAGATTGTGTGGAAAAATATCCAATTAAAAAACACATCCAGTTTCTGCTTGAGTGCTTTTAATCAAACAGATAGAGTGCAGCATGCTTTCTGCGTTTATATTCAACACGATAAGAAATGTGCAGGTTTTTGTACAATAAACAGTGATGGATACACAAGAAAGAGGACATTATTTCCTACTGCTGAGCTGGCTGGTTTGATTCAATGCAGCAATGCTGCAGCTGGGAAAAACCCTGAGACTGAAGGAGAGGAGAAAACCTGCAGAGATACTTTTGACAGAAGATAATTTCACTTCTTTAACATTTTTGAAGGCAAAATGTTTACTGAAACAACATCGGTGCACACAAACAAAACGATAATATTCCCCATATTCAATTCTAAAATCAAATCAAAATCATCTCAAAGGTCAAGTTGATCAAGGTGCTGCACTGATAAACTGCAAAAACAACATTTTACCAAGTATTTTATCTTGAAATAAGACAAACTGCTTTTCAGAAAAATATAGGAGCTTCATATTGATGAAAAAGTTCTAGTGGGAGATTATTTCAGAGATCATGGGAAAATGTTTTGTTGTAAGTGAAATAATCTGCTAATGGGACAAGAAGTTTTTACATCAATATTAAGAAATGATTGGATTAAAACAAACTCCTCTCTGGCTGAAACGTTACTTATAAGTTAGTTTTGTTTTATTTCAAGTGGATTTTGCACAAGAAACTAGGAGTGGATGACTAAAGACAATCATATTTATTTCTCAAGGTTTTAAAAATTACTGTGTGAAAACTGAATTTGTTTTATGTCGTACTGTTCCTACCTGCTGGAGCCTCCTCTGCCCCTCCCCCACATGTTGCCGTGTGTTGTAGTTTGTAGTCTGGCTGAGAGAAGTCAACTATACATTCCCCCTGGTTTACAAAACAGAAAAATTTGGCCACTTGAAAACATTTCCAGTATAAATTTGACAAAAACTTGAACATTGTTTATCTGGGCTGCTCTTTGTCTCAAACTCAGTTGGTTGTTACAATTTTATTCGTCTATAAATCGAACATCAGTCATCCGCTACACCGGGAGGTAATTCCCACTCTGACCTGTAGGGGGCTGCAGTTTGTTTTCCAAACAGATGTTTCTGTAGACTCTGTCCTGAATAACAATCTTACTTTAGATTTGTTTTTTAGCTTTGCGTTTTACCTAAAGTTGCCTTCCACAACCTGCCAGCTATTGTTTTTAAGATATGCATCCCAGCTGAGATGATATCCTAATTTGTGGCTCTCTAGGAAAAGGAGTTTGAATATGCATGATGCACGTCTTCAAATAAAACACACCAGCAGTCCCTTAAGAAATGAATAATTAATGCCGAGATGAATTATGCAGCCGCATGACCAGGAGTTGTCTAGCATAAACCAATTAAGTGTCATGGTTGGTTCAATCTCTGGTTACCTTTGCAGAAATGAGAATAAACTGTTTGGAGGGTTGGTGAAACTGTGGAAGAGTAAACAATGGAAAACTTAGTTGCACAAACAGAAGTAAGAGTTAAGTGGTTATGTGATTTTTATTTTTAAAAATTGAGTATTAAATACATTATATTGAGGATTCAGCATCAGTTTTTTTTGTTTTTACAAGCACTGCTAATCCACCTCATTTGCTTTTGCAGCTCTTCTTTAAATCTCTGATCATTTGGTTAGAAAGTCGGGCAGAGAGTTTTTAGATAAAGTCTTTCTCATCATGACAGACGGAAGAGATGGTTTGAATTTCCTCCAAATACTTAATCATGTCCAAACTCATCAATACTTAAACATTTCTTGACTTTATCTGGTTCAGCTGTGGCTATTTTTGATGGAAAAATACGCAGGACAGCCGTTTACAATCAATTTCCTCTTGCTGCGGTATAGCATGTCAATGTTAATGTTAAATTTATTTTTATAGCACATTTTCAACAAACTGCACAAAGTGCTTCACAAGTCAAATGCAAACAAGGAATACGGTTCAGTTTTGTAACATATAACATGAAAGAAAAAGTAAATTAAAAAACATTTTTCATTAAATAATCCACATCTAAATTGAGAATCCAGTTTTGATGACAAAAAGTTTAAAATATACTTTATTTTTTATGTTTTTCATGTCTTTATATTGTATGGGTATCTTTATTTTAATCAGAGGCCTTTTCAGATTCGTTGTAAGCCTGACTGCTACTGCATCAAAACATACAAAAACGCTGACTCTTGTTGCCATGGATACAGCTTTTGTTCTCTAGACGACGCAGGTTAACTGGCAACGATCAAGAGGAAGCCCACAAGAAAACAGACGGAGGATAAGTTTCAAGATGACGCCCCTCCCCTGTGGTTGAATTGTTCCCCATATTACCATCTCACAGATCCAGTTACGGCTCCTGTGGCTCACGGCATCCCGGATCCACGTAGACCAGACTGGACCGCCTGCAGGTAAACATGGCGGTGAACCCACGGATAACTGCGGTTCTTCCTCCGGCCAAAACCGTCACCGTCTACCGGAACGGAGACGCTTTCTATCCCGGGAAAAAAGTAGTGCTGAATCCCCGGCATCTGTCAACTTTCGACAACTTTATGAACACTTTAACCAGACACATGGAGGCTCCGTTCGGCGCCGTCAGGAGGCTGTACACACCCACGGGGGGCCACAGTGTGCAGGAGCTGGCTCAGCTGCAGCATGGGGGCTCCTATGTTGCAGCGGGGAATGAACCCTTCAAGGTCCTGAAGTAAGTAAACTGGGATTCAATCAGAATAACCAGAATGGTAACTAGTTACTTTTAGCTTTTTAGATTTATATAAGGAGCAAATTCCCACCAAATTTTTTTCCAAAAGTCAAAAATTTCTGAGTTTTCAAACTCAGAAATTTCCATGTTTTTTTTCTAGAAATTTTATGGGGTTTTTTCTACCAAGTTTTCTCCTTTTCTAACTCAGAAATGTTTTGAAAAAACAAAAGCAATAACAAAAAACTATAAATTTCAGAGATTCATTTCAAAATGTAATTGCTTTTCTGGCAACTTTTCACTTTTTCAAATTCCATAAAATTTTTGAGATTAATTAAAAAAAATCTGATTTTTTTTCTAACAAATTTTAGACTTTTCAGACTCAGAAATCTCCTAGTTTTTATCTTTTTTTTTTTAGAGATTAATTCACACACCTGCAGTTCAGAATACACAACTCCAGAAAGTAACGTTTAGCATTATTATTATTAGCTATTTTTAAAAGCGATTTAATAGCAAATTACATTAATCATTAATGTAATTTCATGTTGGATGCCTGGTTTCAGTCACAATATTTGTATTTTTCCCCAGTTACTGTGGAACAGCCACCATAAACCCGCAGAAAAGGAAAAATACTATGGTAAGAACAAATGTTACACTTCTGTTCAGTTGAATGATCACGCTGTATCATCACGTAAAACAGTTTTCATAAAGCCTCTGCCGTATGTTGAAATATTACAATCAAATTAAATGTTGAATAAATGCATGTGGACAAATAAGTTTAAGTATTTTTAGTGTGTTATGTTGGACAGCTTGGTGGTGGACAGACTGGTTTTAATGTAACAATGAGGTTTGACAGATATAGTAGTTTTGTATTCCTTCAACTCATTTACATTAAACCTGCACAAAGATGAGAAAAAAGCAACTTGTTGTGTTTACATAAAAAGAAATTGTAGTGTTTTGTCTTGAATGAACCTAAAAAAATAGGATATTTCATTATTTTTTTGCACAGATTAAACCTGTACCTCACACCAGGGTAGTTGCATCATCTCGCTGGAGGAAAACCAAGGATGGAACTTGCACAATATAGTGAGTATTGATGTGATTACTGGTTCCAGAGTCCTCCCAGTACGGTGACTGGTAACGTATTTCAGGGGTTTTTGTTTCACAGCGTCTTCAGCAACGGAGAGCTGCGGATTCCTCCGGCTCGGGTCCGGATCCCAAAGCACACTCTTAAAAGCTGGGACCGTGTTTTAACCTTGGTGACGCACAAAGTGGAGCTTCGCACCGGGGCTGTTTACAAGTAAAATCAATCATCTCTGTGACTTAGATGAGTGTGAAGAGAGACAAGAAACACATTTTCTTTTTTGTTGTTGTTACTGCATTATGAATTTTGTTCTATTAAAAAAATGACTGAAGTGCTGAACGTGTTGCTGCAACACAATTTGAAGCCACTCAGCAGACGTTTCTGTAAGCTCAGTGAAGCTCACTTGATAATTTCTCAGTTTTAGCTTTTCTACATTTTTCTGTTTTATTGATTCAAACAAAAACAAGCTTCCATGTGCTTTGGTGACAGCAAAAAAGGTGTAAAACATTTGATTAAATACATCTGATGATACTTCTCTGGCTCTTTTCTTTACATACCTGAGTTTACTCATATTTCTTCCATAAAGGCGTTTATACCTTTTGCAAAAAGATTGGAGTGACAACCTTGTATGGATTTGAAAACAAAAAGAAAATAATTGACAATTAAACACCAGGAGTCTTAGAAGACAACCAGAGTAAACAGAGCAGGGTTGTAAGGTTCAGATTTAATACTTTTTGCTTCACAAATCTCTCCAGGCTGTGATTATTTATATTGTTAGTGTACCTCTTCCTCTTTTTTCCTTCCACTTAACTTTTCATTAAAAGGCTTGGATCAGATTTGGTGACTCATGTTTGAGTCACTAAAATAAGAATGACTGCCTTTTAAATTGGAAAAATGAGTCAAGCAGTGTCTTATTGCTGCACCTGAATGTTAAAACTGGTGTGATTTGTGGCATATGATTTATTTTTAAACTTTCCAGGCTTTGCCGGTTAGATGGTCGTCCTGTCAACGGATCTTCTGAACTGGAGAACAACCAGCATTATGTTGCTGCTGGACCTGAAAAGTTCAAACCTCTCCCATATGAACGGTGAGTTCTCTGCTGAGATGTAGTGAAGAAAAATGATTCAACTGAATCGTCATGAGTTCGTGTTTTTGCAGTGTATGAAATAATTTACATTTATAAGAGCCTGAAATAGTCAGATTCTGATTTCGTGGTGCAGCTCCAGTCTTTTGCCAACAAATTGATAGAGGTTGTTTTTCCACGACTGTGTCTGAACAAAAGAACAACAAAATAAAAAAACCAGCATAACTAGATTATAGATTTGTTGTGAAAAGAAGAAAGTAACGCTTTTCCTTTTGCCCCTGCAGCAAAGCTCTCCTGCTATCTGCTCGAAACAAAAGACCTGTAAATAATACGGTGAGTACTCCCACTTCAAAGTCGGCTCCAGTTTGCCGTCAGGTTGTTCGCTTTCTCATAAAACGTGAAGCTGATACAGTCTCCCCCCCCACACGTCCGCCTGCAGTTTACTGCTGCAACACCTTGGTGAAATCACAACCCTTTGCACACAAAGCATTTCAATTAACATTTCCCACTTGTGCGCGGCTTCTTGTGGGGGCGCGATTCGTTATGAAACAGAACTATCATCAATCACTGTCTGCAGAAAGCATCGAGTTACCATCGCTTTGCACTTTGATGGGTGATCCCCAAAAGAGACAGCAGGCTGGTCCACTTGATCAAGTGCGCTGAGTCTCGGATCATGCTGCATGCAGCCGTGGGACTTTGCTTGCTGGGGGGGAGAAAAAAAAATCCCATTGGAAACCAGAACCAGGACAATTTGTTTTGTGATTAAGTAGGCAGTGAAATGTTTTGAATCCATATGAGGGTTTGCTCTGCTGTGGGCCAGAAAAGAACACCAAATCAGATGGCGAAGATGAAAACATGCCCAGTCAGCAGGTTTCGGCGCACAAGGCCCCTCCTTCCGGTGAGAGACGCATCTGACATCTGATTTTTCTAACCATGAAAGATGGCAAGGCTGTTGCAGGTGCCAATTTTATTAGATGGAGAAAAATCCCCCCTGCCCTTGTCTGTAGCAGGACCTTCTGTTGAATGGCTTTCTGTTCAGATGTATGGATTGATATTAGCGGCGTATTAGAATGAGCTGAAGTGTAGACGCTGTAGTAAGATCTCTTCATCACGTTAGCAACCGACCAAGCAGAAAATAATCAATGAAAACAACTTTGTCATCAAAATAAACTCAGAAAATAACCCAGAGCTCAAAGGGAAGTTGTTGCTGTTTCACTTGTTGCCAGTAGGTGGAGACAGAGACAGATCCATGGCTGTGATTTCACTGGAGCAACACTCAGCAGGCCTGGTGCGGCTGCGTTCCCCTTCTCTCCTCTCTGTGTCTCATGAATCTGCAAGCTTGAGCTGCTGGGTTAATAAGAATCTTCCATAGGGGAAAAATGCATGCAGCAAAAATGACTTGCTCGCCCCTGATCTGTCACTTGTTTAGCTTGCTGATTACACAGCCCTTTATAGGGTCACATCCATCGTTAATTTCACTTTGACCTCACAAAACAACAGCAGTCTGGCTGGAAATGCCAGTAAAAGCATCCCTTAAACACGCTCACTGGGGCTGTGTTAAATGTAACCTTGCAGCCTGACGGCACAGAGACGCCGTCTGTCCTGCTCTGACCGTCTCTCTGCAGGAATGATGGGCGTTTGGTGGAACGTTAATTTTCAAAAGGCCAACATGTTTCACTTGACGTGAATGAGTGGAGATGTGAAGTACAGAAAAGAGATAAATGCAGATGGAGGGCAGAGAATAGCATCAGGTGTTTAACCTATTGATCAGGCTTTGCTTTAAAACTGATGTCAAATGGCTCACGGATAGTAAGTTGTCCAATCACAATAGATTTTCGCAGTAATTATTAGAATAAACAATAATATTATCGTTTTGAGATCATTTTAAGTACTATATTGATAATGGAATAATAATGCAAGTTTGTCATCTCAAAAACTATTTAATTTAGGAAGGAATACATAACACTGCATCTGGAAGATTTTCAAAATATTCAAAATAAAACACAATACTAAGAGTTTCCCTTTTTGAATTGTAAAAATCACTGAAAATGTATTTCATCACTTTGTTTTTCTCTTGATAGCTTTCAAATAATAATAATTGTAGAAAAATATGTAAAAACAGTTTGAAAATGATTTAAAAAAATGGAAATTAAAAACCTAAACCAACCAAAAGCATTAATAAAATGAGTTGGCTGTAAATAAAAAACTCATCAGATTTGAAATTATTGAGCTCATTTCAGTTGATAGTTTATGCAATGGCAGCAGCTCACTGCGTTTATGTAGACGTGGTGAAGAGACTAAATGCTGAAGTTCAAAGTGAACATCGATTTCAGGGACAGGTGGGAAGCTGATCCACTGGAAACTTCTCACTAACTCATCTCAGATTTGCAGAGAATGGTCTGAAAAGAGAGAAAATCCAGTGAACAGTTGTGCAGAAACCAATGCCTTGTTGATGTCAGAGGAGAACGTGGAGATAAATTTCTGAATGTACAACAGGCTGAACCTTCAAGCAGGTGGGCTACAACAGCAGAAAACCACACCGAGCGCCACTCCTGTCAGCCAGATGCATTAAGCTAAAGCTAGCAAGCGCACAAACCAACCAGAACTGGACAGTAAGAGACTCAAACATCTGACATCAGTTCAACATTCAGACGGGAAGGTCAACATTTGGGATAAACATCATGGAAGTACGGATCCCTCCTGTTCAGGCGGTAGTGATGATGTCACTCTTTGCCCTTTAGGACCAACTAAGCACAGTTTAAACATCAAACACCCGAGTGTTGCTGGTTCCCAGGAGAGTCTTCCCATCTTCTGATGCTTCATACGAAGCTCAAACTATGACAATGAATTTGCTGAACTCCACTGTCACCAAAACTCAATCCAATAGAGCAGCGATCCCCAAACTACGGCCCCGGACCAGAGAGCATTCAGATTTTTTTTCATATATTGTACTTTCGTGGGGCTGCACAGTGGTGCAGTTGGTAGAGCTATTGCCTAGCAGCAAGAAGGTTCTGGGTTCAATTCCCGGCCTGGGGTCTTTCTGCATGGAGTTTGCATGTTCTCCCTGTGCATGTGTGGGTTTTCTCTGGGTTCTCCAGTTTCCTCCCACAGTCCACAAACATGACTGTCAGGTTAATTGGTCTCTCCAAATTGCCCTTAGGTGTGAGTGTGTGTGTGCATGGTTGTGTGTCTCTGTGTTGCCCTGTGACAGACTGGCGACCTGTCCAGGGTGACCCCGCCCCTCGCCCGGAACGCCAGCTGGAGATGTACCAGTAACCCTCCTGACCCCACTGAGGGACAAGGGTGAAAGAAAATGGATGGATTTTCTGGTTTATATGTGGATTTTTCTTCAACCACCAGGGGGCTCTTTAGCAGGAAGTGTGTCCTGTGAACTGTGGGTGTTTTGTCTTGCATGGCGCATTGCTGCCACCTGTTGGACTTTTAGGGAACTGCTTGACTTTTATGTTATTTAATCAGTACGGTTGTTTGCTAGCGGTAGAGCAGATGAACACACGTGTTTGTTATGAACGCCGCATTCCAGGTTTCCCTCAATGAAATATAAATGAAATATATACTAGTATATACCAGTCAGTCCCAGTGACCGTTTCACTAACGGTTTTTGCCCATGTGCTTTCTGGGTAAAATTAAATCGAGAAACGCACCCTCACCCCCCGTCAACAATTCCCGGCAGCGCAGGTGATAACCGTGTAGCACTTTTTCTGTTACAAACTGACTCCGGCCCCCACCAGAGAAGGGAAAGGTTATGTGGCCCTCACAGGAAAAAGTTTGGGGACCCCTGCAATAGAGCAACGTTGGGATGTGACCAACAGGAGATTCTTATCATGGTGTTCAGACAACTCTGACACCTGGTCGGATCTACGCCACCAAGAATTACTGCTGGACTGTTTTGTTGTCAACTTACCAGTCAGAAACTACTTGCTGCATTCTTGTTAGTTGTGCAGGAGGCTCTACTTCTGCTTTTCAAAGATGTACAGTTGTATAATTGCAGCCTTTTGTATAAAGTATTAGTGCAAACATTGAGTTGTGGGGAGCAGCGGGGGCGTGGCCTGTAGCAGATGGCTCATTGTGAACACTATGCAGAACTGAGGTGAAAAACGTAAAGAACATGTTTTGTAGACGTATCACAGCTTGTTTAAAGGAACATAACAGGTCGCCTTTAAATCTAACTCTGGCTAGAAAGCCGGGCCGAGAGACGTGGGAGTCATGGGTATAATCCTTGCCCATTACTTCATGCAGTAGTAATCATAATGCACCTGAAGCATGTTGTAAAAATAATCCGCAGAGGTTTCCTGACTGGACTGTCCAGACTTTCTGTCATCGGCGACACTTTACTGCTGCTTCCCTTTCCTCGGCTCCTGGCGGATGATGTCAGCGGTGAAGGGAAGCAGCGCAGCCCTGAGGGAAGCGGTGCCTCCTCGCTGCTGCCAGCATGTCTGCTAACTGTGAAGCAGCCCTGGGAGTGGCTCCCACCGATCCCACAGCCGGTCGGCCCGGTTGTTTGGGACCTCCGTTATCCCCCGGCTATCAGATCACCCTGTCCTCTCGTTGACTCCTGTCCTCTGCTACTTGAGAGGGCCACAGATTGCTTTCCTCTCTGCCCTCCCAGAGACCCTGTTTGTACTAAGTCTGGTACAGGCTGGGGCCTCCTGACACACAACGTCGTCTGCTCCCACCGGACCCGGAGCTGCAGACATGTAACCCAGAAGAGAGGCCGGCTGCATGACCTCAGCTTTTCCACCGCCGTGCCTCCACTTGTGCGTCTGCTTTCCCAGATCTGCTCTGCGTTTTTCCCCTTCCCAGCGCTCTCCCTGAGTGATGAGCCCTGATTCAGTGTTGATTTAAATGGTATCTGTTTACATCTCATCACCAGGCTGTCAGAAAGCAAAACAAGCTGTTCCATATTTGATTGGCCAGATGTGATTTGACTCGGAGCTTCGTGGTGACGTTGTCTCACGGTAGTCAGTGAGGAGCTGAGGTCAGAAACCCGGACGGTTCTCTGATCTCCTGTTAGGGTTCTTAGAGTCTGAACTTGCCAAAGATCCAGTTTTAGTGCTTTCCCAAGTCCACCATGCTGAGCTCGATGGGAAAAAAGTGACTTATTTAGGGAAGGGGGTTTAGAGGGCATGGGGTCAAGTTGGAGGGTCAGGATGAAGTGTGTGTGTGTCTGAGGGAGAGAAGTGGAAGCTTAGGGATACAACAACTTTTTTAGACATGCTATATTATCAAAATATCAGATATATGAGCTAGTGATCAAACTAAGGTTCCCTTGATGTAGTGAATATGAAAAATGGCTCCTCTTACCCCAAACCCCCCACTGCAGACCTACAGCATGAACTCCATTTCAACTCTTCTTCACTAAATACACCAAGCAAACCTCAATCTTCTTTTTGTTGTTCTACTTCTCCTCCTGAGTCCACCAACGGCTGCAGGAATTCAAAGGAATATCAACAGACGTTGCCTCCGCATTAAAGCAGGCAAACAAGTGAAGAAGCAACTGGGCTATTCCCCAGACTCCATGTTAGTGAGCTTGCAAACAGCAGAGCCAGGAGTGTATTCTGGTGCAGATCAGTGCAGCGTCCCCTGAGCCAGCTCAGGGACCCCGCTGCTGAAACGCAGAGTTAGCTAGCTCACCGCGTTCCCACCGCCGGTAAGGGAGACATCCCTCACCTCGCTACCTACAGAGGGGAAGAGGAGCCTGCAAGGAGAAAACTGTCTTTTGTGGAAGCATTAATTCAGATGTGTACCCTGCTGCTGTCTGAACATCAGACTGAACTCTCCCTGCTTTTCCTCTCCGCCTCTCTCACTCCTTCACTCTCCCACTGTGCGGCTCACTCCCAACCCCCCCGCTCCTCTCCTTTTCTGTGTTTTGTTTTGCTCTCCCCCTCCATCAATAACCTTCTGCCGTCTGCTGCTGAGGAATAAGTTATTCCGTGCAACTCCCTCCCTTTTCCCTTTAAGCTTGTTTGGATTTTCATTGTTTGATCTGGTTTGATAAATAAGACAAATGCGGTTAGAAATTCACGCCTGCCCCATTCCATCAATAAATGATTTGTTTGCCACACTCCCAGGTGATTGATAGGTTGAGTGTTTGTGATGTATTGAAACCAGAGGAATTCAATACCAGTAGAACATGTCAGCCCATGAAACACTAACGGTAAAGGAAAATGCAAAAAAAAAGCCCTAATGTAACTTAAAAAATGTTTTCAGACTTGATTCCTTATTAAATTGCCTAAAATATTTTTTTCCATCCATCCAGCTAAAAATTGCTCCTTTTGATTTTGCTTCCAATCCTGATTTGGGCCAATTCACTCATGAAATATGAACGTATGACTCTCTGCTGGTAAGTATCACTTTTTGGAGTCGCAGTAACACATTTCCTTTCCGTCGACTATTAGTAAAAAATAAAAATACTTTAGGTTGCGCAAGTCAGTCTGCTTGTCGGTACAAATCGATAAAGCGCCCATACAGGATTATTTCTACACCATGTTTAAAGTTAAATAGTTAACAACCAGAACTGCAAAGATACAACATAACGTTAAATATGTTTGAACTCAGTTGTGGGCTCGTTTTTATGTGTAGCGTTGATGCTAACTTTGAAAACATTTAGCGCACTTAGCTTCCCCTAAATTGTTTTTCAGGATAAACTCTAAAACATTAATTTAATTGGCTGTTTTGTAAACATTCAGTAAGTTTTGGTTATCGGTTGTTTTAAAGTAGCAAAGCGTTGGTATTCACGGGTGAAGATTATCTGCAGTTTGTTCTGTACCCAGAATGATTCGCTGTCGTGTCGCCGACACATGGTGGACATTAACATGGTTAGCGCTTTAGCATTAGCTTCTGCTAAAAACCATGTTAGCATTAGCAGAACTGTTTATGACTAGTTCAACTAGCTTCTTTGTTAGCGTTGTTAACGTTTCACATAAAAATCCACAAATAGGAGGATAGGTTCAGTTCTAATGAAATACAATGAAACAAACAGCAGCTTAAAAAAATAGAAAATTAAACATTTTTAGACGTTATTCCACTCTGAGAGCTGGGTTAATGGCTGAATCATAGAATCAGGCTACCAGCTCAAGTAGCCAGGGGAGCAAAGTGTGTTTCCTGGTTTTTTTACTTTATGATTCAGAGTTTTGTGCTGCTTCGCTGTTGACCAAACATGAAAATGGCCCATAGGTCTGTATGTCCTGTCAAAATTCAACCTAAACAAAAAATCAGACGCGATGCCAATTTAACCCATTTCATCGCCTTTAAACCACATGCTGACATCAATAAACATCTTTTCTTGGATTTCTTTCCACCTGCTACTTTTCAACCACAATTTAATGTTAGGATGGACGACAATTTCATTTTCCCTTTGTCAATGTGCACAAACTGATTTAGTTTTTGCTATTTTGCCAACAGAATTTCAAAGGCAGGTCAGAGAGAAGTCAGAGGAAATGTGATTTATTCTGGTCTCATGTTTTCTGCTGGCTGGTGTCTTCGCTGTGTGCTCAGGTATGCGATAGAGAGGACCTTGAGCTCACAGTCGGGGGCAAGATGAAGGAACATGCAGCCAAGACGGAGCGAGTCAAACAGCAGAGGAAGGTGTCCAGGAAACCAGCACGCGCCACAGCAGGAGGCAAGCAGAGCTTTTCACTAGCAATGTTCCTCCTAACGCTTTGCTCTCCAGACTCCTCTTCCTCTGTGTTTGTTCCTTCATCACAATCTTCTTCACTGTGATTATACTTAAAGAAACCTGCTGCCTTTTGATTACAAATTTATATTGTGGGTTTTATTTGTGCACGTGTCCAGATGGCTGTGCATCGCTGTGCTTTCCTCTTTGTGTGTGTGAGTAAGGAGACACTCATCTGCTGTGCAGGGAGGACAGAAAAATAAATCCTCTGAAAGGTGGAGGGGATTTCTTTGGATTCCCAACCTGTTCTGTGGGCCCAAAAAGAACATAATCTCATCGCCGTTTGAAATTAACACAACTTTTCCTGGTGAATATTAAACAGAATGAGGCTTAAACCATAGATGAATTCAATCAGGCCATCTTATGGGAAATATATCCAAAAAAATCTTGTTCGAGACATGAAATGCTTTCATTATAAAACATTGGTAATACTAAGCTGGTTTTAATAAGAAGTAAATATGTTTTTTTTCCACTATGGTGTAAAAGGAATAACTTCTGGTAGTTTAAAGGCTTTGATTGTCATGGAATTGACAATTTATTATTATAAATAATAAAAAACATCAAATGCAGAAAGTCGCCAAAGTCATAAGCAGAAAAGTTCATTAAGCAGCTTGTCTAAAATGTTTTACCCACATTTTATCTTATGCATGAAGATCATACACAGCTGATAATCAAGCTTCAACACGGATGTGGAACTTTATTAAACTAAAAGTTTGCAAAGCAGCAAAGTAAAATGTAAAGGTTTAGAATCTGCCTAAAAGTGAATGTAGGGGAATCTAAGTGTGCAAAAGATGCAAAAGGTGGAAAGAAAAATTAGCTCTGCTGTTAACAGAACTGCATCTGTTAACCTTTAATTTATGTGTTCAAATGTTCAAGTTTTTATCATGGTCAGGAAAACATTGTTCTTTAATCAGCGTTATTGTAAATTATATATAATTCAAAACCAAATTTGAAAACAAAATAAAATTCCTGATAACACTTCAAATAAACTAATAAAGTCAGAAATGTTGGAGATGAAAATAAAGATGCTGTGTTTGTGCAACTGGACCAAAAAACAAAAAAAATCTACTGAAAGCAAAAAGGAAAGTTAGTAAAAACCTCGATCAAGCTGAAGTCATAGAAAATGATCCATGGAAGCAGGAGAGCAGAGCTTCAGTCTGTGGTTCTGAAGCTTGATCAGAACCACAGTGAAGGTTCAGCACGATGGAGGCTGAATGCTGCTGTGGGCCAAGATCCCTGTTTCAGTAAACAAAGGAATAATAAAGTGCGACCTCTGCCAAGGCGTGTAGAACAAAACCTTTTCCTGTGAGTCAGAGCAGGAGGCCGGAGTTGATCCAGGTGGCGGCGACGTCATGGTGGCCTGAACAAACAACCAACACCTGTTGTGTTTTATTTTAAATATTTAAAATATCTTTCATTTCCAGGGTTAAACGTTCTTTACAAAATTAAAGTTAGTCTTTGAAGGGGTGAACTTGTTTTTTTTATGCTGTTATCATTATATTACAGTAACTCTGGCATTGTGTCAAAACAACAAAATTTTAATTTTTCTCAATGATTATTTGTATAATTTACCATGACCGACGTCGTGATCTTTAAGGTTTTCCTTTCCATGATTTCTTCCTGGATGTTGATGGTTCCCAACTTTCCTAGCAGTTTTTAATAAGACGTCAGACAATGTGGAGCCTAATTAGAGGAGTTTAATGATCGTTTTAGAGCCGATATTTTGACCTTTCTTAAACAGACAAACATCTTTTCCACAGGGTTGCTGCTCTTTGCATCAGTGGGTGTTAAATGAAACATAATCACCAGGCAGCAGCCATTTGCCTGGTTAAATCCGGGCGGCGACTCGTTTTTTGGTCAGGCAGTTTATAATAATGGGGCCTAAATTCTCTGAAATGTAATGATAGGAAAAAGTCCCATTTCCATCAGATGGTACCAAAATGGTTTAGCATTACCACATAATACCTCTTGTAGTTTCGTCTTTATAAACTCCACTACCAGGAGCTAAATTTGGCATTTTGCTCATTACTGATTCCCTCCATTAGAAACAAGCGGCGGCTCCTCGGTACGTCACCTGGTGAAGGATCAGACACGTCTGCTTCTCTTTCATTCTGTTGTTTTTGTGAATTTAATCTGGAAACAGATCTAAAAATAATGTTTAAGTGAAAAACAACAACAACAAAAAGCAGATCTCAAAGTGTTGCTCTGTACGGTTTTCAGTCTCATCTCTGTGAATTCTAACAACCGCGGTTATTTATTATTAAAATGAAATCACCTAAGGCAGTTCAGCAGCGTGTTTCATTATTAAAATTACACCCTGGATCAGTTTTAGCAGCTGCTGCCAGAAAAGGAATTTGTTTACAGGAGAAAATCTGTTTAATGTAACAGAATGAGCTAAATCTCGACTAACTCGGGAACGCTTCCCGTCTGTGGAAAATTCACAGCGACGGCCTGCATCCTGGTCCTTCCTCTCTAAATAAATAAATGGCTCAACAGCAGTATTGATCTCCTGAGACGTTGAGCAGGAGAGGGAAAAAAAAGGAACGGGGCAGATGGAGGGATGGAGGGGGAAACGGTAAAACGAGAGGGCAGACAAGTAATTGTGATTAATCCCTTTCTCCTCAGCCGACAGTGTATTTAATGCAAAAGACAAAAGAAGGGAGGTGGAGGGCGCGGCGGAGGTGCAGGAAGACCCCCAGCTGAAGGTGGACCTGCCGATTGATCAGGTGAGACGTAATCCCACTCAGCCGCCACCTAATGAGCGCTTTAGCATTCAGGTTGCTCTGTTTACCACATGGGAGTCGGCTCTGATTCCTAAAGACAAAATGTTGGCACAGATATGGGCTCTGCGAAGGAAACGCCGCAGACATGCTGAATTATTCAGCCTGACAGCATGTCAGCAACTGGAAAACTATGTTTTTTAGTTCATGGAGTCAGATGATAATTCATCATTATGACAAGCTGTTTATGTTCTCCCCGCTAAGCTTTACCTTCCTGGGTGAGAACGCCTGACTTGATTTTATGTTTACACTAAGACTCATAAATGCTCACTGGAAGCCGCTGCATAAACATAAAAACTGCAGAAAGTGCAGCTGAGTAAAGGAGAGACATGCAAGAACACAGCCGCTGATTTCTGTTCTTCATATTTTTCACATTACAGCCATAAACTGTGTATGCTACTGGGATCTGATACGTTAGACCAACGCAAAGCGGTGCACGATTTTAAAGTGGAGGGACAATGACCCTCGGCTTTTTGAAAAGTGCGGCATGTATTTGAAACAACAGCTGTGTTTCCATCAAAGCTTTTTGTGTGTATTTTGATGAATTGCACTAAAGAACATTTGATGGAAACTAAAGATGTTTTACTGAAAATGTCAAAATTCTTAAATTTTCTTCTGTTAGGTGGTTTTTGACTTTTCCAGAAAAGACTTAATGTGCTGAAGGGGAGAGGGAAACATTTCCTGAGTATGTTCTGATGTAGCAAACATTCAAATGATCAGGCGTTTCTGTTGTTGGTGTCTGAAAGCAACAACAGGGACGTGTGATGCTAATAATAGCTAATAGAACAATGACAGCATGCATGATAGCAACATATTCCAGAAACTTTCTCCTTTATGTTTAACATTTTAAAAGATCACTCAAAATTCGCATCACATTTGGATGGAAACAGGAACCTGGAAATTGATGTCCACCGATTTCCTCCATCGAATCTGAATGAGTTTGAGCTGTTTTGTAAAGCGGGACGGTCAAAACATTTATCGTCTAGATCTGCCAGGCTGGTAGAGACACAAACCAGAGCTCCGACTCTGTCAGGCTGAATTTAAATGAGCACTTCAGATTTCAATTTGTAAAAGTTTTGTAAAAGTTTGGAAAGCCACGTGTCGTTTTCCTTCCACTTTGCAGATGCTCTGTGCTCACTGTTGGTCTATTTCTGCTGCGAGGCACAGTGTGTACCATGGAGGCTCTCATGTTTTCCCTCTGCGCAGGTTGAAGCGAAAACGGTTGAAGAAGAGCAGGAAGCCTCTGACAGCACTGCAGACAGGAAGAGTTTAGACGCCTCGCGTCCAAAGACAACTAAGGCTGCAGGTTGCAAGAAACAGGTGAGCACTCTTTATAATAAGTTTTATGTAGTTCTGTCTCACATTCAGTTCATTTTCACTTCATTATTATGTCCAATTTTCTCATTTGCTCTGGAATTAGGTCGCATGAAAATGGCCTAACCAGTAATTATGGTAATCATCATTTTCCTCGTTGTGTGAGGGTCATGCAGACCTGTTCCCAGCAACCACGGCTCCTCTAATACGTGCATAACCTGTTTATTTTGCCTCAGTGGCTCTCTCTGTGCATTATTACCGGAAAATCTATTCTTAAGGACAAGGGAAGTCAGCAGAGTGCGCCTCTGACAGGCAGATTAGATTGTGAGAGCTAGATATATTTTTGTTTGCAGAGTTTGGTACATGGGATGGAGCCACAGTAAAGGCAGAGGCTGATCCTGCTCTGCGCCTGATTTGTGTCCTTTGTTATGGTTGTTGTGCGTGGTCACGGTGATGAAGCGCGGCTGAGCCGAGCATGCAGATGTTTTTGCACAGATCTCTGCTTCCCAGAAATTACACTCATTTAAATACACTTATTTTACCCTAATAATCCTCCAGGGACAGCAGCGGCGCCGTGATGGATGCCAACAATAGTTGGGTGATATTACTATTCCCCACAAATTCATTCAGCTTTGAAAATGAGAAGATATTGAGTCTTATTTAAGCAATCAATAACCTTGAACAGTTCTTTTTAATGAAAACTATAATTTCAAGCAGTGGCAATTACACCGCAGGGGGATGTTTTGGTGAGGTGATGATTTTTTGCTGCTGTGTGCACTTTTGCAATAAAGATATTCTGTTTGGGATAATTATCGACTTCTGGGGCCAGTTATGACCCAGGATAAAGACCTCATCAATACCTTAATTCATCAATTATTAGCCTCACAAGAATGTTGCTGATTTAGACTGACTATGGATTACAGGGCAGGACAATCAGATGGTAGAAAACAATAATAATAATAACAATAATAATCTGTATACAGACTCAGCGACTGTTTGTTTTCCTCCATCTTTTAGCAAAGTGAGACGGACATAAAGGAGAAGCTGGACAAGCTGAGATCCTGAGGACTGTTTTTCGGGAGACGCGAGCCTTATAAACTTATTCTCAAACCTTCAATTGTTTCATATTTTGTCATGTTACAATCACACACTTTTATCAGGATTTAATCCAACAGACCTTCAAGTAAAAAAAAATAAACATCTTTAGAAGATAAAAAAAACTGAAAAGTGTCTCTTTTAAGGGGAAAAGTGCAAACAGAGCAAGAAAATGTTTTTCTCCTGTTTTGCTTAAATGAAAGAGGTACAAATCTACAAAAAAAAGTTTTCAAGTAAAATAAAAGAGGGTCATTAAAAAGAGAAGAATCTGAATTTTTTCTCCGATTGGTCTTCAGTAAGATCAGATTCACATTCAATCTGATTTTAATCACATTATTAAAATCTAGCTGAATGCAGCAAGTTTTCAAATGAAGAGCGACTTAAATCATAAAAAATAGACTAAATATTTTCCAGTTTTCTTCAGTCAAGCCCAAAATAATTTAGCAAAGTGGTTGGCTTTCTTTCAACAAGGAAAACACGCAAAACTCTTTTGAAGTTCTGGACCTACAACCATTTACACATTCACAGAAAAATCTGACTATTTTATAAATATTTATTTTATAAATATTTTCATGCTGGGCTGCACAGTGGCGCAGTTGGTAGAGCTGTTGCCTTGCAGCAAGAAGGTTCTGGGTTCGATTCCCGGTCTTTCTGCATGGAGTCTCCATGTTCTCCCTGTGCATGGTGGGTTTTCTCCGGGTACTCCGGTTTCCTCCCACAGTCCAAAAACATGACTGTCAGGTTAATTGGTCTGTCTAAATTGCCCCTAGGTGTGAGTGTGTGTGTGCATGGTTGTTTGTCCTTTGTGTTGCCCTGCGACAGATTGGCGACCTGTCCAGGTGACCCCACCTCTCGCCTGAAACGTTGGCTGGAGAGGCACCAACACCTCCTGACCCACTCAGAGACAAGGGTGCAAGAAAATGAATGGATGGATGGATATTTTCATGCCTACATTATTGTTGGTTGACAAAAAATGCCAATCAGCAAAACCCTCAATAAAACTTTTTGACCTGCATTTGGCTTCTGCTACACAAACTTTGGACACGCCTGCTCCACACAAAGTGGATTTTGAAAGAAATATCTTTACTTTTCATAGGGAATTAATGTCATGTTAGCAGGCAGACCCACAATGATGCTGGTGATATTAAAACTGGACTCGTCCTGTTCATTTGGAGCCAAACAGACTGTGGGCGTCTCACCGTCAGCAGCCCCATCATTTAGAGGCGTGTGGATAATAACGAGGCCTAACTGCGGAGCCATGACTCATCTTCCAGCTGAGATCTGACACGTTTCCTCCCACCCGGCGCTCGTATACGCCCGCAAAATGCCCCCTGTACTCTGCATACGCGCATGTATATAGTAGATATTGATGACCAAATTCAATTACATGATTACATTTTCAGCCGGAGCTTTAAATGATTTATTGCGTTGAATTGAAATGCATTTCCATACAGCGCCCCGGCGCCGTGCTCGTGATATTGACCTGTGCGGTCTGGGCCAAGTAAAGAATAACGAGATTCAGCGTCTCTGCCAAGCCAAGATGTCCGCCGAGAGTTAGAGCGGCCAATCTCAATGACGGAGAGCGAAAAGATGACGAGCCGGAGCTTGATGCTCATTCGTCAGGCCTTTTCTTATGAGCACCTGACGGGCCGTCGCCGGGCGCCGGAGGCTTCCTCTGGAGTCGGTTAAAGTGCCGATTGATTTCCTGACGTCCGTCTGTGTTGGAGACGTCGTCCACTTTCAGGAAATGTGAACACGAGTAGATTTGCATCTTCTTGTTGCGGCATTGTGTTTGCAACTATCATTTGTTTTGGTTTAACAGTATTGGCTGACCCATCTACCAGTCAGCTAAGCATTTTTCTTAATTAATATTGTTAGAAATGCCAATGAAGCTGGAGATGTCAGATCAATCGTCTTCCTCCTCGTAGGAATTTTGTGAGGAAGAAATCGAACCGTTATTGACCCAGGCATTGATCAATTCCTGCACGTCCATTTCATTTGTCTTTCCTCTGGTTTTCCTGGATGCTAATCCCCCGAAGCCTGCGTCGCCATGGCGAAGGTCGCAGCGTCCCCATGCAAGGTCAGCCATGATCGGCTGCAGACAATGTCAGCGCCTGGCTTTCCCACAGAGCCCAGCTCTCCTCTACGGTTATTGATTAATTAGTTAATATAAAGTTGATTGATATTATTGATCAACTAACAATTAATTGATCATTGATTCCTAGCAAATGTTTGGCTTTGGAAAGCAATATTTTTCTTGAACATTTCTGAGATTAATCTCAAAATTTCAATGTTTTTTCTTTCATATTTTACTCAGAAATGTCTGTTTCTCCTAGAATATTTCAGAAAGTTTTTTTGACAGAATATACTCATTTCTTTCTGTCTACATTGGCCCTAATACATTATTGTAGCTATCACATTCTCACCTTCAAAGCAAATCAGTAATTTCTGACGTGGAAGTTGACGCTGCTCCGTCATGCAGCTCAGCGGAACGAAGCGCCGTTACGGTGAAACTTAAGGAATTTATCGTTTATATTTCTAAACAGAACAGCATAAAGTGCATTTGGCATCCCAAACCGGACTCTGTTTGGACCGTTTCTCTTTCCTGTTCTCGTATGACTCTGCCATCTTTGTTTCTGTATCAACTAGCTCTGCTTAAATGACCAGCGGCGCCCTCTGCTGGACGGTGGCCAAACTACAACACTGACAGAACGTCTAAGTGGACATTATTAGTTATTCGACTGGAACCAATTTTAATCTATAAACCATTAAATCAACAATTAACCAGAAGTTGATTAACTGTTTGCATCCCTAAACTGGACGGAGATGTTCTGGAGGAAATAGTTCTGGTTTCCCGTCTGGTTTAATGTTTCAGTGTGAGAGGAGGAAGATGTGTTGCGGTGCGCTGATGTGTTCAGCAGACAGAGATTCAAGGCTGAGCTGCTAGTCAAGTCCCAGTTTCTGTTCCAAGTGAGTTCTGCTCTTCCGTCTTTGAATTTCAGGAAACATGAGCTTTGTTCCAGATTTACTGCATATGTGGGGAGAGTATTACGAATCTGATATATCACCGAAAGGTGAGAAGGCTGACAGATTTACTGATTAGAGCTGCATATGCATGGAATATGACTAGATGATGATATGAGAATGTGATTTATGTGTTCCAGGAGAGGCAGGAGGAGAAGGAGGCGTCGACCGAGCTCAGAGTACGGTCACGGATGTCCCGCTTTTTCAAGGGTAGGTTCATCAAAGCAGCTCCAGTGGCTGGGCCCGGGTTCCCCTCCACGCAGCCATAAAGAGAGCAGCGGTATGAGTTAGTTTTATATGAGTTAGTTTTGTCTTATTTCAAGTGTTCTAAGATATTTGCACCAGAAACTAGAAATACTTGGTAAGATTTTGTCTTTTTGCAGTTTAAGTATGACAAAAAAACACTAAAAACATTTTGGTTTTCACAACAAAAGCATTTTCCATCTCTATGATTTCTTATCTGTAATAAAACTGCATGGCCTCTCTTTTATGTAACTGATCTAGAGAGAAGCACATCTGACGGAAAAACTTATGTTTGAAGGAAGAACTTTGTATTAATGCAAACTCGACATTCTGTGCCTTTCAGTCGCTGAGGCCAATTTTATCCCAATTACCTCCAAATCACCGGCTTTGTCTGTCGGACCCACTCTGTGGTTTCCAGGCCTCTCTGAGGTCTCCTGTGAGAATACCGGTGGTGTTTAAATGGAGCTGGATGTGAAGCGCTGCAGGCGGTCATCAGCGTCTGCACTTCGATCCGACGTCCGCTCTGTTGGCGTGACAACAGGACTCGCTGCTTCCTGCTCTGTCCCGCAGGTTTCCGTCCCTCTGAGCGTCATGAATGCTATCAAAAAGCTGCAGACGGGAAACAGGCAGGAATTTGTATTAAACATCTCCCAATCGTGCTGTTTACATGCTACACATTCCTGATATTTGTATAAATTGATTGTCTTATTGACATCAGGTTGAGATGCTGCCCTGTACTCTCTGGTACTAGTCATGATTTCCCAGCAGAATATCAGTGGGCGGTGTGTGTGTGTGTGTGTGTGTGTGTCAGATAAATCACTGCATGTTATTGCTTGCAGAACCGAGGTTCACACACATGCTCATTTTTGTCAATATGACGATATATTGTTGCTTTTTGGCTCCTGAAGGGTTTTGCTTCATTCACATCTCCTGTTTTCTACATGAAACTAGAGACTAGATCTAATTTTCTCATTTCCGATACGATATCTGAGGTTTGGAATCGGCTGATACCGATTCGATACAGAAAAACAGCTGAACTGATTTGAACCTTTTCATTTTTTAAACACGAGGATGGTCAAACACGAAAAAACAACGTTAATTTGTTCAGTCAGTGCAGTTAAAAAATAAAAGAAATCATAAAGTGAAACTGGTTGATGCTTTGGTCAAACATGAAATAAACTGAAACAAATCTTTCAAATGGTTCAAAAAGTACGATGAGGATTTTTAAATATAATGTTTAATAAATAATAAAGCATGACATCACTCAGATAGAATTAGACTGAATAGATCTGCACTTATGAATCATTCACATTGCCACTGATATCTGATCTAGAATTGTTTTCAATATCAGGACAGATTCAGATATTTATATCGGATCGGTGCACCTCTACATGAAACGCATTATTTACACGGCAAAAACACAAAATTTTATAAAGTATTTTTGTCTAGTTTCTAATGCAAATGTTTTCGTACAAACAAAAACTTCCAGGTAATTTTCAGGAGTTTGTTTGAAGTCAGTAATATTGACAAAAAAGAACTAGTTCTACTGGTGGATTATTTCATTTCTTAAATGGGGAAAATATCTTGTTATAGGAGAAATAATCTGCTGGTGGAACTAGTTTTTAAAATTAATATCAGGGAATGATTGACTTAAAAAAGCTCTGATGTCTTGCTAAGAAATGAGATAAAAATACTTTTGTGTTTTTGCAGTGCAACTGTGAAACTCAGAGCTGAAGTGGAAAGAAATGAAAGCTGCTGCCTGCTTGGCATGAAAATACCAATATTTATGTCATATTTCATAACTGGGTGAAAACAAAGCTTTGTCTACCCTCAAAGTTTTGGGTCTGTGTTTTTTCCAACACTTCGCTCGAGGGGCTCCCATCAGTAACAGCAATACATTCCCGCTCATTCAGTTTGGCTGAGGTTCTCCTTCAAAAGTTATTGGCAGCAGGTACAATGGCCCTATAATTTATGAGAACTGTTAAGGCCTCTGACAGAAGTTGTAAAGCATCTTGACTGATTGGGTAGATGTGAGATGTGTGCCGTTATGGCATATTGTTGCCCCGTATGCGTGCGCGACATGCAGATAGTTCCTCGACTTCCTCTGTCACAGATAAATTACTCCACACAGTCAAATTAAGTTGTTGTAAATCACCCGGCGGACCCGAAAGCAGTCCCCAGTGACGACCTTTACGCCTCTTTGACTTTAACTCTTATTTATGTTAATCACATCTGTGTTATACTGATGGTAGAACTCCGTCATTAAAAAAAAGCTACAGAAGGGGAGAGCTGGATATTAAGAGTCTTGATAAGTCTGCTGCTCAGGACTTTATTTTAAAAGGTTCTCTGATCCATTTTCTTTGTAATTCTGTCTCATTTCAGGACTAATAAAATTGTGACGCTTTCTGTTTCGGTTGGTGCATCTTTCAATTTAAAAGGTACGTAGAAAATCATTTTTATCAGTAAGTAAAATCTCTCACACGTCTGCAGCTCTCATGCATCAAGCAGCAAAACTCTGCAAGGCGAAAAATAATCGAAACATTGTTTTTATTTAATTCAAATAAAAAGTGACTGATATTAAACAGATTCTGTTACATAGACTGATTCAAAGTCAAACTCAAATCTGACTTTCCTAGAAATGGAGAATATTAGAGAAGCATCGTTATCCGCCTGTTTTTTTGTTTTTACTTGTTTTTATATTATTTTTACGTTGCATATGCAGTTCTTCCCATTTCAGTGTTATTCTTCAGTGTTTGGTTTCGTCAGTTCCTTTGTTTCCTGTTCATTTCATCAGCTGTTCTGCGTTCCTCTCATCAGTTATTCCTGGTTGCCAGTCATCCTCCCTCCCAGTAGTTAAAAACCTCAGTTTTTTTTATTTTATTTCTCCTCTTTGGACCCTCTGTAAGTCCTGGATGTTGCTCTCTTTTTATTCATAACTCCACATCATTTCACACGCTCCTCCCGTTCCCGCCTCGTAAACACCTTCATTTGAGAGAGAAATGATATTTATGGCCATGTTTTGGTTTATACAGCCAGGAGGAAGACTGCTGAGCTGACAGTAGTCCAGCAGACGGACACACAGTACAAATACTCTAATCTAAGGAGGACCGGTTAAGAGGAAGATGAGCACCAAAACCGAAGAAGAGTTAAAGTTAGCTTTTAAAGGGGCAGTATTTTGCAAAAATCTACTTTTTTTAAAGCTTTATATCATATTATATTATTAATCCCTATATGGTAATACACAAGTTTCTTATTTCAAATTTAATCCTGAAATAAATGAAGTTTTAGATGATACTCTTATTTATTGTGCCTGTATTTGATGTTAATCCAACACATTTTTACACCATTACAGCTTCATCCATCCATCCATCCATCCATCCATCCATCCATCCATCCATCCATCCATCCATCCATCCATCCATCCATCCATCCATCCATCCATCCATCCATCCATCCATCCATCCATCCATCCATCCATCCATCCATCTATTTTCTTCCGCTTATCCGGGGTCGGGTCGCGGGGGCAGCAGCTTCAGAAGGGAGGCCCAGACTTCCCTCCCCAGCCACTTCTTCCAGCTCCTCCGGGGGAATCCCAAGGCGTTCCCAGTCCAGCCGAGAGACATAGTCCCTCCAGCGTGTCCTGGGTCTCCCCTCCTCCCGGTGGGACCTGAACTCCTCACCAGGGAGGCGTCCAGGAGGCATCCTGACCAGATGCCCGAGCCTCAACTGGCTCCTCTCGACGTGGAGGAGCAGCGGCTCTACTCTGAGTCCCTCCCGGATGACCGAGCTTCTCTCTCTAAGGGAGAGCCCAGCCACTCTGCGGAGGAAACCCATTTCGGCCGCTTGTACCCGTGATCTCGTTCTTTCGGTCATGACCCAAAGCTCATGACCATAGATGAGGGTGGGAACGTAGATCGACCGGTAAATCGAGAGCTTCGCTTTTTGGCTCAGCTCTCTCTTCACCACGACGGACCGGTACAGCGCCCGCTTCACGGCAGACGCTGCCCCAATCCGCCTGTCGATCTCCCGCTCCCTTCTTCCCTCATTCGTGAACAAGATCCCCAGATACTTAAACATTATAGCTTTAAAATCTCTAAAACAGTTTAATGAAAGGATCCTTGCTTCAGTACAGATTTGCGTTGTGCATGTTGGTTTGCTGCGTTTCCTCCAACATTCGTTCTGCTTTATTCTCCCAACAATACAGTTTTTATGCAGGCGAGGACCAGCTATCATCTGTCACTGATAGTCTTTGTTAGCTACAGTAAAGTTAGTGGGAAATGGAGGCTTTTCCCTCTCATTCATCATACACGCGTCATAAGAGGCCTTCGATTGTTCACAGCTCCCAGCAGCGGTAAGCCTCTTTTCCACAGTGAAAAATAATAAGTTCCAAAGGCGACGTGTGGAAAACGAGCCGCTGTGATGTGGAAGAGGCGCCCGCCCGGCCGCCCGGCTGCGTGTGTTCCCTGCCACCCGCACCGAGCGCCGCCGTCCAGCTACACATTAGCTTTGATTGTTCTGCGTTGGGCTTTGAACCGCACCTCCACATAAAAGCCAGCTTGGTCTGCAGAGCGTCCACTGCAGACCGGAGCTGTTGCTTATTTGCTCCAGGCAACATCAGGCCTGGTTTTTATTTTTACAGTTCTTTACCATGCTGAGAAGAGCGTTATGCATAATTCATCATACAGCGCATCTTGTGACAGCACCACGTCTCTGCTCCATTTTAATTTAATGCCTGTTCTTTTCTTCTTCATCTGTTGTTGACTGGTCAGCGGAACAGCACGGAGGTATGCCAGGGCTTTGATAGCAGCGCTTCCTGTAGCGAGGGCATGGCCGCTCAGTGTGCCTTCTCTCTGTTGCTTTGTGTTTCCCAGTTTCAGAGCTGCAGACGTGGCAGGAGTGCTACAGGCCCGACGTCCTTGTTCTTCTCATCCATCTCCGGAGGCCGGCTTCTCATCGACGAGACAAAACCATGCTATGAACCAAATAAAAACGTCTCGCCTCTTGACAGCCCCGCTTTGGATATATGGCCTCTTATTTCAGTGAATATATTGCATAATTATGTGCTGTTATGAATATTGCATGCAGCCTCACACTGAGCGCATGGTAAGACGCCTAATTGCAGAGTTTAATTATTTAGGAGCAAAGGTCCTGCGCGGGTTTTGGGAGAGGAACTTTTGATAAATTATTTTTCGTGGTTTTCTGATGAATTATTTCAGCGGGCTTGTGTCTAATCAGCAGGCATAGTGGACTTACTAACTGCTCTTGAGAGGGACTCATCATTCCATGGAGAGGAATTACTATGCTGATTAAATCCACTGAAATCAACTAATAACTTAATGTTATTGGAGTGGATCAGAAAAGAGCCTCTTGCAGCGGCGCGGGCTGGAAGGAGGGCTGCTGCCTCTGACCTCGGGGCTCAGCTTTAATGTTTCGCCTGTGATGGTAAAGCAGAGCTCGTTTTAAACAGGGTCATGCAGCTTTACTCTATAGTGCATAAGAAGTACTGCTAGGAAAGAGTCCACAGAGGTTGACTAAACAAGGAATAATAAACTAGAACTCCCCAAGTCGCCACCAGGCACAGCTGCTTGTGTAACTACAGAAACGCTGCTCACCAGAACCGACGCCCACACGGAATATTCCCGCCTCATTATGCTGGATGCACGCTGCAGACAAACTCAGTATGGAGAAAAGTTTAGGGTTTGACCTCGATGGATCAACCAAACTTCACTGAGCGGGTTGCACCAAACGAGGACCAATTTATAGATTACTGTGGAAAACCTGCTTAAAGGTTTATTCTGTTGTTTTGCTTTTTTTTGTTGTCACCTTTTAGATCAAACTAATTTAATACCAAGCAAAAAAAGGCTTTGTTCAAATAATTGAATTAAATAACTGGTAGGTCTGTCACAAAAACAAATTTATATGAACAATTGTCCCAGAAGATATCGTGATAAATGATAATATTGCTGTTTGAGATCATTTTAAAGTAATGTAATGGTAATAATGGCATAATAACGCAAAAAGACATTCTCAAAGATCAATAAACTTTATATTCTAATGAACATTTAACACTAAAACTGGAAGATATGACATTTCTGCCAACACATTTGTTCTTTTTTCATGACATCTCTGAGACCTGGGTCAGTTTAAAGGTCGTTTTTTAGAACAGTTTAAATTTAAGTTAGTGGTGAATGTATCAGCTGAAATACTCATGGTTCATTGCTTCCTAAAGTCCTTGATTTATTTTATCCTTTAAATAAAACAAACTGGATGATCTATATATTGATTAGTATTCAAAATGGGGTCCAACTGACCCCACATCCATATCACTTGCATCATTTGCCTCAGTCCTCACAAGCACAAGGGTTAAACTTTAAATTCATAACTGAGCACATAAACAGTAAAAATAAGGATTTGTTTTGATTGAGATTATGTTAATAGTATCTAATAAACAGTTCAGTTTTCAAAGAACTGAATTCTCTGTTCTTATTGTCTCAGAGCTAATTGCTTTGCTGCAAACAGCGACACTCTGACCCGTTTACCTGCAGCTTGTCCCGTGACAGGAACAAACCCGGTCAGAACCGTAGGGTCAGATGCAGGTTCCAGGTTTCCCCCAGAAACCTTGCTGCGCCCGGTGGCAGTCATTCATCCAGAGGCCTGCCGTGTCCTTGAGTTAAAAAATGTTTAAAGTTGACAGGAAATTTGAAAATATCCCTTGATAATTATGTGTTATTGGAAGATTGAAAGATTAATATCTGAACACCAGCTATAAAATATGCAAACATTTAAAGAAAATATAAATAAAAAAGCAATGCTCAGCCTGGTGGCCCACCAGGCTTATAATGCACTGAGGCAGCAGGCGGCTGCTCGTTCAGCTCCTACAAAATGCATGTGGGTCTGACACGTAAGAAATGTAGTCAAGCTGCTTTTCGCAATCCAGCAGCGACATGTAAATAATTGATCAATACTGATGTAAAGAAGGAGGAGTTGTTTGTCTGGAGGGCAGCAGTTTAGTTTTCTGGCATTTAGCAAATATAAATAACTTTGGAGATTCTGACCGACCTAAAACAAGAAACTTTTAGTTTGATTCAACTTCAAACAGTGAGAAAAAAAAACACATCTGTCTTTTTATTAGGTGTATGAAAATATCTGGTTTCAACAGTAAATATGTTTCAAGTTTAGGCTTTTTAATCAAGTCTAAACTTTATTACAAAACTGTGCAGTTTGAGTATCGAGCAGCTTCAAGGACTCTACAGAAATCAAGCATCGGTACGAAGTCTGTCTCTCTAAAATATAGAAGTTTGAAGTTTTAATCAATCAATCAATCAATCAAATTTTATTTGTATAGCACATTTCAGCAGCAAGGCATTTCAAAGTGCTTTACATAATTAAAATAAAAACAGAAATAATCAGTGAGAAAGAGAGAGATTAAAAAAAAAACAAATAAAAAAACAAAAAACATTACATCATTAAAACGTCGAAAAGAAAGAAGAAGAAATTAAAAACATTAAAGACATAAAAACATGGAAGACATCAAAACCCGCACTATAACCCTAATTTAGCCATAAGCAACTCTAACCAGCTGGTTTTAAGTTGAGATTTAAAGGCTCTCAGTGTTTCAGCTGTTTTACAGTTTTCTGGAAGTTTGTTCCAAATCTGTGGTGCGTAGAAACTGAATGCTGCTTCTCCTCATCTGGTTCTGGTTCTGGGGATGCAGAGCAGAACCAGAACCAGAAGATCTGAGGGGTCTGGACGGTTGGTACAGTAATAAAAGATCTTTAAGGTATTGTGGTGCTTAAAGATGTGGAAAAGTTCAAAGATCATGAATAGTTTTACAAACCAGCTGCAAAGCAGCTAAGCAGGCCGGTTCCTTCAGACCTCTCAGAGTAATAGTCCCGTTTTAAACCGACTCTCTGCCTTAGTAACCATCCAGCAGCCTGGCAATCATTCTCTCCTCAACAGCTTTGTGCAGCTTAACAGCTTTTGAATCAAGGACACACGGCGCCATAAAGCACTTTCTATGAGTTTTTAACCAAAATGAAAACAGTTAAAGGTCATTTCATACAGCAGAACTGCACGTCTTGAGAAGCCGCATTGTGACCGGAGCGGACGGTGGCGTTATAAAAAGACTTTTCTTTCATGGCTGACATCATCCGGAGCTACCAGGAGGCCACTCTCCTCCACTCTGCCTCTCCCAGCGCTGCAGCTACCCACCGTCTGAAGCTAATGGCTGGACGCACGGCTAAAAGCTCTCAGTGTGATAACGTAATGCGGATCGGAGAGAGAGAGGCAGAGGGATGGTTACAGCAGGGAGACCATATAGGCTGATTATACAGGGATGAGGAAATGGGCTAAAAATAAAAACAAATGGAGATGCGAGATGATATCACTGACCCCAGATTGCTGACGGCGGTGTCTTAAGTCGGGTCCAGATGGTTATGAGGCCGAGACAGTGGACTTACTGCTGTCCTCTCTGCTGATGTCATGCTTAATAAAGGAGAGTGGCGTTCTGTTCTGCAGATGCTCTAATAAATGATGGATATTAGATTAAAAACGCTGCTTACTCTTATCCTCCTGAGATCCATGCAGCTCAGTTGCTGTAAACATACAGTAATATTTGATCTCCAGCATATGCGGTTGTTTTTGCCGTCTCTGCTGCAGGTCCCATATGCTGCTGGCTCCGCGCGCATGAAGCCTCGTTTGGCCATTTTTGCTCCTTTCCCTGCTGCTTCCTCTCTGTCCGCGTCCCTCTGCCTCCTAGCCTGCCTGTGCTTAGTAAGATGGATGTGTGCATTCCCAGGGCAGATGGTCGTGTTGTTACTCCATGTACCCGGCTCACACTTTAACACCCAGCCGTCTTGTCTGGTCTGATGGGGCCATTGCCTGGGGAAGGAACTCTAGCACTGCAAAGTGCAGTAAATGTGTGTCGTGCAGCTAAGTGCAAGGACCCTCATCTGTTTTGTCAGGAAGTGGCTGTGCAACAAAGACTCTGGCTGCTGTGTCACTTCACTATGAGCCGTTATTGTTAGGTTTACGTCTCAATGAGGAAGATATCAGTTAGGATTTGGTGTTTGCCTTTCAAACGTATTCTCATATTTTTGTCACATTTCAGCCAGTAAACCTCTATTGGCATTTTATGTGATGGACCAACAGGAAGCAGCTGCTTTTCAATTACAAATGTGCACAAAACCTGAAAAAAACACATTTTTAGAGTTATTTGTGTTAACATTATATAAAAAAATATTAAAACTGTAACTTTTATAGAAATATATATATTTTTTTGCATATTTATTGAAATTGTCACGTACATCTGTTCACGTCTGTGAAAAGAATAAATAAATAAAAGTTACATTCTGCACCTTTAAAATCACATCAACAAGCAATGTAAAGACTCAGGAGAAATATTCATGCTTCTATCTATCTATCTATCTATCTATCTATCTATCTATCTATCTATCTATCTATCTATCTATCTATCTATCTATCTATCTATCTATCTGTCTGTCTGTCTGTCTGTCTGTCTGTCTGTCTGTCTGTCTGTCTGTCTGTCTGTCTGTCTGTCTGTCTGTCTGTCTGTCTGTCTGTCTGTCTGTCTGTCTGTCTGTCTGTCTGTCTGTCTGTCTGTCTGTCTGTCTGTCTATCTATCTATCTATCTATCTATCTATCTATCTATCTATCTATCTATCTATCTATCTATCTATCTATCTATCTATCTATCTATCTATCTATCTATCTATGATGAACTGTGGGATGTTGCTGCTGGATACAAACGAGCATGATGTGAACGTATTTCCATTTCAGTTTTGTGGAACACGACTGAAAAACCTCGTCATTCCAGCACAGCCTTTCACCAAAGAACTAGTTTTTTCATAATTTCTTTGTTTTCATTAAGTAATTTCAACTTGTGTAATGTTATGGTCAATGGAGAGCCAGCTGTGATGCATAAATGTGAAGTGGAAGGAAATTGATGATTGTTTGACAGAAATGTCCATAAAAACTTCTGAAAAGTGTGGCGTACATTTGTATTTAGCCTCCATGAGCAGCTGCATGTCTGCTAACGTGAAAACTGAACGTCTTGCCTCTGTTTTTACCGTTTCAAGCTTTGTGAGATTAGATGCCTCTTTCCCAAGATTCCCACTTTGATTCAGATTGGACCATGTTAACATATAGATATGATTGGATCTGAACCATCTTGGTGCATCTGTTGACTGGTGAGCAGTAGATGTCTGCAGCTCCAGGTTTTCTCAATCATTTTGTTCTCTAACAAACCTCAGATCTTCACGTTTATTCTGAGATTAAATTACAGAGAGCTGGACTAATTAGGTGACATGGAGGCCAATTAGTCACATTTAGTGCTGCCAGAATAAAGGCAGATAAAAAACCAAACGCTCAATAGATTCAAGTCTTTAGAAATAGAAAACTGTTCTCAGGTTTTGTGTTTCTGTGTTTGCAGCTGAAGTTAACGGCTCAAACTAAACAGATTCTTGTATTTATTTTATATTTTATTGTTTGTTAGAACAAACAGCAGCTTAACGCAGTCGGGCTTCTTGATGTGGCAAAAACGACTCGCTGAAGTTAAAACTGAGCTTCAGAACCAGGAAGAAAGGAGTTTAAGAGGCTTTGAACCCGACGTGGCTGTTGGTGCCAAACGGGTCTGATCGTTTCAGAACCTGCTGGGATTCCACACAGAACCGTCTATCAGGTTCACAGCGATTGGGTCGGCAGCTCAAACAGTCACTCAATACAACAGAAGTAATGAAGGGTTCTGGTCCAGATGTTTCCTTGGAAACCTGTGGGTACCAGCTGAGTATCGTTGCTCAGCAGGTCCAGAGTTTCATGGCCGCAGTGTAAAAAGTGAGTAAAGTGTTATTTATAAAGCAGCTTTCAAGATATAAAATGACAAAATGCTTCACAAGATCCAACAAAACATAAAGAAACAGGAGAAAATTCAAAGAGCAGATTTTAAAAGATGTTTCTTCCTGGCGTTTAGATGAAAAGTCCAACTATCTCAAATCCAAAGTCGGGGAGTTTCAGAGTCTGCAAGCGGAGCTTTGTCTTTATCTCAGTGTGGGAACCATCACCAGACCCGGGGACCCGAGGGCCCAGGGGCCTCATGGGCTCCAGACCTACCAGGTCCAGACCCGAGGGCTCAGGGGCCTCAGGGGCTCCAGACCGACCATCACCAGACCCGGGGACCCGAGGGCCCAGGGGCCTCAGGGGCTCCAGACCGACCATCACCAGACCCGGGGACCCGAGGGCCCAGGGGCCTCATGGGCTCCAGACCTACCAGGTCCAGACCCGAGGGCTCAGGGGCTTCAGGGGCTCCAGACCTACCAGGTCCAGACCCGAGGGCTCAGGGGCCTCAGGGGCTCCAGACCTACCAGGTCCAGACCCGGGGACCCGAGGGCCCAGGGGCCTCAGGGGCTCCAGAAAATTCAAAGAGCAGATTCTTTATCTCAGTGTGGAAACCATCACCAGACCCGGGGACCCGAGGGCCCAGGGGCCTCAGGGGCTCCAGACCGACCATCACCAGACCTGGGGACCCGAGGGCCCAGGGGCCTCAGGGGCTCCAGACCGACCATCACCAGACCCGGGGACCTGAGGGCCCAGAGGCTCCAGACCTACCAGGTCCAGACCCGGGGACCCGAGGGCCCAGGGGCCTCAGGGTCCCAGAGGTCTGCAACCTGCGGCTCCAGACCTACCAGGTCCAGACCTGGTGGTCCGCCCACAATGGCTCTAAGTGACTCTGAGTAAAAATAAAAACCAAACCTAATGGTTTTAAACAAATGCAGGTTTATTTCAAGTTTATTCCTGAAATATTTGCATTGAATTTCCATAAAATTCAAACTGAATGACACTAAAAGTGGCAGTAATGTTTTTTTAGATCAGTTTTTCTTGTCATTAGGTTGAAACTATGGGATTAGTTTCCATCCCACAGACAACAAAAATAAAGATGCATCCTCTTTCTGCCACACTTTATGTTTACCTTTATTTTAAATCCTCAACATAGAAATAAAATTAAAATATTAGCTTTTAAAATAATTTTCCAGAGTTAGATATTTAAGATTATAAGTTTTCTTTTTTCTTGACATTTCTGGCTCTGAACGGGTTTTACTCGGCTGGTCGCAGAGTAAAAATGTCTTTAGGTTGTGAAGGTTGCAGATTTCTGACCGATCACTGGACCCGGCAGAGCAGATCTGATGTAACCGGTGAGTCTGAAGAGCCTCCATCTGCTGCCTCCAGCAGGACAGAGCCGCAGGACGCTGCTGCAACCAATATGGACCAAAAATCTCTGGATGACCAATCATTTTGCTCAGATGTCTCCATAAAACACTAAAATATTTTATATTTTTGCACATTTCAGCTCAGATAAATGCAGACGTCCTGCATTTATGAGTTTCTCTGTGTGTGTGCATGTGTGTGTGTGTGTGTGTGTGGTCGCCGCTTCTTGCCGGCTAATGAAGAAGTGGAGAGCGTGCTTCGGGTCACAGTGGGAACGCGCACATCGAGGTCACTTCAAAGTCGGGATAATGACGGATTAAGTCTAAATCGCGGCCGTGTTTCAGTCGCCGCCTGTCGCTTTGCATGTTATTAACAAATCATTGCAATATCATCCAGATAAAATGTGTCGGTGTTAATTTCCCCCGTCCGTCTCACTCTGGTCAAATCCTCCACATACAGATTAGTGGATGGTGGTGGTCCTTTTCATCAGCCCTCCATGCCGATGAAACATCCTTTCATTACTGTCCGTATATGTATTCATGTTTTAATGAACTGCTTTCTTTGCGGTTCCTCGTTGCAGTGGGCTGTGTGTGTGACAGTGATCCAGCTTTTCATTCATTACAGCCCTACAGCTGGCGAGCAACAGATTTCACCCATGGTTAGTTCAACCGAGCTCTGGAAATCACCCAACGCCCACAGAGCTCAGCCGTCAGCGGCACAAAACCAAACATGAGACTCTTACAACTCCTGAGCTGAAGTACAACAACCTGCTCAATTCGAAGGTTGTTGAGTTACAAAACTTTTAGACAAGCTAGAGAAATAGATGTTTCATAAGATTGGTATTCTGCACAATGAGATGCTGGAGAGAGACAGAAAGACAAGAAGAGACCTGAATCTGAACAGAGCAGAAGAGATAAGAGGTGCGACATGCCTGCACTGCAGAAGTGTTTGAAATAAAACTGTAAGAAATTACACTAATATTTCCTCAAAGTGGGCTGCACAGTGGCGCAGTTGGTAGAGCTATTGCCTTGCAGCAAGAAGGTTCTGGGTTCGATTCCCGGCCCCAGTCTTTCTGCATGGAGTTTGCATGTTCTCCCTGTGCATGGTGGGTTTTCTCCAGGTACTCCGGTTTCCTCCCACAGTCCAAAAACATGACTGTCAGGTTAATTGGCCTGTTTAAATTGCCCCTAGGTGTGAGTGTGTGTGTGCATGGTTGTGTGTCCTGTGTTGCCCTGCGACAGACTGGCGACCTGTCCAGGGTGACCCCGCCTCTCGCCCCGAACGTTAGCTGGAGAGGCAGCAGCAACCCTCCCAACCCCACTGAGAGACAAGGGTGAAAGAAAATGGATGGATGGATTTCCTCAAAGCAAACAGTCGTGGTTACGTTCTGATGCATAAATTGTTTCTGTAGAGTGAAACATGTATGAACAGGAGCATTTTGTTTGAGGTCAGATTGAAATCCACACTGTGGCATCAATAGATTTCACAGAAGCTTAAATCATGATTATAGAAAAACTGTGAGGGAAATCAAAAAGCTGAATCATTTGAAGATACATTAATATCTGGTGACCTTTCAAACAGTTGAGTGGTGTTTCTGGCTCTTCTGTCAAAGAGCACAGAGGTTTTTACTGAATTCTGTGGAATTAAAAAATTTACATTTTTATTAAACTTCAAATGTCTTATCAGAACTGACTTTACCAAAAGATATGGCAGAACAAGCTGCAGGGTTTTATGGAAGATTTGCTGAAATCTGTTGAAAAAGCATTTGGAACATGGAATAATAAAGAGGTGAAAACATTAAAATCATTCTCACCGAGCTGCGGAAATGAAACCGTCTCTGACTCTCTCATCAGTGATGTCATCAGTGATGTCATCAGGCCTAATAACCTGAGGTCCACTCAGACTGAGCCACCTGTTCATGAAGGACAAATATTGATTTAAATGATCTGATGACGTTTTTTCTCCTCTACAATCCTTAACAACATGTTTTAGATGAGACCTTATGGGTCATTTGGAGAACAAGTTGAGAATAATTATCTTAAGGTTTTTAACTGACACACTGCTAATGTCAGATTATGATTTAAAACTAGCTTTTATGTATTTTCCTTCTTTATGGTGGCCAAAACCAATACATCAATTTGAGTCAGAATTTTAAAAAGTAAGGGACATTCAGTTCTGTTGGCTGCACTGGATTTTATTTTGAGGTTTTAGGGTAAAGGGAGTCAAATTCAAGTACATGCCGCACTTTTCAGAATTTATTTGTTAAAATCTAACCTACATTTCTTTCTTTTTTTAAGCCAATTTAAAACTGTAAACACTAAACAATAGAAAAAAGGAGCAAGTTGTGTAAATAATTAGAGAAAGAACAAAAGAAAAAATGTGGAGAGAAAAATTGATGAAGACATTTCAGTTTTGATCGGCTGCTTCCTTCAGGAGCCATAAAAATGGATCTTAATCTGAGCTGATCCTCCATAATGTCTGACTGATCAAACCTCTGAACATTAACATTCTCTGTGCTTCCTTTTCCTTTTGCTGCTCCAGATTCACAACCTTCGTCCAGCTTATCCAGACAGAAATGATCATGACTGAAAGCAAAAAGGAAACAAGAGAAGACAGGTTTTCAAAATAAAAGAATTACTGGTCCACAGGGAACCAGAACTAAAACCAAGACCAAGAGCTAAAACAGAAAAAAATACAGGTTAAGAACAAGGAAAATGCAAAACCAGAATCCTAAAGATGATTATTTTTATTGTTTGTTTTCAGTACTGAACACTGGTTGGTTAAATTATTTTAGCACAGTATATAGAACAGGATCATGAATATTATATCCTGGTTTTAAGAACACATTTTTGATAATTGTTGAGTTTTTTGATTTTATTGAAGATCAACTCTTATCAGAGTCAAATTTTGTTATAAATAAATAAATAAATCTAGATATTTTTTAGCATATCAAACGTCTCTGGATTCTTTTATGAAGCTCAACTTTATTACTGTTGCTCAAGTTTAGAAGTTTAGAAAAGATGAAAAACCACTATAAGCCTTTGCTGGATGATACTTCCAAGCAGAGGCTCAGTTCAAGGTTTCCTTATGTTCCAACAGGACCAGTGGTGTTGCTGGGAGTTCTGGGGAGGATTCCAGCAGGTGAACGTCCAACGCTGGGATCCCGTCTCACCTGAGTCCCTCCACGTTTTAATTGGCTCCATTATGTGATTAATTTAGCTCATTTCCTCCTTCCCCTCAAGGCTCCACCACAAACCCCCCAAAGTCGCTCCGTCATGGAAAGCTCGGTGTCAGCGCTCCGGCCGGCCATTACATTCCACTGGGAAGTTTTCATTTGGCTGCAGATTCCCGTTCAGTGTAACCTCTGCACCTTTGACTCAACACGCCGCCTTTAAAAGGGCAGTAACTCAGTTATGGATGATTAGCAATATTCCTTTGTTTCCTCATAAATGCTCTGTGTGCATATTTTGTTGCTTATTATGCTTTATGAGCTTTGTAGGAGTTTTTGCAAGCTCTGCAAGTTGTTTCTTGTGAGCTTCTGTCTGCATCAAGTCCACAAATCGACTTATAAAATCTATTTTATTTTCTCAGATTTCTCCTGTTTTTGCCTTTATGTCAAACTTTATTGTTTGAAATCATTAAAACTAAAGAACTGGACACTGATGAAAAAGACTAACTTCCATTTATCATCAAAACTTTATGGCTTTTTTCTGCTGCCATAAAGTTGTTAGATTTAGGACAGAATGATGTTTTCATACAGACAGTTTGATAATAAAATATGTTTGATGATCTGAACAGAAGAGATCTGGGAGAGACAAATACCTTTACACACCACTGTGCATCTTCTGTAGGGCTGCACAGTGGCGCAGTTGGTAGAGCTGTTGCCTTGCAGCAAGAAGGTTCTGGGTTCGATTCCCAGTCCCGGTCTTTCTGCATGGAGTCTCCATGTTCTCCCTGTGCATGGTGGGTTTTCTCCAGGTACTCCGGTTTCCTCCCACAGTCCAAAAACATGACTGTCAGGTTAATTGGCCTCTCCAAATTGCCCCTAGGTGTGAGTGTGTGTGTGTGTGTGTGTGTGTGTGTGTGCATGGTTGTGTGTCTCTGTGTTGCCCTGCAACAGACTGGCGCCCTGTCCAGGGTGACCCCGCCTCTCGCCCAGAACGTTAGCTGGAGAGGAACCAGCAACCCTCCCGACCCCACTAAGGGATAAGGGTGTAAAGAAAATGGATGGATGTACGTCTGCTGTGTGTGGTGCTGCAGCTTTTTATTTTCAGTGTATTAGACGGATTTTTGTTTTGCTTTTTCCTCTGAAATGAAACCCAACAGTGGGGTGAGTGGAAAGAAGCAGCATGGTTTGAATCTGCTGTTTGTGTGTGGGTTCGCAGATATTGGTTTTATTTTGTTGCTCTCCTCAGAGGATAGTGTGGAAAATGAGAAGAAGATGGGAAAAACAAAGTCCGTGATGTTAATCTGTCCTGTCGTCGCTGAAATCTCGCAGGTTTTATGCGGCTCCCTGACAGTCAGGCGAAACGGACGGCGAAATGCCAATTTTACCACACCACTTGTTATTTGCCAGCAGCGCCGGAGACATTCTACCTTCCTCCACATCCAGCGGCTGAGAAGGTGTTGGAGGCAGAAGTGTGTGTGTGTGTGTGTGTGTTTGTTGTTTTCTGAAGGTAGAGAGAAGTTTACAAATGGGATCCATCATTTTTCATGCACACGGGTGACATCCCTCCGTCAGCCAATTTCACTCCCAAAGCCCACTCCCCTGGTTCATTGATATCTGCATTAGGGACCTTTGTTAAAGGTCTCATCTAAATGCATTGAAAAACGCCTTGCACCTTCTGCTGTTGGAAGTGTGTGTGCGCGCACGTCGCCTGTGCAGAGATTTGCCGACTTGGCTTTGTCTACATTAAGGTTAGTGTTTGTGGCGCGGCGACTCGGTGTCACTGAACCTGAAAGGGAAAAACAGCTTGTGAGAAAACCATCGACAGAGCCAGCAGAGAAAGCTGCTGCTGTTTGTCTCCATGTTGCTGCTGGCTAACTCTCATGCTAACAACGAGACTCACTTTTTAAAATCTATTCAAATTAATCCCAAAGAATGAAACATGACCTGTGAACCCGAATCAAGAGGAGGACATAAATCATGTTGAAGTAGCTAATCTCAAATTGATATAAATATGACAGTGAATTCTGAGTGAAGTTGGTTGAAGGAGGCTCATTAACCAAAACACTTCAGAGCCACTTCATTTTATTCCACTAAAACCAGCGCCGCTCATTTCCTGCACTCATGCAGTCCTACAGTTCACAGCAACACGGCTACATCCCCGGCTCCTATTAAACAGATTTAATTTGCTATTCCTGTCCATCTACTTTACAGAGCCGCGCTGCGATACTGCAGAGGTGCCGAGGGGCTAATGTCGCTGTCAATCCTCCATCCCCTCAGCTACAATCTCATGCCTTAATTTCCACACACATCCAAGTACCCTTGAGCTGTAAGAGGTCTCGTTCTCACACTTGAATCAAAATTGTTGCAAACTTACTCGGCCAGCAATTTCACAACACTCTGCTTATGAGAAACGCTGAACTTTTAACCTTTTCTCCAGAGCCGCTGCGCTGAGGCAGAACCACACACCGAGTGTGTCTAATATATTTAATATGAATGTGTGTCAGGTATTTCATCGGCAGCCTGGAGGTAGTCAGGAAATATCTCCTGGCACTCTCATAAGATATAATAAGAATAGTAATTAATAAACTTGATAATATGAAATTGACTAATATATTGGTGCTTGAGGACATCCCTTCATTGTTGTCCATGGGGATTTCATTAAAAGTCCTAATCTACACGCGTTCAACCACTCAGAATGACTTTAAAGTTAATTGTTTAAATGAACTTTGCAGACTGTAGGTACTTCACCGTACAGTAGCAGCTCAGCGTCCCTGGATGTTTACCAGGTGAGGCGCAGAGGGAGCATCTGTCACTGTCTGAACTGAATACACGTCTTTGACACGAGCTATTATTGTACGGCCCAGTTTCAGATACCACAACTGGAAAAATGGGACTCAAACCTGTCAATGCGGCTCACTTTGGTCTAATCTGATCGCCTCCAAAACACCTTTAGGTACTTTAGATTTCACTTTTACAAAAAAACAACAAACTACAGGTCATGTTCTACCAGTCTGCCTCTGCAAAAGCAGTTGACAGGGATTTTAAATGACTTTAAAAGCTTTAAAAAGCTTTTGAAGTCATTTAAAATCTCTTTTTGACAAAAAAATCTTTTGCAACTGGAAAATAAAGCGAATCTACAATTTGTTCAACTATTGTTGTGCATTTTGTCCTGGTTTCTTCATAAATAAAAGCTTTTTGATTGACAGATGGTTTTCTCAAAATAACAACCACTGAAGTGTATTTAAACTCTGATGAGTAAAACATGAACTATTTATGTGTAGAAAAGTGAGGCTTGCATAACCACTGCGTTGTTCTTTAATATGCCTTTGAGTAACAATGCTGGTCAGAACTGGAGCAAGAACGCTGCCAAAATGTTCGAATTATTTGTCACCATATAGAGAATTACAGACATAAATTTGCCACAGAACATTTTAAGTTTCTCCATGAGATGCCAGTTTATTGCCGCTACTCTCTGAGTTTCATCTTCCTTTTTGAATAAATTACCAGATAAATGTTAAATTTATGAACTTAAATTTGAGCTGTAGTCTTTACTAGTCTTTTACTTTTCAGTGGGTTGACGTTCTGAAACATCTCCACTCCTTTGCGAACTTTAGTTGAGCTTTTTCCTTTCATACTTTTTCTCACAGATTTGAATAAAACTATGTTGAGCTACAAGCTCACCATGTAAAAGGAAAAGTTGTAAAAATGAATCGGTGTTAAGCTATATGAACTGAAATGCCTGCCTCTCGCTGTGTTGATGCTCCGTTCATGTGAGAGTCCGGTCTTTAATGCAGTTGATGATTTGGACTCTTGGAAACTTACAGGCACTTTTCTGCTTTATGGGGAGGAAGAAAACCCAGAGCTGTTGGACGTGAAATCAGTGCAAGGGTCACTGGCAAAAGAAATTGGATTTTATGCAGAGTGTGCCTCAATAAACAACACTCCCAAACCAAAGGTAGACACGCAGCCCCTGCTGGCTCTTTCTGCCCCATCATTATTTCTCATATATCCCAAACTAACCAAAAGCAGTGCCTTTGACAGCTTGACTGATGAGTTTGCCATCCTGAATGTCAAAAGGAGCGCTCTCCCGCACCTTATCTCCCATTTCACATTGTGAGTAAGACTTTTTTTTTTTAAATGGAGAAGCCATAGACGTTGTGATGAGCATTACCGGATGATAATGAAGGGCACGCTGCTGTAGTGTCAGCCTCAGCAGTCAGCAGACAGACTGGCAGGCAGGCAGGCAGGAGACGGCTGCTGACTGCTAACACACATCCATTCATGCATTTATGTGGCCTTATGTCTCTATCTTGGTTCTGCGATAAATGAGCATATTTATATATTTTCATTATGCCAGGGTCATGATTTCCTTATCTGTCGCCGCCTGTAGTCGTGAGGCGAAATGTCAAGGGGTAATCAAGTCAAATGTGGCTTTTGTTCAAGTGCATATTGGTGTCGGTGCAATGCTTACTCCTGACATGTATAAAACAACCGGAGAATGTTGGTGTGCCGTTTGATTATTCATATGTTCCACCTTAGAGTCACACATAGAGTCATAAATAATGGAGAAAAATAGAGATCATACATACTTAATGTTTATGTTTCTACCCTGAAAGTCTCACTGCTCAATGAACAATTTGGGTTTGTGTGAGTGCACTTGAAATTTACCCAAGTCAAGTTTAGATTTTACTTTTTCTACTTTTTTTCCCCTACATAACTCGCCATATGTTATATGAAAAGAGCATTCTGGTTTGATGAGCGGCGCGCCTCGGAGGACTGTGTTAAGGATTTCCAGTGATCCTGCCTGTAGCTTGGCATGCAAACCTGCAAGCACAGGCGAAGGATAATGAGGTCGGATCCGGGTCTGAGCGGTGGCTGTTAGGCAGGAAGCTGCATATTTATGATGGCTTTAAGAAGCATTTATTGCCTCGTTTCCATCAGAACATTGTCTGCAGAGACCTGACAGCTTTCCTTGGAGATTAGTCTCAGATAGCCCCTGTTAGGTGGTGGCACTCTGGCTAAATTGCTCTTCCCTCGATGGTGTGTTCACCCCGTCTCTAGTTTTCTGGGAAGCCTTTCTACTTCTGTCTCTTTCTCTCCAAACATATGCAGTCGACCCCTTTCCCCATCTATTTTTTATCCCCCGTCTCTCTCTGTCTCTCTCAGAAGATTTCCACACTTGATGTCACTTCATGTCCTCCAGTCCCACTGATACAAATCAGGGTTAAGGCATTTGTTTACTGTGAAGGAGGGAAGAGAGCGAGAGACACAACGCCGCGCTAAATGTCAAGGATGATGAGGTGGGTCAGAGCTGGCGGAGCCGCTGCGATTAGGCCCGTCTTCGCACGCCATCGTCACAAAGTCTGACAAAAGCAAATCGACTGCACAATTTATGCTCCGGAGGGCTAAAGTCTTCCAGTTCCAGTGTTTCACTGAGAAATTAAATTCGTATGTTATCAGTGGGAACATCCTTTCTCCACGTATCAGCAGCGAAGGAATGGTCCGCGTCAAACCGAGGGTTCAAACCAGGGATTATTGGATTTCTGCTTCATGTGTTATTTCGGTATTTCTGAGCACAACTACATCCACAAACCCACTCCTGTCTTCTCGCTGTTTGTTTGTTTCTTCTAGTCCCTTTTAAAGTTTTACATGAACAGACCATGGGGATAAATGTCAAGCAAGAATCTGGAGTTTCAATGTATTGAATATTTTCTGTCAACCTCAAAATTATTCCTACACACCCTCAGTTATTTGGTTCATCGCGGTGGCTTAGCAAGTTTCAGAGAAACCTCAGAGAAGCTTCATATTGGACCACTCTGCTTATCAGGAAGAGCAGAGCTGGTTTAAAGTCGCCATTTAGAGTTGCTTTCAGGTGCAGCTCACACATTTTCAGCAGGATTAATTTAGTTTATCCTTTACAAAACCAGCTCTGATGTGGGTTTGGGATCGGAACAACAAATGTTCCCAGGCTTCAGCTGAATCCCCATGTGGACGATGTGAGCAGCTCCATATTACAGACAAGCTGTCAATTTTGAAGGAGTCGTTTTTATTCTTAGTCCAGCAGCTCAGTTGTGGTTCGTGACCCTTGACCCTTGGTGGTTCTTGGGTTGCTCTGATGCATCGTTTCACCGGGATAATGAACGTGAACACACTCCAACGTGGTTTTGGAACGGATAAATGAGTCAACCTGTGAAAATCTGTGGCTGTGCTTAAAAGCAGCCTCTGCCAATAAATGAATAAATTTAATTTAGCTCTATTATTCTGATAAGAAAGGCGGTCGAGCATTCAGAGGTGTGCTGACGTTACAAAATAGTCTGAGATACAATTTACTCAGATGTTTAACCAAATGTTAATGGAAGAGTCTTTATATGTTGGTTTGTGATTCCATCACCTGTAAGAAGGAAGCTTCTTAGAAGCACCTGAAAGTAACTAATATCTTTGAACTCTTGAGAAATATTTGATATCATGTTTTATGTCTTTAACTACAGGAAACAGCAAATTGCCGTCTTTGCGATCTGACAACCTGCAGTATGTTCACACCTGGATGTTTGCTGAACATGAGCTGTATGACCGTTGAGCCGTCATACAGCTCAACGGTCGGCGGCGGCTGCGTTCTCATTCAGCTAATCAATAGCAGTCATCTTTAAAGTCGGCCTCCTCTCTGCCTGCATTCACCCATTCAGCTGTCTGAATTTGGATTACAGAGCAAGAGGAGCATCTTCATCATCAGAAGACTTAACACATCGTTTAAAGACCTTTAGTACAATGTTGATTACGGCAAGTCTCAGTTTATAAAAATCTATACAAGGGCCTGAAGACCTGGGCGTCGTGGCAACAGGACTAACCCGGGAACGTGTGGGGAATCTAAGAGCAGGAGGAAGGCAATTTCAACATCTGCTTTTTTCTCTGATTGTTTTGTTAAAGCCAGTTTTATTGCTGTTGCTCAGCTTTTCTCTCTGTCTATTTGCTTTGGGTTTAAGAAGTCGCTCAAGGTAATTTCTTGTGTTTCCACCCTGCAGGGGAGAGTTTGATAAGCCACTTCTAAAGCTGCCCAGCTGTTGGCTGGAGAAAAGGGAGCATGGTTTAAATTCTGCACGAGTACATTCAAAAAAATAAAAATCACTTGCGGTTTCTCCGTAGTGTACCTTTGTATGTCCACTCCGTGAGCGCAGCTGTTTCTAAGCCTATCTTAAGTAAACATTGATAACATTTGAGCCATAAAGATGCCGGCTTTCTTTTTCTTTCCTTAACCTCTCTGTTCCAGTCGTGCCGCTCAGCCTCTTCAGACAAAAGCGCAGCGATCCGTGCGCTCAACACAGTTAAGAAAATGGTTTTTTGAAAATTGGACCTTGAAGAATTTAGTGTGGGTGGGTAATTGGAGGTCGATAGGAGGCAATGCTCCACGACACGGCTGAACTGAGAGAGAGGAGGCAGCCGCGCGTCAATCAGCCGGCGTTTTGCCCGCATTGCCCCTTAATTTAATCACTGTTTAATTACTGCTGTCCCCTGAGGGGCGCTCTGCGAGGTTCAGCTCCTGAGCTTTTCCTGTTCCTCTGCCTCCATCTCTAGGCGTGTTTCCAGCCACCAGACAGTCGCTCTAACGTGTGGCGCTCTCTAAAGCCTCAGCGTTATTTCAATCTCACCCCAGGGCTTTTTGCACAAATCTGCTGATGAGAAGGTCAAGGGAATGCACATATGTGTGATGAAAGGAAGCATGACACCACAAACACTAATTTCATCCACTTGTGCAAGGTAAGGAAATGCAGGAAGTGTCCTAATGTGCAGGCTGTCAGCGGCCACCACTTCAGAACCGCTGAGGTGAATCTGCATTCAGGGCTGGATGTGGAGGGAAAGATGGGAGAGATGCAACTTATTAGAAAACACAGGTGAAAGGCATCATCAACTGTAAATAAAGATTTAATCAGTACCTATTTATTTATCAGGGAAAATATCAAAAATGTTTTTTCAGTAAACATATTTTAAATGGACCTTTTGGTGTAAAATTAACAGTAAGAACCAAAGTCACACAAAAAGTGACGGAAACATGACGAGCGATTACGAAAGAAAAGGTAAAGAAAATCTCAGCTGGTTTCAGAGAAAGATAAAAAGCAGATTGAAGGTCCAGATAATTATCTGATTAAGTCTAAAGGAAGATGAAGAGGCAGAAAAGAGGTTTCCACATCCTTTAAGACTTGAGAACAGTTTCTCATCCAGTTTCTTCTGATTTCTCCATGTGTGGAAAATATCACTTATTGTCTGGAAAACACTGAGGTGTTCAGTGCTTCCTTCCCCTGCAGCCAAACAGAGAACATGTTGTGGTTTCTCTGGATTACCAGAAGCGCACTACCACAGAACCAGCACTGGGCCGGTGTCAGGGGAATATCTCACAGTTTAGCTGTTAGGCTACAGCAATCAATAGAAATTTAACATGGTAATGATCAGGTGCAGGAAAGGCTGGATCTCCTGTGACTCTCTCTCTTCTCCCGTTCCCAAAACATGGCATGGAGCTCAGACTCCCTGAGGCCTGCGGGAATCACGGCTGCAGCTCTGAGCCGCACACCAACCCCCAGCTGAGGATTACAGCAGCAGAAACAAACAAACAAGGCCGTCTGCGGGTCGGCGCCGCAGACCAGGTCGGTAATGAAGCCACTGATGGCACACGCTTATGCACCGGCACACACACTCCAAGTCCTACGACGTTCATCCATTCCCATCCTGCGGAAGCTTGGAGTCATTTTAGCCTGTGTTGAGGGTATAATGGGACAAATAGAGATGCTGTTGTGTGTGTGTGTGTGTGTGTGTGTGTGACTGATAGATGTGATGCTGTCTCTCTGGAGGATCCATGTTGATAGCTATCGCCAGAGGAAGAGGGTTGAGACAGTTGGGACTTCTGGGCATTCAGATTGGAGTGTTGACAGGTTTATTATTGAAGTTTGCATCCCTCCCCGCCCCAACACACACACGCACACACACACGCTATCTTTCACTGAAGCGGAGGTGTCAGGCTGTGATTGTCACTCTCTCCTACTGTAGTTTTGTTCAGGACTTACAACACGTCTGCTGTCTCCACACCAGCTGGTCTCCCGAGTCTCTGGCAGCTATTTCAAGGCATCAGGAGGGGACGACAATAACACAGATGAATTAAATGGCCTAACACTTTGTTGTTTATATACTCAAACTTGTTAACAATTGTACTTTCAGAGTTGATGCCAGAACCTAAAATGAAATTGGCTGGAGTGGACCGTGCCAACTGCAGTCCCTTTGAGCTGGCTGCGCCGGTTTGTTTGTGTCGAGCAGGAAGCGCCGCCAGAGTCCCGCAATTTAAGACCTCCTGCCTCTGAACGCCATAAACTCTCACAATCATATTGTAATGAGGTCTTATCCATCATGGTGCTGTTTACCGTGTAATCAGATAACATTATCAACCCGAAGCTTAATCAGAGCCTGGTGAAAAGCCACTGCTGTACAACCTGCTGGCATTACTCTTCTAAATGAATGGATGAGAGAATGGGGTTTAAATCAGGACTCTGTATGTTAATGCCTAGTTTGGCTCCCTGCTGAATGACTTTCTGTGGCGGCACAAAGAGGTGGGGGTGGAAGCCATGTAACGCAGATCAATGTCTGTGGAGTTCTGTGAAAACGCAGGAAGGACATTTCTCATTTATTAAGAAGGAAACATTGGTGTTTGTGTAAATATGAAAAGCTAAATGCTGATATTTAAGTCCTGCAGGTAACTGTGTCCTGATTGGCCACAAGAGGGAAGCAGCTGGTCACAGAGAGACGGGCGGGTTGCACGTTCATGGACAGAATTACACAGAATTACATTCAAAACTAAAACTGACTAAAACTCAGATAAAGCTGAACAGATATTTACATGCTCTGAGTAAAAATGTATATTTTTCCTCTCTGTGAAATTAAACTAAACTTTTGCCATTTTTGGAGAATCAAAGTTATTTTGTTAAATATATATGGACAGATTTTTATATATATTCTCTATTAGCTTTTTCTTATTATTCTGAAATCTACATTTATTTATTGAGGAAGCTTATTTTTATTTCTTTAAAAGCTTATTTTTTCCACCATCTTCTCAGAAGTCTGAAAGGCTTCCGGTCCGGTCTCGGTGTACCTGACCCAGGTCAGCCGTTCGCCTCGCTCGCCACGCTCAGGGCTTCGTGATGGACTTCCTGTCTGATGTCTTGAGACACATTTCGATATCTTCTTCCCTCGTGATTTATGATGTGATGTTCCTCCTGCAGTGAAACCAGATGGCAGCATGATCCTGCCCCCTCTGTGCTTCAAAGCTGTTTCCAGACTCGTTTTTCTACCGAATGTCGTTTTGGACAAACGTTTTCATTTCTGTCTCATCAGATCTCAGGATTTATGCGCCAAATTCTACATCTTTGCTCCTCAATACATTTGCTTCTTCCTCTCTGAGTGGCCTTTCAGTCCATGCTGGAGCAGAACTCACTTCTCTCTGGATAATGATGCTGTTGCCATCTTAAAGGTCTTTAGGTTTTGTTGTTGGGTCTGTTTGCTCACTTCCCACCACAGAGTCCATCTCTGTTCTGAATGCTGTGATGGATGTAGAACCTTCAGGCATCTGGACGGTCCCCTAAGGATGAACCAGACTGGTTGACATCCATGGTTCTCCTCCTGATATATTGGCCGATTAAAATTTTCCACGATGACACACATTACATCGTCGGTGTGTTTGAGGTGTTGCCTTAAAGTAAATTGAAAATGGTCCAAAAGTTCAGATAAAATGGAGAATTTTCATTAATTTGTAAAAAAGTCCAATAGTTTGGAGTTTCCCAGCTGCTTGGTGTTCAGTGTGAAGTTTCCACAGTCAGTGATGATTTTGGGTTCTGGTTCTGGTCCACTGGGTTTTCCGGAGTCCAAAGTCAAAGTAGCTGCTCACCGATTTCTGAGAACTTCATGCTTCCTTGTGCTGACAAATTTTATGGAGATGCTGATTTCAGGATTAGTCCCGGCCCACACTGACAAAGCTAACGATCCCTGCTTTCGTCACCATGGTAACAACGCCGAGCTGGTCTTACCCGACCAGTTCAGACCAGTTCTCTGTGGGCTTCAGGTCTGTGGGACCTGAGCTGCCTGAGCGCCCCACAGCATGATCTCCTCCATGCCACGCTGCATTGATGCAGTAACTCAAGCAAAAGGAGCCCAGACCGACCACTGAGAGCAGGCAGCCACCTTTCTGTTTCTGTTTTCATCGTTCTGATCCAAAGTTGTGCTGGACATTTTCGTTGTCTGTCATTTTAACTGAAGGGGATGAAAAAAAAACCTGTCAATATTTACAAATATTACATTTTAAACTGCATTTAATTTTCATTCAGCTTAGTTAACATTCAGATGAACAGAGAATCCACATTGTGCCATCAGACATCAAGCAGATGAAAACATGAAACTTTCGTCTCTACAGTGACCATAACGAAATTAAACAACTGCACTTAAATTATGAACGACGCTCCTGCTGTGGCCTGAACGCACCGTCTCACTACTTCCTCCTGGTCTGCAAAGGACAGAGAAATTTTCTGAAGTTCTGATTTGTCAGAAACTGAATTTTGGCTTTTTATTCACTGTAAACCAGAATAATCAAGAAATAAACACTAAACATACATTAATCTGTGTGAAACATTTGTGCTTCACTTTCTGATGTCTTTTACTGAAATAAATTAACCTTTGGTTGATATTCTGGAGCTGTGTTGATTACCATAAGCCTTACTTTAATAAATCATATATTTCATTCTTTCATTTAAATACAGCATGATCTTAAGAGAAGAGGAAAGCTCTGAGGACACGAAATCTAAATTTAAAGGTATTGGCTTTTATCATTAATAAGAGGGTCTGTGATCAAAGGTTCACAATACTCAAAAGCAGCTCGGTTGCTCAGAGGGGGAGGGGCGACCGAGTGCTCTCCAGCCAGGCTGAGTAAATTAGCAGATCAGCTAATCAGAATTCAGCTGGAAGGTGGAAGTTAGAGCAGACTAATTGAAGACAGATTTAAGGGGCATCCATCTGGATGTTGCAACGCTCCTCTCTCGCTCTCCTTAGCAATATGTGTTGAATTTTAATAATGTTTTGTATATAACGGCGTGCGTATACGTGGAGCGAGGAGGGGGCACGAGTGGGTGGAGATGGACTTTTTTTCTCCAAATGAGGCCCTGAAAAGACTCAAACATACAGGGAGAAATAACTCAAAGGAAATGTGGAGCAGACTTTCCATTTTCTTGCCCCCTTCGCCTGCCTCTGGGGGAGGAGGGGCGGCGGGGCGGGGCGGCGGGCCGGGACCGCCACGCTCTTATGATAAACATTACATGTGGGATGTTGTCAGCACCTGCTCAACGCGGCGCACGAGCCAATTAAACGTGGATAGGTGGATGCTGTGGTCCACATGATTAGAGTCCTAATCCCGGGTGTGTGGGCGTGTGGACCTGCTCACGTTACAGCTCCAGGTTTCCTCTCTACCAGATGGGAGCCTGTGGCGCCCAAAAGAAGGACCAATCACCCGTCATCCACTGAAGTCATTATAGAACGTCATATTCTGCAAAATCATGTTTTAAATGGTGAAAATCTAACATAATGTGCATTTTTCACTTTTGCACATTATTAGAAATGTGCTGCTCTGGTGAGCAAACTTGATAAAACATGGAAATGATCTCAGAGAACAGCAGTAAACGCTAAAAGTCCTAGGTTTAACTGTTCCCTTATCACTGTACTACTACCACCACATTTCACCCAGAAACAGCTTTTCATCTGTCATGCAGTGACAGTGCATCTAAAATCATTCTCCGTCTACCTGATGCTATTAAACTACATAGAGATTTCTAGAATAATTTCACATATTTACCAGAAAAACATCTGACGTTGAAAACAGTCTGCCAGGAAACAGAAAGTTTTTCATGATTAGAAGAGTAAAATTACAGGATCCGGACTGTTCACCGGAACTGAAAATCAGAAACCTGAATGAAAAAAACCTGAGATTAATGTTGTAAGTTTATGGTTAAGTGGTAGAGCTTTAACAGAACAACACTGATGCAGCCGTGTTCCTCACTGTCTCATGCAATCGCTTTTTTGACTTTATAATGTCTGAATCATTCATTCACAACTGTTGGCATCAAACCAAATCCATAAAGCTTTACTATATATATATATATATATATATATATATATATATATATATATATATATATATATATATATATATTTTTTTTTTTTTGTGTGTCGTTTTTTAGGGTGGCTGTTCTTGAAAAAATGTGATAGTTTGAAATTGTGGAAAATATTAGTCTTGATAACCCAAAAGGTCAGATCTGATGGAACCCATCATGTTCCTGGAGAAAAAATATGTAATTTAGGATAAGCAAAAATGTCATATTAGATTAAGATAAACCTCTGACAAACCGTGCTTCAAATAAAAACAAAAGCTTTAATTTAATCCGCCTTCGTTGACATGCAGTTTATTCGTGTTGTTTACCATTTCCAGGTTTTCTTTGAGTTGTTGCCGTTTCTCAGTTTGATATTTTCTTGTCTGACCTTCATCATTCCTTCCTTGAGCTTTACAGCTGATCCTAATCTGACAGTGAAAATACTGGAGCGAAGCGTGCCGTCAACATGGCAGTCACAATTGCTGTTATTTTCCTCCAGACCTGCAGGAACAGATTTTCAGCAATCCTCTGAGGCCATATAAAAAGATATATATATTTATATATATATATAAGACCAGTCAAACTTCTGGTAACACCTTACGGTCAGGAAGTAGCTTTTAAGTTGAAAAAGAAATGATGAAAAGAGGGAAGATAGGAAGTTTGATTTGATTTTAAAGGACGTTTATATGCCGTCTCCGTCTGAGCCAGACTGAACACGCCGCACCGCTGTAACAACAAAGTGAGGAGACAGAAGGAAGTGAGAAATAATTAAAAAATAAGTTTATCATCTTGGATACGAGTTGTAATCTCTCCCCAAGATCTTAGAGATCTGCTGCTTTGATATGCATGGATGCATAGCTACACGAAGCTGTTGTAAAAGGGATAAAAAGCGTTTCTACAAGGTGTGTGATTTCCATCCCCGCAGTCAACATGCTGCACAGCTGGATGCAGATTGCCTGCCGAGGCTCACAGTTAGCGCAGAGTAATAGCATACGTGGAAAAGCGGCCCTGGGACAGTCCACGTCCTCACATAAGACGTCTATTTGAGAAGAAATGCTCCAGCAGTGGCAGTGATTGTTGTAATGATACATCCCTAACCAGACATTTGTCATAAATGGAGCCTTGGATGTGGGCCTGAGAAAAATCAAAAATGGGTATTGCAATGTGCAGAAGCAATTTAGAGAAACGCTTCTGCACTGAATCCTTGGATCGTGGCTCGGATGTCATACGTTGGACCTGGTATTTGCATTGGGTTTGCAAATTACCAATGTGTGTGTGGAGGATGTGTTTCTGAGTGACCATTACTGCGTTCTCTTTGACCTGATGGTGCCGTCTGAACCTCGGCCTGTATTTACTGAGGTAAAGAGGAGAATCATCACGGAGGCGACAGCCATGCTTTTTTGTGATAAATTTGATCCTTCACTTCTTAATAATTTCACTGAAATGGACAGTTTTGTGAATGGTTTTAATACCCTATGTGCTGGTATTTTAGATCAAGTAGCGCCAGTTAAAGCTAGGAAGGCAATACGGGAAAGATTTTGTCCTTGGATAAATGATGAAATTAGGTCTCTGAGGAGAACATGTCGCCAGACTGAACGTTTATGGAAATCTACTAAATTGGAGGTCCACAGGCTGCATTTAAAGGACTCCATATTGTTCATAAACAGGAGGATTGAGGAGGCCAGGGCAAGTTATTTTAAGTGTCTAATAGCTTCAAATAAAAGAAATCCTAAGGTACTCTTCGATACTATTAGCTCTCTTGTCTCACCTGTTGCTGTAAATGTCCATAACTCGGCAATTACTTGTGACGAGTTCCAGCAATTCTTTATTGATAAAGTTAAAGTAATAAAGGACAGCTTGCCGCCTTGCCATAATACTCAGCTTTTTGAACCTCCTACTCAAAGCTGGACCTCATTTGAGCCCGTCACTGTGGAAGACATTTTCACCATCATTAAAAACATGAAGCCGTCCTCTGGTATTTTAGATGTTCTACCTTTTAAACTATTTATGAGGGTTTTTGATTCCATTGGGCCCTACATTACAAAAATGTTTAACATGTCTTTGCTTACTGGTGTGTTTCCATGTCTTTTTAAACATGCCATTGTGGAGCCAAAGTTAAAGAAACCAGGACTGGACTCTTTTGAATTAAACAATTACAGACCAATATCAAAAACTTCTTTCTTGGCTAAAGTCCTGGAAAAGGTGGTCTGCATCCAACTTAGATCATTTCTAAAGGCCAATGACATTTATGACACTTTTCAATCAGGGTATCGTGAGTTTCACTCCACTGAAACAGCCCTGGTGAAGGTATTCAGTGATATCATGATGGCAGCTGACACCGGTAAATGTTCTGTACTGGTTTTATTGGATCTGTCATCGGCGTTTGACACAGTGGATCATAGCATCCTGATAAACAGGCTCCAACATCTGGTTGGGATGTCGGGCTGTGTTTTGAAATGGTTCACATCTTACCTGCTTCGTAGAACTTTTAGTGTGTCAGTGGGAAATGTAGTATCTGACCCTGCAGGGCTTTTGTGGGGTGTGCCGCAGGGATCGGTCTTGGGACCTGTTCTGTTCCAGCTGTACCTACTTCCTTTAAGCAGGGTCATTCAGAAGTTTAGTGAGGTGTCTTATCACCTGTATGCCGATGACCTTCAATTGTACTGCTCTTTTGAGCCTGGTGAGTTGCATAAACTTAGCACTCTCACCAGTTGCTTGGCCGAAGTGACAAAATGGTTCACTGAAAACAGCTTATTATTGAACTCTAGCAAGACTGAGACCTTGATTGTTGCTCCTGATAGTGCTGTGCCTGGAATTAAGCAGCATCTTGGAAACTTGAGCTGCACAGTTAAAAGTAACCTGCGCAACTTGGGTGTCTTCATGGATGGAGCAATGTCCATGGAGCGGCACACAAATCAGCTTGTTAGAAACAGTTTTTTCCAAATTCGGAACATTTCTAAACTCCGTAAAATGGTGACTCACGGTGAACTTGAGATGATTGTTCATGCTTTTGTCTCATCGAGACTGGATTATTGTAACAGCCTGTTTACATGTCTTAATAAGAGGGAGTTAATGCGTCTGCAGGTAGTACAAAACTCTGCTGCACGATTGCTCACCTGCACCCACAGGAGGGAACATATCACGCCCATCCTCAAACGCCTGCACTGGTTGCCTGTGTCTTATAGGATGTACTACAAAATCTTGGTACTGACTTTCAGAGCTCTTCATGGACAGACGCCAGACTACATTAAGAACCTCCTACAGCCTTATGTTTCGACTAGGAACCTCAGGTCGTCGAACCTGAACTTGTTGACGGTTCCTCGGACCTTTCTTAAGACTCGTGGAGACAGATCTTTTAAAGCTGTGGCGCCTCGCCTATGGAATGAGCTACCTTGCACCATTCGATCTCTACATTGTATAGACACTTTTAGGAAACAACTTAAGACCCACTTTTTTAATCTTGCTTTTTAATGTAATATTGTGTTTTAATGTTGGTATGTTTGTTTTAATTTGTTTTCAATTGTTTTTATTTTTATAAATTGTGCAGCACTTTGTGACTCTGGTCTGTGAAAAGTGCTATAGAAATAAAGCTTACTTACTTACTTACTTACTTATGTCTCTGGGTAATAGAGTTCATGTTTGGGGATATTCACTCAGATCATTAAAGTTTAGAAGGACAGAACTGTAGCCACAGTGACAGAGAAGTTTCTTACATCTGAGTTTCCTCACATTATTTTCTGATTGATGGGTTTACATACTGAAAACGAACAGCTCTGGCTGGAACATGTGACGACTTTAACACATGTTTAACACGGTACATGAAGGCTTTCATTCAGCGCCATTTCCTTCTGAACTTAACCTGAGGACATGACAATATGACTAGAACAGGATGTTAATCCGCCTGCACTCATGAAATTATTATAAAGCGATTAGGAGAGCAGAAACAGCATCTGTCCATCTACATCTCACAGCATTTGGAAAATGATCTGACTGGTTTATGTTAGAAGTGACTCTTCCTCTGGTACTGGTGACAGAACGAGGCGGCAGCAGAAACTGAATTTAGCAGCATGACTGTCTGCAGTTTTGATGTTTGCATCCCTCTGATGGACCAGGATGATCCTCTTCCATTATCTTATGTTGCCTGTCCTTCTCTGGATATTTGCAATTTGGACCATTCTCAAGTAAAACTGAACTAAACAGAAGGTTTTTTTTAAATGTTGAGTCTCTGCAGCCGCCAAGTTACCAACAAAACAATGAAAGAGGCAACCATTGAAGAACAAGTCCAGGAGTTGTGGCAAACATGAAGCACTGAAGACGACAGAGTCTCCATCACTTGATGTCAACCTGGTTAATTTAACCTCCACCAAACTTTGGTCAGTTCACAGCGTATTAAGGCAAAGTAGATAGAAAAAAGGAAAGGATTTCTGAGATTAATCTAAAAAATTCTGAGATTTTTTAAGCTATTTTTTGATTAAAGCTCAGAAATTCCTTGGCTCCAGGTTTTTGGTATAAATTGATTCTCTTTTTTATGGCCCTAATGCAACACTGTAAAGTTCTTGTTTTTGCCACATAAAATGACCCTGGATATGTTTATCCTGTGTGTCTCCATGTACAGTGTACCGCGCCTCTTGTCCAATGACCAACCCTGAAAAGGCGGGTATGGACAGATGGATGGATAGAATATTAATCATGAGATTTTTTAAAGAGCATTTAGAAAACTTTCATTTTTTAAAAAGTCCCTGTGCCATTTTCCTTCCACTTCACAGTTATGCACAAGTTTGTTTTGAACTATTTCATAAAATCACAATAAAGTACATTAAGGTTTCTGGTTGCAATGTGCCAAAATGATGTGAAAAAAGAGAGTTAAAGGACACAAATACTCCTGAGACAATGTGTTATAAACACTTTGGTGTGATTTTAGTAAACATAACTCTGCTTACAGAGCGCCGTTCCTTCAGCGGTGTTTCTACTGTCACCAGCCTGCTACACACCCTGCTCTGTGTTAAACACGCCAAGGTGAAGTTGGACACTGACATACATTAACTTTGACCCTGACCAAACATTTACATACACAAACCTCCTCTGCTGATCCCCCATAAACATGACACATGTGTGATATGGCTGTCAGACGCCGGTGAAGGCTCTGTGGCCGCCTGACACTTTGACAGCGCGCGGATGCCGATGTGAGATTTTCTGTGTAAGGCGGGAGGCGTCTGGAGTTTCAGGGAGCTCTGATTGGCTTGATGGGGTGAGCGTCTTCATGCTGCCCTGCTTTGGCTGTGCTAGCTTTGCTCCATCCCTCAGGTCAGCTGGGGTTTAATTGTCTGCCTTAAATATTCATGGGAGCATTGAGTAGATAAATGAAGGTATAAGCACACTGTAAAATTTTCAATAGGTCAGGTGTCGCTGACTACACTGGATACAATTTACTGTAAGATCTGACATTCGCTGCAGAGCCAATTAATATGTTAAGAGCCTGAAAAAGATCCCAAATGACATTTTCCGTTTCTGCATAATGAAGCAATCCACTCTTAGATGGATAACTTTAAGACTAAAGGTGGGATGCAGGGAAATGTGTGCTTTATGAATCTATATAATTCTACCATAAACTCTCACCTTTGATGCTTTCAGTCATTAGATTTACCTAATTCAGCTGAGAACCTGAGCTTTGTAGGAAAATCAGTTTATAACCCGACATTTAAGCAACAACACAAGAGAAACCAAGGCAGTTCACACCATCTGAAGCAGGTAAAATGTGAAAAGGATAAAAACATACAAAAAAAAAAGCATAGAATCTTTTTTGAACATATAAACAGTTAGCATAGCAGAACAAAACAGTTCAGTGTTTGTGGGTTTTCTATGGAACGAAACTCCAAATTATTTATGAAAATCAACCTGTTCATGGATGATTTGTTCTTCCATCCATCCATCCATCCATCCATCCATCCATCCATCCATCCATCCATCCATTTTCTTTCACCCTTGTCCCTCAGTGGGGTCAGGAGGGTTGCTGGTGCCAATCTCCAGCTAACGTTCCGGGCGAGAGGCGGGGTCACCCTGGACAGGTCGCCAGTCTGTCGCAGGAAGTAAATGCAAATAATTCAAAAGAAAATGCAATTTGGGAATTTGAAATATCTAAATGCAATGCTGCCTGGCTGATGCTAGCAAAGCAGCCAATCCAGGAGCAACATGAGCGTCCCTGGCTGCTGATTGGCTGTGTCCCCAAGAGCGAACATCAGGAAGACTGCTAGCTTCTGCAGTGGTGCTAACATGCATGTTAATGTATGTTTGAACTATTTAAATACGGATTCTGGAGTATTTGTGGATTTTATTCATGATCGGTTCTGAGTCGTGTGTACGGAGGGAGGGGTTCCACTGCAACGCCCCTAAGAAACCATGTCACTCTGTGCACCTGGGATTGTATAAACTAAGAGAAAAATATAGATTAAAATTCAATTCATACACATTTTGTTTGAAAAGTAGTAGAAGTATCCCTACTGCTAATAATATATGCATGATGATATTGCAAATATAACAAAAATACCAACTAAACTGGGTGAAATTATTCTAATAATTATGATTGGATCAAATCAGGAAACACTAAGACATTTTGATAGATTTTTGTTAGTTGTCCTGACGCTGCTGTGACTGTTTTTTTTATTATCAGTTACCATAGCAACACAATCAAACAGAAAGTTAAGTCAACCAACCACATGTGCCCCTCCTGCCAAGGTTAGCAGCCCCTCACACGCTTTGCCTCCATCCCTCTCCTTAATGACTTATTTGATGATAATTAACCCTGAATCCTACAGAGACGGGCCGGTGTGAGATTGATGGCCCCGTCGGCCCACAGCACCTGTTCTGCTACACGGCCCACGGTTACCAAACCACAGCCAGATATGACTGCCCCGAAGCCCTGCATGCTAACGCCAAAGACAAACACAGGGCCTCCCCGGCGACCCGGCTGTTCTGAACAGCACAACACTGTGACCATAACCTCTGATTACACTCATTACTCCAACCACAGCCTGGTGGCGCTGAGCGCAGCCTGAGCTTCGTTTTGGCCCAGTTTCTGGTGTTCAGTTAAATATCTAATAATAGTGTGTGAATAAGTTTTTGGCAATAAACAAATTCATTCTGTGTGGATGTCTGAAGACATTTGGAAAAATCTGTAAGGATAAATGTGAAAACAGACATCTGATTATCATATTTTATCATTTAGTTTGTTTATCAAACCATATTTTGTTTTGGTTTATTTGCTGCCGGAAAAGCAAACCATCTTTCTACTACTGAGTGACATTTCCAGCCTTTACACATTTGTTCACTATAACCATGAACATATGTTACTTCTGCATTTTTTTTAAACATTTAAACAGTTTTCTCTTCTGCAGGTCTTCCTCTCAACATGGAGGGGTGAAGCGCTGGCCTCTGTCACGCAGCAGAGGGGATTTGGGAGCAGGAGGGGGAATAATCAAATGCAGGAAAGTGTTTAATTTTTCATAAACAGAGGAACCACCAAATGCACACAACTAACAATGTACCCCAAAGCAGATGTAGAGCGTTTTTAATTTATGGAGAACCGAGCAAAATGGGCAGATGGAGCAAGAGGAGGTGGAGGCATGCTAAGGGACTTTTCTCTCTTCTCACCTCACAAACAACAGAAGCCTGTGAGTGTGCCACACAACACGCACAAACACACTCCCACACACCACTCAACAACACGGCTGCGTGCACAAATGCAGACATGCACCACCCCCCAACAGTTTACGGGCACATGGCCCAAAGCCGCCATCCTTTCCACTACAAACGCTCACAGTCCTCAACACAACTCTGCTCCTATTCTGCAGCCCACAACAAAACTCAAGCTGATGCGTCGTCCTCCCACGCAGACACGCACGCTACCGAAAATGATTCCACCAACATCAGGCCTTCCCAGACACACGGACAAGCTCCCTGGGATTTCACCGGACTCGGCAGAGAAGAGCCAGTAATGAACTGCCTGGTGCGCTCTGCAGAGTCTGCAGCAAGCAGACAGACTTCATTCTGCTGGGCCATATGCAGGTATGAATATGCATGGGAATCTGTCATACAAGCAACAAACACAACATATATATGATGTCAAAGGTCATGGGTGTGAGGAGAGAGACTGGGTCTCTGTTGGACTTGAAGGATATATTCAGAAAACGTGGTCTGACTGTGAAATGATGGTGTTTGAGTGCAGTTCCTGGCTCACTTCAGGAAAACACTGATTGGCAGAGCGAGCCACCTGCTCGGATGTTTTCATGGTGCAACATCCTTCCAAAGCAGCAGTGTACAACGGTACCTAAAAAGTTAGTTCTGCTAACTTCAACGCAATGGGCTAATTATAAATATTAGTTCAGCCAACGATAAAGTGCTACACCAACATGGTATTTAGTGGAAGCTAATACAAAAGAGCTAAGTTCAATTCAAATTATATCTGCCCCTGAAACGTACAACCCTCAAGCACCAACTTAATTCTGACATTATAATGAACATGTTCTACATTTCTTTAGATATAGTATTGGTGTTTAAACCTTGTTCTCTGCTGTCATTGTTTTATTTTGTTCCTTGTTTTAAATGTTGTAGGAAAAAAAGTTGATAACCGAAACTTCAACACGGATAACGAATTTATTCAACTGAAAGTTAACAAAACGGCCAAGTAAATTAACGCAAAAAGCAGAAAGCCTTACTTAGGGGAAGCTAAGTCAGCTAAATGTTTCCAAAGTTAGCAAAAGCTCTAAACAAAAAAACGTAGCTCCTCTGTTAGCTTATTAGTGGAAGTGTGCCCATCACTGTCCAGGGGTATTTTTGTTTCTTGAATTTTACTACAAACGTTACTCTTGTTTTTTTTTCTTCAACAACAGTGAAGCTGGTCAGAGTTGATTAAATGATGGTAAAACTGGACAATCCTGGAAAAAAAACCTGTTTGACTGCAAAAACTTGAGACTGAAGCCACCAAAGCTACAACGGACAAGTCAAAGTCCAAACCTGAAACCTGATCTGTGACAAGACCTCCAGGGAAGAACAGATGAAAATCCAGTTTCTAAATGTGCCAAGATGGTAGGAGATTATACCCAACACTACATCTACTACTGTTTTAGGGAAGGGTTTAGAAATGTAAATGTACAAAACACTTTTTTTATTTTGTAAAAAACATGCATCATGCATTCTTCCATTTCCCAATTAATAGTTCTGAGACTGTCTCTCTTCAGCTCAGCCTCCTTTTTTGGCTTCCTGTTGCTGGAATCTGGTAGCGCCTCTCCCAGGCTTTGCTAATTGACTCGGTTTTGTTAAAGCAGATTTCAGCATCGTCTCCCGTCTGACTCGCCACCTCGTTTCAAAACCCACATTATTTTAGTAAAAGAAATGAAATCAGCAGAAGAAAACGACGCGTGCCAGGCAGCAGCTCCAACGAGCCCAACTATCTCGGGCTTGTTAACTATTTATTTGCGGCGACATTAGCCAACATTAAGCTTCACCAAAACACATGCGTCCCCGGGCATGGCCCAGACGGCCTCACCGTCCTGCAGCCTCTCTGCTGTAAATTCCCCACTTAAAATTTCATGATCTCCGCTCGGCAGGATACCACTTCCATCATGAAAGAGTTCTCAAACCTAATAACCGTTACTTCTCTGGCAGAGCCATCAAAAACCTATTTGTTTCAACAAAGGCGCTCTCCCCAATGCAACGCTGCCGGGTAATAATGCCAGATAGGTTTTAAGGGCAATGAATTGTGGAATTACCATTTTCTCCTTCCTCTTTATTTCTCTCTTTCTATACTCTCTCTTTCTCTCGCTCAAGATCATTATATTAAACACTTAATTATTCATCGGTAATGCCTGTCATGGTGAAATATTGTCCTGTGCCAATCTGAATGCATCATACTGCCTGGACCTGCCTCTCTTCCTGAGGTTAATGGCACCACCCTCACTTGCATTAGCTTGGCTAAATGCAGTGTAACTCATAAGTCAAAGTTCCCTAAGTGAGTGGAGGAGTCATCACCTCAAGCGCTCTCTTTTTCTTTCTCCTTCAGCATGTGGGTCAGTGAGATCATCCTTGCACAAGAGCTGGCTTAACACACACACACGTATACACACGTGTGCACAATTGATCTTTATTGTTTTCTCTGAAGGATGGTTAGGGCTTGATAGAGGGCTTTGCATCAGGACGCCGCTTGCCTTCGAGGCTTTTAAAGGTGAGGGGTGAATGGATCCACTATTCATGCAGAGTAATCATGGACTCGAACATCCATCGAAGTTCCCTTTGGGGTTCCGACTGTTATGACTGAATTATGAGACTGACATCCGTCATTTCATACCACATCTTCAATTTGGATGGACATAAACAGTATTAAACAGATTACAGGAGATAGTGGTGACAAGGCGCTCTCAGGTCTTCCTCTATGTGCTAATACACTCCGACACGCAATATTTCTTCTGCAAATATGCAGCGCTAACAAAAAATGATAGTTTTGTGCACTTAAGCAGATTGCATGTTGATTATCTGCCTGATATTGCTGAAGCGAAATTAATTTCATCACCGGTTAACTGGGTATTACGGATAATAAGAAGTCCTTTTAAAGTAAAATAAATAAAATGAAAAGAAATGCTGACATATGAAGAAATGCCTCCATATCATTGCAGCTTTTCTCTGTTGCTAATAAAATTACTCTGAGTGTCAATTTGTTTTGTTGGAAGCGAAATCAGTCGGATTTCACCTGTGTTAGACGACATGGGGGAGAAAACGGGCAAAAAACGGATGCAGGAGATTAATACTTGATCTTAAAAGCAAATATAACTCATTATTTTACAGCCTTCTTGTTAAACATGCATGACTTCATGTCAGCACATTATTTAAAGTGCCAGCAAAAAAAAAAAACCTCCATCACTGCCTCCATGCTTACCTCACCAAAGGGGCATCGGGTAAAGATCGCACGGAGAGAAGGAATTATTGGAAAAGGTTGAGGTCTCTCTCAGCAGATTGTGCTCCCTCTTAGAGAACTATAATCAACACAATGTGCTTACATTTGATCTGAGTCTGCAGAAAATGCATGTCAGTTGTGCACACTAAATCATTATTTGTGTATACTTTTACAACGCAGAGAACAAACCAGGTTTGACCTTTCAGAACTGCTTTCCCCCCAGTCACAACAACCTCTTATCTCACCGGGGTGGCATTTAAATCTTCAAAATATTGAGTTTTTATCGCCTTATTGTATGGTGAAATCTCAAAAATAAGTTTGTCTGCATATGTAGACATATGCAGTGTTGTGCATATGCTGTTTTTTGTTTTGCTGACTGAAAGCTTCAGCTTCCAGATATTTGTTTTTATCCACAAAGTTATTTGTCTCTAGTTTAAGGACTGTGTTCTAAGAAATACATGCATTTTGTTTGACTGGTTGTAATGTGAAACAGTCACATGCAGTCCTAAGTCTCCTTCTGATTGGCCAGTCAGGACCTTGTGATGCCTCCTTCCCTCCACAGTGAACACAGAACCAACAAGTTTTGCCTCTTGCTCTCATGCAAACCTTTCTGCTCAAGCTGGTTAGGTCTCAATTGGCCAACAAGGTACCAGTTTGGCTCCTTTTAAACCATTTCTTTATCAGTGACTCACTGTTGGGTCCAACAACACGTTGGAGCGATGAAACTTCTGACCTTCACGTCACAGTTGACTTTCCCCACCGCAGAGCTCATTAGTGAGTCATCTAATCTCATTAGATGATGTTGGGAAAGCGATGGCACGGCACAAAAAGCAGCCCTGCTTTTCATTCCCCTCTCTCCCGGTTCAGTTTGGATCGGAAGGAGAAACAGGTGTGGGATCAGGCGTGAGTAGGGGACCCCCACTAATCCTTCTCCTCTAATTGCTGGATACCAGTATGTTCACTATCTGCTGCCTTTCATCCCAGTTGGTGTTTGGTCGGAGGCTTTCAAGTTGCTTTTGCTGATTTGCTAAGAACTTTCTGATTCTTAGTCCAACAGAAACGTTTTTCCCTTGCAGATTCAGTAAAAACTCCCCCAGACACGGCCGACTGACGGCCCTTCTTTTGAAACTTTCAGCAACAATCTGAGTCTCATTTCACGTTCTGCACCAGATTACAACAGATTTCTGTGCAGGAGGCACTTTATCCCATTTGTGAGGTTCGGCATGAAGACAGCAGCTATACCAATCACCCAAACTTCTCAAGCCTTGCACATATAAAAAGTGTTTCTTTGCCAACAGGATGATTTCGTTTTTGCAGTCACCTAAAAATCAAACAACCCTCATTTTCCTGAACTGAGGTTTGTTCTTGCATCTACAACAGTAAGTTTACTGATACTCATGTACGATATGTCATCCTGCAGGTCCTTTTTATTTTAGCGCTTTCTGGCAGTGTAGTAACCAGATTTGTTTTCTGAGTGCCAAGAAGAAGCACAACAGATTTACTTTCACCAGTGGAGCATTATGGCTTTCGCTGAAATGCTACATAAAATTTTATTGGAAATAGCTTTGTGTTTATGTATACAGAGATGGAAAAGAAAGGGAAAAACATAAAGAGAAAAGAAGAGAGGTGGAGATAGAAAAGAGAAGGATAAACACCAACATCCTGCAGATCCTGGTTGGTTTACACATTTTCTCTGTGGCTCGTATTCAAGGCTGTATTTATTCACTATGCTCGTTTATATAATCATTCACATGTCACCACACATTATTTGTCCTCTTTCAAGGTAATAATATCTTGCCATTGTTATGCATAGAAATATTAAACCATATATCAATGTTTAGCACCACATAATGGACTGAATCTGCATGCTGATGTTTTCATTTCAGCTGGCCTTTGGCTGTAATGAAACGATTTAATGCTGCAAGTTATTGAGCAAAAAATATTTGTTGCTATTCTGACAAATTATGAGAGACGTCTGTGCTACAGCTGAAAGCAGAAACTCGCATACACCTTATGAAAAGACTCATGCATCTATTTTCTTGCTGAGTGAAGTTTAAATAAAAATTATTTCTACTTGCTAAATGCAACAATAATGAGAGAAAGAATATGTCAGGGGTTTATATATCTTGAAAACCAGAAGATTATGTTCATTTCTTCAGTATTTGGTAACTTTGGCTTTAAACTGTACAGCTGGAACAATAACCTGCAGTCCTGATCCATTCCTCCTGACAGAACCAGTGGAACTGAGCCATGTCCAGATCTGCCAACAACTTCTGATGGAGTTGAAACTTTTCATATTTAATGGCATCATTTACAGGATTGTGTACAGATGTCATTTCTTTAAGTGAACGAGGGCTTCAAGACGCTTTTCACAACAAAATCTCAATTGAGCAAAGACCAGTTTACTTCCAGGTGCACATGCAGCAGCGTCTCTTTCCCTTGGGGATTCTGCTCAGGGTTCAGTGAACCATCAGTAGGAAAATCTCCCTGCCTGATTTTCAGTCTGGGTGCGCTGGGTGGCTGGCCCCCAGTGCTTGGCCCTTGGGGTTCTCTTTAGGATCAGCTGTTGCTAGCTGAGCCTGAAGCTAACAGAACACTGGGGAGCTGCAGGTGGGCCTGATTAGCTCTGCATGGAAGAGAGAGGTCAAGGGAAGGCAGCTCGGGTTACCTTTGCTTAAGAGGAAGGAAGTTAAAAGGGGAGGGAAAGATCAGAGGAGTCTGTGGCTGAAAAGCAAATGAGTGGTTGAGGCACGGTGAGTTGGAAATTAGACACATATCAGCCAAGGTCTCAGTTTTCCTGCAATCAGCACGACACCTGGCCTCGTCCGACTTGGTCAGGATGCTTCAGCTGAGCTGTGCGGCGTCCGCCTCGGTTTCTGCAGCATTTTAAGCTGCGGTCCAGGTCACAACCGTCGGTCAAAGACGGTTTCTCTTTGAGACATAATCCAATTAACTTTTGGAAAACTGTGAGTAGAGTTTCACATCCCTTCAAAGCAGGCATGAACTCTGGCAGTCTCTGTGACCCTGGATAATGCCACCTGATTAAGAATCGCACCATGAGCTCCAATCCCACCTCTTTGATCAGGAAGAATGTGAAACTATTTAAATGTGTTAAGATATACAGGAGGGAAAAGAAGCATTAAAGACATCCTAAATATATATTTAATTGTGTTGTTGACATTAAAGCAATCAAGCCATTCAGAGAAATACAAAACAAAACTATAAAATGAAACAAACATCTGCACTAAGCTTTGAACATGTGAAGAAAAGAAGCTGAAAAGCTTCAACAGCTGAAAGAACACCATCCTTCCTCCTCAGTCATTTACAAAAACCTGATGGCCTGTGAATACGTTTCTCATTACCAACATAACACACATACTGTAAAGAATCTTATGAATGAAAACAAAGAGCTCTCAAGACCTTTGCAACTTTAGTGTGACAAAACATTATGGTATAGGTTACACATCCTCTAAACTCGGTTGTAGTGGGAGAAAAACATCCGAGATCAGCCATAAACAGGTGCAACTCATGTAGATTCAAGGCAAAAGCATAAAACAACCTGGAATGAATCAGAAGGTTGAGTTTTTCCAGAAAAACAATAAAAATGAACTTTAACTCAATGGCCTTTCTGTCCATTTACTGTGCAAGTCTCCACTGCTGAAGAAAAACCATGTAGAAGCTCATTTAAATGTTGCTGCAGGACATTTAGCAAGTTCAGTAAAATGCTGGGAGAATACAGTCTGGTCAGATGAGACCAAACTTTACTGAATGTATACTGGTCAAAAAAAATAAAGGGAACACTTAAACAAACTGTCCACTTAGGAAGCAACACTGACAACGGGGACCCTCGTCAGGTCAATCAGTGTTGCTTCCTAAGTGGACAGTTTGTTTAAGTGTCCCCTTTATTTTTTTGAGCAGTATATTTGGATGACAACAAGAAAACAAAACTGCTAGAACCACCTGGTCAACCAGGCCTTTGAACTAAAGATTAGAGTCCATAAAATGAGCTCCTGCAGTCATTTCCTCCTTCTGGAAGATATCCTCCAGTTGTCAATGTCAAAAACTGATTTTCTACAAAACATAAAAACATCTTCAGGTTAACAGTTACTCAGATCTGCATCACATCCACTGTGATGTTTGAAGGGTCTCTCCAGATAGTTGCATGATGGAACTTGTGTTTGTTTCTTGTTTAAACTTCATTAACTCTTTAACACTCTTAAGTAAACACAAAACAACAAAGTAAAGCAAAACAACACAGGAGCAGGTTTAGCATGCATAAGTATAGAAACTGCACCACAGGGACCTATCTGATTTATTCATATTTACAGAATCATAATTGCCTTAGGTGATGTTTCTGCCTGTAAATACATGAATATTTATCCGTTTTTTTTAGATATACAGTTATATATTTGTTACACACTTTTATATTCATGTAAAATGTTGGAGGAGCTGAATAATGAAATGACCATTTCCATTTCTGAAGCAGATCTTGGTACCATAAAGCCGTGGCGTGCCCTGCTGAGCAGACCCGGCCTCGGAGACATTCCCTAAATGTTTGCTAAAAGCCAGGCAGCGGCTGGCCAATAATGTCCTTGCATAGTGATCAAACAATGAAATTTAATCAGTGGCCCCCGGTCTACTTCCCATAAAAATGTGTTCTCTGATATAAAGTTCATTTCTATGAATATTAAAGCGGCATATCATCTGTTGAATATTTCATCTGATCTGCACATTTAATAATGCAAAAAGAGAATTGAACATTGGCCTCTTTTCCAAGATGACTTTGTCCACTATTGTGTGCATTGCACTTTGCATTACAAACTGCGGTATCTGTAATGTAACTGTTAAAAATGGGACTTTCTGCAAATCAGATTATGCTTCAGCTTCAGGCATTTTGGCTGTCATTGCAATAGCGCGTGTCAAAGTGATGAAGGTTAAAGGGGATGTCTAAAGCGAAGGCAAATGAAGCATGGCATTCTTTGACACCTGCTTAGTCTGAATATTTGTCGGAGTTGGCATTAAATCAGCGGCGGCTCGGGGCAGAAACACCAGATTCCTGCAGATATTAACCACATGATTGTTATGTAAGGTTTGCACAGGTTTTATACATTGCTTATCTAGAAGCATTACAAACTGCTTGATAACAGGAAAACACTGCACAGTCCAATATCTTTGTTAAATATTGTGATTACAATCGTTTTTCCCGCTCCGTCTCTTTTTAATCTGTGATAAAAATGTTGCTTCCACTCTCCCTGAACTTCAGGAGCTTAATCAGAAACCTGAAACATTACGCCACGAAATCCTGCATGTTTGATTTTCCAATGGTCTTTGCAATTCAGCATATTGTACCGCTCTAATTTTTTTGACATTATACGGATGCAAATTAAGTGTAGGCATGGCAACCTTGCTGGAAAAAGCCCTGAGGCTTGCTTCATTCCCCTCTCAGCCATGTTCTAATTGTCTTATCCTCTTCCCTTTTAGTTATTTGCTTCTCCCTCGTTTTCTGTCTCCCTCCTCTGAATGTCTTTGTATGGTGCTGCTATCAAGGTGATAATTGCATTGCCAGTCCCCAGTAAGAGACATTCTTAATTATTCTGGCATTAGGCGGTAGTTATGCAGGCAATTAATGCTTGACTTCACAATTATATACTTTGTTTGATTGCCTTTTATCAGCAGGATACAATGAGCTTATTTGCAGCTGACAAGAGGAACTCTACAGTTTCACACAAAAGATAAGTGATGTGACAGTCCCTGTATGGCTTCCATTCACATGCAAACATCCCATGTTGCACTGAAGTGCCTTTAATCTCACAAACACCCAACATGTGATAATAGTTGCACAGATGTGTGTAGATGCTGGATGAGCTGTCAAACCTTAAAACACGACATCTTAGGTCAGTCAGTGCAAAAACCTAACACTCACCGTGAAAATGTAGTGTAGAAACATTAACTACTGTGTGACTTTGAGAATCACTATGATCTTCTAAACTCACTCACACGTTAAAGCTGTTGCATTTGAACAATCAGTAAAAAGTGTTACATAGATGACAATTCAAATAAGCTGCCAAAACATTTCAGTCTTAAATTTCCACTTTTTAGAATTTTCATAAATTGCTTAGAAAGATGGATGGATGGATGGATGGATGGATGGATGGATGGATGGATGGATGGATGGATGGATGGATGGATGGATGGATGGATGGATGGATGGATGGATGGATGGATGGATGAGTAGATGGACAAACAGGAGGATGGATGGAATGAAAGGTGGGTGGTTGAACGGACGGACAGAATGTTTGTAAATGTGAGAGGAAAAAAACCTCTTAATCCAAACAGTTTTGGTTCTCTGGAAAGCAGCACAGGAATCCTGATTCTCAGCCCATCAGACTTAGAAAGTGCTGTTAATAAACAACATCATATTTTATATGCTGCATTATAAGTTGAGTCAGGCCTAATTACTCTGCTGTGTACACCTGGCACCGGCAAACGCTTCCACATTCCTCCGTCTTTAAAGTCTTGGCCCAGGCATCAAAGCTGCCTGGTTTTGATGATATTTTGGCTCTGCTTTGTGTTGGCTGCTACATAAACGGGATTAGAGTTACATGTTCAAAAGGGGGCTCTGCTCTTCATCTCACCAAAACAGGATATTAAAAGTATTTTTCAGTGTCAAAGAAAAATGTTAGCGCAAACAGGCCACAAAGACATCAGCGATCATCACTTCCTTTTTACACTCAGCTCCTACAGCTGTTATTATTTGTGACACTTGCATCAGATTAAAATCTACACTCACCTTTAAACAGATGAATTCACTCCCTTTCTAGTTAAGAGCACTTCTTTGGACAGAGTCTCACTTAATGCTGTTTGCATGCCAACCTCATTACAAACTAAATTGTGTCCAGACATTGCCAGTCAGCGCACCAGATGTCCTATTTGATTAAAAAACTCTCTCATGACACCTGGCAGATTGGACTGAACAGAGGAGTGAAAGATGGAGGCCAGGATTGAAATGGAAGTCCACTTGGTGCACACTGTTCACAGATGGGCTTTACATTGTTTTCTAATTGCACACTCATTCCTTATACTGGTCTGAATTGGTGGTTGTAAAAGCTTGGCTGGTTTTCCACAGCTGCATTCAACCATGATGGGTGTGTCAGGGCTACTGAAGGAGTGTTAGGCTGCCTTACAAGGAGTATCTAATTACAAAAACTGAGCATCAGGGTGGATAGTTTATGTGAGAGACTTTTCTGAAGGACTCATTCACTCACACTCTAGCATAATACTCAAATATTTTATACTGTTTGGGAAACGTTTGAAGTAAGATTAGGTAATAGTACAATATCCCAAAGATCCCACAGAGTTTTGCTCAATATATCACCTGAAGATGGAAAGACAAAGGAGCAACTGCAGACCTGTGAAGATATGGAAGTCCACTGAAAATGACAATATGAGGAGAAAGACAATCAATTAGAGAATCAGGCAGCAGCTCCATGGTAACGCTGAAGGAGCTGCAGAGACACAACTCAGGGACTCCAAAAATAAGTCCGTTATGGAAGATGGTAGCTTGGTCATTCCCTTCCTACGCAACTCCGATTTGTCCTACTGAACAAAATTTCTCCTTTCATCATTTCATCCTGGTCACTTCTGGACTGTTTCTGCACTGACGGTGCTTGGTAGAAACCAAATCGTTGTACGCTTTGCTTCGAACAGAGGGTCTGCACTCATGCTCTCACAGTCATGCTGTGGCTATGTGCTCCTTCACCAGGGACATAGAGCTGGTCTGAGTAGATAAATACAGAGTTAAATGAAGAGCGACCTTGAAGAAAACCTGCAGAAGAGTTGGAACTGGGGTCGAGGTTCACTTCTAGTAGCAGAAAGACAACTGCCCTGATGATACAGCCAGAGCTACGATGGAATAGTTTAGACCAAAGCATATTCATGTGCCAGAATGGCCCAGTCAAAGTCCAAATCTAAATACAATTGGAAAAGTCTAAGAAGATTGTAAACTATTTCTTACTGGTGGTTTCCATCCAGTCTGAACAAGCTTGCAAAAATCTTCCGATACAAACTGTGGAAGAGTTGAAGTTGAGGATGAAGTTTGAAATGCCAGCAGTAGGTTGGGTTGCCAGTTTAATCGTCTCGCTCGTTTAACTCTAATGATCATTGGAGATATTCAGCCTGCTGAGACGACAGCAGCTTGAAACACAACAGGCGCTAATAATGTAAACATCCCTGCTTGACATTTAACCAAACACAGGCAGCACACACACAAATCCATACACACACTGTAACAAAACACACACACACAGGAGTCACTACCCATCCTGCAAGACATACATCAAGACCAGCATGTGGACATCAAAGATCAAATTACACCTCCTGGTTAGAGACACATTGATAACCCCACCGTCAGTAGGAATCCAATCAAAATCTAAATTGTGCCCCACTAAAACTGCCCCCTTGATTAGTTCTCCTATAAAATCCATTTCCTGCCCACATGCCTATTTTACACCCTTTATTTCCCCTGTGGTATCAAGCAATAGGTTCTTCCAAGCTCTCCATCTCAGAATGCCTGGTCCGATGTCCGTCTGTCTGTCTTGGGTGCTTTTCAGGTGTTTGATATTTCTGTTTCCCCTCTGACCGTCCCCATGCATCGATCAAGCCCTCCTTTGCTCTTTCTCTAAAAACTAAGTGTTGAGTTTAGCTTTGAGTCGACTGAGCAAGAAGCAGAAAAAACTGGGCTCCTCTAAAACAGTCATTTCTTTTTAACTTCAGTCTAAAACTGTCTTCAGAGAGTGAGCTGTGGCAGATATAAAACAGATCATCTCAGAAGTGCAGGCTCATACAAAAGTATCTTCTCTCCATACTTGCCCTCATATTTCAAAAAAAGTCAACACTAGTAATGGTTTTCTCTATTAAAATCATTATATGCCAAGGTTTATAAAAGATTCACCCTTTATACCTTGAGTAATAATTTGCTTTGATGTCTTTTCAGTTATTTTTATTCCCTTTAGCTTCCTGTTAGTTCTAGTGTCTGTATTTGCCCTTTATTTCGAACGTCGTCGTATGAAGAACAAATTATATTTTGAGAATTACCTCAGAGCGGAGAATTGATGATGCAGTCAGGCGTTTTTCTTTTTTTCTCTACAGGGCAAAGCTGAGACTTTTGAGCTTCTGGAAAAATAAATAATTGAATGTTGTTACACGGAGTGTTGATTCTTCACTGTAGGCAGTTTTAAGCTTTAAACTACTATATGGAGTACAACATAATCAACTTTCAGCTCTCTACAGGATGAGCTGCACAATAAAAGCTTGCTGTTTAAGCATTCATTCATTTTATCCTGGGAGTCAGATGGCCCAGCGACACTCTACTGGTTTTACACTGGTTTAAGTCGCTCACACAAGCAAGTAGAAAAAACAGTCTCATAATTACCTCTGTGGCTGCAAGAGGGCTCTGTCGAAGGCTTGAGATGTGTAATATTAAACAAAGAAGATATATTAGAAAGATGGAGAGTTTGAAAAAAGTGGGCACTTGTGGCTAATTCATGTAAATGCAGTCATATCTCACGTCCCTGCAGGTCTGCAGCAGCAGATCCATTAGTTACCACCTGCAGAGCCCTGCAGAGGGCTCACACTCATTCTACCGGTGTGTTTCACTGCGTATCATCGTTGTGCTCTACTGAAGGCAGGGCTTTTAGCCTACTTCATGCTGTCAAAAATATTCTATTTAAGTTTTATTTTCTTATTTCTGCAGGTTTGACAGTAATCATGTCTGGATGTGAGAAAATCTAAAGTCAGCTTTTTAGAAAACCGGACTAATCTCAGTTTATTTGTGACCAGGCAATGAGGCAATTCTATAAAAAATCAATAAGCGGTACTTTTTCACAGCGTTGTGAGTTTGTGTTTCTTTTCCATCTTATTCAAGTTTCATCACAAACATTTGTAACATAGATTATCTTTGTTATTTGTACTACATATGGTTAATTTCTATTTTTAATAATTGTCTCCATTCACCTATTTTATAATCTTGTCTGCGTTTGGAAATGTTTCTTCGGTTTAATAAAGTTTCCCAGTGGGTTTTGTGTGGAGTTCCATCTGTTTTCAACCTTTGTCAATATGAAAAGTATTCTGCATATGAAGTTTGATTTATTGATTGACCAAAGCAGATTCATATGTATTAGAACGGCCTTGTCAAAGTTCAGACCTAAACTCAGTAGGGAATCTGTGGCAGGACTTGCTGTCCATCAAATCTCAGTGAGTTTGAGTTATTTTGGAAAGAAGATGAGCCAATACTGGGAGCCGCCAGACGTGCAAAGTGCGTGGAATTTCATATATCTTATGCAAATACTGTTATCTTATGTGTATACTGATATTTGTCCATCTAAATCTTTAGTTCTAGGAAAGCAAACCAGGGTTGTATGAATCTTTCCGACCCTTATCTCTCCAGAGCTGGTTTAGTTTACGGTTAGCTTCCATTAATCTTCTATCTGGACAGAGGAGTAATTTATCTTTGGATGTGACAAAAGCTGATTTGTTCACAAGAAATGCGTCTGTGGGTAAACATTTTGTCACCACGACCAAATTCAATCTGTCCTTTTGTCCAACAGCAGCGTGTGACAGCCTGACATACGTGTTCAACTGTCTGTCACATATATAAAGCTTACTAAAATGGAAATTGACCATCGTCTGATGTTTTACAACAGAATTACCTCATTTACTTTATTGACTTTATTGACCTCCTTGCAGCTGCTGAGGCGATTCTGGTGACCTCAACCCTTAAACACATCGGGGAAGATCAATACGCCGAAGCCAGAGTTCAGCCGGCTGCCCCTGCCAGGCGCATTGCAGAATGAACTCCATTAAAAGTTTCCAAAGCCAAACAGTCAAACGTCATTTGGCTCGGATGTCGGAAAGCATCTGCCAGAACCCCCTGACACGCTGGGACTGATGCAGTTTGTTTTAGGGGGTTTTAATTGCAGCTGCAGCCGTGCCAATGATTCAAATCCTATGTAGGAGCAATTTGTTAAAGGCAGCAGCTACGTTTGAGATTCAATTCAAAGGACAAAACTAAACCGAAGGCTGCCTGACAAACAAATGTGTGGCTGGATGAAATCTACTTCCGTGTTCACAGCTGCCTGTCTGGATCCGAGAAAAGAAAACGGCTCTGGAAGCCCTTCAGTTCTGTTACAGAAAACATTTCTGTGTGGACTAATGAAACTATTTATTTGCTTTTTCATCGCTGAGTAAAAATTCACATCCGTAATTAATATTGTCATCTGTTTTTCTGTCAAATCACAGTATTAAAGCTGGCTTCTGATTTGCCCACATTGTAAATTTTACTATTGTATTTGTTCATTTTGCACCAACTGAAACTTAGATCAGCTAAATTTTTTTCATCTTTGGCTGGATTATGTCCAGATCTTCTAAGTCAAAGGTTTCAGATGAGGGGTGTCCAAAGTGGGTCCTGGAGGCCTGGCATCGTCTCCCTGGTGGTAGAAACAACTTTTGCAGAATGTCAATGTTCTGCTTAGGCCTCTAATGAGCCATCATTGGATCCAGGTGTGATAAACCAGGGAGAGAATAAAACATGCAGGATGCCGGCCGGGCCTGCAGGACCCACTTTGGACACCCCTGCTTTAGATCAACAATATCCTAATTTAAAGTAAAAAAAAAAAACATGCAGAGTGCCAATGCTACAATATGCATGGCATCAAAACATAACACACCTCAAGAAGTTTGTGCTCAAATTAAAACCCACAAGTTGAAGAATTCAGGGGTAAAAAGAGTAAAATGGCCTTTGGTCATTTATTTTTCAGAAATTCTGGTTTTTATACTTTAGATGGTGGAAGAAGAAATGGTTCCATGCTGGATTTTGATGTTTTCCATACTTTTCCAGGATGCAGCATTCGGTTTCTAAGCACCACAAATCTGGAACCAACTCCAAAACTGCAAAACTGCTGAAACACTGAGTTCATGTACATCAAGCGTCAAACCCACCTGCTGCCTTTGGTTGATAGTAACTGGAACCTTGATCAACATATTTGATGTTTATGATGATTTTGATAACGGCATTTTACAAAACGTTTACAGCTTGTTTCATAATTAGCTTCTGTGTTATGTTTTATGGAGTAAAGCACTTTGAACTGCCTCGTTGCTGAAATGTGCTATATAAATAAACTGGACTGAGGGTTTCTACAGTGCTGGCATCAATCCCAACATGCAGCCTTTACAAGCCGACTCTGTCAAACAACCAATAACTTCCTCTGATGCCAAAATAAGAGTCTCCATCGTCCGTGACGAAAACTGAAACAGCAACAAGTATTTTCCAAGCGAGACTCTATTGATGATGAACATCATGGCGCCTTGATGCTGGAAGACCTTGTTTCCCCCACAGTCACTTTTACAGTTTGGTTTGAGAGTGAGGACACCTGCCACAGACATGCTGTTTGTCTCTTGAATTCAGAATGAAATTAGCCTCTTGAGTTGCCATCAGAGTTGATTCAGTGTTCAGTAATTGCATCCCCAGATGGAGGAGCCAACCTGCCAGAATGTGACGGACACGTCCAGCCTTTACCTTCTGATGAAGGTGTTCCTGTTTGCTACTCCCCCGCTCCACCCGTCCCTCCTTTCACTCCTCCACCAGCTCCTACTCTCCTTATCAGTCGCCTCGCTCTTTTCATCCCCTTCTCTTTGGCTCTTCTGCAGCTACTGTTGTCGCTCCAGTCTGCAGCCAAGACTCACTTTCCCTTCTATTTGAGAAGATAAAGCCATAATGGCTCTCTTTGTGCTGCTGCTGGCCACTCAGTCATAGAAGCCCAGTCAACAGATAAATATTCCTTAAGCCCATTTTCCTTTATCGCCAGCTGGGTTCAATTAGTGCAGGTTCCAGTAGTTTAATGAATGTCCTGTGTGGCCTCTGCTCTGCTCGCCTCCCTTTAAGGATCTAACTGTTTTACTGGTGTGAATGGTTTGCGCTCCGTGGCCGGTGGATGTGTGTGCCGGTGTGACATGTTTTGTTTGCGGACTGATAAATGGCTGTATAATGCTGCTAGATAACGGTTTACAAAAGGTGTGGGGGCTGGAGCCGGGCCCCCTCCCCTGAGCTCTGCAAATCTGTGACGTTTGGGTGACACTTTGTCACTGTTTGCTTTTCAGCTTCACTCCTCTCTGTTCCTCTTTCCCTCCCCCTTCTTCTGTAAATGGATATTTTTTATTCGGTGGCACCTCGGTGGAGATAGGCCGTTGGGCTCCTGTGTGCTGGGGCAGCTGGCTGGGGGCTTGGGAAGGGATGAAGGATAACTAGATTCAATCGGGCGTTGCAAATCAACTTTTCCACCAGCATCCTGGGAGGACCTGATAATACAGGTTTCTAATATCTGACCTGTCTGGCAGAGAGGAGGGGAGGGAGAAGGAGTGATGGGAGGTGGGAGAGAAAGAGAGAAAAAATGCAAGCAATGGAGGCAAGAGAGAGCAATGAACACATTGATTTGATACGGCTAATAGTTCTGCAGTTGATAAGCGCCCTGGCGCCAGTCACAAAAATGAAAGGCTGGCAGCAGAGTGCAATAAATTGGGTCTAGCTTTTTTTTTTGTCTCATTCAGATCAGAGTTTGGAGATGTATCAGAGGAGTTTGGCAGACAGGGCATCAGCACGGCTTCCTGTTTGTGCCTCTCCACCTGTCATCTTTCATCCTCTCTCCAATCTGAATGGGATTTGAAAACCTCAAACACTTTCAGAGGCTGCTCATCGGAGCCACAGTCAGGTCTTTGAAGGGGGAAACAAGACGGGGGAGCGTGGCAGGTTGAGAAATACGGCCGGGTCTCAAATCGGGACTTACTATGGCTGTTCTGAGGGATCAGGTCCATTCACATCCACCAGTATGAACACAAGCCTTGGAAACGTATTCAGCTCCACTTTTTGTCACATCACCACTACAAAGTTCAATGTATTTCAACAGGATTTCATGTACAACATATAGTAACTATGAACTACAAGGAAAAAAATATATATGGGGTTTTAATAAATACCAATATAAAATGTGTCAGGCATTTTATCACAAAACAAAATCCTGTGGAATCAAATCACTTAAGAAATCATCTGTAAATAAACCAAAGACAGTCCACAGGAGTGTAAAATAATCTATGTAAATCCAAAAGTTTGCAAGAGAAAATTAGAGAACAAACAGCAACATGAAGACCGATGACACAGCAGACAAGTCAGGGGGAAGTTCTGGAGAAGTTCAGACCGACCAGGACATGGATGCCCACTTAAACCGACCGAGCTGGCAAGAAGAACATTCACTGTAATCCATCTCATAGGTTCATGGTAGCTTTGGAGGAGCTGTAATGTGTCATAAACTAACCATCAGGTCTGACATGAAAGAAAACCAACAGAAATCTTGTTTACAGTTTGCCATAAACCATGTAAGGAAGAAGGTTCTCTGGCCAGACGATACTAAAATGCACATCATCTTAACTGTTACACACGGTGGTGACAGCATCATGCTGTGGGAAAGATTCTCTTTACCAAGGAGATGAATGCTGATCTGCAAAAGGCTTCATACTGCGGTGAAGGTTTAGCTTGCAGCAGATAATGAGCATGAACATACAGAATAATTTGGACTAAAGCATATTCATGTGTTAGAGCGGCCCAGTCAAAGTTCACATCTCCATTGTAATGAGAAACTGTGGCAAGACTTGATGCAAAGACACTGACTGTGCTTTAGCTATTTTACACATTTTTTAACAACATTCAGTAATTATAAACAGTTTAAAACCGATGACACGAACGTTAATCTCCTTTTGAGTCTAAAGCTTGAAAGTTGTGTCCACACACCATCAGCCCTCTCAGAAGAGTTTGTTTCAAAAAACAGAGAAGAAGAAAAATCATCCTGAGGTTTGGCCAGACAGACAGGGCAAAGCATGCCATGTCTCTGGAGTCTCCATGCAGAGCAACAGAGCAGACGACGCCACTCTGACCTTTCCTGATGCTACTAGCTAAGACAGAAGCAACGCAGGCGCTAACGAGACGCTGACATGGCCTGACAGCCGGGGGTGGCCTGCAATTATTTTGGGGGAAAAGGCAGCTTGTCAGTATCTGTAAGTGAGTGAATGTCTGGAAAGTCAGTGTGAAACATTCAAAGAGTGCAAACATGTGTCACCCTCTCCTGCAGGTACTTGTGCGGTCAACAACGCCTCCCCACATTAATGATTGATGTGACCTCAGGAGCCCATCATGACACATTTAAACAGGTGATTTTGCTCATAAACTTTCTCAGCACTTTGAAAGCCTTTCCTTCGGTTCAGTCTAGCTTTTTTATCATATGCTCTTTTATAGCAACTTGGTTTTTGTTGTTTTTGGTTTGAAAAAATAAAAATTTTATTGATTTTTGCCATTAAGTTTCAGATTTAGTTCATATTGGTAGCCTGAAAACAGTTAGCTTCCTTTTAAATTAGCAAAGAGTCATGGCTGAAATACTTTTGCCACATTTAGTTATCAATAATATTATCTTGAGAAAATTTTCCAAATTTCAATTAAATTGTAAATTCTAAAATCATTTCAGGAAAATAATTAAGTATTCTATTGAAATACGTACATAAAATCTGCTTAGCATGATTTGGTGACTCATTTCTCCAACTTGTAAACTAAATATCTAGAATATTTATGAAGACATTTTTATGCTATTTGCTCACATAGCATGGCTCTCTTGTAGTGTTTTATTTTTGTTTCTACTTCATGCGCTTCTCCAACACTCACACACAAGCAGAAGGAGGAGGCTGCCCCCTACTGGTGCTGCCGAGGATTAAAAGAAAAGACAAGGCGCTTGCAGTGTTAAAGGGTACTTTTATAAAAAAATTAAAAATAAAATAAAAAAAATATACATATTTACATATTTGAGAGTTTGCTATTAGACAGATAACCTGCTTCCAGTTTTATCTAGAAACAACCAATCAGAGCCAGGAGGCGAGTCTTAGCGCTGTCAATCACTATCAGCGTCGCGCTGATCACCCCCCCCATGGCTGGGTTTCTGCCAAAGCTATCATTAGCCAGGGTTGCCACCTTTCAGGCAAAAATTACTCCAGTAAGAGTAGCACTAAGATATGAGACTTTGCTAGCCTTAGTGTTTTTTTTAAATTATTGCTTTAATTAACAAAACAATAATGAACAGAATGTGTGTCGGTCTTTCATGAAGATACGCAACACGACCTGATGAAACAGTTAATCGCAACATTTATCTACCAATAAAGGACAATTCCATATTACAGGATGGGTGGCAGGCCTATCATTATGTTGGCTAACACTAGCATGTCAGCTTTCATCAAGTAACTACAAGAGACAGAATAGAATAACAGCTGTTTACCAAATTTGCCTAATATGCAAACATGCTAACTTGCTTGCTGGTTAACATGAACTACCTCTCTTTAATTAGCTAGCATGCACACTGTCATTAACTTTAATTCTAGCATTAACTGAAACACTTCTATAAATATATAGCTTATAAATATTTGCTTGATTTCTATTGGTATGCTGGCTTACATTCCCTATCTGCTATTATAGATCATGGTATTAGCAAAATTAACATTTCATTGGCATATTGGCTAGGTTAGCACATTAGCTAATATTGAATAAATACAGTGCTAATAGCTGCACATATGCTATGATTAGCTAACATACCAACAGCAGCAATACCATGCTAATAGCCGTTAATTAAAAAAAATTATTGATTTACATGTGACAAGGGAAAAGAGAGTCTGGACTCATTAAAACGCTGATGAAAGGGGCCACATTTGAAAAGTGGAAGCTATAATGAAAAACAACTGACACCTTTTTCTCATCCTCTTGAAGACTGAAGCGGTTCAAGAAGTCCTTCATTCCCAGTGCAATGAGCCTTCTTAACATCCTCTGATTCCCCCTCCACCGTCACTGCACACTTGTATATGATTTCACTCCTACTTCTGTTTTTATTTAATTAGAAATTCAATATCCTGCTGTGTTGCATTGCAGCAAGCATGGATTGATAATTAAATTTCCAGTAAACAAAAATACGTATTTTAAAAAGACGAATTTGATCTTAAGCAGCAGTCTTGCATGACAAAGCTTTGGAAATAAAACCTTTGATCCATTTGATACAAGCTGCCTATAATGGTCTCTCATCATGAGGTCACTGAAACCCTCAAGTGTCACTCTGGCTGCAGGTTGCACATATCAAAGCCGGCGCATCGAGTATAACAATAATCCCAGAAATGGGAAGCATGCATCAAAGGAAGAGAGATGTCCAATCAGGATGCCGGGTCAGGACCTTACTTTGCTGCCTGGACAATAAAAGAAGGATCTGAGCTCAGAACAAAAGCAAGACTTTGGAGTGACAACATCTGAATAACAAACCGACTGCGCCCCAACAGAGGAACTAGCCTTAGTCCTGATTCTGTCTGTAAACACCAAAAATCTGTCTGTACGATCAGTTTGTAGAAACTACAATCAAATGAAAAATAATTATTCACTTAAGCCTGCCTTATATGCTTTGATCAGTAAACTCTCTGTGAATTAAGATAACAATTGTGCTCGACATCAAGCACTTCAGTCATGAAGTTTCTCTTTGGTGGGAATATGTACCAACTTCCAAGGGCATAAATCAAAGAAATAAAAGGGAGTTGCTGCTGCTTTGTTGCAAAGGCCACTTGGCTCAGATTCATCACTGTCTCTGCTCGCTGCAGTGTCTTAGAAGTCTCAGTGCTAGGCAATGTTATTGATCTGCGGGAATAAAGTTTTAGCAGTATGGTTGCAGGATTTTAAAGACTTCCTGGAAACCAGGCTGGACACCTAACATTTAGGTCCCTCCAAAGTGCAGTAGAGCAGCTTCATACCTTCTCATTTCATAAGTTCACCTGCCAAATTAGTCGTCTTAAAAATGTAGTTATGTATTTATTTGTTTTTACTCGATTAGCACAACATTGCTGGGTCTTCATTTTGTCGCTTTGCTCTGTGATTGGTTGTAAATTCATGAAACAGGCCATGTTTTCCTCAACAGAAAGAAAGCAAAGGTCACTCAGAGGATTGCCGTTTCTACCATCTCACGGTGAGCTCTTGAAATTCCTGTCTACCCTCTTTCTGCGACTGCAGTGGACTCTTAACGGAGATCCATTGTGCTCCCTATGACAAGAAAATAATGTATTTCTACCACAGTCTATCAGAGAAATGACTTTGTAGGCAACAGGAGGAAAGAGCCTCTAGATCAATATGTTTCAGGCAGCTGTGAGTGTTTTTGAAACTGAATTTCCACCTTCCTTTGAGTTGTTTTGACCTTGATCTCCAAGAAGATATCTCTCTGCTGCTCCCCAGTTTTCACTGCTGCCTGATTATCCTGTGCAGCATGAAAGATAACCTGCGCGCTGAGCTCCACTTTTCCTGCCCCCCCCCCCTCGCGGCAGTCCTCGCTATTATCTTGCCAATCCAAAAACAATAAAAGATGTCACCATGCGGCTGTTGCACACCTTTGTTCTGCGCACACCCCTCATTATTATCATTATTATTCCCTTGCTGTCGAACTCTTCTTGGTAATAATTGAATTTAAATGAAGAAAAGGAAAAGGAGGAATGTTCTTTTTTAGGATTTTGTTAGCATCTGTTCATTTAATGGCCCAGGTTTTCAACTATACGATTAGAGGCAACCAAAAGAGAGGTATAAAACAGGTTGAGAGGGTATTACAAAATTATGATTAGTTTATAGCTAATTTCTCCTGTTGTTAAGAAAATGTGCTTGGATTATTAATTCATCGTGTGGCTCCAGCTTTCGTATGTGCAAATTGTATTTCCAGTGATTTTCCGGGCCACTTTTTGGACCAAAGGAAATGAGCATGAGTGCATGATGGGATTTCTGCCAAGGTAAACATCCCGCCTTGTCCCCAGGTGATTTGCTCAAAGATAGGTGTTCACTGAGGCATCTACAGATAGAAACAAGTCTTGTGACAGTTCACACGGAGCAATTCGATGCATGCAAAAATTAAATGATATGCCGCAGCCGGGGAGCACTCCCAATGAAAACAAAATCAGGGCATTAGCATGTTTCAGCTGTGCCTCAATCAGTGTTTTCCAGCGTCTCTGGTTTTCACTTCCCTCTGTGGTTTGGAGACAGATGGAGCAAGAAAGAAACCCCTGTTGGATATTAGAGTTTCTTTTTTCTTTTAGAAATGATTCACTCCTCACCTTTTTTTGCCTCTTTTTAATGTTATGATTCAGTCAAGCAAACAGACTGTCCATACGGTCATGCTGAGACAGGAAGGAGCATCAGGCTCACAGCAGACTTGACAGATGCAAGGTTTCTGTTTTCCTCAAAGCTGATGGACATTTAGATGCAATCATGTTTTATTTCAGATTAATATTATGTACAGAACTCAAAATGGAAGAATAAAGTGGAGGAAAACTAATGTTTGTGGTGGAATATGAAACATTTGTTCTGAAGGATGAATCCTTTAACTACTGAATGATTCCACTCATTTTCGGCACATTTTACACCCAATTTTATAAAAAATAAGATTTGTCAGTTTTCCAGAGTTATATTTATTACTGAGCTGCTTAGTCAATCTGAATGTCATTACATTGATCTCTGGTAATAAAGTAAATTATTGTTTTGGAAACTTTTAAACAGGTTTCTGGGATTTTCTACTTAAACGTCTAGAATATTGCCAAAATTAAACGTATCCTCTCTAAAAGTGATGCTGAAAAACAAGTCCATGCATTTTTTACTTCAAGGTTGAACTACTGGAATTCTTCACTATCAGGAAGATTATTTATCATAAAGAGTTATAGATTAATTACAGCTTTTCGAAGGGCTTTCTGATTTTCTAAATTACCAAACATAAGATAATTTATATAACGTGTTTAATGCATATTCTCAGACATCACTGCTTTAGAGACTAATACATCAGGCTCATAAATTCCTTCATTCCAGAAAAGACTGTCAGAGATCTGTAAAAAATTATTATCAAGCTAGTTTGTGAAAACCTGCAGTGTTTATGTTCATCACATGTAAGTCAGTGTAATACTGACCAAATTCACATCCAGCATCTGGTATATTCCTACACCATTTCTGCTCAAACTGGGAGAATAAATGTGTAATTAACAGACCGGTGCAGCGCAGCAGTGATAGATAGGGAACAAAATGCATCACATTTTTATTATAACTGGAGCGATGCTGGTGATTGTGAGGTGCACTCCTGCTGCACCCCATTTATTCTGAATGAAGAGGTGGCTGCTGCAGTTCAATGACCTCTTATCTGATGCTGTGCCACTGTCACTAAAGCCATCAGAGGGAAAGGATTAAGCCTGCCTCGTATATCGACGCAAGTCCTGAATGCACATAAACACAACCACACGCACACACTGAGGGATTTACAGCAAGTCCTTCTGAAAAACATTAGCAGGCGTCACTAAGTCAGAGCTTCTGGGTAGGAAGATATGTTTTGATCTTGTGAGAAGATGAACAAAATCAAAAGTCGATAGAATTCTCTCAGCTAAATATTAAACAAATCAGCCTCCTCTGCTGCTCATCTAACACTGTCAATAGTACAATTAGATCGTATTAAAGTGCTCTACCAAGCATATAAATTATGTGTTGTTAAATATCGAACCGGCGTCTGCTTTGTCGCTAAAGCAGAGAGGTCACAGGATATCAGTGCATATTGCTCCTTGGGAGGAAGTGAATTACTGCTGTTCCTCTGCTAGGACAAACAATTATAACTGAACAGTGTAAGAAAATATGAATTCATGTTTCTCGCACGACTGGAGCTCTGTGTATGTAAGAAGTGAATTATGCTTCAGAACTAGTTGAACATGTTGGCCTAAATATGCTGCAATTTTCCTATTATTTAAAAAAATGCTGTTTTTGATACACCAAAACTCATTACTTCACAAATCAATCAATCAATCAATCAAATTTTATTTGTATAGCACATTTCAGCAGCAAGGCATTTCAAAGTGCTTTACATAATTAAAATAAAAACAGAGATAATCAGTGAGAAAGAGAGAGATTTAAAAAAAGAATAAAAAAAACAAAATAAAAACAAAAAAAAACAAAAAACATTACATCATTAAAACGTCGAAAAGAAAGAAGAAAAAATTAAAAACATTAAAGACATAAAAAGATGGAAGACATCAAAACCGGCACTATAACCCTAATTTAGCCATAAGCAACTCTAAACATGTGGGTTTTAAGTTGAGATTTAAAGGCTCTCAGTGTTTCAGCTGTTTTACAGTTTTCTGGAAGTTTGTTCCAAATCTGTGGTGCGTAGAAACTGAATGCTGCTTCTCCTCGTCTGGTTCTGGTTCTGGGGATGCAGAGCAGACCAGAACCAGAAGATCTGAGGGGTCTAGACGGTTGGTACAGTAATAACAGATCTTTAAGGTATTGTGGTGCTAAACCGTTCAGAGATTTATAAACTAACATCAGGATTTTAAAGTCTATTCTCTGAGCTACAGGGAGCCAGAGGAGGGACTTTAAAACTGGTGTTATGTCTCCATCTTCCTGGTTTTAGTGACGTCTTTTGTTATATTTTTCAATTTAATGGCACAAACCTGCACTAATGGAGCACTAACGAACTAGCCAACTATGGTTTGTTTTGGATATGGGGGGATGGTGACGTCATCGGCCAAAATTATAACTTTTAATATCTCAAAGACAAAAGCTGCACAAACTAAAATGTTAACGGCACAAACCTGCACTAACGGAGCACTAACGAACTTTGCCCACTTTGGTTTGTTTTGGAGCGATATGGGGGGATGGTGAACTCTAGATGACCTAAAAAAATAACGTTTAATATCTCAGAAACCAAAACTGCACAAACGAAAATTTTAACGGCACAAACCTGCACAAACGGAGCACTAACCATTCAGACTATTTGCTGGATTTTTTGACGTGGGTGTGGTGTCAGCTTCACACAGCTCTAATAGCTGACATGCAGCCTGACCCTAACGTAATGTGTACAACCTGTTCAACTGTGCTTTGATTTCGGAGGTGGTCTGAAGAATTATATTCACATTGTTGATGTACTGTCTGCTGATTATGCAGCAAACGTGTAAAAAAAATTACATGAGCCTATAAAGGCCAATTTGCTAGTTGCTTGAGCAAAGTTTTTGCAGAGTAAAACGGAAATGTGTCATTATTTCAAAGTTCATCCAAGTAATGTACTTAATATTTAGTAAATATATTTTCAATGCAACGATCAAATCAAATCTAGTCATTTGTATAATATAATCCTTGGGTGACATTGTGGTCCATCTTACATACCAGTTGTTGGTGGTGGCGACATAATAGCGGTAAAGCAAAACATTTCTTGTTTGGAGCAAAATGGGAGCGGATGACGTCATTGGCCAAAATTATAACTTTTAATATCTCAAAGATGAAAGCTGCACAAACGAAAATGTTAACGGCACAAACCTGCACAAACGGAGCACTAACGAACTTTGCCCACTTTGGTTTGTTTTGGAGCGATATGGGGGGATGGTGAACTCTAGATGACCTAAAAAAATAACGTTTAATATCTCAGAAACCAAAACTGCACAAACGAAAATGTAAACGGCACAAACCTGCACAAACGGAGCACTAACCATTCAGACTATTTGCTGGATTTTTTGACGTGGGTGGGGTGTCAGCTTCACACAGCTCTACAGAAGTACTTACCGGACCACACAGTCCGACCAGAGGTGAGTGTCATTCATGTTTCATTATGAAGCTGAATGCAGCAGCAGCAGCAGCTCCTACGGCCAACTCTGTCCTCTTCCTCTGTTTGCTCCTCCTCATCTTCATCAGCTCTTCTGATTTATATGTTCCGATCGTTTTCAATGCGCTCCGGTTCAAATTAAAAAGGCGTAATAACGGTACTGATCACTGTTTGGCTGGAGGAACCAGGCAGTTGGAGCTTTACAGGGCATTTACCCAGAATGCATTGCAGTGTGAAAAACATGGCGACATTCCTGTGAAAATATTTTATTAAAATTTATAAAATTTATAAAAACAGTATTATTACTGTAAATATTTCCCAAATGAGGTCTATTTTTATAACTCGTCGTAGTTCCCTTGAAGAAGTTTGTTTTGTGATTTTATTAATATTAAAATCTTAAAGACTACGATTAACTGGCCCTTAGAATTGCTAACAGCTTATAATTTGTCCCTCACATGCATTTGCATGAACATTTTGTCTTAATGGATTTAAACAAACAACGTGTGTGTTTATATTTTTGTTCTGAAGGTACTGCCTGACTTCCCTGACTTTAGATGATTGTGTAGTTAAATTGCATTTGTTCACACATTGAAGCTTGATTAAAACTTGATGTTTAACTATAATGATTGCTAAAAAAAGAAAAGATGCTTTACACTTTCTCACTCATGCAGCAAAAAGCAACATATGAAAGCCAGTATTGGTTATTGTGTGAATCAGGATCTAATGAGACCAAAAGGATCCGTCTTAACAGCCATGTCACTAATTTAACCAGCACATTGAGCATATGATGAGTTTTTTATGTGTTCTTAGAATCATTTTGGATAAAAACAATCAAATGATCCACCAATGAAGAATTTTATCGACGACAAAGTTACTGTACTTTTCTGTCATGCATAATTTGTTATTATCTTAAAGCTGCAATGTGTAACTTTTATTAAATATATATATTTTTTTACGCATTTGTTAAAACTGTCATCATTTCCTGACAGCATTTGGTGGAAAAAATCAAGCTCCTCTGCATTCTCCCGGTGGTTCTACTGCCATCTGCAGAAAAAACAACCAATCAGAGCCAGGAGGAGGGTCTTAGTGCTGTCCATCATGCTCCTTTGCTCTTCAGTCTCTTAAGGTGGAAGGTTTTATTTCAGGTTTGAGTTTGTGTTGCACTCTGGGTCATGTTGCCTAAAAACATTTGGTGTTAAGTTTTCCTTTACATCATTCATGTTCATATTTCTGCTATCCAAAGCTTTCTGCTGTTGAATAATAACTCTTAAAGAGAGGCATATTGACCAAGGAGAAAACGTTGGTGTCATAACTGATAAATCAGCTTCTCAACTCAACATCCATAATTCACTCCAGTGAAGCACTTACTGTCTTGGAATAAATTGGAATATTTAAGCAAACAGATATATGCATAGTGGCACTTAAATAAGTGATGCCTTCCACTCCCAAGTGTTCTCAAATCACCAGAAAACAGAGTGCAATCCTGTATACAAGTTTGATGCAGCGGCTCTAGAAAACCCCTTTTATTTTTCATACTCCTACCATCCATTAGCCGCATCTCTGATCCAGGAAGAAGTACAGTTCCTCAAAATGTTAGGTCAACTGGAACGTTAATTTGCCATGTTGAAATATGATCTGCAACAATGCATATGGAGGCACTGCATCATATGCACTGTGTGTCCTCACAGAGTTCATTTTTATGGTTTTATTTAGAGATCATGAAGCTGTGAAAGATTTCCTGGAAAAGGAGCTATCGTCATCATGAACATATCAAATACTTCTATGAATATATCAAATTAGTTGGCGTGTTTTTTTTAATGTTGGGTTGTTTTTTCTGGATTCTGCTAATTGATGTTTTGTTGCTTCATAGCCAGGTTATTGCTGAAAACAAGAATTTGCTATCAGCCAACTTGCCTGCTAAAATGAAGGTTAAATAAAATGACGTAAAAATAAAAATTCTTAATTGTGTATTAAAAGCACCAGTTTCACTCAGAGAGAGTTTTCTATACTCCAGAAATAAACATAATCACAAATTGTAATTGACTAAATGTTCTGTTTGTGTGGGAAATATCTGTGTTTTCTTTTTGTATAAACTCCGCTCTGTCAGGTAGCGGAGCTGTTGTCAGCCGGTTGCCATAGCAACGGGTGTATGTGGGTGAAGCCGACACAGAGCGAGGAAAGATGATTGTTTTTGCTTTGTTGTGGCGCACTGCAGGCGCTGTAGTTTCTAAAAGTTCAATTTAACATAAAAACTGGACTAATAGACCATTTCATTTCATAAAATATTTAACAGACTGTCTCCTACAGCAGCAAGTTAGTAATCTTTTGCAACTTGAACAAACTGACACAAACATTTTTGTGACAAATTCTTTCACATCCCGCATCAGAACAGCATGTTTTTGTGGATATGACTCAGTCTGTAGTAATGGCGCCTGCAGGAGGGCGTCACTAGCGACAGCGGCTAATAGGCGATGTGCGGCTAATAGGCATGTGTCTCTGGTGCATGACTGGCACACGTGGGCGCTCGGGAATCTCTCCTGTGATCCCAGGCCAGTACCACGATGGATAACAGTCCAGTGAGTCCATAAGGCCTTACTGGACCTTTTTGTCCAGTAAGGCTTTTGGAGATATCTGTAAAAACATCACCATTACTGTTCTTTAATCGTCTATAATGTGTAGCAGTGATGGTCCAGAAGACAGAACTCTGTCTGAGGAGAGTTTAGAGCAGCAGGCTGATTTATCTGGAGGGCTGGGGGGAGTTTTTCTCCTTTTGCAAGCTTTAAGTCAGGCTTCTGCTTCGACCCATGAGTTACTTACTGAGTGGGCTCCTGCCATGCTTTTTCAAATGCTAATGACGAGCAGTGCTGAAAGCCTCAAATTGGGCCACGCAATTCAGCCTGTGGTGTTTGGTGAGGCCCCGTTCGTGTTGGAGACCATGGTTTTTGTCCCTCTTACCAATCTCTGCTCCCACCCCCCGCTCACAGTCTTTTGTGTGCTGCAGTAATAGGCACAGATGTTCCTCTTGCCTTACACAGGACCACTTTTCTGCTAATCGCCACCTTGTATACGGACGGCTTGCACCTGCCTTACCAGCTCTCTCCTCAGTCATCTTCTCATTTTTCCCCCCTCTTTCTTTCAGCATTTCTTTTTCTCGACCGCAGTAATGTGGCCTTCCTTAATGCCCCCCTGCAAATTTCAGGGGCTACCTCTCAAGCAGGATTGTTTAAACTTTAAATTATTCTGGAAAAAAGAAAGAAATGGAAAGATAGATTGTAAAAAGGGAGGCAAAGCTGTTTTTTGGAATGGTAAAACCTCAGATTGACGCGCCGATTCTTCCACCAGCTGTAGAGAATTTGGAACAGGACACCGCTGCAGCAGCGCAGCCAAACCTCAGTGCTGATGGAGCATTTAGACCGCCTGCCTCTATTGGACCAGTGGGTTTTAGTGAGCAGAGGGGCTGCAGGGAGGGGGTGTCGGGCTAGAAAACTGGACCAAAGTGCAGCCTGCTTCATGGCTCCTGTGGCTGAGTGTGATTTACCATTATCTCCAAATAGCACTTTCAAACCGAGTGTGGAAATGGCGTAAAATTTGCTGTCAGCAGGCTCCTGGAGAAAAAGAAATCACATTCCTCTAACCTGATGCTTTTCAAGCAAAAATGAATCTGATAAGTGCATTGATAACCTTGACATGTGACCATGGCAGGTGCCAGGGGAGCATAAGGGTTTGCTGTGTGTTAAGTTTGAATTTGAATCCACATTTAACAAGAAGCAGTGAGAAAGTTTCCATTTCTTCACAGCTGATAAACTTTTCCTCCCACTTTACGTCGGTCTGTCTTAGTCTTTGTTACTCGTCACAGTAATTCCTGTGCTGTTTTAAAGAAGCATCACTTACTTATTTGAAGGCTGTAAATCCTGTTTTATCTGAGCTTTTCCTTTAAGTAGTTTTCTCTTCCCTCTCATTGAACAATGCGCAGCATTTTGCGATGAAGTTTAAAGGTCAATAAAAATGTTCCTAAGGCTATTTGAAAAAGTACTCTGGTGTACACCTTTATAAATCTGTTGAAAATTAATATTCATTCAAAGAATCTTATTTTATGAAAGAATAAAGTCAGAATATTACGACTTTAATCTTGAAACATTATGGCTGTATTCTCGTACTACTACAACGTTATTCTAATAATTTTACCTTTTTTATTTTCTTAAAACCACATTTTACTGTCCTCTCATTCTCAATAAATAGATTTATTGTGTGTGTTACATTTCAATCATTTATGGGAGACCCCGGATGCCTGAGCAGCAACTTAGTTTGCTTCTGACTTGTGCCGGCTGTGACTTTGGTGCATTTAACTTCAATATTCAACTAGTTGAAGATGAGGCGATGCTTGGTGGGAGGAGGATGGTGACTGACAGAAACACTCAGAGTTTGGGACGTATTTTGACAGTTTTGTGGCTCAGCAGAGGCCTCCCCATCGCGTGTCTGAGCTGAGTGCATCATAACTTAACCATGACCTTCACACAGCAGGGGGTGGGAAACAGATGCAACACAAGGAGAGCTCAGGAAATGTTCCTCTTTCTGATCCCAGTCCAAACATAATCATGAACGTGTGATAAAACTGCAGTTTATAAATATTATAACACCTGTAAGAATGTTGTGTAGTTTACTCACGTATATTAAAATGCCAGGTTTTGTGGGGTGAAAAATAAGAACGTAATAAATAAATTCAAACCATGTTTTCAACAAATAATCTGAGATTTGTTGTGGTACAATTTAAAAGAAAAAAATATTTTACGAACAGAAAAGAAGAGGAATAGTTGCTCTACACTATGAGTAGCAGAAATCTCTCATATTTTGAAGACATCTGCTGTGTTTATCTCAGTTGAGGCGACGCCACAGATTATCTGAACCACAGATTTAGTTCTCATTTCCTCTCATGCTTTGGGTGAATTTAATGTTTTGACTCAGAAATGCAGAAACTCAGTTTTCTACCAAATGTTTTAGGAGAACTTCACTAAGATCGATAAAACATCCCTTTTATCTGAACAAAAGTAGCCAGTGAGCATGATGCTGCCACTACCGTGCTTCACTCTGATTATATTGTTCTTCCTGCGATGCCCAAGGTCAGGGAATTAAATGTTGCTTCACTAAAGTTTTAGTTTTAGTTTTAGGGAGCACCACATCAAGATCATGGCATAAAATAAACGAAGTTCTAAAAATTAAACAATGTTTAACATACATTTCCATTTTAGAAGGAAATTTTAAAAAGTAATTTGGCACAATACCAATAAATTGCTCTGACCAATTCAAATAATCTTTAAGCACAGAACAGTTATTAGAGGATCACAGAACGAGCAGCAGGTTTGGCACCAGGTCTTCAGTTTGACACATTTGGCTTCAGGGATCAACATGTAATCAGGTTACTGCAACTTTTTATGTCAGACTTTTCTCTGCTATATGTTTGTTTTGTCCACAGTAAATATTTGAAATAATTTAACATTTTAACAGATGTTTGTACTACCAGGTTAACTCTAATTTAATCACAAATGATGAAAAAACCTGCAAGTAAACAGCCAAACGAGTCACCTGATCAATGAGGAGATATTTACTGAAGTTAGAGCTGTACAGTAGGAAGTAGCACACACACACACACACACACACCACACACTGCCAGGCCTTGGCCAGCACACTCTCAGCGTGATTATTCAGCCTTTTGTCGACTGTTTGATTGCTTCTCTCAAAGGGCAGAGCCCTGCAGTAGCTCGCATGCAGGATAATTAGTGTTGTGATTGTACTCAATAACCACAGGCCTGTTTGCTGAAGCCCATAGGCCACTTTGGTCAGTTTGACTTGATGCGCACCAAAGGAACTTGCACTCACTGAGCCAATCAAGCGAATTATTGCAGGTTACAAGGGTTTTTGATTATGTTTTTTTTGTGCAGCATGTGTATGACAAGACTGCTGATTCTTAAAAAAAAAACTGCTTCACCTTCCATCTGGCGAGTCGCCTGATTTATATTCTGTGGAGGGCAGAACCTATCGGGTTTATAACACAGAGGACCGCCGTCTGATCCCTCGACTGGTTCAGTTGATGCTGCTGTCAGCGAGAGAGTTTGACTTCAGCTCATTTATTTTGATTTAATTTGAGAAAAATGTATTAGTCGAGAAAAAAGTTTGCAGTTTTAGGTTTTTATTGGAAAATGCTTCTGTAGGTTTTATCCTTTCTGGTGCTTCTGTCATGTGTTGAACAAACATGTCCATATTGTCGCTAAATTATCTCAAAGAGACAAATGGATATATTGATTTATACTCGTTTATGTCTTAGTTTTGAGTTGGAAAAGAGCAGAGTGCCCTCTCCAGGTCGGGGACAAAGAGGAGGAGGTGAAATGTTTTAGGTTTTTGTTCATGAATAAGGGAAAAACTGAGCTGGAGGCCCAAAGTCCGATTGGTGCTGCAAACTTCCACCAGTTGATCTACATTGAAGATAAATGAAGGATGATGGATGAGCAACAGATATTTGATAGACTGATCCATGTTTAAAATCTTCATTATCAATCCAGTGAAGTTTTGTAGGACATTCGCTGCAAAAATATAAAATATTAAACTATCTTTTCAAAGCATTTTTGGTCTATTTTCTAGTACAAACTAAACAAAAATACCTGGTAAGATTTGATATTTAACTCTAAATATCAAATACAGCATCCTGTATCACACAGATGGTCTCTGAAAGAAATAGTTTTTTAATTAGATTTTTTTTATTTGAGGCTTTTAGAGTAAATGAAGCTGGAAATAAAAGCAGTCCACACTTTTCAGACTTTTCTGCTGGTCTGTCTTAAAATCCCATCAAATAGATGTAATTTTCCTGTAATGTGACTAAAAGTAGCAAAATCCAAAGAGCGTTTTTTATTTTATCTGTACTTTATTATTTCATGTTTTATCATCTCGTGCTCACGTTGGTTCACAGACGAGCGTTTTGTGATCAGGGGACATTTTCCTCCAACATGTTGGGGTCAGAATCCACGTCCCAAAGTCTTTGCAGACTCTAATGAATATTGAACGCTCCATCTCTTTTGCCTTCCAATTAATGAATAGATGTTGGTAATTATTTGACCAATACCTCTCTCCCATGACATGTCCCATATCCATCACTAAGTTAAAATTAAATTAAAATCAATACATCTGGTAGACTCCTAGGACACGGCCGGTGTTTTCAGTGTGTGTGTGTGTGCGTGTGTGTGTGTGAACAACAACTATTGATCCCTTCTGGGGAATATTCTTTTTTTATCACCTCCCCTCCTCAAAATGCACATACATTACACAACGAGATAAGAACCCGTCCCGTTCTTCTCCTTTTAGCTACATGCATTAGCAGCTGTTGGAAAACCTTGTTTGCTCCCATCGTCTCGTCCTACGATATGGAATCGAAAGCAGAGCTGTTTCTGATGAAAACATTGGAGGAAAAAAGCAAACGGGTTCCGGAGTCGTTGTGGAGAGAAGCTGCAGCTCGTTGTGACCGGAGGGAGGGAAGCGGACTGGAGATAACGTGTGTCAGCAAACACTGACGGGGTTTTATCACCGCCAGGTTCCTGAGTGGAGGCCGGCCACCGAACGCTCCTCCACACAGCGCACATTCCTGCAGGTCAGGGCTCAGGGCTAGCACTGTTTGTGTGTGTAAGTGTGCAGAAGGACTTAGCGTGTGTTTACACTCTGAACGGTTCCGCCGCTCGTTTTGGTTCCCCCCTCCACCATCATCGGCTCTGTTTGCTCCGACCTGTGATAAGCCAGACGGAAAAACTGTGTTTGCAGTTATAACCATAATCACCATTTGTTTACCCTGATCTAAACTTTGTGATGAATCTCGGTTGAAAAGCAACATCTGGCGCTGGAGGAGACGAGTGCAGCAAGTCTTTGTTTCTTTTAACTGAGGGGTCAAACTCAGCTGCTGAGGAGGAGGAGGTGAGAGTTTAGCGCTCAAGAACAGAGTTAAGTTTCACATAAGCATGAAGGGGTGTACTTTCTTTTATCAGATGACATCTGAGCTGCAAATCACACTAAGTCACACTATGAAGCTTTTTTTTTTTTAAATCTCAGCTCTTGACTTGGTAGCTGTTGCCCTCGTGTTGCTTTAAGTGTTTTCTTCTTGGCAGTAAAGCTGCTGGTCTGCCTGCTGGTCCTGCGGCTGCAGTTCCAGATCCCTGCCAACAGATGTCAGCCTTTCCAGATGATAGTCGGTGGGAAGGAAGCAGCAGGTCCTTCGCCTCGGTAGTCTGCTCTGAGACACAATTAGCAATGCAAAAGACATGCTGATCCAAGATTTACTTTGATACACATCATGTATGTTAATGTGATTCTTTATTGATCTCCCAGGGGAAAGCTTTTTTAGGTCACCCCCCCTCTGGGGAGGTCAGAGCATGAAAGACGGGCCTGGCTGGTTCTGCTGTGGCACTTCAGCCCAACGTCTGGGCTCGAACCCTGGTCATGTGACTGAAAGTAGGCAACTACAGCGGAATACACCAAAATGAAGGAAATGGATTGCTTTGCTAAGGTTTTTCTATTACTAACATTCTTTAGTGTTTTGTATTATGATAGAAAATAATACAAATATTATTTATTGTCCCTCAGTGTGACAGAAAATAACAAATACACACATATAGAATATAAAATATAAAAACAGAGTAGATAATAAAAATACTGTGCAGTAAAGGCAAAATTTCAGCAAAATCAATCAAGTTTATTTGTATAGCAAAGAGCTTTACACCATAAAAACAAAAATAAAAAAACTTCTAGAGAAACCAGTAACAAAGATTACATTTTGTCAAGGAACGTGTAACTGAACTGGTTAACTAAAAACTAGTGTTAGCATTTCATGTGAGGGAGCGACACAAAGCAGAAGATGGATCCATTCTTCATCAGTTTCACTCACATGTCCATCAGTGTCTCCGGTTTCTGACTCCAGAGGTCGTTAGAAGACAAACAACTGACTAACAGGAACTTTTACAGAAACCAAATAATGTAACAGTCATGTTTTTAAACTGTGGCAGGAAGCTGGAGAACCTGGTGAGAACTGGGGGGAGACGCCCAGCTCCATCCCAGGACCTTCTGCCGACTCTTCCACCAAATGCAAATGCCTGTTTTTCAACATTATTACAACTAAAATCTAAAAACTAATGAGTGCGTTTGTATTTACACCCCTCATGGTTGCAGCATGTGCTGTTAGATTTGTTCTGATTTCTTTGATTTTATTTGAATATTTTTGGTTGAGCATGTTTCTCTCTGCCACTGAATGCTGTTTAGCTGGAAGGATTTTTGCTGTTATGTTTTTATTTCCAGTTGTTATGATGTGTAACTGTGACACCAGAGTTGTTTTTTTACAACCAGCAGCAGCAGATTAGCATATCAAAAGCACAAATAATCACTTTTTGTAAAATTTCTTTTACTTCCATTTGGGTTTCTACTGCTTCTAAAAACAGACCAAGCACTTAAAACCCATCCAGATGTGTTTTTGCAATAAGTTAATGGTTTTGCTGTTTGGAAAATGAGCCATTTTAAAAATCTCCTGATTGATAAGTGTTACCTAGCAACCCCAGCTTCAGCATATTCGGTCAGCTTGTTTTACTGCTGTATGGGCTGTACAATGGCTGCTGGAAAAGACAAGTGTTTTACCATGTAGAAACCACTTGTTAACATTCTCGTTGGTTGTGCAGAAGGCTCCACTTCTGCTTTTCAATCATACACAAGGGTATAATTGCGCATCTGTTTGCAGCCATTTAAACGTGATTGTAAACATTGAGTTGGGGGGCGTGGCCAGCAGCACCTTATTTAGATTTAAAGTGAGAAGAGACCCTAAAGCAACTGAGCAACTTAAAATCTCAGAATGATTTTGTGCAAAAACTGTAATGAACATGTTTTATACAGATCACAGATCATCCTAACCTGCGCAGGTCAATTTTAACTCACGCAGGATGAATACCCCACAATACTTTGTGTTATTATACCACATAATATCCTATAGAAGGTTGTAATGTGACAAAAAGTGAATTCATTCAGGGTGTGAATACTTTAAAAGGCAGCAGCAGTGCCTGGAAATGCTGGTGGGGAGTCTTTCCTCAGGGTGAGATGACTCTGTTCTACTCATAAAAAGAACTATTCACTCTTTGCATTGCATAATGCCAAAGGCTTAATCCTGTTTAGCTGCAGGGCCTGTGATAACTCCTGCTAATCACGGCCATCGTTATCGTGTTTATCCAGCAGTGACAGATCAGGGGACGTTAAATGCACGTCACATACTGCTGACATTTTCTGGATTTGTGCAGCATGTTTTCAGAATCAAGGTTTTTTGGGCTGATATGTTTTGTTGTAAAAAGAAAAAAAGAATGAACATTAATCTCTTATTTGGCTGCATGCAGGAATATTAGATGCCTTGGCTTTAACACAAAAGTGTATTTTCTCTGTTTAGGGGTCTGTGAAGCATTAAGACAAACAAAAAAATGCTGTATTATGATTTTTATTGTACATTCTGCCTAATAAACATAAACATATCTGAGCGGTTTGCATGGCAGCTGCTGGTTTCGGTTCCAGCGTACAGCTGTGGGCCTTTGATTTCTACTAAAAAGCAGTTGTTGGGATAATGCTGGTGAGCTCATGCACAAACACACAAATCCTGGCTTTGTAAGCAGCGCGGAGTGCAGGGTAAGTCTCTGGCTTCCAGGCAAGAGCTTGTCTGAGAATCTCAGCAGCAGGAAGGCACAAGGTGGAGACCTCTTCAGATCTGGCTGCTATTAACAGTCTTGTGATCTGCTCATGTTTACCTTCTCTCACAGCTCTGCGACTCGGGGCTGTGCTGCTAAACATGGCAGCGGGGCCCAGCCGCTTTGAAGTCAAGTTGATCCCTCAGACTACACTCTTGATAATTGCGCCGTCTTTCTTCTTCTCCTGCGCTCTGTCCTCTTTGACCCGGTCCTATTACCTTCTTGCTTTGTGTGTGTGTGTGTGTGTTTTTGTTTCATTTTCTTTTTCACCAGATGAGACCTTAAAAGATGCAGATGGGGATTTTTTTTTTGTTTGACTGTATGCGTTGTCATGTTTGGTTTGATGTAGAAAAATAACATGAATGAACCAACAGCTGGAACGACTCAGTACCTAAAACTGTTTGTATTTCGTCACATTTCAGCCTCAAACCCATGTGATAAACCAACACCGTAAAACGTAAGGTTGTGAAATGGAAGGAAAGTGATACGTGGTCGGTATAAAAATCTGAAAAGTGTGGCATGCAGTTGTGTAACCTGGAAACAAAAATATTTTCCCAATCTCCTTGATTGCTTCTCTAATTAATACTATCCATTACTCAGTCATTTTTTTACATTGGTTTAGCATAAATGCTGCCTCTCACTTTCTGAGTTTCGTCAGCCAGGAGATCTGATTCTGATTTTAAAAAAAATATTTTATTGGTCAAAAAATGGAAAAATAAGTACACAAAAATTACTTTTGAGTTTAAAAGCATTGAAACAAGACTTTACTTCCATATTATAACAATAAAAATGGAACTATTACTTTTTTATTAATGTTTGAATATGAATTTAATATCGAAATCAATTATTTTAACTTATGGCTTACAGTAATGATCCAAAAACAAATTAGATTTTATGCTAAAAAAATGTATGAGGTTAATTTTTTTTTTATTTCTCAGCAGGCACACCACACTTTTCAGATTGTTATTAGCAGTCATTTGTGTTTACAGTGATGCAGTACTTTGTGTTGGCCTTGCTCTAGATGGTTATGAGTGAGTGGAAGCAAAGTGAACACACGCAGAGTGAAGCGGATATGCATTTAGCACCAGATGTCAACATGGCTGTTTGTTCAGCCATGCCTGCTCATAAAGAAGCTGTAATGACATTGGGTTTGGATTAGTTTCCTTTTTTTTTTACCCAGATTTTGTTTCCTGTGATTTTTTGTTCGGTTCTGATCACTGATGAGCTCCATGCTCGGTGATGTGCAGCGAGGAACACCTGTGTGTTGTTATAATTACTTTGATTACACCTACTACGGGATGTGACAGCAGCGTGGAGAGCAGGTCCAATTTAACCGCCGCTGAATTTCAATTCCAACTAAAAAGGAGAGAAAATTTGCTCTCTTGAAGATTTGATCAGCGGAGGGATATTCATACGGCGACTTGCTGTGACTTCTGAGCGTAATAAGCAACAGGGAGGCACGCTGAACTGCGAAGTTCAAAGTTCTACTTTCTTTTGCTTTTGATCAGTTTGGCGTGATGCGGATTGGCCTGCATCCAGACGTACGACAGACCAGGGGGCCTCGCTGGCCAAGTCTGCTCTCCTGAAAGACTTCAGGTGCCTGATTCAAGCAAATGCTCACAAACAGAAACACAAACACCAGAGGGATGCTGTGTGTGTGTGTGTGTGTGTGTGTTTCTGTCGTTAGGTAAGAGAAGCCTGAGGATGGCAGGTAGTGAGCTGCGTTGGAGTAGAACGTGCAGTCATGGGCATCTCCTGCTTTATGATGCTAGTCAGAAAACTGACAAGCCAAAGCTGCTTTTTATTCTGCAGCTACAATGTAAATGGAGCTCCAGCCTCCCCTCATGCAATCACCCCAGACCCACTAACTAGGCGGCAGCGGTTTGGTTTCCCTCTAATCCTTCTGCACACTCTCTTTTTCCATCTGTCTCCTGGCCTCTAAACTTTGGGGTTTCTCTCTTTTCTTTTACTGCTCCCTCTTGTCAAGTCACACAGCAGATGTATCTTTCTCTCCAGACAACAGGAACTTACTGCAAAGCGCAAAATCTTACCAAGTAATTTTTGGTCTAGTTTCTAGTGCAAATATAAGATTCAGTGTTTTTGCATATTTGCACTAGAACTAGAAAAACCTACTTGATAAGACTCAGAGTTTTTGCAGTGTGAATACAGAAGGGGCGGCACAGTTTCCCCCTGCAGCAGCAGATATAATGTCTAACTGCTCCAGAGACGCGTTAGAGACGCAGCATCCTGTTGATGATGTTACGTGGCACTTCAGTGTTTCTCTTTGCATCTCTTCTCAGCTGATTCACTTTGCATGGCAGAGCAACAGAGCGACTTACGTAGACCTGCAATTTCCTTTCTACAAGCATTGATAACTACAAAACAGTGCTTCAAAAATAACTGCTTCTTCACAACAGCCTGAATTTAAAATTCTAAATATTTCTCTTTAAGACAACCCTGCTTTTAGCTCCTCGTGCGTGTGTGTTTTCATCTTGGTGAGTCGTTGCAAACACACCTGTGATTAGTTGAAGTAAATTGCAGACAAATAAATTGAACAAGCGAAAGCAGAAAATTACAGATGACGGCGCTTTGAGATGTCTGGAAGCAGTTTCTGCAGCGGGCCTGTCATGCTAGCCGGCTCTCCACCAACAGAGAGGTAAAGGGGGACAGATGTTGGGGGTTAGCGGGGCCCCTCTGGGGCATCTTCAGAGATGGTTTGGCAAGCAGTGAAGGACAATGAAAGGAGGAGACGGAGAGGCCACCTGACCCGATCCGGGCCTGAAACCTGTTCAGCTTCATCCGCAGTGAATGGAAGGTGCCCTTTGTCATGTCCAACATTAATTTACATTTACAAGTGGGATTCTGAAGAAGCCTTTTGGACGGCGCTCGCATTAGCTGGTGGAACCGGGGAGGGGAAGGTTTGAAGCAAGAGTGTCTTGTGTGGAATAAAAGATGGAGCGCTTCAAAGTGGAAGGGAAACATGAAAGGGCATTCTCAAGCGTCCAGTTATCAATTCCCGATGCATTGAAGGGATCAATAAGTTTCCACCTGAAATTCAGGGCGTGCCTTTGAAGTGAGGAGTACAGTAGATGCAGAAAACTGTATTTTATCTTTTCCTGAAACTGATGCTTCACAGATATTTTACTTTTATATTTCTTCTTCAGCCTTGAAGATCAAACAACTGCTTTGGGTCTTCATTTCAGGCTTCAGCACAAAATGTCAAAAAGTCCATAGCGATAAACATGTATAATCGGTTTTTACAGGAGTAAATATGTTTTTCCCCAGATGAATATTCAAGTTGTGGCTGCCTAATTGTAGGCTGCAGCTGACGGAGCGTGGCAGACCTTCCCCTGGTTCTACCAGAGTTTACATACGCCATGTTTCGTCGAGTGGAAAATTGTTTTCAGCATGAAGCCAACAGGTGGACTCATCAGAGAGTCAACATAATTATAGCAATCATTCCTCTCTGCAATTAGTAATATTGATCATTTACATATTATCTAAACTTATGGTTGAACATATTTTCTTCTCTCTAATGTTTCACAAAACATTTGAGATCACATGAAGAAATGGTTTCTGTTTGAAAAACTAAAGAAAATCTGATAAAGTTTAAATTAAACCTGGTTCAGTGCCGATGGCCATTTCTCCATTTGTTTATTTATCATTTGAATATTATTGTTACATGATTTACTGCAGCATGTTGGTTAATAACAGTGTGCACGTTTCTACTGGTGGTTTGTCTCATAAGGTGAAGTTCTTCACTCATCTCATCTATTTCCACTTAAATGTGTCCCAAAAAGAATTAGGATTAAATCCTCTCAAGTCTCTGACTGCTAAGCGACGTCACATTCAAACATAAAAACTGTCGTAAGAGAGAAACATTATGACACGAGGGTTTTAAAAGAACCTTTGAGTTCAGAGTCATTATTAAATAAAGCGTCAGGGTAATTTACTGTGCAATAAAAACCTCCACTTGTCTTAAAAGTAACGACTTAAAGGTTTCTTCATGGTCTTAGTTTGAGTGTGCAGACATGAAAATGATTCTGCTGCAAAAACACAATAATCTAGAGCTGAGTGACTAGAGAATAATCCCACAACGCAGGGCCACATGGCGGCGTTTTGAATGTATCCATGTTATCGTATTTTACACACCTAAAAACCTTCAATTTCCTCAAAAGCCGACAGTGCTCCTTATAACCCGGTGCTCTTTATATATGGACCAATATTGAGCCACAACAGGTCTAGCAGCTACGGTAAGCAGTCGCCCACTTCATTTTCCCCATAGAAGAAGAAGCGCGCGGTGCATGCTGGGATAGTTGTCAGAACGCTGGTTTGTATATCTATTAATAAAGTTTGACTGACCTATCTACCTACTGACCGTCTAGAATCAGGTCGTCTGCAGGTCATTTAGCACCACGTTCTCCACCAACATGCTGTGGGCGAACGGAGAAGGGTGACCATTGTCCGGCCGCATCCTGGCCCATCAAGGCTCTCCTCGCCGACCGGTCGGACTGTTTTGTTGATATTCACTTTACTGCAGCGCCATCTAGTGGATGCATAACATAACTCCAGCCTCTCCTGTAGCGTCTATTCTATGCGCCTTATATATGAAAAAAGTTTTAAAATAGGTCATTCATTGAAGGTGAATTGAGGTGTCTGGAAGCAGTTTCTGCGCCTTATAGTGCGGAAAATACGATGCACTTCACTCCTCATAGTGCTTCTTAATTTGATTTCAGTATAAACTAACAATCCATTAATTTTCTTACACCTTTGTCCCTTATTGGGGTCGGGAGGGTTGCTGGTGCCTCTCCAGCTAGCGTACCGGGCGAGAGGCGGGGTCACCTGGACAGGTCGCCAGTCTGTCACAGGGCAACACAGAGACACAGGACACACAACCATGCACACACACACTCACACCTAGGGGCAATTTAGAGAGGCCAATTAACCTGACAGTCATGTTTTTGGACTGTGGGAGGAAACTGGAGTACCCGGAGAAAACCCACCATGCACAGGGAGAACATGGAGACTCCATGCAGAAGGACCGGGGCCGGGAATCGAACCCAGAACCTTCTTGCTGCAAGGCAACAGCTCTACCAACTGCGCAACCAACTAAATAAACTAACAATTCTTAACAAATTAAATGTAATCATTTTAAACAATCACTATTTTCAATATTTACAATAAAACATAAGAAAATGAAAGGCCGGGCTTTGCAGTCTGTCTTTATAAAAATTGTGGCTGTTGAGTGAACTGCTGTCGTCTGTAATCTGAGGAAAGCTAACTCCAGATTACAGAGAGCTTATTCCCTGAGGCAGACATGAATCCTGGTCCTGTTCATGTAGTAAAAGTTTTCTGCTGCACATGAAGGAGCTTATTAGGAGTTTTTCAACAGACTGACCTGAAAATTGTGAACTAAGTTTTGAATTTGTGGCACTCTGTGTGTCATGTAAGTTTAGCACAGCAATGTGATTAATAATGAGCAGCAAAGTGAAAACACAGCAGGAAGGTCTGTTTGTAACGAGCTGCAGAAGTTACTGTTGCAACATCTGTCTTTTGATATGAAGCTGCAACCCTGAGCTGTTTTATGAATTTAACCTTTTATCACACAGCAAATACTTATTATGCAGCATTTCATCTATCAAAGAGACAGAGGACCTGCAGTTTGGTGAAACTTTTCTTTGTTGATATGAAATTGTTTGTAACTCAGAAAATATGGAAATGAAGAACATCTGTCCTTTTTTCGCCCACATGTGAGGTCCAAATTTATATAAAAGAAATGTTGTCCCTAATTTAGTCACATTTAGACATCAATAAACTTCCTCAAAAAAACAAATTTCACACTGTTTATATGAGAACAACGTTGTATTTTCATCAACATTTATTTGTGTAGGTGTAATAAATATCTCTCTTACTTTTGTGTGCAGACTCATTTTTGAATAATCAATCCACAAATGTCCTTAACCTTCATGAGATCCTATTTTCTCAGTGGTTTCCAGTCAGGTTTGTGACTGTGGTTTTAAAAATCTCATGTTTTTTTAAGCATAAAATGCAGCTCCCGTTTCCTTGGATAATCAGGATAATTTGATGGATAATTTGAAGTGATTGTGATCCTGCTGCTTTAATTTTCATAATCTGCCTCATTTATTGTAGAAAAGAAAACATTTATCCAACTGTTTTGTCCCTATTTTCACAAATCTGACATAATGTAGTTGCACCTTTTGTTTTATTTCCAGTACCAACAGTGAGGCTCAAATTTATTCAGATTTCTCTCAAACAAAAAGACAACATAAGCAATCAGAAGACTATTTGCAGGAACATGTTAGTAAAATTTGGGAATTTAAAACAAAATCTGCCAATGTATGAATATTTCTGAGCTCAACTACAGCTACAATTATTAAAATTATTATTTTTATTTTCAGTTAATAATCATGAAATCAAATGTCAGAACTCGACCTCTCCACCAGTTTTCTTAGTTATGTCTTGATTATTCCAATAGATGCAACGTAATAAAATACGTTAGGTAGTTTTTAGCTTCCCAAAAGAATCATGAGATTATTTTCTTTAATGTCCCATCGACATTAAAAGTTTTCTACCGTAGAGTTTAACTCCATCCCTCCATCTGTGCAGCATATGGTCGTCTATAAGCTCTGCAGATGGTCAACAGTGTATTTTAAGTAACGTTCAGTGAGATTTCATCTATAATTAAACACTATATTTTTCTGTTGTATTTTTTCTAGAGCTTGGAAATAAAAAATATTCATAATTTTGGAGATACAACAAAAATTAAAGTCTGAAATCTGAAATGTAATTCAAAAAGAATTACATCTGATAGAAATAAACCACGTTTGCTGTTTGTGAAGTTTGGCTGTAGACTGGAGTCCATATGTCTGAAAACGTTCAGCGGAGCTGAACGGTTGGCCGGGCGGATGTTAGTTCACCTCTGTGTCGTATTTTGAGGCAGTTTGCAGTTTCAGTTGTTCTCAAAGGCCCAAAACTATTCATACGGCAGACCTGGATTAAAAATGATTTTCTGTCAACCAAGAAGTCGGTTTCTGATAGCAGAAGCTAACATCTTCTGAGGCTGTGCGTTTTATTCCACATTAAGATACATTTAACATTCAGAACATTAAAATAGGCAGAAATAAGCTTGTTTTGTGTATGTGTGTGTGTGTGTGTGTGTGTGTGTGTGTGTGTGTAAGGGGTCACGGGTTCTGGGTTCTAGGTTCTAGGTTCTAGGTTCTAGTATTCATGGATTCATGGAGCTGCAACCATAGGAACCAATGAAAGTAAAAAAAAACAAAAACACTCTTGCAATCGTTTACATGTGTGACTTAAAATAACACTTAGAACCTAAAAATAGCATATAATATAACAAATGCAGTTTTAGTGCATTTTTTTTGAAAATAAACAAATGCACTATGTAAATAAACATGCATTTATTTACATCATACTGTGTGTATCTAACCACATGCATTTGATCAGCTCCCTCACTAATCTTCCATCTTTTCCTGTTAACAGTTAAACCGGAAGTTGTCCCTTCAAAATAAAAGCATAGACTCCAAACAGGAAGTTAACCATAGTCAAAATTAAATAAAGGTGATAAACACCAAAAAGGATAAAATAATATAAAGAAATTAATTTCTGCTAGTTAGCTAAATAGACAACATTAATGTGAAACAACAATAATAATCAGGATATTTGGTATTGATTTGGTAAATCCCACGTCCATAGAGTGACTCTACATGATGTTAGACAGCATAATGTGACCTTTTGTCCCTGGTTCCATTCAAAAACACTTAAACATTCATGTGAGTAAAGAACTGCAGCATTCTTCCCCCATTTTTCCCAGAGTAAGTAAGTTCCTCAGCTGATGAAAAATGAATTGATGAAACGTACCTCGAGTGTCCTGGACAAAAACATCCATAAGCCATTTAAATAAGCTAAGTGGCAAGCCTTACTCTGTGCTTTTAATATGCCTCAGTGGAGCTCAAAGGAAGAGGGAAGGCAGTGCAGATATGATGTACCCTTTTGCTCCCCTTCATTAATCTTAATAAAACAATTGACCCCTGAATAGCCTATTCCTTGCCTGCACCATTAGGCTGGATGACCAAGACTTTAAATATTAATTAGGCTTTTTAAAATTGTTCAGTGAATGCCATAAGGCACAACACACTCATGGGCTCTTTGCTTACCCATGTGTTTAAATAAATATCTTTTTATTAGGTAAAAAAATGCTTTAAGCGGTATTATGGTTAAAATTCTTGTCTTGTGTTGATATGATTTACTGTAAGGAGAATTATACACAAAGCCCTCAAGCTTTTTCTTCCTTTCTGCTACAGCAAAACACGCCTCAGTTTGGAACTATACTTTAACTACACGTTAAATTGATTTAATGAAAACAAACTCATATTTTTGTTGAAATGAATTTTCAGACAGCAGCTGGACTTCTTGTTCTTCTTCTTCTATTCTCTAACTCCTGTTTCTCAGGTGAATCTTAAAACACGAGACGTCTACAATCTTCCTACTTTTGCACGTGAAAGTTTATCATAGATAAACTTCAAAATAAAAACATAGACAAAAAGACAACAACCATAGGAGCCAATGAAAGTAAAACAAAAAAACACTCTTGCAATCATTTACATGTGTGACTTAAAATAACACTTAGAACCTAAAAATAGCATATAATATAACAAATGCAGTTTTAGTGCATTTTTTGCACTAAAAATAGAATAAAAAAGAATAAAATTCTCAAATAAATAATTTTATTAGAGTTGATAATCATATTTTATTAAATAAGAAGTCCAGAAAACTTTGGAAGAGTTCAGGGTTAAATGTGTGTTTAAATATTGATTATTGACAGTGACACGTTTTGATTAAGAAACCTTTTTTGGTTGATCAAATGATGCTGTGTGGAATTAGTGTTGACTAAGGATCCACATGGAGAAAACTCCAGGAGTGTCTGCAAAGTTTCAGGTTTAAGACTAGACTATTTTGAAAGTACAAAAGCAGTTTAAACAATTTTGATTCTGACGTTAAAGGCAGAATTCTGAAATTAAAGTAAGAATTTATGCAAAAAAGGAAGAATTTAGTGAAAAAAAATTCTATTTTTTTCAGTGACCTTAGTTTAGTTCATCTGGAAGGAAAATATATTTGCTCTGAACATCATCACAACGACAAACGAACTCTGAGATCTTTCTGTTTTGATTCATCAAGTTTGGAAAGAGCATCAGTCAGTGGCTACAAACACACAATGCTTATGTTACCCTGCACTATTTTCCCCCTTTGCCCCTTTGGTAAAGTATAGCAGCAGTGTTCTCTGCTCCCCACAATATACAGTGATTTGTCTCTGATTAAAATTTCTGCTGAGCTTTGAAGCCCATACTGGAGTTCTCTGCTGAACTGGTCTTCCTTGGTAAAAAAAATTGAAAGGCTTTTCATCTCAGAGGGCTCGAGGGGTCAAAGGAACACCAAATAACCCTCCCTGTTGTGTTTCATTTTTTTCTTCTCGTACTACTTTGTAACAAACTGCGCCTTTGTCGAACGCAGCTCCTGTCAGGCCGGGGCTGGGGGGACTGCCCTCAGGTTCAGGCTTTGGAGACCCTTTCGCCTTAAAAACGGGGTCTGCTTTATTTCACCCCCTGACCTCAGGCCCAAAAAGAGCCACTCAGGAAAAACAGAGATATATGATACATCAACACCAAGTGGAAGTCCAGGGCTGGGAAATGAGGGAGCTGCAAACTGCAGAGTGGGCAGAAAATAAAGGAGCTTATTGTAAAGGGAGGTTTTTTTTTTTAAACCCCACAATTCCTGTTAGGTGAGGCAAGTCAAGGTGCTGCATGGTGACACTGGAGGCCTGAAGGGGAGTATTTTAAAAATTATTTTAATAGCTTGGGATGGTTATACAGTCCCAGATACGGTGGGATGTGATTACATTTTTAAGCGAGTTAATTGCAGGTTCTGTAATTAATCACATTTTAATCAAAAACCATTGAAAAAACAAGCAACATTTTTAACTCAAAAACCATTTTTCCTGCTAAAGTGTTGATTAAATAGACACATGAAGTCAAAAACAAAGATATTTATTGTTTTTAATCTGTTATTTAGATTTTTTTTACCATCGGATTGTTGCAAAGTTTTTGAAGCAGAAATGAACTTATACTGGTCCAAGTGAAGTGGCTTTGACTTTAATCACTAGTTGTGTATCTATTGAAAATATAACTGTGCAAATTTGACTTGTGAAAATACATTTGCTTAATGGAAACATGGTAATTTTGTAAAAACTCTGATGAAAAGTTTTTTCCGGTAGGATGGAGTGATTTTTCAGTTATATCAAAATGTATGTATTTCCTAAAAACTGCAATGGAGACACTTTGTGCTTCACACGAGTCAAATCATCAACAACTGGATGTTTCTACTGGTGGAAACGACGCAGAAGACGATGGAAAGTCAGAGAAGGATGACGGCGCGACGGTTTTTAAATGTGTTCACATGATTTAATAGAGTTTCTTATTTAATGGAAACTCTGCGACTGCCAGTGTTTTTTCAACATTAGCAGAATATTGGCAAAGTTTTGCACACATTTGTAATGAAAACAAAGCTGCTGTTGTTTGCAGATGATGCTTGTGTGCCAGATTTACAGGCGGACCAGAAACAAAAAACAAAAAAAAAAAGAAAAATGCATTTTGTTGAGTTCTTTGTAATTAATTAATCTAAATTAAAACTCCTAGCCCTGGTTTAAAGGAAAACAACGTTTGCATGCAAAAAGCAATCTGCAATGTTTTTGTTTATAAATAAATAAATGGATAAGACTGAAGTCCATTAAACCTCTGCCCTAAATCATCCAAACTAATTTTAAAGCTAGCTAGACGTAACATTAACATACAAAAACAACAATCCTTGTTTGCATCTGAATTAAGATCGACAAAACCATTAGATGTATACGTTTCCATTCCTAGCACAAATTGGGATTCACGTTTGACCCATCTGCTTTAAATTAATTAAATTGATTGACTTGGAGATGTTGCTGCATAGCCAATCAATCTGAAGAGGGACAACCCGGGGGGCTTCTGCAGAGGAAGGGCCTCCCATTGTTCAGAGGCATGGTTTTAGTCGGTACTTGACCTTGGGGCCGTCCAGGCCTCCACATTTTGTGCCTGAGTGACAATACTGGGACAAGAGCTTGGATGCTCAATGCAGGGAAAAATCCCAGCTTTAAGCTGAGGGTCAGCCAAGGTCAGCATCGATGCTTACGAGTATTAATGATTGACCTCAGGAAAATGGTGGAACCAAACATGCAGACTAAAAAAAATAAGGAAATAGGTGTGGGTGTCAGAGAAAATCAGAAATCCCTCAGAGAATAGAGAGAGAGTCCTGTTTCTGGAAGATAACAGAGATTGGCCTACGAAAATGCATCCATCACAGGGCCACTAAGCCGGAGCCTTCTTTTGTGTATCCATGCGGCTAAGAGCAGGAGCCGGGAAGAGCGGCGGGAGGAGAGGGGCTCAATCTGCAGACGGGGGCTCCGGCCAGCCTGGCGTGGACGAGAGAGGTGAAGCTCCATTGCTTATTCAACAGGGAAGAGATCTCTGAGAAGATAGAGGCCACCAACCGTTAGAGCGACGCGTTGGTGGGGGTTGGAGGAACTTTAAAAAACGATTTCTAATTACAATGCTGAGGTCTGGGCTGAGGGGTGTGAGGCACGGAGAAGCTGTTGGTGTTTCCTTTATGGTTTGGTGTTAAGGTTTCCATTTGGTGAATTCATTTTAACGTCTGAAAATGGTGAAAGTGAAAAAGTGCAAGGAAGCGAAGAACACTGACAAAAGCAGGTATCTGTGAATAACTAAGACCAATCAAGACAAAGTCTGCAGCTTGAGTTTTACTTAAAAAGCAACTTATGTACAGACTTAAGCTTTAATTTGCTCCTTCCTTTAAATTCAGGGTTGCAGTTGTTTCATAAATTTTCACTCACACTGATCTCATCCAAATGTTCTGCATTTTTGCAGCAAGACTGCTCTCTATGTTTTTCCATTTTACCTGCATCCATTTGACATGTTGCCATTAAAAACGTCTTTTCTTTCTTTTTTCAAAATAAAAGTGTTTTAAAATTAGCTTTCTGCTTTCAAACCAATGGAAAGATGAATTGTGATTTGTTCATTTTAAATTCTCTGGTGACTAAGAAATGTTTTTTTAAATCATGATGAAGAGTTTGAGCTGAAATAGCTTGTAGCGTCTGCAACATTTTAATTTTGATGTAATTTGATTTAACAGGAAGCAGCTCTTAAACCAAATTGTTTTTATGTAATTTGCATACACTTTCATCTGGCTTTTTAAATATTTTATGTGTAGGAGAGCGTTTTTCCTGAGAATGCAGCTCATCTCAGTCACATTAAGATGCGTGTCCTCCTCCCTGCGTCCTGCAGATGAAACCTGTCCGCCGGACTGCAGGAACATCACCGCCTGTTTTATCTCCTTCTATATTTCCCTCCTGTCACCTGCTGTGCTCTCCAGAGTTTCCTGGAAAACATCCTCCACACAGTCAGTGTGTCACTCTGTGTTTCACTTCCTAATGTGAAGAGCAGGTTGACACAGATGAGCAACAGAGGGGAGATAAGTGAGTATGGGGTGATGAGCTCTCTGCTCGTGCTGATGACTTCTGCTCTGCATTGGAAGTGGCACATTGATGCATTCAAATTAATGTGTCTGCCTTTCAACTCATCCCCTTTTTTCAATCTCTGTTCCTTCTTTACCCTCGGGCTTTTTTAATTTTCATTGCTCCTTCTCGTAGTCTCAGTCCATCCTGCAGACAGATGCACCATAGGCGCTTTAAAGCTCTGTAATGTATACATTATTCATATCACTCCACAAAAGGTGCTCATTAAACTTTACATGACCAGTGGAGTAGGCAGGAATAGATTGAAAGTGTTGTCCATATCACAAATGTCACGGCAGATTGACAGAGTCCTGAATGGAGTTTGATTTAAACTGGCTTTGATTTAATTTCAGAGCCATTTGCTTGCAGCTTTGTTTCCTGTCGAGGGCTAAGGACAAACATCTTAAAGGCATGTAGGAGGAAACATACAGAGGTTTGGTACAGAAATACATTTATTGATGTAAGAATATTACTTTTACTTATATTTTTTCTTTTTTAATGCCTGTGAAATGGTTGTAGAACTGTATAATTTAAAGGAAAGTGATTCCAGTGTGGAGAGTCAGCAAGAAGTTGAACAAATTACATTTTTCTCTCAGGCTCAGCCTAAGCTCATTTTACTCAGCGACTCCCTGAACAGTACCAGATGCTGACTTTCCTCCTTTAAGATGGTTTATAAGCCATTAAAACCTTGTTTGGTCTAATCTTTTATCTTTTATCTTTTTATTTTCATTTTTAGAGTTTGTCTTGCTATGAACAAGAACTTCATAATGTTACAGATGAAGAAGTTCTTTATCATCCGTTTCACTTGGTTTGATTTGGGTCCAAGGTTGCAACATTGGTTCTCTTTCCCACAGTCAAACCAATCAAAACCAGTTTCCCTCCTCGCCTGTGGAGGGCGCTGATTCACAAACCACTGAAGGAAACAACATGAAACGTCTGAAGGAGACACTTCTTCATGAAAAGTAAACAGATTTTAGCGGTTGCAGTATTTCTCTTTAGTTTTTGGTAAAAGAAAATGAGCCATTTCTTCAGCTAGCGCTATGCGCGTCATTGTTTTGGTTGTATTTACCCAGAATGCCCTGCATTGTAGTCCACTTCCTGCTTTTGGAGCGGTCTCCTGTCTGCTTGGCATTCACATGTGCATTTGAACCTCAGCAGAGTTCACTCCAACCGAACCCAGACCGAAGTTTGTAGGGTCAGATTAGCATTCAGACCTCCACAAACGAACCAGACCTACACAGATGAAAGTGACCTAAACATGGCGGGTTGAAATACAGCCTTCAAACTGTTTTCCAGAACTTCCTTGAGTTACAGTTTAAAACTTCCACATCTTTAGTTGAGTTTTAATCACAATGAAGCTACATAACTTGCGCCGCTGGCTCTAACATCATCCACATCTTTAAATCTGCCTGAAGACGCTCTCACAGCTCAAACTGCTGGCCGCTGCTTTGGGCAGGACTCTAGTCCCTGTGGTCCATGTCTCAGCAGAGTATTCATGCTTCAGGAATACTTCATTTAACCCCACTGCACTGTCCATAAAAGGCTTTCCTGGCAGGTGCAGTAAACTGGTGGTACTGACAAAAGCTTGGCGCAGAGCTGAGGAAAACATCCACGCCGGGAAATAGGCTGTCATTACAGTAGCAAGGCAAGTCACTGCGTATATGCATCTCCTCTTTCTGCTACCCCCAAGGTCCTCTTCCCCTCATAAATACATAATTACAGCCACTGCCCGGCACAATGATTTCTGTTTTCATCAGCTGTCAGAAATGACCTGAATTACCCATCACTGTTTGACCCAAATACAGCCGTTGGATATGTTAATCACAGCTTACATAACTACTTGACCCTGTCCTTCCACTGTCTTGAACTGCACACACACACACACACTCGCACGCACACACACGCACGCACACGCACGCACACGCACGCACACACGTGGCTGGAATCACTTAAAGTAGCACCTGTCATCAACACAACAAACTAAAGGGGAAAAAACATCGGAAAACGCATTTTGCATCCATAAATTAAGCTCCACTTTGACGTCTCACTGCAGGAGCCGCGCTGAGTTTTACCGTTTTAACGTGGAACATGACAGAGAAGACAGAGAAACTGAATTAAAGGTGGATGTCCCTGAAAGCAGTGACCTGAACCCATTCAATATGCAGGATAAATAGGAAAACAGGCTAATGTTACATTGACACATCCTTTTACTTTTCTGTCTTTTAAAAAAACATTTTGACAGTGATAATTAAATATGTATTTATGTAAATATTGTCCAGATGGGTTGGAAGAGTATAAACAATTCTTTGTTCACCATCTTCCTGTTTCAGCTGGAAGCCATCCGTCTCCTGTTTTATACCCAAAGCTCTGCAATCTTTATTTTTTATGTTTAATTGTGAATCAATTTGGTCAACTGCTGTTTTTAAAGGTGCAATACAAAAAAAATGGACATTAACCATAACATCTCAGCATGAGTGTGTTTTGTGATATTTTGAGTCTGGTTCAAACTAATATCTATACTTAGTTTTTGTGCCGAATCAGCTGCTGATGCTAAATCTACTCTACAGACTAAAGAACGAAAGTTTAAGGAATTTAAAGTTCAGAATTTAACTGACTAATCAAACGATTAACTTCATAGAAATGCAGCCGACAGCAACTGTGTGATGCTAAGATGCAGATAAGAGACAAAATCTGTCAGAAATATTTCTGACTGCTTGTTGAATGGATATTAGCATTTTCCAAGCTGCTTTCTAGTAAACATGCAGACAAAACATCTTTTTAGTCTTAGACTTTTTCAGGTCATAAAAATGTTTAGGAAATTTCTTTTTGAATTGACTTGGAGGGAAGTAGTTTGTGTTTTCAGCCACATTTACACAAAACTGAAACTGCCGTCATTTTCAGATGTTAATTTGAAAAAGTTCCACTTTTAGACGCCGCCAGCATCGCTGTAGTGGCCGTGCTACGCCATCAGGGGGCGCTGTGATTTGACCCTTAGCTTCCACCTCACTTAGAAAACAGCAACCATCTCCGATGAAGCAAAGTGCTCATGCAACCCACATTTATTCCTTAAATTAAGAGACATTGTAATTTAAGAACCTGGTTTCAGGAAATGAAACGTCTCGGATGGAGTCGTGTAAACGCACAGCTGGTTCGCCACAAAAGTGTCTTCACTCAGATGGGGGTTTTGATTGTTGTGTGTGCTGCATCATGGTAACACCCAACACCAAAAGAAATCGATTTTATCTGGGAGAGAGTCTCAGAACTAATTTTAGCTCCCGCCTTAATAAATGGCATCAATATATTATGCAGAATTACTTCAAGTCCACATAAATTCATTGCTAATGGATATTTAAACGGTAGAGAAAGTTGTTTGCATAATCTGACTAACTTATCGCTGCGTAGAGACGCCTGTTGTTCACACACATCCCACTATCTGGCTCATATATCTTATATAAGGAGATATAATTAGACACAGGACTTATCAGCTAATCAAGAGAAAATTCCTGCTGTCAGCGCGAAGCATCAAAGCAACAAGTTGTAGACAAGGCTGTATGCGGTGTTATCTCATTAGCTGTAATTACAACAGATTTCATCGTGTATTATTGTGCGAGCCGACATATCCTGCAGCTAACGTCCTTCCCCCAGCCTGCTTCCACATACCACTGGTGATATTTTGCTCCACCATCTTTTCTTTGCATAAACAGTGCCTGCAGTCAGAGTCTGCTCTGATCAAAGGGACAAATCTATCCAGGAGCAATCAGGTTGCCGCGCTAGCCTCGGCTGCTGACAACTCCAGGCTCTTTGATCAGAAATACATCATCTTAGGCAGACTGCCTGCGTGCTTGGATGGCTTTGTCTGGGGCCAGGAAATAGGGGAAGTGATAGCTCCCTTTTGGTGCTCTTCTTCACTGCTGCGCCTTTTGGCAGGCAAGATGAAAGCTACCCCAGTTAGAAGGGAAAATACCCCCAATGAACTGAGCGGGGCTTGTTGGGTACAGCGAGAGCAACCAGCACCTATATCACCCCTAAATCTCAATACTCTGCCTGTGCATAATGGTACAAAAGATATTGTCAATTTCTCTTTTCTCTGCCCCTGTCCTTCTTGGTGAAATGAGACTTTGGCTGAGATAGTGTGCCGGTGCAATTGAGGTCAGCTCCAAAAGCATCCGTCTCTCTCCTCCCTATTCAGTAAGCTCAGCTCTAATAACATGGTCTTCCCGGCTATGAAAAGGAAAGCGAATGTCTGGGCCTCGGTGCGCACTCCTTCACCTCCTCTCCTGCTTTCAAACCCTTCACTGGCAGCTAAAGGGATTTTTTTAATGTATTTCCTCACCCAGTTTGAAGAGGTAGAACAGAAGATGCTGAATGATGGACAGGTGTGCAGGCATTGTGCTGTTCTGCTCTGCACCGAAGGAGACCATTGATTTGCATTAGAGAAAACACACACACCCCCATCCGCGCCTCGCTGTTCCACCCGTATAACCGCACCACCTCCCACACGACGGCCCCCGTCCTCATCAAGGAGTCGCCGTTTATCTCACTTCCTGTCTTCCATAGGGGTGCAGTGTTATCTCCAGGTTGTGGTAGCGGCTCACCTGACCTGACCTGAGAGGAGAAGCTACCAGAAGAATCACCGACCGCGTTTCCACCGAGGTTTTCACACGCAGCCTGACGTATCGCATCAGGGAAGATGGATGGAAACGGAAAAGAGGAGGGTTTTAATAAGCTCACTACTAGGAATGTTTATTATTTATTGCATTACTGTCATTTTATTTGTAATGTATAATGTTCAATACATTTTGAAAATACAAAAACAAGATCCTAAATTTTGCTGAAACGATTTTACATTTGTATTGGAAAAATGTTTGCTAAAAATCAACAGTATTTATTGATTACATTGATTTGATTGATCATTTCACTCATTTGTTGAACTTTGACCTTGTATTTCTAGACATAGGTTTTGAATAACTTGACATATTGACGGTTGAAGTGAAACGTTCACATTGTAGGAAAATAAAGTTCATAAGTTCATTTCCTGTTGTGAGATGAGGATTGTTTGCTTCTCGGTGCCTTTTGCAGGGCTGCAGAAACACACACACACACCTGATGTGTGTGCAACGGGCGCAGGAAGTGTGTTTAAGTTTGATTATTTCCGTTGTTTGTCAGAGAAAGCTCTGACCTACTGCCTCTAACTTTTCTTCTTACTGGCATGCAAGTAAAGATTTAAACTCTTGGAAGGTCTGTCTTGGTTCTTTCTACCAAACAAGTTGTTTGATTTTTTGAGGATTTCTGATCCCTGATTTCAAAATTCGCGTCATAAGTGGATGAAACATGACTAATAACTTTAAACTACCACACAGAGATGATTTACTCCTTGTAAAATAATGTGTGTTGTTGCACACATCAGGAAGCAACTCAACCCACCTTCATTCAGAATGCAGATCCCAAACCGTCTTTTCTCTCCTTTTCAGCCAAGCTGCATAAAAAGCCAGCACACCTTTGCTGCTTAAGGTGTAATCCCTTCCGTCAGCAGCCTCAGAAGCATATCAGGTGTCTGTAAGCTCATCCACCTGTCAGTGAGCTTTCCCAGCAATTACACATCTGTCAAGTGTCACCTATCTCAGCTCTCACTGACAGGGGTTATGTCAAGCAGTCAGCCATTACAGCAGCCCAAATGGAGTCGGCATTGTTTAGAGCCAGCAGGAAGTGGCTGAGGCATGGAAGACTGAACATGGTCTGCACAGCGAGACTGGAGGAGCCCAGCTAATGTTTGGGTTCTGAGACGTACCAAGGGGTGTGTGTGTGTGTGTGCGTGTGTGTGTGCCGTACTCCCGTTCCTCAGTGCTGGAATAGAACCAACGTCTCGTTTTGTTTGTTTTCTAAGCCGAGCTTTGAGACTCGTCTGCTGCTTAAATCTCTGCCCAGGGCAGCAGCTCCAACACACACGTGTGTGTGATTTAACCTGTTTCCAAACCGTGAAGATAATCATGCAAACATTAATTCAGGCGGAATAATGAATATAGCTTTGGTTTTACAAAAAACATGTGTTTAAATTCAAAATACATATTGCGTAGTAGTAGTTTGAACTTCCTTCTGTAATGCAGAGGAGTCAAGATCGATTTATTGTATTAGTGTGATTAATTGTGATTAATCGATTATTGAAATAATCGTCAACTAATTTAGCAATCAATCGTTAATTGGAGGATACAGACTCAAGGAAAGACCATTAGAAGAAAATCCTTATCAACTTGTCTGATGTTGTACCTGCTGTAGTTTCTCTGAAGGTTAGATGTGTTTTCCAGGAGAAACTAAAGATTTGGAAGAAAATTTGCTTCTGAAATGCCAATATGTTTCTTTGAATATGCTTTTGTAACTTTCAACTTACTCCCACTTCATCTCAGAAAGAAAACCAAACTGCTGGTTTATCAAAACAAAACTTCTCTAAACAAAATGTTTCAACCAGGAGAGCATTAGACACATGAAAGGTAAAGCTGCTGAAATGATTGTCACTGAAGAGTTTTAGGGTTTTGACTCTCAGTATAAACGGTTCAGGGCTGATCAGGTCGTGTCTTTCTGACCGCTCTGCTGTTAACATTCATCTTTGTTGCTTCCTCAGCTGAATTTTGTATCTCAGGTGCAAACTGTGTGTTAAAGGCTCACAAGCAAACCGAGGAAACGGTGAATCTGGGTCACTTTAATGCGCTCCTCCATCACAACGCTGCTTCTCCTGAAGCCTGAGACTCTGGGCACGTTGTCAAGTATTAATGAAGAAAATGTCCCTGCAGGATCCGTGTTTGTCAAACCAGATCACAGACATTCAGCTGGAAAGGTTCGGATTCATCTTTCAAAGCTCTGAATGTATAGAATGCTCTTTAAGTTCCTAAAGAAATTAAAACTCCTGATATTTATTTACACTGTCTGATAAATTCTGATTGGAATTTGCAAAATTGCTTCAATTGGCCAAATGCTGGATTATTGAAATTATTGTTGAGCATTTTGAGTATTTTTATGAGTTCCTCACAATATTTTCTGGAGTTTTGACTCTGTCTTCTTGACTCAGGTTTGCTCACACCCCTTTTCATCGCACATTTTGTTTGGGACTGAAGTCAGGGATTTGTTTTCTCTAAACTCTAAAATATTATGTACTTTCTTCTCATAAAACTACAATCATTCGGCTGTATGCCAAGGGTCAAAGTTCACCTTTTAAACCTATGTGTGCCCATGCTTTGACATCATTTAGATGTTGTGCAATGCACCATCCCCTGCTGCAGTAAAACATCCCCGCAGCATGATGCTGCCACCCCCGTTCTTCACACTGAGAACAGTTTTCTGTGGCTTGTGATACTGAAACTCATTTCAGTTTTATTTCCATCACAACATGTCTGTCAAATTAAAGTCTGTGTTCCTCAGTGGAAAAATATTCTGACTGTTTTGGTACTTTTTGAGTTAAAAATTAAATAAAAATAAAGAATTATACTATTTCATTTTGGCTTGGCTTGTGAATACTTCTGAATTTTGACCAACATATCAAAAGTTTAGACACCTCTTGTCAAAGCTTTTCCAAATTGCTTGGAAGCATAAACATTTTGCTGTGTGTTTATTTTTAAAACTTTTTTGAAAAGTAGGTTTGTAGTTATTTCTAGTTATTTTTGAAAGTAGAAATAGTCAATAAACATTTAAGACTGAAAGGTAATTTAGGTTTTCCTAATTAAGCTAAACAAGGAAATGTTTATTCTGACAGAAAAAAGAGTTTTGAGTGTTTTAGTGTATGTAAATATCCGGTTTCAGCCGTTTTTCTCTGTTCCTCTTGGTTTTATTATTAGCTTTTCCATTTTTGGCTTTTCTTCACTGAAACACTTCTGGCTGTTGGTCAACAAACATAATCTGGACCGATGCTAAGCATGTGGGCGGCTTGAAATAAAAAGACAAAACTCAAGACGCTGCGTGACAATACTGTCGGTGAGAAAGCAGAAACTCTTTGTGAGACGAATGCAGATGTCTCTTTCATATTTATTATAATCTCTCAAACAATAAGCCGCATGAAGGAAACTGCTCAGTCAAATCTGCTCATTTAAAACAAGCAGATTTTTTCTCTTTCTTCCTTCTTGAGCCGCCGTCTGCATGTCAGCCGTCCTGGCAGAAATCACCTTTTTTCTCCCAAACAGCTTTGAGGGGATGGTTGTTGCTTTTGTCCCACGTGGCGGCATTATTTGGATGCACAGAGCAAAAATAATTCTCAGTCAATTAAACAGCATCGATAATGCTGAGAGCAGCTGCTGTGAGAATGGCGGCCTCGCTCATTTATGGCACGGATTTGTTGTGCCATGGGAAAGAAGCGATGGAGGTGGATGTGCAGAATCTTTTTCTCCTGCTAGTGTCTTGCTGAGATTTAAATAAGCCTAAAGATTACTTGAGGGTCTTTAAATGCAAATTTTGGTGAGGGTGTAAAGCCTCTCCTGTAAACCTCCGCCTTATCATTTGCCTCCCAGATTAGGGGCTCTCTAAGATGGGAAACTGGCTCCAGGCCCCCCAATAGGCTGCAGGCCAGGGGCCATTCCTCTAACAGGAGGGGAGGAGCGGATGGAGCCGGCCGGTGCCAAGGTCGGCGGTGGCAGTCCTCACAATAATCATCAACTTCCAGCAGACAAACATCAAAGCTTTGCCTTATACCTACTTAAATCACAACCAACAGATTAGGAATCATCATTTCATAAATAATAGAAAAGTAAGCTCAGAAGCTTTATGTTGTGTGAATAAGAGCCGACTTCGGTGCGGAGCGTCGAATTGGCCCAGTGTTAAACAGATGTTGGAAACGGCTTTGAAAGGCATATTAGCTCAGAGAAAAAAAACGACGACTATTTATGGCTGAAAACATGAAAGGATTCTGGCTTGTGGATGCATTTATATTTGAATGGCACCCTCTTCATTACTTAATGATTTGAAAAGGCTGTTAGGAAGCTGAGCGCGAGCCAACAAACTCATGACCCTGCTGAGTCAATGTGTTGAGAGAGCAACAGGCAGCGCTGCAGGCAGCACACGTCTCACAAGTACAACATCAGTTTGCAACTGGGGAAGATCAATTCCACCACATTTAAATATGCTGGGCTGGAAAAGAAATCTCAGGCTTTCTCCTGATCCACAACAATGCAAACAATTACACTGTTTTTCACTTCACAGAAAGCAGAATGACAGGAATCTGTAAAAGTAAAACTCTGAGTGAAGTTTCTCTAATCTAATCGATCCGTTGAAGCAGCTAAATTTTACAACATAAATGTTTTCACATTTATCACATTACAACGGGAGAATCTATTTTATTAGAATTGTATGTGATAGATCAGAGCACAGTTATTTACAAGTAAAAATCTGAAAAGTGTGGCGTGCAGACTTTTCAGATTAACGTAATCTGAAAATAACGTAAATTCCTCTGCCAGCTTCAGACAGTAAACCGTTATTTTCTGCTTCACGGCTCAAACTGGTGTGTGCTGCTCTTACTCATGGACATTATTTCATCTAAATCATCCATTCTTCCTTTATGTTTGGGGTCAAAGGTCAACCTCCAACCCCAGTCTCCAGTCTTCTGCAGCACTTTAACAGATTTTCTTCCCGGATTGTTCTGGATTTGGTTCCACCCTCCTTAATGTCGACTCTCATCAACTTTACAGGTCATACTGAGGAGAAACATCCAGCAGCATGATGCTGCCACCACCATGTTTCACTATGTGAGTGGTTTGTTTCTGGTGATATGCAGTTTTAGTTTTCTACTGTACATATAATTAAATATGGAGGCTAAATGTTTAAATTCAACCAGATTATCTTCCTCCACATGGCTTCAAATTGGTTGCACTGGATTTATGCATGCCACACTTTTAAGATATTAATACTGAAATATTTTGAAACATGTATCCATTACATAAAATACCCATAAATATAAAAAAATACAATTAGAAGATTGAAGTTTCATTAAGGATTTTATAAAATATGAGTGAAAAATAATAAAAGTGGATGAGAGAGCTGAGAAAAAAAAGATGGTCTCCACAAATTTACAGACAATTATTTGCTTTTTACTGACAAAGGAAGTTTTTACTGCGTCTAGAACAAGGAGCATTATCAAGTCAAGATGAGTGTTGCTATTTCCTCGGCTGCCAGCAAGAGGCTGCAACTGCTTTGAAGATCCTTGTCTCGCTCGGCTCAGGCTCTATGAAAACACACTTTCTTAGGTGTTGAATTAATTATCGAAAACCAAAGAGAAATATTTGGTCAACACTCCTGATTTCTAACTTAATGAAGCAACCTGTTTAATGGAGGCAAACCTAATTTGCTTGTCCAAATGCGTTAATGTGAATGCATCCATTTTCAATGCATCAAATGTTAAAAGTGAACTTTGAATGATAATTGTTTGAAAATAGGAAACTATTGGAGAAAAATGGATGATTTTAAAGTGAAAAAGAAACAGAAGTTTACAGCGGCTCTTGTTTGTAGCTGCAGGGCATTTCCCAACAAAAGGAGAGCCAATGTTTCCTAATGAGGACAGAAACGAGCTAAAACGGTTTCAATACATTAATATTGATGTCTATCCTTGGATTTGGAAGAAAGGAAATGTCTGACTAATAAGTTTGGCTTTTTGTCTTTTTAAAACGACACCTGGTTTAATTCTTGGAGGACTTTTTTTGTATAAATTTAAGACGTGTTTCTATGATGGAAGCAGCACAATTACAGCTGCTGCCAGGAAATCCATCCATCATCTGAACCTGCTGGTCTCTGCAGCGTTTAGGTGCCTGTTTCCACAGCGAAGGTAAATCTGGACAAGAGAAACACTCAGATGTGAATAAATACGACACTGAGCTTTGCTACGCAAATGTCATCTAAATTAGATGAAGGACAAACCAAGATCAAGAAACAGAGAGTGGAAATGATTGATATAAACAATAACTCCTGATCAAAATCTCAACAGCCAGGAAGGAATTAGAGGTTTTTATTTTATGTGGTGGATCAGGTTGTAAACAGAACCAGTAGCAAATCTGAAGGAGAGGAGAATTATGGAGAACTGCATTTAAACTCAAAGCCAGTGTTCATGAGCTGATAAAAAATAAAAATAAGATCAATAACTCTAAAGAGAACAAATCGGTCCATGAATTTTGTCATTTTCTTGATGAGCTACTCAAGCTTTCTTGCAGCTTTAAGTCACTGGAGAGGATCAACGCAGTAAGACGGACGTTTAAATTTCTGGAAAGATCCTGAAGTTTATGGGACTAAAAGGTCAGGAGGTCAACCCAAACAAAAGGCCACCTGTATTGAACTGGAGGATCTGATGAGCTGTTGACAAAAATACGTGTTGGAGAAATTCTTGGAGAATATTTTTTCTCTTTAAAATCCTCTGACACATTCTCCAGATTTAAAACCTGCTGAATGAATTTGGGGATGTTGGCAAGTCAGGTTTACAAGAACAGACCACAGGGGTCTGTTCCAGTGATAGAGTAATAAAAGTAAAAATAGTGATGGACTTTATGAAGCTGACTTCACCACATGGAGAAATGTTCCCACCAGTGTATGTGAAAGACTTGCATTATATAATTTCACTATTATTAACCTGAGGTATTCATATTGCAGTATGAATCGATGTCAGCCTGAGAGCTGGAGGAAGGTTTGCTGCCTGCCTTTGCCTTTTAGCAGCAGAGCTGCAGCTTTAAACAGTCCTGAACCGATTTTAGTGGCAACGCTGTAACCTTCCTGTTGCTCCATGTTGCCAAGCAGTGTGACTCAGACAGTTGCTCCTGCTCCAGTTGCTTCTGGATGTGCATTTGTTTTCCCACCGCTGCTGACGCCAGAACTTGACTTTTTATGCCCCAACTTCTGTAACCTCAGTGCAGAGCCATTTGTTTTGTCACATTTTAAACAGTCCCTGCCGCTCAGGCATTCCTCCTCATTGTTCCTGAACAGCAAAGCGTGGGATGTTGTTCAACCTTTGGTGTCATACGTTCTGTTTGGACGTGTGTATACAGCTGGTACGGCTGCAGCAGAAGGTTTAGTAGGTAAACCACACTGTTAGTGAACCACACCTTGACTCATAACGGATCCTGTGGTTGCCTTGAGGTCTTTCTGTAACACACTCTCCTCACACACACACACACTACATCCATCTTTCCTCTCCGTTTCTCTGCCGTGTCCCCGGGTCGTCCTGCAGTCTTCCCAGGTGTTCCTGAATGGTGCGGATGAGGTCGAGGACATGGCTAACCCAGTGTTGGGAGAACAGATGTCACATGCCTCCTAGGTGTGTGTGTTCTCTGATGTGACAGGCAGCGCGGTGAGGTAGAAAGGTAAAGCACCGCCTTGTTTCCAGAGGGACGTGAAATGATGCGGAGGCCGGTCGGGTGGAGGCTGCGATAAAAGGTCGGTTTTAAATAGCTGTTGAACGCAGCTGGCCTGTTTTTGTTCAGTGAGGCGTTTGGCATGATGTAGGGTTAGGGTTATCCCATAACAGCAGAAACATCTGTAACATTTTCACAAAGCAAGATTATCAGGATGACATCACACTAACATTTCATATACATGAGTGCACTTAATGTTTTTCAGTACTTCTGCCTACTTGGTAAAAGCGATGCATTATTCACTTTGTCAGCCTCGGTTAAAGCTATGAGAAAAACCACAACAAGCAGAACATGTATAACCCCTCAGCACATCGTTCATGCAGCTGCATGTCTACAGCAGTTTGATCATTATTTCAGGATTAAATCGCCCTGAATGGACGGCTCCCCTACCAAACATTCACTCTTCAGTAATTAGAAGAACCTTCTTACCAGTATTAGTAATTATACCTATGCAGATGATATCCAGCTCTACATCAAAGTTTCACTGTGACTATGAACTCATTCAAGCACTGAGCCGATGCAGAACAAATCAAAGCTGAAGTGATCAAATGTTAACACATATTTTTATTTCCTATAAGTTACAGCTGGAAACTAGAGATCAGGCCCAAAGTCTGGGAGTAGTGATGGACTCTGGCCTGAACCTTCAGAGTCACATAAAGGCAGATACAAAGTCGGCCTCCTATCACCCAGAGGACATTTCCAGCATTAAAGGACTAATGTCCCAACAGTACCCAGAGAAACTCATTAATTTGCATAACTTTCGTCAGAGTGATTAATTCAAAAATATCTTCTAAGTTCTGCATATGAACTAAATCAGACAAGCAACCAGCTTCCAGAAAACTGTCAAAATGCTGAAACACTGAGTTCTTTTAAATCACAGCTAAAGTCCCATTTGGTTTGAGCTGCTTTCAATTCATAATAACTCAAACTGGACTGTAAGTTTTATCTGTTTATTAATTGTGCCAGATTTTTATGATGTAAAGTGTTTTAAACTGCAAATGCGCTATATAAACTAAACTTGTAAGAATATAGAAAATATTATTCTCCATCCATCCATTTTCTTTCACCCTTGTCCTTCAGTGGGGTCGGGAGGGTTGCTGGTGCCTCTCCAGCTAACGTTCCGGGCGAGAGGCGGGGTCACCCTGGACAGGTCGCCAGTCTGTCGCAGGGCAACACAGAGACACACAGAGACACACAACCATGCACACACACACTCACACCTAGGGGCAATTTAGACAGACCAATTAACCTGACAGTCATGTTTTTGGATTGTGGGAGGAAACCGGAGAACCCGGAGAAAACCCACACTTGCACAGGGAGAACATGCAAACTCCATGCAGAAAGACCCCAGGCCGGGAATTGAACCCAGAACCTTCTTGCTGCAAGGCAACAGCTCTACCAACTGCTCCACTGTGCAGCCTAATATTATTCTCTATATCTATAATTTAGTCTGGAGGTGAAATGATTAATTAAACTGTCAAAGTCAGACATCCTGAGTTCTGCATCAAATGTGTGTGACTGGGGTTGTTTAGAAGGTAAAACATGTTTATTCAAGTTAACCTGAGCGTACTGACCAAGCTGGTTAATCTGAATCAGCCTGCAAGGTTAGAATGGCCTTCAGTCTGAAGGTGACGTCGCTCTGAAGTCCGGCCCTTTATGTGAGCGAACCCATGGCATGTGTTGACAATTACGCCTCGGAGCAACCAGTGGGCAGGATGGAAAGTGTATTTGAACATATGTTACATAAGTCTACAATCAGAGGTTATGGTAGTGATTCAAACTACGGTAAACACTCTGGCAAGAACTAATCAGGGAGCCTTTCATCTTGGAGTGTCGCAGGCAGTTTATTCATCATCCTGGCACGGCGCCGGGACTTGTTGAGGTACGAGTCCCGAGTTTGTGTTTATGTGGGAAAGAAGGGGGTGAAAGGGTTTAAAGATGAACAAACCTCTTTTCTCATAAGTAAGCAGCTTTTTTATTTCCTTTAAAAGGGGTACCACCAACAAATGCATGGTTAAATCTTTCTGGCAGATGAGTTTGCTCTGGGAAGTTCAACATCATTTTTTTATTGGGATTCCATCTGAATATGTTGCATATTTATCTTTCAGCTGTGCTATATTTGGTCGCTTTCCTAAGCAGTTTACCTCCAGCTTTAAAATATCCGACTGTTCCTGCAGTTTATTCTTGTGGACCATGGGGCGCCATGTTACTGTTCGGTAAACAGGAAAGAAGCAGCTTTAAAAGTCACTGCAGGGACGTTGTGAAAGAGCCCCACAGGATATTGAAATAATGACTGTTGTTCACAAAAACAAGATGTCCAAAGTCAAATGATTTCCTCGTGCATTTGTCCTGTGTGGCTATAAAGTCTTCCTACAACACTCAAAGTTGTCTGCAGTCCGCAAATCCAATATAGAAGGGGCACATGGAAAAGAAACATTACCTCTAACTACTTAGTTATTTGGCCTGGTCTGCCAAGTGGTCTGAATCTGCTCTGATTTTTGGTCTATCAGTCTGGAGAGCGAGGGCGCAGGCAGTGAATTAATGGTCAGGAGATTTATTTGTTTGGTGTAATAAGGACTGTAAAACAGTAAGAGCTCTGTGCAGCCTTGCAGGCCCCCTGCCCCGGGGGTACAATCAAATGCTGCCAGTAAATCAATAGAGCTGGAAGAGGTTTTTATAACCCGAGTTTAACACTAGGCTCTAAGTGCTCCAGGTGGCAGGTCATTTGTTCATTATCCAAACTTATCACAATAAACAATAGCAACCCTGATTGGACTACTGCACTCTGCAACTATGGGAGGGAAAATGAAGGGGAAGAAGACAAAAAGAATCTCAGGTGGGCAAAGAGTTGCTAATAAGGAAGGCACAAAGTGGGCAGGAGACAGGGGAGAAGCAGAAGATTAACCACTGTAATTACATACAGGAGCACAGAGGTGGACTGGGACGGCACAAGCAACAGATAATGTTAGCACTCGGGTGTCAGCCTAGACTGATAATTCCTCTGATGTGAGGGCTATAACCAGCCTCTTTTAAGTGCCACCAACAGGGCTGGAGCTTCACCATAGGAAATAAAAACTGCATGCTGCGTTTCCTTTTAAGATCTTCAAAATGTACAGGTAAAATCTTTGAGATTCTAACTGTATCTAAAAAACAAATGGCAAGGGAAAAAAAGGCAAATCCAATTCCATACAGAGAGAAAGATAGGTAGTTTATACCCTCTGTCAGTCAACAGATACCTGGCTGGTACAAACGGGATGGAGGCCAAATGATGTGAAGACAAATAAGCTCCCAACAATACACAATGTCCAGCAGCCAAGCAAAAATAGGGAGGAAACAGAGAATCAAATACCAGCATGGAGTAAGATGCTGCTAGGCTGGGAGTTTGAAGAACATACTTGAGCAAGAAGTCCCACAATCAAAGTAGGGGGCGCCACCGAGGAAGAAAGAGCTACGCAAAAAGAAAAAACCCCACCAAAAACAAAAACCCACAAAGAGCTTTAGAAATCAAAGAGGCAATGGAGATGCTGCAGAGAGTCCTGGCAGCAGTGGGTCAGTGTCATTCATGATTCTGACCACCAGCTGGATCACCAGTGGCATCAGAAAACCCAAACTAGGAACATCCCACCTGCTGCAGGGTCCTAAACCTGCCAAGTGGAAGGGAGTGACCTTTAACCCTCAGAGGAAAATGTCAGAAACGTTTCTCTGATATTTTGGTTCATTTTGAGTCAGTTGCTGCAGATCCATGATCTGAATTTCTGGTCTCACCACATCCCAAATGTAAATTCCTGGCTTAAGATCTTGTGCCTGTTTAGACACTGGAGTCAAATGTATAATAAAAGCTTCCATCCCTCCAACACCATCATTATTTCCCTGAATCGTTTACATGAGGCAGGATGGAACCAACATGGATTCCCGTTTCCTGTTCTGAGCTGACAGGAGTGGCACCTGGTGTGGTTTTCTCCTGACACAACCCATCTGCTTCAGATTGTATGTGTTGAATGAAAACCTCAGCAGATCAGATCAGCCAACAATAAACACATATCTAAAGTCTCTCAAATCCTCTGACTTTTTGCAAAATTATTCTAAACAAGCTTACTTAGCATCAGTCGTGCAGTGCTAGACAAAACGCGCTGCAACACGCCCTCGATGCGCGTCCACTTACACTTTGAATCCAAACGCTCAACTCGAGTTTGGTGTCAACTCAGCATTAATCAGTAAATTAGTAAACAGATGCAAACAGAAAACATGGACTGGACACAAAACTCTCGACACAACTTTTGTTTTGGTTCTTCAGTGTCCTGCAACGTTTGGTTGCATTCCTGCTGCAAACACTCCTGAGTCAAAAGGCTGAATTACCTCTTGGCATGTCAGCAAGTTTTACGATGCTTAGTCATTAACCCACCGTCTGAGTCAGGTGTGTTAGAGCAAAGGATGCATCCAAAAGTTGCAGACCAGTGGTGACTGAGGATTAGGCCTGGATGCATAATTAAGTTCCTGTGTTCATATCTGGCTTCTGTTCTTTCTTTTTTCAAACTTTTTCACCTTGAAAGACACAGAGTAAGTTTTGCTTTGCAGAAAAGGTGTCAGAGGTCACTTTTAGCAGATGCACCAGCTGGATCCAGCTTAGTCTGTTTTGTGTTCAGAGGATTAAAATCTCAGCCAGTGCGCTAAGCTAAAGTGCTGATGAGGCTCTTTTCAGTGTGGTTTTAATTCTTGTCAAATCAATAAGCTCTCAGTGACAGACGAACTCTGTGAAGTTTAGAATAAAATGGGAATGTTTGGGGTTATGTTAGGAACACATTTTCTTTCCATGTGAGATAGCTGTAATTTTCAAACAGTGTGGCTCTTAAATGTAGCTGGAAATACCCGTGGATGGAGTTAAAAGAAACAAGTGGCAGAGATCCCATCTGCTCTTTTCAAGCCCGCATCAAAGATATCTTCTCTGCAGCTTCGCAGAGTTGCAGACTCATTCTTTCTCAGAACACATGCATTAAACCCAGACACCCATTTCAGAACACTGCGCAGCAGAGGGTAACTGTAAAATCTTTAATAAACACAGACCTCATTTCGCCTCTGGTTTGGACTTTTACTGGGCCTAAACGGGGTCGGAACAGCTCATTCAGCACTCGGAGTGTTCATGCTGCTGGTGTTTTGGCTGCTGCAGGTCATGCTGGTGATAAATCTGTGGAAGTTACCCTTGGTAATGGACTCCAGAAGGGGTCTGAGAGTTAAGCAGTGATGAGCAATGGAAACTGCGGTCGGAGAGAGAGAGAGCGAGCGAGCAGCTGTAGCCCTCAAACAAGCGTGGACAAGATGAGAGGAAGGAAACAGCCAAACATTCGGAGGCCCAGAGATGGGTCTATTTTAGGAGAGAGCTGGAGGCGAGCCTGGCTGAGCAACACTTGAGGTGCACATGTGGGTACGCTGCAGGCCGGCTGGTTGGACGAGACGCAGCGCCGGCTCGGCAGGAGAACATGAGCTGAAGATGAATTGCTTGTAGGGACTCGCTGTTAACTCCAACAGCTCAGTTTTAATGCTGGGTGTGCCTTGAGAGCTGGTGTGAACGTGAAGCGACACAAGGAAAAAAAGACGACGTGGTAAACCACCATTGCATAATCCTCTGGAGACATGGTTAGAAGCCATGAAAGGCAAAAAGAGCTATAAAGACAGAGAGGTGGGGGTGGGGGGGAGCAGCCTGCTGATTTTCTGTCATTAAAATTTTCCGTTTTGCTCTGCCGCCTCATTCTGACCTCTGACCCCACAATGATCCTCATTTAATGCCATTTGTTGAGCACAACTGCTGCATTGTGAACATGCAAAATAAATCCCTGACATATTGATGTGTGTATTAGCCTTTATGAGCGCCGTGTCCTGTGGAATACTTACTGACAAGCATTTGCTGCCACCTAAAATTATTGCCTGAATAATTGATTTAATTGATCAGACCCGAGCAAAATGAGCTAAATGGCTCTTTTAATAGGCAATTCTGAGAAATCAATATGGATTATGACTCTGAGGGGCTGGACGGTGACTCCAGGGTCAGACATCAGTTTACCTTAAATGTTTACATTTTAATCTGTCTTTTTATTTTTGTTTCGAGTTCCAAACATTCCTGCCATACGGCTGCAATCACCTCATCTGGCTTTTGTCCCAAAAAAGAAAATAAATGATTCGGTACCCGCACCACTCGGGTTGGAATGTCAAAGGTCGCGGGGTCAGAGGCTGTGAGCAGACAAATTAAGTTTAAGGGCAGCAAGCGCTGAGCTTCTCTCAATCTGATTACTGGATTCTTGTGCGTCCTGAGAACACGGACCAACAAGCACAAGCCACTCCTGAAGCAGAGCTGGGAATTATTTCAGTAGCGTTAGCATTAGCGTTAGCATCAGGCTTTGTACGGATGAAATGGATGCAAACCACAGTGAGATAGTGAGGTCAGGGTCTAGTCTGTGTTCTCTCAGAGGGAGGAAAAGAGCAGCAGTCAGTTTCTTTTTAAAACGTTTCCTGTGCAGTCTGTCATAAGAGCGTGCAAAGAAAGAATCTCGTTTTAAATATTAAAGATGCTTCAGAGGCTCTTCAAGTCGACAAAACAACTTGATTCAGATGGAACGAGAGCCTGCAATGATACGCTTTTCATAACTTTGTGTTGTTGTGAGTTACTGTAACTCATTTTGCACTTTCAGGCCACTTTATTAGGAACAACGGTTCAATGGCTTGGCAACAAGTTGATGAATTTAACCGTCTAGGGTCAGCGGTAGGAAGAGATTTGCCAAAGTTAAAAGTGAGAATGAAAACAGGAAAGAGAGGGAGTGTAAGTGACTTTGCAGGTTGTGTCATTGACACATTGACTGCTCTACTGGGGTTTTCACCAAACGGCCTCAGTTAACAGACAGTGGTCTGAAAAACAGGAAACGTTTCGCTGTGACTGAAAATGTCTAGGTGGTGTAAGACCACAGCAGACATGTTCATGTGTTTCACATGACTGCTACAACCATCACATATAAACCTCAGAGCAGAACCGGCAGCAGCATCGGACCGGACCTGGTGTCACGCCTGGTGTCACACCTGGTGTGTCAGGAAACTGAGGCTTCGATTCCCAGAGAATCACTGAAACTGGACAACAGCAGATCAGATGAGTCTCGACTTCAGCTCAGACGTTCAGACGCTGCGGTCAGAGTTTGGCTCAGCAACATGCCTCGTCTTCAGCAGGTCTTCCTCACACAGTTTGAACACCTCACCAGCTGAGCATTGTTTCATCCCTTTATAACCACATTGGGCCCATTTTCTGATAGCTACTTCCAGCAGGATGTCACTTAAAACATCTCAAACTGGTTTTCTTTAGGATGACGATAAGTTCCCAGAACTCCCAGCAGCCTCTGTACTCTCAGTGACCAGCGCTCCTGTAGGAGGAAGATTTGCATTATAAATGGTTAGTTGATAAATCTGTAATGACTGTGTGATGTCATCATGTCAATATGGAAGAACATCAGTGACGAACGGTTTTGAAACTCTGTTGGCTCATTTGTCTTTTTACTGGAGGACAGAAGACATTCTCATGCTTTTAGCTTCCTTTTTGTTCATTTTTAGTTATTTTTCATTGAGTTGCATCAACATTTTGGATCATCTAACAAACATTCACATATTCGTGGTCCAGATCTTTTTAGATGCAGCTCCAAAGCTATTGGGGAATATTTAAATAAAAATGAAACGTGAAAGAAAGTCCTTGATATGAGATCAAAGCTATGCGATGACTTAAGCGTGTTGTGAAAGGAAACCTGCAGATTTACTTAAACATCTAACTGTCAGAGTGAAGTTCCCAGCAGAGTTTCTCCTGCTGGGTTTGCGGTTTGGTTCTGAACAGGCACCGCGGCCGGCTGACCCGAATGAGCTGCCGGCTGCTCTGAGCAGAACACAGTGGAGAGCAGGAAGCCGCCGAGACGCTCTGCTGGAAATAATGAATACAAACTCATGCATTATAGATTTACAGGTGAATTTATTTATCCCCCTGCAAAAGTCGGAAATGTAAGCCAGGCCAATCAATGCAAAAGAGTTCATCTCTGTCCGACTAATCATTGGCTAATAGCTGCTATCAATTGTTTGCCCGCAGCTTCTGCCGCCCACAATCTTGCAATTAAAGTCAACAAGCATATACTGTACTGTCGATTAAAAGTGCCTTAGCATGGGATCCCAGGTAAATGTATTGATTATCTCCTGCAAGGTAATTGGATTTATTCAGCACTATCAGTCTTGCTTATTTATTTCTAATCAAGCCGTTGTCATCAAACATAACGCAGGTGTCGGTAGAATCAGCCGTAGTATTTTCTGTGCAGGAACAAACGTGATCTTTTCTTCTTTATGCAAACCTAAATCTAAACAGATGGAGTGAAGAAAAGCATAACAGGCTTAATGTGTGGAGCTGCACATCTTGTGTGTGGCTGTATAGTTGGAATGTCACACAAACTTAACAACAGCTTGCACTTTTTCAACATGTTATTTATTTATTTGCTTGTGAGCCGGGCCCTGCACCCACATCCCTCTGCTCCTGCCAGCATTGACAAATACAGCGCAGTACAAAGGAGAGGCTGCTTTTGGAGCGCGCTCATTTATTCATGATGCCCCGCGGTGTACCTGTCCATTCCACACATTATTTTAATGTTTCTGTTTCACTGTTTCTTGACAGCGACACTGGCCCTGCTGCACATCCAGATTACACACAGGCAGGCGCTGCTGCTGGTTGGACGCCAGGCGTGTGCACCTGAGTGTTACCTGCTGACTTATGCAGTAATGCCCTCATGCAACCTTGTTCTGGTTTTGTTCTGATTGTGTGAGTTGATCCCTGCAGCACCATCCATCCATCCACCCATGATGGCTGCTCATCATAATATAATATTCTCCCCACAATCTGCAGTTGTCTCCTGCTGACAGGTTAGCGTGGCCCTGCGGGGTCAGCGGATCGCCCATCACTGTCCTGCATCCGACTCCGACTGGCGCAAATCTTGTGAAATTACGGCCTTCAGCTCCAACATGCAAACCTTTTCTTTTGACACTGCTGATCTCTGGCAGCACTGTCACCTGCAGAATCAATCTGAGCGCAGAGTTTTCAACCCAAAGGAGCCGCTGATCAGCGCTGTGATGCGAGGGCCTTTCATAAATTGTGACCTTTTTAGTATCGACATGCTGCCTCGCCGGTGGACAGTGGTGCGTGCGATTCCCTCCGGTGGCTGCAGAGCCAGAGGCCGGCAGTCGGAGGCAAACCGGCTCAGTGTCACAGGTGTCGATACAGCTGCTGCTTATTGACTATCCGGCTCCTCTGGACCCCTGAAATGAAATGGGAGATGACAAGACCTGCCTTTGATGCTGACCCTACACCTCATCCCAGAAATATGTCATTATTTCCCCTTCAGGGGTTTTATTTTTTTATTGAGACATAAAAAAGACAAAGTCTGTGTGGACTTTGTTTTTGCAGAAGGGTTTTAGAAAATGAGAAGAGTGTGGGGGCCGAGGCCCAGCCAGACTCTTACACCGCAGCGCCTCGGGAAAGTATTCACACCCCTGTCAAACCGCAGATTTACTATAATAATTTTACAAATGAAAACTACGTTACATTAATAGGTCGTTCTGTCTATCAGCAGTTTAATGTGTCCACTAGCCAATAACTCCATGTTCTTTGTCAAACATTTTTTATAACTTTATAAAGTCATAAGCTTTGGCATTTATACTCATTTATATTCATATAAATCAAAACCGCAGAAACACTAAATCTTACTGAGGATGTTTGTCTTGTTTCCAGTAGAAACTTAAAACGATATATTTCCCATGTTATAAGTGAACTAGTGAAAATAGTGTTTTTTAAATCAATATTCAGGAATTTTTGACTTAAAGAAGCTCCTAAATTATACTGAAAAGTTACTTTTGTGTGCAAAATGTAAAGCTAACTGTCTGAACACACCAAGCCTAGCATGCAAGGTGATGGTGGCAGCATCATGCTGTGGGAAAGACACAGAAGCTGCTTACAGCTGATGGAAGGATGAATGGAAGAAAACACAGGAGCCTCCTGGAGGAAAACTGGACGGTGGAGGCTCACCATCCAGCAGGACAAACAGCCCAAACATGCAGCCGGAGGCACAATGAGACGGGTCACCACTCTGAAATCTGATTATTAATGCTTTACTTTTAATCTGAATCTGCAAATTGGTGTTAAAAGATGCTCTTCAGCCAAGATCCAAGATCAGAAAAGCAGCAGAACTTCAGTGTCTAAAAGCTGGTAGATCCACACCCACCACACATTTCAGATTCTTACTTATAAAAAATTGGAAAACCACCTTTATAATTTCACAAACTCAAGACATTTACAGCTGGAAGACACTGAAGGAGTTTCTGTTTCCAGTAGTGGACTGATAATCTCGTTCTCTCCCCTCAGACGCTCTAAGCTCTCTTGTTTTTTGGGGAAAACGGCGCAGCGAGAATTTCAGCTTGTTAAAATTGACCATAAACAGTTCAGTGTTTTAAGAGGGCCAGAGACGGCCATTTGATACCGGCACTATACTGGCTTTCCTTGCCTTGGCTGCTCTGTTATTTCACTCTGGGTGCACACATGGGGCTCTGCAGATGAAATATTGCCAGTGTAAGGCCAGCACATGCTACTTTAGAGGAATGCGTATTGAGCACCAGAGGAAATGTTAGGAGTTCATCCTGAAAACTCTCGCTGGGTATTATTGTTGCAGTTTAACAGAACTGTTATATCAAAGCTTTCATCCATTTGCATTTTTCCTTTGAACATATTCTGGTAAAACAAGCAGCATGGAGCGAAACCTAATCTAAAAAGCACATGATCGTCGGGGTTAGAGCCATTTTTTCTCTGTAAAGATAAAAGCGATGGTGTCCTCAGCTTCCCACCCGCCTCCCTCTGCAGGCTGCTCGTCTGCTTTCTAATGCAGCCCGTCATCAGCGCGCCTGACAGCAGTCTGATGTCTTCTCAGCTTGCTGCTTTACATGCACACATCACTGCAGCTGAAGGAGTCACCGAGCTGACAGCAGATGGTGCTCTTCAGGTACGAGAGGCCTGATCCTGCCGCTCGCCTCTCTCTCTCTCTCTCTCTCTCTCTCTCTCTCTCTCTTTCTCTCTCTCTCTCTTTCTCTCTCCCTCTCTCTCTCTCTCTCCGGGCAATCTATCATTCCTCTCCTTCCCTGTCTCCTCCACCAAATCACTGAGGGGATTGTGGACCACCATCCTCTGTGCCATCATTTACGTGTGTGCAAGAGAGTGTCAACCTGCGCAGCCTTGGGCTTTTCATCCAGGGAGTTAGCGGCAGTGAGCCAGCGTGCCGGGTTGGGTTAGACGGGGATCCATGGGGCGCTTCTTAATGATGTGCTTCAGCGTTAAACCTGGAAACACCGACTGACTGAAGGTTCACCGGAAAAACCCAAGTGGCAGATTGTATGTCTGCAGAAAGAAAGCATCCCAGTGCTTTAAACATGTTAAAATATTTAGTATTTTTCAATATTTTGTCACCTTGGAGCCTAATTGGAGGGAAAATGATTCATGAATTTAAAATATTTTGCCAAATAAATACTGAATCATGTGAAAATTTTTTCTGTTTCTCATTTTTTCAGGATGATCCTCTATTCAGCTCCATTAATCTTTCTAACCAGCATTCCCACAGCATGATGGAGCCACTACTATTCCATTGGGATTACGTGTTGAGGTTGATGTGCAGTGTTTGTTTTCATTCATGCAACATTTTAAATGTTTTCTGTGTCTCCTGTGATTAACTGGTTTTCTTTCAAAAATGCTTTTTGTTGTCTGAAATTCTCGAAGACTTTCTTAGGAAACCAGAAATATCAAAGTAAAGGAACATATTTCTCATTTATATTTTGAAACCAGTTTGAAAAGCTTCATTTCTTTCAGTGTTAATTTGTTTAGCATGAAATACCAATAAAATATGCAGCAGCTTGTGGTTGCAATGTTTTGTAAAGATACACAAACAGAATAAAAAAGGAAATCTGTAGAAAATGATTGCAACAATACCTTTCGCTCAGACAGCCTACGTTATTATGTTACATAAAAGATGAATCTCTATGGGAATCTAATACACCGTATTAAGATTTAGTCCTCTTCTGACCGATCTCTGTGATGCACGTTTTTAATATGCCGGAGTGTTGCTATGAGCCAATCAGGTTTATTGCAGTGATTAGATTAAAATCCGATTTTTCCGTCAACTCAGCAAAGCTGCATCGGTAGTCAATTAAGAAATGTCATAATGTGATGGAGGACAGTTTGTAATGATCCCTGTGCTGCTGGATGTATGACAGGCCACCACTAAAAGGGTCACCGTGGTAACCTTGATTCACCAGAGGCTCTGAACACACAATCTGCTGGTTTCAGCATATGCAATATTTCTCACAGCGCCCAAGTGAAATGTCAATGAAGTGTGTCTGCAGGCGCCTTTGCAGACACTTCTTTCTACACTTTCAATTTTCTCACACAATAGAAATCAATGATGAAGTAATTCACATATTCATTAAGAAAATGTGCCTGTACATCTGAACTTTTTTGTGCCTTCCTGTTAGAGGTACTTTTTTATCATTTGCCAAATTGTCACACCTGATACGCATCAATCGTAACAGCCTGAAACTATCGATTGTTTTCTAGATTAAAGCAGTTGTTGCTCTGCGTCACCTTGTAAAAACAGCCACTGCACTGAAGCAGGATTTGATAAGCAGTGAGGGAGGCTCTGCTCATTGCAGTACGTGTCTGAATAACTGTGTGTTTTTCACATGTTGTTGAAATGCACAAGCTATCCTGTTCTGAAATGCTAAAAGTATAAAACAAATAAATCCTAAAGAGGATTTTCATTGATTTTCAATGCAGGGAAGTAATTTAAAAACTTGCCATCTGAGTCATGGTCACTGAAACAGGAACTACTGTCACATATGGATGCATTTTCCACTGCAGGAACATTTTCAGGGAACCACTTAGTTTTTCTCTACTTTGTATTGCAGAAACAAGGATGTGCCGTTTTTCATTTTTCAAAGTCATATTTTCACCATGTTATTCATTCATTTATAAATGAATCTCAAACTAAATATTTAGTTAGTAAGCTGACTGTTTAGTTTAGCATCTAAATATTTAGCTTCATTTAAGCTAAACTTTACTTTGGAGCTAAATATTGAGCTAGCTTAGTGCTAAATATTTCTCCTTATATGGGGAGCCACACTGAGCTAGCTGTATATTTAGCAGTAGATTTAGCTTCAAATGAAATATTTCACTAAATATTTAGTTTAGGATGAAATATTTAGCTTCCCAACTAGTTAAATATTTATCTTTATCTCCAAGCTAAATATTTAGCCACCAACTCAACATTTAGCTTTGAGCTAAATCATTAGCTAGTTAGCAACTAGCTAAATATTTATTTAGTTTACAAAGCATTTGCAAACAAAATATTTAACAATGCTAACTAAATATTTATTTAATATTTATTGTGGCATTTCTAAATGAACAAACAGTGAAAATATGAACAATTAATTCTCATTTTTATTTTCTTTTGACAATCTCAAAATTAAGTTTTGACTGCATATCTTTACAAAAAGGCTTCCCATAAGCTTCTTGATGACATTTTACTTGTTTAACGTTCCCTTTACTTAATTTCAGTCTTGTTACTTGGTGTTGGATCCACATTTGAAAAGGTTTTTTCTCCTCCAGCTCTCAGGTTTGTGTGACCGGCTTCTATCAGCAGCAGAAATGGACCTGATGAGCTGGAAGGAAGCAACAGTCCAATGTAAACTGCTGTCTGTCCTTGTGGAGCTCTGCAAGTCAAAACCAGGATCTCGAAACGGGCTTGAAAGACGTTAGGATCCGATAGAGTTACAGCAGCAGTGGAGTCACATGAGGAAATTTGGACCATCTAGTCAGATTTTGTACAGACGGTCTCCAGCGTAGTTTTGGTTAGACATGTGTAAAGAGCATTACGATATTCCAGACGGGACGAAACATAAACATGTATGAATATTTCCATTTCAGGTCGAGACACAATTAATGGAGCTAAAATTGGCAATATTTCTCAAATGATAGAAACAGGATCAAAGGAGGAACTGAAATGATTTGTGCTGAACATCACCGTGTTTACAGATAAAATCCATAACCTTAATGGAAATATTTACTCAAATGAATATGGAGATTATAACATTGTCAAAGCTGTTTTTGAGCAAATGAGAGCTGTGAAATAAAAATATGTTTTTGTGTTTATGTCCTAAAGTGACATCACAACTGGCCTGGACCATCCATCATTCAAGCTGCTGAGAAGTAAAAGTTGTGAAACTGTATTTTCCTACACTGTGTCCGTGTAATTGAATCTCCCACCTGAAGTTCTGTTTTCCAGTTCGTAAGAGAGAGAAACTAGTTTTTCATCTGTTGGGAAGAAGCAGCTTTACTTGAGGTGGAGGTTACTCTGCGTGACTTCATCTGGATGAGCCATGAGTGAGTTTGTCATCAGAAATGACTTTCACTTGTATAAAGCAGTCCTAACCCCGATGACACAGTTTCTTGTTTTGCTTTTTGTCTTTGTGCATCATCACAACCCAAACTGAACACTGAGAAACTCTGACACCGTCGTCCATAGCAAGTTCTCAGCCAAGCTGACACAGTGGAACCACGCTCTGCTGGAGATGTACTGTCTTCCCCGTTTGACCTCTGTTGGCTTCATCATCGGGGAGTAATAAAAGCCGAGTGAGCAGTGGGCCCTGTCTGCTGCTGCAGTTGTGTGAGTTAAATCTGCCTCAGACAGGTGCTGCACAGTATGCCTCAGTGCTCTGAAACAGCTGGGACCGGTCATCAGCGCTCACTGGAGATGACATCACCTGACAAGTGTTCTTCTGACTCATCTCCTGCTCCGCGGCTCTGACACATGCTTCACCTCTTATGCAGGACCGGGTCTGAGCTGCGGCTGCAGCACAGAACAGGAAGTGGAGTCATTCGGTCTCTCGTCATCACGTAGGTGAAAGGAAGGATGCGATGCTTCGCTGCTTCAAGAGAGCTGAAGCCCGCTGGGTGGTGCTTCACACATTAGGTCAGTTATGCAGGGAAGACGCTGGAACATAAAGGCCAATTAAAGCTGCAGGATTTTACTTTTATTAAAACTGTGAAAGTAATCTAATGCACTAAAAACAACCAATCAGGGGCTTAGTGCTGTCAATCACATTCATGTACTCACTGCTCAACATGCTGATGAAGGTGAAACACCTTACAGGTACAGGAACTAGCTAACTAGCCTAGCATTCACTGATTATCCTGGCTCCTGACTCTGATCGACTGTTAGTTAGCACTGGGAGCACTGGGAGCACTGGGGGAAGGTAGAGGAGCGCCATTATCTGTCTCATACCAAATTACCACAAAATAATGACGCTTTCAACAATGTAAAAAAAAATACAAAATTGATAAAAGTTACATACTGCAGCTTTAATACAGACAAGTGAAAAGCAGAGGCAGGAATGTTCTGGTTTGGGTTCATCTCTGCTGAGGACGTAATACAGTGATGTTAACTACCAACAGAAAAGTCCCAGTATAAAAACCTCAGCCTTGGATTTCACAGGACTGGAGTGAATCTCCAGAGGCAGGCGGGGCGGAGAACGTCCCTGCAGGTTCCTGAAAATAAAAAGCAATCTGGTAATTTGATCATTTATAAAACATCCATCCATCCATCCATCCATCCATCCATCCATCCATCCATCCATCCATCCATCCATCCATCCATCCATCCATCCATCCATTTTCTTGCACCCTTGTCCCTCAGTGAGGTCGGGAGGGTTGCTGGTTCCTCTCCAGCTAACGTTCCGGGTGAGAGGCGGGGTCACCCTGGACAGGTCGCCAGTCTGTCGCAGGGAAACACAGAGACACACAACCACACACACACACTCACACCTAGGGGCAATTTGGAGAGGCCAATTAACCTGACAGTCATGTTTTTGGACTGTGGGAAGAAACCGGAGTCATTTATAAAACATGATCATGTGAAATGGATACAATGTAGCACCTGACATAAAACTGTCAGGACATCAACTTTGATTTTATTGACCCTAAATATACAACTTTGGTTGACAGTTTACATCCACACAGGCTTAAAATGACACATCAAATATGAACATTTACTTGGATGAACGTCTGTTAGGCTGCAGGGAAACCACATCATTTTGGAGCAATCAACAGTTTCTGGCCTGATTCTGACTGGATATTTGATCACTGAGGTGATAAACTGTGTTTGTTCCCAGGATGTTTTCACTGAAAATAAAACTTAAATCAACTGTTCCTCAGGTAGCCTAAAGGTTAAGGAGATGGCTGTGGACACTGCTAACTAAAAAGTTGCGCTAACTTATAGCATTAATGATAAACCCTAGTGACACTTAGCGAAAGCGCTACACCAACATAGCATTTAGCAAGAGCTAATGCTAAAGCATCTAAACCAATCATGTTATGCGTCACTAGCATGAATAAAGCTAAAATATCTACATGAAGAATTCCTAACAATTAAAAATGCCTTTTAAAAAATATCACTTTCTTGTCAACATTTGAAAATAGACTTTTGAGCATTTCATAAATGATTAATAGAAAAATATGCTTCTTGCTTCCAGAAATCACTGGAGTGGTTTGTTTCATTTTCACCTTGACAAACAAACGAATAAAATGCATCCTTGTTGATGATGAGTGTATGTAAACATCTGACACCTTCTGCCACATATGAAGAGTCTCATTTCAAAGCTTATGATCCATAAAGCCACATCGTGCTTTCCAGAAACCCGGCTCATTTCTTAGCAGAACTAAAGAGCTGCATAAACACATGGCGGCACATAGCAGACGGAGAGAAATGAGGCTTTTGATGATGACTCATAAAATTGTTGTAGAAGTGAATATTACATTGGTTTCTGACTCTTTCCTCTGTGTAGTGCATCTGATAAGAACACAGTGCACAAACAGCATTACATCATCCTGCTGCTTCCCGGCAAAGGCAGCCGATGCACGATGAGATCAGAGGCCCGCTCCGCCGCTCCCCATCCCAGTAGCACAGCAGACTGCTGCAGGACCTGAAGGATCGTCTCCCACTGTCAGGGAATATGGAAGATGCTGCCTCACCCACAGCCTGGAAGACTGCGAGCGGCTCGGGTTCATCTGCAGGTGAAGGCTCTATTTCAGGTGTGGAGCAAAGGAAATCTGTTCAAGCACTCAGACACACAGACAATTGGTAAGTTTCAGCCCCGCTGGTGTTTCTGCGTGATCACAGAGCATGCAAACATTTTTCAGATCAAAGACTCCTGGTAGCTTAGAGAGCTTATTCAGCTTCAGTCTTTTTATATCTTTAAAGTTGCCCCTCGTTCTGCTGCAGACACAAATCCAGACAGTTGTTCTATTTCATGTTTTGATTTTTAATGTAAGAAAAACAAATCTTTGCCTGATGGCTGATTCTCATTAAAAATTAGGGGTAAACTCCGACAGATTCAGGAACAAAATTGCAGCTTTTGTTACATTTTCAGCTGCACTGTGTGAAACAAACCAAGCCCTTCGAGCAACCTGTTCCCCTCCTCACCTGTGGGGCGCTGCACCAGGAACCCCTGAAGACACTGAGAGCAACATGCTTCTTCGTAAAAAGTAGAAAAACTTTAGCAGAAGGAATTCTCTTGTTTTTGGCGAAAAACCATAAGCTGTTTCTCCTGTTAGCGCTAGGCTAACACGTTTATTTTGCTTGTATTTACCCACAATGCCCTGCGTTGTAGTCCGCTTTCTGCTGTTTAAGCAGTTTTTGGTCTACTTGACAATCACATATGCATTCGAACTGCAACACAGAGCTTTGTAGGTGGACCAGAGTTCACGTTTTTGTTTTGATTTTGCATCCAGACCTTCACAAACGATCCAAACTTTCTAGACGAACAGACTGGATTAAAGAGGACTGAACTGTGAATGCACTGCAAGTCCCAGTTGGTAAGGACATGTTTCTGTGTCCTCAGCTGCCGTTTGGGACTCCATGAAGATGAGCAGACAGATGACCTGATTCCTGCAGCCTGGGTGACCTCTGCCCTGAGTATGCCTACACCCCCCTGCCCCCATCCCTGCTCCCTCTTTGGTTATCCTGTCTGTGACAACGTAATGATGACAAAGAGCGTCCAGCACACAGCAGCATCCTCCACACCAGAGGACCCTTTTATGGCGCAATGAAAGTGAGAGATGAAGAATGGCTGTCATCCAGCGCAGCCCCAGCAAATCACCGCACAACAGCAAATGGTCAGGCGGCGGAGAGGAGATGACCGTGGCGACACTGGCATCAAGTCGAGCTGTTTGTCAACAATCGCTCAATCTGTCAGCGTAATGCAGCGCAACAAATCAGCTCTGCTGCCACCAGGTCAGAGTGGGAGACGGAGCCGTGACACGACTGAGAGCGCGCCTTACAGTGACCTAATAATGAGGGACGTCTGGATTTAAGCAGCGTCTGATTATCAGCTGAAAGCTGCTTTTGTTTTAAAAATACCGATGAATGACTTTCTAAAACCAAAACAGAATTTCCACCTCGGCATGGAGTCAAGTTCCTCAGAGCCTTCCCAATCATCTGATATTTACAGTCCAATTCTGGTACTCATGTAAAATCTCAACTATTAAAAGTTTTTGGTTCTCCTGTGAAAAAGTTGATGCATTAATAGAGGATAAAAAGTGTTTATTTTAAGTGTTTTATTGGTGCAGAAGAGACAAATTAAACGTGCCCACTTCGCTCCGGTCCAGTAAAAACAACACAGGGATCAGAACTTCAAAAGATGAATAACAATTCAGTGCAGAAACAGTCTAATATTAATAAACCCATTGCCAGCTGTCGAAAAGATCAATTCATCCTTTTTTCTTTGCAAAGCAAGCGGAGGATTGTATGTAGATTAGCTTGTCCACATGGTGCTTAATATCATGCGTGGCCCTCAAAAACACACTTTCTTCTTATCCCCCTGAGCATGAAATCAGGGCCCAGACACTGTGGCCACGCTCGCTCTTGTCTCTTTTCAAAGCTTTTGCTATTGTTGAGTGAAACAGCATTGTGAAGCCAAAAGGGATTAGAAAAAAGCACCAAAGAGCAATCTGCACACACATTCAGAGTCTTTTAAATGCTGCTCACAGTCATACAATGTGCTACTGCAGTGCTAGCCTGAGCTGCAGGGGGGAGATGTAATCCTGCAGGTCACTGATAGCACATGCTAAGACATTATAAACACACACCTTTCAAATCTATACCGCGGAACTGTGTGTGTGCGACTAAATCTCTATTATCTACTGCAAGGTGGCACATAGTTATCAGTATTAATCATCAGCAGCGCATATGGTGCTCAGTCATGGCATGATTAATCAATGTATTGACATTATCACACCTGCACAAGATAAATCACCTCTGAACATGAGCGTGGTGTGTAGTTCATTCAGTATACATGAGCGCCTGGTTGAAGGCGAAACGTCCCGGCTGAGCTGTTGAGTCTGGCCCGAAGGTGATGCAGCATATGGAAGGTGCTGCACACGTGGCTCCTTATTACTCCCAGCAGAAACATTCACACAGTCAAGCAGGGGCATGCAGTGAAGGAGACAGGACGGGGAAACGCATGATGTCATCGGTGTGTCGGTGAGGCAGCCGCAGCTTTTTCCATAGGCTGTCCTGTTGCTGAGGAGCGGCGGCCGCCAATCCCCTCCCCTCCATGGTTAATGTAAACAGCAGCGCCCCAGGAAGGATCCGACGCCGCGTCCAAACTCAGCGTCACGTGACCGTTCAGAGACCCCCCTGTGTGTCTCTGGGCCTGAGCGGAGAGTTTACGGTGATCCGTTTGGTGCCTCGATGGTGGAGGTACCAATCGGACGCGTCTCGTCATTTGAAAAGGTTTATGATGAGTAAATGTTCTGACCTGTTATCCGTTTTAGAGAAACTGTAAAAACTGTTTCCAGCTTTCATTTTTAGCTGCTTAATGAACTAAATACACAACATTTCAATGAAACAAAGTGATTTATGTAGGAGGGACTCTGTAAATTATTGTTGATTTGAAAAACAAACAGTAAACAATCTTAATTTCTTCAGCAACAAGAGCAGGATATGGATTATTCTTACCGTCGTCTAGTGATCTGATTTTTAGTGAAAATCTCTGGATGTTTTTGGTTCTTTTACTATTAAATTGAAGCATAAATTTTATGTTATAACTCACATTTTCCATTTCCAGTAGATTCACATTTTTTGTGTCTGAAAGTCATCAGATTAGTGAAAACTGTTCCATAAATGTTATTTAAAAAATGTGAATCTGGATGAACCGACTGAGCTGCAAACAAAATGTTGGTCATCCTTGAATTGTGCTCGGCCGTGCAAAATCATCCTGAGGGCTGCAAATGGCCCCAGAGCCTCACTTTGAACACCCCCGACATAGCTATAGTATATATAAATGCATTTCATAATTCATTTAATTTATCTATTTGTGGTTATTGAAGGTCTGTTTCTTTAACCTTCTGAAGCAGGAATATAATTTTGTTCTCTGGAAGGAAAATCCATAAATAGTGTGTTAACAGGATGACGTGTGCTGACATTTACGGTTACCTGAAAACTGATGCAGTAAAAATGGCCACAAGTGAAGCTAAAGCTTTGTGTTCAGTTTGTGTGCAAGGAAAAGAGCTGCTGACATCAGTGTGTGTAAGTCCAGACTCTCTGACATCCATTCACAACACAAACAGTGACCATGCTTTAAATCCTTCACCATTTCACCTGATTCCCTCACCTGACAGCAGCTGAGATCCATACCTGCCTTCAAACGTCTCTTTGCTCTCCTTGTCTCCACGTCCCTTGGTGGATATTTGAAGAGCAGCTAAAGCATTCTTTCTCTGGGGCTTTGTGAGAAAAAAACAAGTTCAAGAGGTCAGAGATGTGCGTTATTTTCCCACCGGTGCAACACTCAGGATCTGTCAGAGCAGAGTGTCAGGGAATGACAGCGAAACGAAGGACGGCGCGAGAAGTAGATCAGGCGGACAAAGGCCAGACTTCACAGCAAAAGCTGGAGATCAATGGATCGCCAGGCGGCGCAGCGGGCACCCACACACACCTGCACGCCCACACACTCACCGCTGCGGTTTGATGCTCGGATTGACCTATTTGGCGCCTGTCAGAAAGTCTTGAGAAGGACCTACAAACAAAACCATTTAAAGCTAGCTGGAGTCGCACACAAACGAACGGCTCCCACCTCCGTGGCTCGCAGCGAGCGTTTGGGGTGCACCTCAGCAATCCCAGGCCTCCTGCTTGTCAGCTTGACAAATGGATGTGGGAAACTGTCAATTAAAATAAAGTCCCATCTGGGGAGTCAGATGAGGAGGACACAATCATCCAGCGAAGCACAAACCACAGATCCAGGGACCAGGAACGGGTTGATCCGCACGCTGGGCCTCGTGTGCGCCATACATCAAACAGACAACGTTATCACAGCCTCTGCCTCTAAAAACTTCAACATGATTAATTAGAATTAATTAATGAAATGTTATGTGTTGGCTAATTTATCATATTACAATATTTGGAATCCATCATCTAAATGCAGCCAGCACTGGCTTCATTTTTCCCCCTAACTTTTAAAAGAAAGTGCTGGATCAGCAAGCTGTAATTTGTGCATTTTAGTCACTCCCCAGAGATCGCTTCCAGACTGCTGTTGGTAAACAATTTTGGTTTTGGCCTTTGTGGAATTTGCTCTAAATTACAAAATCACTTGGACTAAATGAATCTGTTTTCAATATCCTTGTGCCTCTTAATTCCCTGCAGCAGTTTTGTTAAATGTATTGATCCAGTGGTGCAGAAGAAACAACCAGACAACATATTTTATCCTTTCAGTCGGTATAAAATAGCTTTGCAACATTAAGTTGATGCCTAAAGACACATAAAGCAGAACACCTGGGATGTTTAAGCGTGATGTGCAAAGTGCCAGCCCGCAATATCTGCAAAGAAACTAACATCAGAAAATTACCTCCACACATGTTTAACTGGACAGGTGAACTTTTAGCTTTTTGACAAGTTTTTCTGAAAAACCTGAGAAGCTCTGATGAAATCTGAGAGGCAGATGATATTACATTAACATAATCACACACTGAAACATTTCATGAGTCGTTTCTTCTGCAAGGTCTCCTTAAAGGGAAGCATTGTGTGTTTTGCAGGCACAGAGACATTTTATAGCACAATCAAGTAACTATTTTAACTTCAGTTGTTTTAAAAATGCTACATGTTTCCAATATGACTTAAAGGAAATTTTACGTCTAAATTCAAGGTCTTGAAATTTGGTCTCTGTCTCTTTAAAAACTCCTGCTCTTTCTGAAGCCCCCCCTTCAGGAAGTCATTCCAACATGGCTCCTCTATTAACCCTTTAGCAACATTTTTACCAGCGTTGCTCTGAGAAGTAGCTCCTATAACGAGATCAGCAGATGTGCAGCTCCATCAGGTGTTTGCTAACTGCTGCTGGCTAGTCTGAAGGAGCTGCTGTGTGAGTCATGGGGGAGGAGAGCTCTGTGATGAAGATGAAACTGCAGATCTGAGGAGGAGCATTGTAAACATTTAAAATAATTACCAAGCTATTGTGTGTTTAGTATTTTAGGTGTATAAATAGAATTGGTAATGACCCCCACCTGGGACTCCAGCCAGTCCACTTTATGCAGCATCATCACTATGAGACCGAGACCAGAAGTCAGTATGCAGGCCTCATTACCTCAATTAGCTGCCATTTTTATTGCATAAGCAAAACTCATGAGGACAGAAGTCGATACCTTTGTGGTGGCGATGATAATGGACCTGAACGTTCATCAGAAGTGATAAGCACAGAGCGAACTTTGGAGCTTGACACTGAAGGACATCAATGCTGCATTATAGGTAATTAAAACGAAAGCTTCTCAGCCGTCGCAATTAAACGGTAAAAAGTGTGTCAGGCCCTGTGTATGATTTGTGCCATTAATTTTCATTACAGAGTGTTTATTAACCTTTTTATCTTATGTAGCCCCAGTGGTAGGCTGTTCTATGTTCTCTCTCTCTCTCTCTCTCTCTCTCTCTCTCTCTCTCTCTGTGTGTGTGTGTGTGTGTGTGCATGTCCAGACATTTCTTCCCCTCCTACAGAATTTTCCCATCATGGGAAATTTCATATGCAGTCCAGGGGACTGTAAACGTTCACCTTCCCAACACACAACGCATTCATCAGCAGCAGGAAACTGAAAAGCATTAGCAGGCGCATTGAAGGAAATATTATGGCTCGTAATTAAATTTGAAATTAAGTGATATTTCATCTCTTCTCATTAATTAGAAGAGAGGTCTTCTGTGAAATAATTATTTATTTCTAGCAAAAGGAGAGAACAATCATAATCCTCTGAATGATGTCAGGAACTGTTCCACTTCAGGTGAGGCTGTGTCACTGATAAATGTTGGATGTCATTGTAAGCTGCAGCTCTTTGTTTCATAATTAATACGTTAAATGAGGTTACAGAGATTTTGCAGCCTGTCAGTTGTGGTGTTTTTAATCAACAAGCTGATCATTTTACTGTTGGGACTGATGTTGGTGGATGCAGTGAAGACATTTCTGTATTTACAGAGCGATTCATCATCGTTTGCTATATTTAGTCAAATGTGGGGTTCCTCAAGGCACCGAACTCGGGTCAGTTTTGTTCCTGTATCTTTTACGTGTGTTTATGATATATAATTTAAAATGTCCTTGACACCAAAAGTCACCAACAAGTTCATAATAACAACTGGATGGATCAAAATGTCTTCCATCTTAATGCAGATTACACAGAAGTCTTTGTGTTTGGACACATTAAATGTGTCTGTTATTTAATGTGTAACATTAACTAATGTATATTGTCTATACCTAGATTTTAATTCCACATAAAATTGACTAAATACAGAATCATTTCCTTTCAAAACAAGACAGAAGACTGGGGTATAATTTTAGTTTTTTAGTCAGTTAAATTGTTTTCATGGTGCTTTTACTTGTTTCTGTAAAACAAGGGATCATATAAATTCCTGTTTGAAAATGGATTGATTTAAGTAATAAATTAAATAATCTAAAATACATGTTAGCATTGCATGTCGGGTATGAGTTATGCATATCCAGGCCAGAATTTGTTTTTTTCAAATCTGAATCCAATTCAATGAAAACCTGAGCTGTGTAGAAACTCCTTTAAATCTCAACTGAAAACATTACAGTTTCCTGCAGCTTTCTCATAAAGGTCCAATATTTGTTTACCATTTGTTGTTTCCACTATTTATTCATTTTAAATGAGCGCTTTAATAGTTTTTGCTTTTATCTGTGTATCCTAGTTTTTTTTCCAGTATTTTCTTCTATTTAATGTAAATCTTTGTTCCCTTATTTTCCTCTAACATAACTCAACCACCTTGTCTTGTTCTTGAATATCCATTATCTTGTTAAAGATGCATAACAGTACGAATAATTACCAGGATTAGGGACGTCGTTACTCGTTGCAGCACCAAACGTTCCCCATAATGTCAAGAGGGGATGTGGGGAATAAATACCTTTGCCCACATACATGGATACCAGCACCACCCCAGTCACCTGGTCTTAACTTTGATCAGTAATTTTCTAGTAACGAGATTTCTCTGATTTCATTAAATAGTCATTTCGCACCTGGAAGCCCAAGGCTTTGCTGAGATCAATGATCTAATCACGTTACCGTTAAGCCAATTCGCTTGAAAGTCCTTTGTGATATCCTTTTACTGTTTTAATGACTTAGTTCAGATTAAGCAGGTTTTAGGAGCCAGGGATTAAGGGACACATTCATTGAGGCGGAAAAAGCTTTTTTTCTGATGCATAATTTATAGCAAAGAATGGGGAAGGATTAAGAGGAGCGCGTGTCCGCCACTCAGCATCCACTGGTCAGTGATTTGAACTGAGGTCTCCAGACAGGGGAGATGCCCACGGACTGAATTATTTATCTTCCTTTCTTTGTACAGTGAAAAGTAGATAACAGCTAAATCACCAGTATAAGAAAAGCTTGGAAATCTCCTTTTCTCCTCCATAAAAAGAAAAATGTGAAATTGAATGGGTCAACATCATTACTATGATTCACCAACATTAAATAACAGGTGGCCATAATTACCTCACTATAAATCCACAATGTCTAGTCTGCACATTTAGTACTCATTTTTTCTACATTGCTATAAAAAAGGAGTAATTAAAGGCAGCTTTTCAAACGAGGGTTTCAGTTATTGACCATCACAGCCTTTGGTAAATTGTGAATCAACTGGGATTATTATATACTTTTTGGAAAACTAGAAACTTTGACATGAAGTTGGCAAAGAGTAGAAAAGCAGAACAAACTCTAAATAAATTCAAGAACTGCTGATCAGTCTGGAAATGGATTAAAGTCAAAGTTTATGATTCAACAATTAGAAAGAGAAACTGGGCAAAGATGGCCTCCATGGGAAAAGTTCTGAAAGCAGGAAGTAGACTAGCGCAGGGCATTCTGGGTAAAAACAACCAAGCTAACATGTAGATCTAGTGCTAGCAGGAGAAATGGCTCATGGCTTTTTACCAACAATCTAAGAAAACAGTTAAAATCTGACTCCGCACTGGGGTTACGATCCAAAGCAAATGTATGATTAAGTGACAAAAACGGCCTACTCAAAGTAAGGAAATAAATGCTGTTGAGATGCTCATGTTCAAATAATAATATAACATCTGTATCAATGATGTTTTCATTTTAAGACTGCTGAGTGAATAAGCAAAACTGCTAAATAAATCAAATGTGAATAAGTTGTTTTGCTTGTCCCAGCAGCAGGTTGGGTGTTTAACATCCATGTGTTTACGGACTGCGGCGTTCCCCCTGCTAACACAGCGCATGCTTGTTCAGTCGCATGTGTTTCCTCAGACTGGCTCTTACATGGCTGGCACCGAAGAAAACATGTAAATAAACATAATGGAACAATAAAAAGTCACATCTGCTCGTGAAAAGGAATAATTCTGCTGGCACGAACCATACACCCGTAGCTTTCTGAAGGTCCTCAAATGCTAATTATGAATTGCAGACATGTGGCTGAACGCTATCCAAACATTTCCTCCACTGCTCTCTCTCCACCCACCCTCACTTTCTAGCCATTTTCTTAGAAACCTGTTTTATTTCTATGCTGGAGTAATCTTCCTCAGGCCTCTCAATTATTATACATGGGCAGAGGGAGCCATTTGCTACTGCCTGAAAACCATGAATAGCAATAACAGCGCTTCAAAAACACATTACCAAACACAATAAAGGCAGACAGTGCTACTTTAACATGCAAGGCTGCTAACTCACAGTTCTATAAACACATATTTAATTTTAAACTAAGTTTATTCTCCATCATTGCTGCTGGGTCTCTCCCTCCATCATAAAATGCATGTTTTTCCTTTAAGGGTCATTTTTAATATATGTAACTGGCTGGAGTGGAGGTGGCACATTTATTAAATAAGATACAGAAACTGATGCACCCCTCTGGTGGGATGTTTTACAGAGGATTTCCCCCCCCATACACTTGCTGTTTGCAGATAAATTGCGTTTCTGTTGGCCTGAGGACACCAAAGCTGAGATTTTATTGGTTCACCTGGTGCCTGGAAAAGCCTATGGCAGGCTGTTACTGTGTCAGTGACAAATGGCTGAGTCATCATGCTCCGACTAATCTAAATGCAACCCAGAGAGAGACAGTGAGCGAGCGGGTTTGAGAGCTTCATCTCCTTCAGACACCTTTCCCTCGTAAAAGAGACCAAACGCCGCCGCCGCTGCCGCCGCCGCCGCCGCTGCCGCCGCCGGCCGTACAGGAAGTGAGGCGTATGAACACACCCTGGTGGTTCTCTGGCTCCGTCGAGCTGAGGGCAAACTTAACTCATACAGTACAAGATGTGGTGTAGAAATGACATAATAGGAAAATATGTGTGAAAAATTATAATGCATTGAAATGTTATTACAGTTTCTTGAAATGTGATTTAGATGTTAAATGTATTAGTTTATTCTCAAGAGGTGGTAATAAAAAATGCACTGCAAAAACACAAAGTCTTACCAAGTATTTTTGTCTAGTTTTTATTGCAAATATCTTTTTAGAGAAAACTAACTTATAAGAAAGACATAGCACTTTGTTTTAAGTAAATAATTCCTTTATAAAGAACGAGTTCCTTTGTCAGATTATTTTACTTCTAACAAAACATTTTTCTCATATCATCAGTGAAATAATCTGACAATGAATCAAGAATATTTTCATCAAAATTAAGGAATTATTTACTAACACCAAGCTCCTATGTCTTGCTAAAAATGTACTTTTGAGTTAATTTTGCCTTATTCAAAGCGTAATGAGATATTTGCACCGGAAACTAAAAAAAAATACTTAATAGGATTTTGAGTTTCTCCTTGCTGTTTCTTCTTCTACTCTTTGATTTGTGTCATTTAACTTTAATCCCAGGTTTGTTCTCTCTGTAGGAGCCACACCTGCTGGAGCTTCAGCTGAACAGCTAAACCTTCTCTGAACTGTTTACTCTTTAACATAGAAAGTACCCCTGGATCAGCTCCTCCATTTTTTGTGTGCATCTGCTTCAGTCTTTTGTTGCAGATTGCTGCTGGTACTGAACCAGGTTCTGGTTCAGTACCAGCAGTACTGAACCAGACACATTAAATCTGGCAATTTAGAGAAACCAATTAAACTGACAGTCATGTTTTTGGACTGTGGGAGGAAACCGGAGTACCAGGAGAAAACCCACCATGCACAGGGAGAACATGGAGACTCCATGCAGAAAGACCGGGGCCGGGAATCGAACCCAGAACCTTCTTGCTGCAAGGCAACAGCTCTACCAACTGCGCCACTGTGCAGCCCAAGCTGAACCACAATAACAGCTAAAATCTGTGAATACTTGAGTCATATTTTTCATCAACTCTTGCTTGACACAGAATATTTCTAAACAATATGAATAATGATGTAGAAAAATCAAAAAGTGATTAGCAAAACATTCATGTAATTATACATTTTCTGTTATTTCTATTCCAGTTAAATAAAAACAGTCTTAATACAAGGCAGATTTGTTAGTAAGATTATGTTTTTACAGTTAGACGTACACAAAGTCACCAACTATTAAGAAGTATTGGGAGCTAACTGACTAATTTTTGTCTGCAGTGTGTAACTCAGAGTATTAAAATCATTTCTAGCATTTTTCACCAGTACGAAAACCATTAAATTAACAATTTAACAGCAGCCTCTCTGTTTTAAACGACAACAGGGAGAGATTACAGTCCGTAACCCGATAACGCGATGCCGCCATCGTTCACTCCGATGCATTTTTATGAGTGTACAGGACACTGAAAGGTTTCCGGGGTGGAAAAGACAAAAACAGATGTAATCTGCAAGGGGACAAACTCCACACCGCTGTGTGTAACCAAATTTTAATCTGCCCTTAAAATTAGATTATGTTGGTTTAATCCTGTTGTAAATGTCTGGATATAAAGTGGATCTATTTGTCATGTAAAGAATCATGATAATACCTTGAATTGGATAACTTATGTTGAAGAATTCAGCGCCTTTATTTACGCTGAGTTTGAACTGTAGATACTTTGAAAAGCAGCTTTTACTCCCCAACGAAACCAAACTGAAAAAATGAACATTTCAATAGTAATTTGATGTAAGTGAAGGGTTCATTAAAGCGTGGCGTTGGAAAGTAACCAGCAGTTTTTCTGCTAATTTTGCATAATGAAAATGTAAACACCTGCATGGTAATTGTATACATGGCATGCACTAATGGAGGTGACAGCTGTATGCTGTAATTAGGACTTAAAAATCATAGATGAACACTGAAAATAACAGACACGTTCAACATTCTTCATTCAAGAGTAAATACCGACTGAATTAATGTCGTTGTGTCTCAGCATCTGATTGTGGAAATCATTTTTCTTCCGTTTTGATTCAGTGAAAATTGTGTCGCTTCCAAGCAAAAAGCTCATTAGTTAATTCGGGGCTTAATCCACCTCAGGGAACAGATCTCAGGATGTACCATTAATGGAGGTGTTTTCACCAGACAGCACACCTGCTAACGTTGTGTTCTCATGTTGTGGCGGCGATTGTCAAACCGCATTATTATGCCTGTCTGAAGAATAACACACAACGGATGCATGAGCCGCTGCAGCCGTCTGTCTGCAGACCGGAGCGTTTCAGTTTATCATCATTAATTATCATATCCAAATGTCCAAATGTCAGCGCTGTCTCTGACATACAAATAAGAATCTTTCTTTTTAATGCCACGTAATTTGGCTCATGCAGCGCAGTTATTAGTCTGTTTTTTTCCAACTTCATGTCATTGTCCTCTGGATAATGACAGTCTGTGTTAATTGTCCCTGTTTATAAAATGGAGTTGAGCGTTGACGGCAAGCTGTGCTAATCTCATCATCTTCGTTTTGTTTCTCCGCACCACTAGGTTTGAAAATCAACTATTGATGTTCCTTATTACATTAGGTGAGCTGCTTGATGGCAACACACAGCTGCAGGCCGTTTGTATGGATATCCTATTGATCTGATTTACATATATAGAGAGTTTACCGTTTGTTGCTGAGCAGACAATGTGTCTGGATGTGAAGTATTGAAAGTGTTACATTCTCTGTCACACTGAAGAGGTTTTTTAACACAAACATTGACAAGAGATAGATCACACATTTAAGATTCATCTGTGGGACAGGAAATGGCAGGATTGTCCAATTTAGAGATTTTACTTGGAGATAGGAGTCTACTATGTAACCGTTATATATAGTTTATACTGAAACTTAATATTTTCAAAGTGAAATTTCAAATTGTTTTCTATTTTTGAAAGAAAAAAAGAACTAAAAGTGACCTATTGTGCTTCCTTGAGGAGGTTAGGATAGATCTGTGGGCTACACAAAGCATGTTCATTTCAGTTTTTGCACAAAATCATTCTCAGATCAGGAGATTTCAGTTTGTTCAGTCCTGCCTAATTTGAGCTGTTTTAGGGCATCTTTTCATGTTAAATCCTAATAAGCTGCTGCTGGCCACGCCCCCAAACCCAACATTTACACTCACACATGAAACTAGATGAAAACAGACGAGCAGTTATGCAACTTTACATCTTTTAAAAGCAGAAGTGGAGCCTCCTGCACAACCAACAACAATGCAGCCAGTGGCGTCTGGATGAAAGACAACAACAAAACACTTGTCTTTTCCAGTAGTCATTGTTTTACATCTGTTTTTTCCCCAACCTCATTTTATTTTCTTCTGTACAATGACAGTTAGAGTTAACTGTCCCTGCTTATAGGGACATTTAATAATTAGAGCCTGGTTTAGCTGAAGTTCTCGTTAAGCCACTGATTGCAGAGATGCAATACAAAGTGGGAACGTTGTGGATTAATGCGTCCTGGTTTTATTGGTAAATAAATCTGCAAGTCATCTGCATAGAGGTGGAATCTGACCATGTAGTGGGTTATGATTGATCCAAGTAGAAACATAAATAAGGAAAAAAACAGAGGATTTAGCATAGAGCCTTGTGGCACTCCACAGTAGAAGAAAATAAGCCACTGAGCTTCACAGAAAAGGTTTAGTCCATCAGATAAAAGGTGAACCACGTCAAAGCTTCATGCATACCATCCTGGTATGACTCTCCAGAACTACTGGACTAATTAATAACCAGAGTAAAATAGGGTTAATATATATTCTTCTAGACATGAATTTGTTTACTCTTCTGCTGCTTCCTGAAAATGATGCTGCTTTGATTTTGTAACTTTTCAGGGCAAGTGAAGAAATCCTGCCTCATTTCTTCCCTCTGCACATAACAGAAGGTTATAAATACATTAACTGACCTCATCTCAGAAGCAAGGTTACGTTTGAGGAGGGTTCACTGGCCCATCCAACCAGTTTACTGTTGGTTTAGTGTTTATCTTTGCCTTGTTCAGCAGACGATGCCTGGAGACAGGATAGTTTGTGCCCTAAACTTCATGTTGTGAGCATCTGAAGCAGCCTGTGACCAGAGGACTGCTTGGTAGCCTGGGGGTCTCAACAGATCTGAGGTGCAACAATAAACACAGAAAAAGGGAAGAGAAGGAGGAAGCCATGCAGACGCAGAACTACTCAGATCTTCCCCCCTGTTGAAATCCACTGGTGGTTTAAGTCAGTGGTGCAGAAACATCAATTAAAACATGACGATTATCACTAAATTTGTCATTAGCCCTGAGGAGGGAGCCACCACAGCCAGGATATTTGGATTTTTTTCCATGCACACACACACGCACACGCGCACACACACACACACACACACCCACACTGTCTGTTGCCAGCGGGACTTTTCATAGTAAGAGATTGGTCTGAACTTGTTCATCACTTGGGAGAAAGAATCAAATTCTGGTGCATTTTCATCAGCTGTCGGTGTCAGGCAGCTATTTCTGCCAGGCCAGGCAGGAAATTAGGCTATTAAATTACAGATTTTCACAAGGCCTTCGTCATTTTGTCCTGCTATTCTACAGATGCTCCATCAAAGTAAGTCATTGTGGCCATCTATCTTTCCTCTGGCTAAATACAGCCTTTCACAAATTCCCAATATCACTTTGCTTCTGCTCCTCTTCCGTCTCCTCTTGCTCCTCTCTCTCCTCCTGTCGTCTTTCCGTTCTGATATTTCGGCTTAATCTGAGACGGCTTTCAATTCACGCGCAAAATCAATTCCGAGGTCAGCAGGGGTCAGCGGTCAGGCCGGAGCCAGAGCAAAGTGGATTACTGGTTATCATGCGGCAAACTTGTCTTCCATATTGGGACGACGGTGACCTAGATATCATATCTGTATTATGCACTGTCTAGCAGCCAATCACAAGATATGAAATGTGGAACAGAAGTGAAAGCCACAGCAGCACAGAAAACCAAAACACCATCAGTCAGGCTTTATATGGTAAATGCTGGTTTCTGATTCCAAATATTATAGATGCTAAATGTTAGACAACCAGTTATCACACATTCAACTGCCTTCGACTTCATGGCAAAGAAAATACTTTTTGTGCTTCAGTAGCAAATGTGTGCAAAACTTTGTCAATATTCCTCTAAAATCCACAAAAATCACAATTGTGTTGTTTCTATTAAATAAGAAACAATTAAAATCACATGTGAATCAGTTTGTTTGCAAGAATAAGTCATTAAACATATGGCACCATAATCTTCCTACATGATGCGAGATGCAAAAAACTTGTTTCCATTACAGTTTTATGAAATGCACAAATTTTGATGCAGCTGAAAAATTGTCTCATCCTGGCAGAAATGCTTTTTATCAAATCGGTCTGTTTCCATTTACAAAAATTTGTTTTTGTAAGTCCAATTTGTGCAATTATATGGTCAATGGAAATGCAGCCAGTCACACCCTCACAATGAACTCCTTCACCAGTTCACTTCACAGCTGCTATTTATCACTACAACCCTTATAAAGCTGTTGGCCTGATGTAGTCCATCTTTATTTGGTTTTTGTGTTTTTGTAGAACAAACTGGATAACCGATTTGCTCTGCCTTTTATTTTTAGATTTGAATGACATTCCAACAAATTTTTCCAATTGTCCGTCTCTCATTTATCTGTTGTCCTCATTGCAGAGATGCCAGTGGTGGATGTAGAGTTCCTTCCCATGCTCTCTCACAACAGGGCGCAGCATCTTTTAAACAGACTCAAGGAAGCAGCTGCTGGAAAATCATCTGAATATATTCATCATTCTGTCTCTCTGCTATGAATTAGCATTGAAAGTCAAAAGTGACGAGGGATCTCGTCATTTCAGACCCAGCCACTCTGCTTTTTATTAACAAAGAAATTATTCTAATATTACGAAATGGAAAATACAAACAATCATAAATGAAAAAATGAATCATGTTTGTTTTTAAAAAACAAACTTATTAGAGATGGAAGGACTGGGATTTTTTTCATTAGCGTCCACAAACATGTTTTTCCAGCTTACTTGTTTGTTTTGTTTGTTTTGCCAAGATGTTGAACTGTTATAAGTTTTGTGGGAACATTGAGCAACAATGTGAAGACAAACAAAAACGTCAGTAAACTCTCCTGATTCCAAACTAGCGTCCAGTTCTGAATTAAGCGTTAGCTTAGCTGTCCTGGCTAGCTGCTCTGCTATCCGGTTTGTTTACAATCTATTCCTTCTTCAGTCTTAATATCATGAAGGAGAAAAATCATTCTCAGAATGTTACCGTTACCTTAAAAACACTAATTTCATCTCTGATAATAATGAAAACTCCAGCTGCTCAGTCAGCTCAACCTTCATGGTTTTGTGGCTCATAACTGTATTAACATTCTTTAATCACTCCTGGTTTGTCTCCAAAAACATCATTGTGGTTTCCTGTTTTCCTTACGTTCCGTTTTTTAAAACCCATTAATCTGCGGCGCGTACAGCTGGGCCGTCTTCCTCACATGACTCTTAGCATTTTGGTTAACAAGCATTTATAAAGTTTTAATCATATCACTTTTACAACAAAAGCAACTGTTTCTCTCTCCAGAGAGTCATTTCTAAAATCACTGCTGAACTACTTAAACAGAAAGTTAGCGTCTCACTTTCCCGTTTTTACAACAGATGTAACCTTACAGTTGTGATTCTGAGAAGTTGGAGAGCATTTTCCTGTAACTCATCTTCCTCTGACAGACATCGGCTCTCTAAAGGAAAACGTATCTCAGCGTTTGGAGTTTCTCTTTTGAGGATGTAACCTCAGAATAATTTGTGACATCTTCACAATGGCTCCATTTCTTAGCCTCAGGGTCGTAGATTTAAAGAAAGATTTCATGTTGGTGAATTTTCTGGTTCATAAATTCACAGCTCTGTTTGCTGTCCAAATGAAGCTTGGGGTTCAGTCACTGGTATTCTCTGATGCATTCCATCCAATCTGCTTATATCACACCGATTCAGTAGTTTATTAAAATGTTATGAAAGATGATGAGTGTGATGATAATAGTAAAGGTGAGCAAAAATACCTCAGTCATATATATGTGAAAACTTCCATAAAAACCCTTGATCCAACAGTATTTTATCCCAGAACCGGAGCGAGAGGATGAATCGGGTTCCTCAGACGAAGGACACCAAACCACACGCCTTCAGTACTTAAGGGCTACTTACATTTTCTGGCCCCCATCTGTAAGAAATCTCACTGCTTGCTACATTTTTATATTTTTATAAACCGTAAATGTCACTATTAAAACCTATTTTCTTCACATGGAAGAGTATTGGGCACACCTGAAAGGTTCGTGTGCCGATAAAAAGCACATAGAGAACCAGAAATCCAAGGTGGGGCGGATTATGTTACTCCTCCACTTTGCTGCTAACGGCAAGAATGTGACACCCAACTGGACTTTTCTGAGAATCTCAACAAGGTCCAGCAGTAAGTCTCTCTAATGCATGTTATACCATGTGGAAGTTATACCATTTTTTCTGAGCAAGAAAATAAAGGCAGTGAAACGGTAAATCTGTTTGTGGTCAATGTTCTGGAGTTCATCAATTACTTCAAAGAGACTCCGCCCACCACACCCAGAGTGCCTAAAACAACCATCATTTACCGTGCCCTGTGCCGCACCACGTCCCGACTTGGACGACGCATCATGCTCAGCCAGATTGCCGTCAAAAGGGCAAAGGTCACTAAACTGATCTCAAAAGAAGGAGCTTCAGATGTGCCGCGCCTTGTGCAAAGTCGAAATTCCAAAAATCCTTGGTAAGAGTTATTTTGTCATGATTAGTGCTGGTTGAGTGGTGAGGTAGGACGCAGGCAGGCCAGGATGAAGATGATGATTTTAATGACAACACATGGAACTGAACAATGGGGAGCGCAACGAACACAGGGAAACAGACACGACGAGGATCCGACAAGAGACACAGCTGGGAACAATCACAGGGGAACAGGTTAATAAACACAGAAAAACCTCAAAATAAATACACAGAAAACACAGATCACAACATATTTGTGTAATCTCCAGTTCCTTGCTTTGTGAATAACTCCTTCCTTTTTCAGTGTGTTTTCCTCATTTTAAATAACTTTTCAGAAATACTGAAATACCTGAAGAACCTCCGCACAGGTTCTTCATGTACCTGTGCGGAGGTTCCTGAACAACAACACTCCATGGAGGTGTTGTTGTTCAGGTACCTCCGCACAGGTACCTGAAGAACCTGTGTGGAGGTTCTTCAGGTATTTCAGTACAGTCACTGTACAGGCGTCCTGCGAAATATGGCCGTATCCGAAGTGGACCAGGCACGGACAAATGCCATCCTGGGTGACGAGGGATTCCTTGTAAGTGAAATGATTTTGCACTTATAATTTTAAACACTAAGTCAGGCGTTAAGAGTCTGACTTAAGGGAGCATCTTTAGTTTAGAACAAAAGCAGACCCTCTGCTAACAGTTTTTATATTAAAAAAGTTTCAATCTTGTTTTAATTTCATATTAGATGCTGGTCACATTAAAACAGCTGCAGACTGAAATCTGACTCCCAGATTTGAAGTCAACGTTTTTGCACTTTAGCCATCACAAACTATGCAGCATTGGAAAACACATAAGTCATAAAATACATTTCAAACTGTCAAAATTTTAAATCAAACTTTATTATATTGTGTTGTGTCTCCAATGTTAACTTTCTTAAATTTCACACACCACCATGCAAATGCTCCTTCTGCACCGATGAAGATTTTCTCACCTCAGGTCTCAGATGCTTGAAAGTAAAACTGGCAGCATGACCTACTTTCTGATTAATTTGTCTCATAATTATCTGGCCACTTGGGGGCGCTCAGAGCATTGAAATATTCTTAGATGATCAAGCTGCTCTTTGAATATGTGACAATATGTTAGATGATGACAACCAACACTGCCTCAGTGACGTCTTCTCCTGATTCAGTGTGACCTCCACGCCTGATCCCAACGTACGCACATTATTCAGCACATTGTTCAAATTTGCATAAACACAATTGATGTTATTGCTTTGAAAAATAGAAATTATTTTGACACGAGTGAAAAGTTTCCTGCAGATAAAACTAAAACTTGTGCTTAAAGGAAGAACAGTGAGGAAATCTCTGCCTTAAAAAAAACAACACTGCAGTCCCAAACTGTAAGAAACATCAAAGTGGAGAAGACACTGATGACAACAGAAGACAAAAGGCCATGTGAAAGAGCAGCTTTCTGGATCTAACCTGTCAGACGAGGTTGTGAGGTCCTGGCCTGTCTGCCAGCAGATATGACACGTCACCAGGGAGCTCATCTTCTGGGAACGGCCTCAAACAAAAGAGTCGACGATCTGTCATCATTTCTTACTCCTCACATGCTGCACGTCAAGCAGCTGTTTGGATGACGGCTGGTCTTGACATTAACTGCAACACCCGTGTAATATTACAAAGTAGCCGTTTAAAATCCTGTTTTGATTACAAAGTATGATGGGAAGTTTAATTGAGAAACTCCCAGGCTGAGTAGGGGTCACTGCCAGCAGCTACTGCCAGGCGGAGCTTCCACTGATATATTCCCAAACGTAGATGAGGTAAAGTATTAAATGATCCATGGAAATGAAGCCCAGGAAATCCAGAACATAAGTAGCCTCAGGCGTGCCACACACTTGCTGACCTCACACCACATGTGTTTGCTCATTTCTGTAAGGGACGTGCGTTTGCCGCAGCGTAATTTGAGTTCCCTCGCAGCAGCAAAGTGTTCCTGAGAGAGGGCGACGCAACCAGGTGACTGGTTTCCAGTTTACTGCAAGTTGAAGTCACACTGGAAGGACGTCTACGTGTTCACCACCTCTTTATCCCACAGGCCAGAATTTGCAAATAGATTTCAAATTAGAGACTTTGCATTCATTTTCTAATTCAGTGACCCATTCTGCAGGAGTGCAATAGCTGATCCCAGAGTGAATATTAGAATAAATCATGTCTGAACAGATTTCTCCGTATGCATTCATGCCTCATCAGTAAGTGAATTGATGTCAAAGATTTATCCAAAGGGAACGTAGAAACCAGAGGCGGTGCGGCACAGACAAGTCTGACACGGCTCCTCTGCACCCTGCTGTGCATAATCAATCCACTTGTTTAACATGAAGGATGCAGGGAGGTAGACAGAGTATGCAAATAAATCTGTATGATATTTGTTTACATGTTGCCATATATTGTTTGCAGTGTTTTCCAGAATTATTTATGCACTTAAAGAGTCGCTCTGGTTAGACGGAGGACAGCAGTTCTCCAGGACTTGAGCTCCGCTGATCAAAACGAAAATGCTCAAGAGCCAAAAAACATTTTATTTTCTATTCCTCAAAAAAACTTTGCATGATTTTTAATTAAACCAATAAAAACAGCCATATTTATTTTGTAGACAAGGAATGTGTGCATCAAAGATGGAAAGTCTTTCAAAGGGTTTTACATCATTTAAGAAAAAAGGCATCCACGCTGAAAATGAATTAGAACTCAACTGAAAATTATAGAATAAAAATATTTTTCCATCAGTAAGAGCAGGATTTACTGTTTACACTATTTAGTTAAGGTAAACGAACAGATCGGGGTTCAAACCGTCTGGTTTTGATTAAAGGTCAAAACCAGACTGGACAGATGTGATCCTGTCCACTATGAAAGTTTGTCAATTATTTTGCAATAATTTAAAAAAGCATTTCCATCTCTATTAACCCTTTTACTTGAAGGCCATGTTTGTTTCTTTCTTGAAGTGCAGTTGGATGTGTGGGGGATCAGTTGCTGAGGACTTTGGATCAAGGAACCCCCCCCTCTTCCATTAAAATATGAGTATTATCTGTTATGAATGTTTTGTTTTATTAAAAAGCACTGTTTCATTGTCCTTGTTTAGCGGAATATTCACGTGTATGTTGGTAGCTATTCGGACTGAGAGTGAAACAAGTTTGGACAGTGATCAGTTTCTAACAGGCGCTTAGGGCAGCCTTAGGTCAGAAGGGTCCTAAGTTTCGAAGAAAGAGGAAGAAGAAGAAAAAAGATGGCGAATGTAACCGTTATAGTGTAACGCACGGATCGATGAACGTGTTTGTATGTTCAGGAAAAAGGAAGTAAAGGAAATTTACAACCACCGCATGTCTCGACACCACTTTTGTTCGAGTGTGGAACAGATGTAAAAACTTTTTGTCTTTTTGTCAGCAAAGTGACATGGATTCCCCGTTCCTCACCCAGATGGAGAACCTGACCCGCTTTTAAAGCACCACAGCCTGTCCCACTGCTAATTAAACAGGGTGGACACAAAATTCATATTTTTATGTGCACACACTCTCTTTTCTAAATTAAATATCTGGAAAACATAAACATTATTTACTTGTTTAAATCAAAATTTTAACAGCTCTAGTTCCAAATAATGAAAAGCCCAAACACATTCAGTGGTTTCTCCCAGTGAGGCAGATTGAACGCACCAGCTCCTTGTCAGCGCTGCACGTGGGCTCGTTACCATGGCAACGCACGACCAGGTGATCCCAGAGAGAAAAAGAGCGACAAGAAAAACATCTTAAAGCTGAATAATAACCTTATTATCATCCAGGTTTAAACTCAAATCAACACAAATAATAATAAATAGATTCATTGATTAAATCAAATTTGCGCAAAGAAGATAAATAAAGAATCCCCTCAAAGGGCCACAAACGGCCCGCGGACCGCAGCTTGAACACCGCTGCTCTGGATGTGTTAAACTGGTAATGTGCCTCATAAGGTTTGCAGCTATAACTGTGACAAACGGTGGATTTCCCAATTACTTTGTGTTAATGTTTCACATAAAACGCCAATAAAACAATGTTGATGTTTGTGGATTTAGCAGAAAAAAACTGTTCAATGAATGTCAATATTTTGTAAATATCAACAGAAAGTTTGTATTTGAAAACATTCACATTTTTTAATGTTCCTTTTTTTACTTTATTCTAAAAATAAGGAAAACTTTCATAAAAACTGTTAAATATTTCAGAACAACGTAATAAAATATACCCTGTATGTGAATCATAATTTGGTGTGAATAAAATGAGATATCTTTATAGAAATGACAGCTATAGCAAAGCTATCTTTGAATTAAAAATGCAAAACAACTGGAGCTGTAAAGGTCAGACTCTGACTAACATGCAGATCTCCACCAGCCCATGAAGCAACGAGTGCAGAACCGGCCCCCTTGCTCCTAAATTGGACTCCTTCATCCACTTCCTGTCTCACCCCCATCAGCTTTAGTTTCTCTGCTTTTTGATTAATCCCCTCATTTGAGATTTAGAAACTATCAATGGGGAATTATTCAAATCCCCAAGGTATGAAATAGCTACGAGGAGGCTGTGCAAGACACTCATTAACCCCAAATGCCACTGTAAGTCTCCATGGAGTCTCTCCGTCGCAGAAATCTGATTAGTTACGGCGGCTGTACTTAAACCCAGTTAAAGGTAGAGTTAATTTTGTCCAGTGTGTGTGGAAACATTCAGGATATGATGAAGAATCCCGGCGTCGTTTTAAACAGTTTGTAGGAAAGAAAAACCTGCCTGGAGGTTTATGTTTTTTATTTGTTTGCAGGGATGTTAACATAAACTCTGTTCTCTGAGAGGACAGAAACGTTCCAGCTCTTTTTGTGATAACAGGTTGAAGAATCATCGCTACCTTTTTTTATTAAACACATATTTTCTCTTGTATGGACACATTTTTGTCATGTCGGTTTTAAGGTTGCGAACCCACATGCAAGAACACAGTCAGACAGAGCGAGTCAGAAACAATAATGTTTATTGAAGGATCAGGGAGCTGGTGGCGAAGCCGAATCGGCGGACCGGTTCTTCTACTGCCAACGGGAAAAAGCAGGGTTAGCGAGAACTCAGCGGAGTTTCTCCAGGAAATGACTGAGGTGAGCTTACTTGGCGTGGAGGTATTAGGGGCGAAGCGGAGCGCGAGCCGAGTGTCCGTTGACGAGCGATGCTTAGCTCTGATGTCGGGCACGGCCTGGAGCCTGATCCGTCCAGGCGGTCCTCCGGGAAGTTTGGGCGTGGGCCTCCTGGCCCGTAGCGTCCCGAAGGGGAAATCCCGGGGAGGGATCGACGAGGGGAGATCACGCACACACACACAGGGAGTGGCGTCTGACCGGGAACACCGGCAGCGTCGGGAAATCACACAGGAGGGAGGTGATCCACAGCGGGGAGACAGACTTACACGAATGCGGGGGCAGCTGGTTTCCGGGAAACAACTAGAAGACGGCGGGAGAATCTGGCGAGGGAGACAACAAGGGTTAGACGAGAGTAATCACAGAAGGCCTCTTTCTGGAACGCTGGTTACCGTGGTAGGCAAACACTCAGGCGGTGAGACGGAGTGTAGCTGCTGCTTATATCGCAGGTCCACGCCCTCTAAACCAGCTGCAGGTGTGTGTCCGGGTTGAACCAGGACACTTCTCAGGGGTGGAGCATGGGTGACATCTGCTGGATGTCTTGAGAAGTGGTGGTTCCAGGGACAGGTGGAAATAAAACTAAGGAAAACAAACTAAGAAACTAGGAAAAGGGGAGGACAAACAGACCCTGACAGTACCCCCCCCTCAACGGACGCCACCTGGCGGCCGAACAGAGGACGGGGTCTGGGAGTCCCTAAAGTCTCTAATAAGGGAGGGGTCTAAAATGAATGATCCCGGAACCCAGGAACGTTCCTCAGGACCATAACCCTCCCAGTCGACAAGGAACTGGTGACCCCGACCTCGTCGCCGAGTGGCGACAATCCGGCGGACGGAGAAGGCCGGATGGCCATCGATGACCCGGGCGGGTGGAGGGGTTCGGCCGGAGGGCAAAGTTCACTGGAGAGCACTGGCTTAATTTGGGAAACGTGGAAGGTTGGGTGGACACGCAGAGACGGGGGAAGGCGGAGGCGTACAGCTGAGGGGCTAATGACTGCCAGCACTTCAAAGGGGCCAATGAACCTTGGAGACAACTTTCTAGACATAGACTTGAGGGGAATGTTGTGTGTGGACAACCATACCTTTTGTCCCACTATATAAGCAGGTGCAGGGGTTCTACGACGGTCAGCCAGGCGTTTATTGGTAGCGGAGGTGTTGTTGAGGGCAGTGATAGTGTCCTTCCAAATCTTATGGCTTCGTCGGATGTGGTGTTGTACCGACGTGATCGAGAGGTTCTCCTCGTCAGAGGGGAGGAGTGGTGGTTGGTAACCCAGGACCACTTCAAACGGAGAGAGACCTGTGGCTGCAGAAATGTGGCTGTTATGTGCATACTCGACCCATGGGAGGTATTGGGCCCAATCGTTGGGGTTCGTGGAGGTCAGGCATCGCAGAGTCGTCTCTAGCTCTTGGTTCATACGTTCTGTCTGGCCATTGGTTTGTGGATGGTAGCCAGAAGTGAGGGATACCTTAGCCCCCAGAGCCGAGCAGAACTGACGCCAGACCTGTGATATGAACTGGGGGCCGCGATCCGAGAGGATTTCCTGCGGGATGCCATGTAGTTTAAAGACATGTTTAATTAATAACAGGGCAGTCTGGGCAGCCGTGGGCAGCTTACGTAGGGGAACAAGGTGACATGCCTTGGAGAAACGGTCGACGATGGTGAGGATGGTGGTCATACCTTTACTGGTTGGGAGTCCGGTAACGAAATCTATGGCCACGTGGGACCAAGGGCGCTTAGGTATGGGTAGTGGTTGTAGGAGTCCTGCGGGGGTTGATTGGATGACTTGTTCCGGGCACAGATTGGGCAGGCTGAAACAAACTCCTTGACATCCTTGTGTACGGAGGCCCACCAAAACCGTCTGTTTATTAGCCCAATCGTGCGGCTAACGCCGGGGTGACCTGAGAACTTAGAATTGTGTATCCACTGGAGAAAACGGGATCGGACAGAGGACGGAACATACACCTTACCCGGTGGGCAGGACTCTGGGGCTGGTTCTGTTTGCTGAGCTTGATGGACGATGTCTTCGATCTCCCAGGTGACCATTCCCACGGTGCAACTGGGAGGCAGGATGGGAGCTGGGACCACCTCAGCGTCATCTGGGGAATAGACTCGAGATAGAGCATCGGGTTTAACATTCCTTGAACCTGGGCGAAATGTGATAGATAGGTTAAATCGAGAAAAGAACAGAGACCAACGAGACTGGCGGGGATTGGATTTCTTGGCTGCTTGCAAGTATGTCAGGTTCTTGTGATCGGTCCAGACCAGTACGGGGTGTTCGGCGCCCTCCAGCCAGTGGCGCCACTCCTCCAAGGCGAGTTTAATCGCGAGAAGCTCTCTGTCGCCCACGTCATAATTCCTCTCAGCTGGTGAGAGTCTACGGGAAAAGAAGGCGCATGGATGGAGCTTATGGTCGTGGGTAGACATCTGGGAAAGAACCGCGCCGACCCCGGTGTCGGAGGCGTCAACTTCCAGAATGAATTGCTTCTTGGGGTCAGGCTGGACCAGAATGGGAGCGTGTGCAAACCGGGACTTGAGCTCCTCGAAGGCGGCCTCCGCTTGAGGGGTCCAGACGTATTCTCTCTTGCTGGAAGTGAGAGCGGTGAGGGGTGAAGCAGTCTGACTGTAATTGCGTATGAACCTCCTGTAGAAGTTTGCAAACCCCAAAAAGCGCTGTAGTTGTTTGCGGTTTTCGGGTTTAGGCCAGTCGAGTACTGCCTTGATCTTGTCCTCGGATGCTCTAACCTGTCCCCTTTCGAGGATGTACCCTAGGAAGGTTACTGAAGGGCGGTGAAACTCACACTTTTCCGCTTTTACATACAGCTTATTCTCCAGAAGGCGTTGGAGAACCAGACGGACATGTTGTTTGTGCTCCGCGAGGGATTTGGAATATATCAGGATATCATCCAGGTAGACGAACACAAAGACATTGATGAGATCCCTCAGGACGTCGTTCACCAGGGCCTGGAAGAAAGCAGGTGCGTTAGACAACCCAAACGGCATGACCAAATATTCATAGTGGCCCATGGGGGTTTTAAACGCCGTCTTCCACTCATCACCCTCCCTTATGCGAAGGAGGTGGTAAGCGTTCCTGAGATCTAGTTTTGTGAATATGGTTGCTTCTTGGACGGGCTCAAAGGCTGAGGATAATAATGGCAACGGGTACTTATTCTTGATGGTGATCTGGTTGAGTCCACGGTAGTCAATACAGGGCCGGAGAGAGCCATCCTTTTTCCCCACGAAGAAGAACCCTGCTCCGAGGGGAGAGGATGAGGTGCGGATAATCCCTGCAGCTAGAGACTTGTTTATGTACTCCTCCATGGTTTGCCTTTCTGCTCTAGAAATGTTATATAGCTTACTGTTGGGTAATGGGGCGCCAGGCAGTAGATCGATGGCACAGTCATACGGTCTGTGGGGTGGCAGAGACAGGGCTTTGTCCTTACTGAAAACAGGAGCTAGATCATGGTACTCACGGGGAATGGAGGAGACGTCAGATGGGTCGATCTCAGCTGGCTCTGTAGGCGTAGTGACGACTGGAAAGGCGGAATGAAGGCAGGTACTGTGACACTTTGTGGACCACGACTCAATCTTGGTCTCGGCCCAGTCTATGTGCGGGTTGTGCTTGTATAACCAGTCGAAACCAAGGATGATGGAGGCACTGGCGGCAGGAAACACGAGGAAAGTAATCTCTTCTGTGTGATTACCTGAAGTGAGTAGACGCACTGGCTTGGTTTGATGGGTGATCTGTGGCAGGTTCCCTCCGTCGAGGGCTGATACCCGGAGAGGAACTGGAAGCGGCTCGATTTCAATAGACAGTTGCTCGACGATGTCTGAATTAATGAGGTTCTGTTCACACCCTGAGTCAATAAGGGCTGATAAAGAATATGGTTCGTTAATGATTATGGAGACAGGGATGATTAAGCGAGATCTTACTGCTGTAGTCTCCGGCAGTCTCCCCGTCCTTACTGCCGGACCTGCGGGTTTAAACGTATTGGACAGTTAGCGATTACATGATTGGGTTCACCACAGTAAAGGCAAAGCCGGGAGCGCATCCTCCTCTGCCGCTCCTCTGGGGTTAGCTTAGCGTGTCCCAGTTGCATGGGTTCTGGTCCTGTAGATGAGGGAAAGGTGGGTGGAGGTTGGACAGTCGACTGGTTACTGACCTGTGCGGAGCACGGAAGGGCGGTGCGGCGGGATCGCTCACTCATCCTTGACCGAATCCGGTTGTCTAATCTTATGGCCAAGTTAATAAATTCATCCAGAGACTCTGGTTCATCTAGAGTAGCCAGTTGGTCCTTTATCTGCTCATTTAACCCATGAAAGAATGCGCTTTTAAGCGCAGCAGGGTTCCAGCCTGAAGCAGCGGCCAAGATTCTAAAATCGATGGCAAAGTCTGACACAGTCTTCTGGCCTTGCTTCAATCCGTGTAGTTCACGGGAGGCTGAAGTCTTCTCAGCCTCTTGACAAAACACCTGCTGTAACTCCTTCAAAAACTCGGGGAAGGTACACCCATAGTTAGAGGCTGAAGAAAACCGGGCTTCGGCCCACTCTAGGGCTCGGCCCGTCAACAGGGATAACACGTAGGAAATCTTAGCACTGTCATGCAAAAAACTCTGCGGTGAATGATTAAAGATGATATTGCATTGGAGAATAAACCCCTTGACCTTCCGGACGTCACCTGAAAATTTCTCTGGCGCTGAGGGTCGGACGTCCGAAAACATGGAGCGGGCTGGTGGATCCGGAGCCACTGTCGGGGAAGGTTGAGAGCTGGGAGCCTGCTGAACTGAATTCCGTAGGAAAGTGGTTAATTCTGTTAGTTTATCGTTAGTCTCGGCTTGACGACTAGCTAACTCCCGTAATGCGGAGTCATGTGACTGGACTAGCGCGTGTTGTTCGGACAGCGCCCGTCTGATAGCGTCTGCTGAGGTTCCGAACTGGCCTGAGTGTTCTGTCATGTCGGTTTTAAGGTTGCGAACCCACATGCAAGAACACAGTCAGACAGAGCGAGTCAGAAACAATAATGTTTATTGAAGGATCAGGGAGCTGGTGGCGAAGCCGAATCGGCGGACCGGTTCTTCTACTGCCAACGGGAAAAAGCAGGGTTAGCGAGAACTCAGCGGAGTTTCTCCAGGAAATGACTGAGGTGAGCTTACTTGGCGTGGAGGTATTAGGGGCGAAGCGGAGCGCGAGCCGAGTGTCCGTTGACGAGCGATGCTTAGCTCTGATGTCGGGCACGGCCTGGAGCCTGATCCGTCCAGGCGGTCCTCCGGGAAGTTCGGGCGTGGGCCTCCTGGCCCGTAGCGTCCCGAAGGGGAAATCCCGGGGAGGGATCGACGAGGGGAGATCACGCACACACACACAGGGAGTGGCGTCTGACCGGGAACACCGGCAGCGTCGGGAAATCACACAGGAGGGAGGTGATCCACAGCGGGGAGACAGACTTACACGAATGCGGGGGCAGCTGGTTTCCGGGAAACAACTAGAAGACGGCGGGAGAATCTGGCGAGGGAGACAACAAGGGTTAGACGAGAGTAATCACAGAAGGCCTCTTTCTGGAACGCTGGTTACCGTGGTAGGCAAACACTCAGGCGGTGAGACGGAGTGTAGCTGCTGCTTATATCGCAGGTCCACGCCCTCTAAACCAGCTGCAGGTGTGTGTCCGGGTTGAACCAGGACACTTCTCAGGGGTGGAGCATGGGTGACATCTGCTGGATGTCTTGAGAAGTGGTGGTTCCAGGGACAGGTGGAAATAAAACTAAGGAAAACAAACTAAGAAACTAGGAAAAGGGGAGGACAAACAGACCCTGACACATTTTCTTGTTTATAAAAATGTTTTCCATAAAGAAATAAATTACTGTCAACAGCGATTATAATATTAAGTGTTAGGTTTTTTAAAGTCTTTGTTGATGTGCCTTAAAAATCATAGAAATCAGATATTTTATGGCTCCGTGTTGAATTATTGTAATATGTGTTTAAATAAAATGTGGATGTGATTGAATAGAAATGAATCGGTTCTATATTCAGGATCATTCTGGTCACAGAAGTTTACAGACATGATAATCTATGACACAAACTGTAACTGTATCATTTACATTTTTTTCCATTTTTGAAAAATAAGAACAATGATCACAATCACTTTGACATTTTTTGTGCTTTCATTTTTTCATTTAAGCCTCTAAATACAGAAACTGATGCCTCCATGTTCATCAGTGTTTTTACTCTACAAAACAAAACATCTGATGTTCAAATTGTGTGATTGACTTTATTAAGTCAGAATGGTGTCAAAGTAATCAGGCGGCATAAAGAAGCAGGAACCTGTGTTGGTACGACCTTTGACCTTCTGGATTACGTCCATTGAAAGCGATTTATTCAAACATTTAAGTACAATAATAAAAATAAACAGCTTGTTTCCAAAATTATTATTATTAAATTTCAATGTTATTTTAAATAATCCTGATTATTATTTTTGTCTGGTGTTTGACCAACTCAAAGTTGGAGGTAATAACGAAGTGAGTTGCAGATTCTCTAACTTCTGAATGAGATTTAATCTCCAGTAATAAAATTCATGTAGAGTGGATCTAATCTCTGGCTTACAGACAGCGGTAAAACGTCCCAGGTTACTTTATTCTATTTATTCCTCTGTTATGCATTAGTTCTGTCCTTCAGTCCTCCGAAGCAGGACTTGATCCTTTCTGAAATAATGGAGGATTTTTACCTAAAGCCATGAAATCAATCTGAAGAGATCCCACTTCCAACCAAACCTAGACGTCCTTCCCTGGAGGGATTGCTTCAGCTGTGACGCCACATTCCAAATTGGTCCAACAGCTGCTGTATATGATTCCATAATTTGAGGCATAATATGTTCCATTAATGCCAGCGCACTCACAGGCATTAGAGAGACGGCTCGTGTAAACCTCTCCGGATGTGCTCTGCTTATTCTCTGCCCTGTTTCCCAAAAACATGGCACAGGCTGGTGCTGCTGCCATTCTCCTACATGCAGATGTCAATTACAGAGGTGGCAGAGAGTGGTGAGCTGTGCACATCTGCCAGGCGATGATGTCTCCCCCAGCACGCCGCTATCCAGTGGAGCAGAACGCTCAGCCATCACTTGGCAAGCCTCAGCTTCCCACTAATGCCTGCAAGAAAGCGCCAAACATCCAAACAGAACCGGTGTGCATCGTTATTTATAATTAGGAGGAGCTTAAAAAATTTTAGATTGTTGGATAATTTTTTTTGTCCCTGTCACCATTTTAAAAAAATGGTGTAGGAAGACATGTTTCCATAGAAAAAATAACACTAGACAATGTTTTGGTTTTGACAAAGTGGCATATAAACCAAACGGCGACGCCACAGATATGCTGGTCCTGTCAAAACATGGAGGGTATGGAGGGTATGGAGGGCATGGAGGGCATGGAGGGTATGGAGGGCATGGAGGGTATGGAGGGTATGGAGGGTATGAGGGTATGAGGGCATGGAGGGCATGGAGGGCATGGAGGGTATGGAGGGTATGAGGGTATGAGGGTATGGAGGGTATGGAGGGTATGGAGGGTATGGAGGGCATGGAGGGTATGGAGGGTATGGAGGGCATGGAGGGTATGGAGGGTATGGAGGGTATGGAGGGCATGGAGGGCATGGAGGGTATGGAGGGCATGGAGGGTATGGAGGGTATGGAGGGCATGGAGGGTATGGAGGGCATGGAGGGCATGAGGGTATGAGGGCATGGAGGGTATGGAGGGCATGGAGGGTATGGAGGGTATGGAGGGCATGGAGGGCATGGAGGGTATGGAGGGCATGGAGGGTATGGAGGGTATGGAGGGCATGGAGGGTATGGAGGGTATGGAGGGCATGGAGGGTATGGAGGGTATGGAGGGGATGGAGGGTATGGAGGGTATGGAGGGCATGGAGGGCATGGAGGGTATGGAGGGTATGGAGGGTATGGAGGGCATGGAGGGTATGGAGGGCATGGAGGGCATGGAGGGCATGGAGGGTATGGAGGGTATGGAGGGCATGGAGGGCATGGAGGGTATGGAGGGCATGGAGGGCATGGAGGGCATGGAGGGTATGGAGGGTATGGAGGGTATGGAGGGCATGGAGGGTATGGAGGGTATGGAGGGTATGGAGGGCATGGAGGGTATGGAGGGCATGGAGGGTATGGAGGGCATGGAGGGCATGGAGGGTATGGAGGGTATGGAGGGCATGGAGGGCATGGAGGGTATGGAGGGTATGGAGGGCATGGAGGGTATGGAGGGTATGGAGGGTATGGAGGGTATGGAGGGCATGGAGGGCATGGAGGGTATGGAGGGCATGGAGGGCATGGAGGGTATGGAGGGTATGGAGGGCATGGAGGGCATGGAGGGTATGGAGGGTATGGAGGGTATGGAGGGCATGGAGGGTATGGAGGGCATGGAGGGTATGGAGGGTATGGAGGGTATGGAGGGTATGGAGGGCATGGAGGGCATGGAGGGTATGGAGGGCATGGAGGGCATGGAGGGTATGGAGGGCATGGAGGGCATGGAGGGTATGGAGGGTATGGAGGGTAAAGCTCAGGCTGCATTTATACGCCGCAGGAGTCAAACTGCAGCCCAACAACAACAGCTCCTTCAGCTCAGCATGACGATCCGCCCACCCATCGTTTTAGGTGGGGCAATCAATCAATCAATCAATCAATCAATCAATCAATCAATCAATCAATCAATCAATCAATCAATCAATCAATCAATCAATCAATCAATCAATCAATCAATCAATCAATCAATCGTAGCTGTATAGCATATTTTCAGCAACAAGGCAGTTCAAAGCACTTAAATAAACACAAACATACAGATTCATAAAAGACTCCATGGGGTCAACAGCACAGAAAACCTGTTAATGTTGGTCAGTGTTTCATTTGTTGTGGTTCAGCTCTGACCTGGTGGTGTTTATAGTCCGGATTTAAAGGAACTCAGTGTTTCAGCTGTTTTGCAGTTTTCTGGAAGTTTGTTCCAGATATGTGCTGCACAGAAGCTGAATGCTGATTCTCCATGTTTGGTTCTGGTTCTTGGATGCTGAGCAGAACCAAAACCAGAACCAGGAGACCTGACAGGTCTGGAAGGCATTTTATTGGTAGGAGTTACATGCTAATGCTAACGCTAACGCAACTACATCCAGTGCAGTTTTTGCTGTGTGTTTAGCACTGGAGTTATTAGCATTTAAGCGTTTATGATAAGTAGGTCATCAGATGGTTTTATTAATACAGACAACATGCATTTATGATTCTGCTTCATTTATTTCCTTTATAAACGTCACACGATCTGATATCAGCACCAGAATCTTTACCTTCACAGTCCAACCATAACATTCATTTCTATCGAGGGTACCGGTCGTCCTTCAGAGGTCACCTGACCTAAAGAACATCCACATACAGCTTTGTGTGTTTATGACACAGAGTCTGTTGCTGCCTGTTGCGTTATTTGAGCCTAGCGTTGTACGGGGACAGACCACTGTTATCTCCCAGAACATCTAGTTATGACATGTGGAGCTCGGCCCCCTGCTGAGTTCACAGAGGTGGAACCATCCCCCATGACCCGCTTGTGTCTCTGTTTGTCTCTGCTGGAGACTTTGGATATGCTAAACATCCCCCATATACGGCCTAGACCAACATCTCCCTCTGAAAATAGTTTGCTTATAAAACATGTCTGCTCGGCAACACGCTAGCACTTATAGAAACACAAACAAGTCGTAATTTGAACGTCGCTGAGAGAGCCTTTCTAAGGCACATGCATCGAGTCGTTTCAGTTTGTGCTCTACTGTATCTGGGCTGTTTGTCATTGAAAACATGACTGTCTCCAAAAGCATCTGGCTCTAAGTGTGTGGATTACAGCAGTATACATTTGTATAATGCCTGTGATAATGGGATAAAGCAGCTTCCGTGGGAGAAATCTGTATGGAGAATGGATTATCGCAAAGCTCTGCCTATGGGACATTGAACCCAGGAGTTATCACAAGCAGTCAGCATCTCAAGTGGGTGCATTGCCTCAGAAAAGTATTCTGATGTGGCATTTTATGTCTGCTTTCCACTCTCTGGAGAGAAGACATAAGATGGGGCGGCTACAGTCGGCCTTAGTGTTTGATTACCATTGTGGCACTCAAAGGGATGAGATTTAGCATTTCCATCTCAAATTTGCATTTGGTTTACATCAAAAGTGTGTGTATGTACTGCAGTTATTTATTGTTTCTTCATCCATAGTGCAGGGAAAAAGTTTGCATGTTTCTTTTGAAAGCCATTATGGATAAAAATTAACATTTCCATGCATACAGATGCAATTACACTCAATTTACACACATTTCATTGAGGCATGTCCTCAATTAGAAAATCATTTCAGGAGGACTGATAAGACAAGACGCTCTCACATTGAACATGTGAGGTACGGACGGACAGTGTGTGCTGGTTTCTGTCTGATTCATATCTGTCTCTGCAGATCCAGCAATATGAGCAGCTCAGTATGCAGCCCTGTCATTTCCAGCACATCTAATTTCACCCTTAATAAGGGTGAGGTAGAGAAAAACAAATGGTCCTGTGCTGATAGTGGTGCTTTGATACAATGCAGCAGCAACTGGATGGTCATGCAAGCTGGATCCTTCAGAGAGATGTCATTTTGGCATGCCTGATATGTTCATAATAAAGTTTCAAGTGACTCAAAACAACAAATAACATCAAATTAATTGCTACTTACTTTCCTTATTGGCTCTAATGGCTTTATGTCGGTGCATTCGTATGCCATTCCTCAGCTTGTCCTTTTGCCATTGATGAGAGGGAGAGAAATCTCAGATGACATCTCAGAAACTGCCCATTCATTAGCCCAAACAAGCTTATCTACTTAAAGTCTTTGGCTAATACCCTATTCTCACTGAGGGATGACTCACCTCCATCTTGCCTCGTTATTCACCAACAGCAACAGCAAGTTACGTCACCCTGTTACTGGCTGTGAGGGATTATAGAGCTATTTGTGAAAATCAGCTTCTTACATGGTATCAAATGCTCTGTTAGAAGTCTGGAGAGGAGGAGACGGTCAGCCGGCCGCAACTTTGTGGAAGTGCTTAGAAGAGCAGTTCAGTGATCTCATCGGTTATTTTACTGACAGACAAACAGAATGACAGCCAGGTCGACAGCACAGCAACTTCTTGCTTGACTTTTGAGAATCTTCTTTTTTTGTTCAAATTCAAAAATACTTTATTAATCAGAAAGGGAAATTAAATGTGTTTAGCTCTGTCCCGACCCCACTGAGGGACAAGGGTGAAAGAAAATGGATGGATGGATGGATAGTTTAGCTCTGTCCCTTCTTCCAGACGCTTCGCTGTTGCATCTCCAGTCCAGACTGTTGTCCAGATGAACGTCGGGGTATTTATGCTCCTTGGTTGGTGCTTCTCATTTTTAACGTCCACCAGTCCTTCTTCATTTAATCAGCATCACTTTGGGTTACCATGCCTACCATCTTTAGCCTGTCAGCAACGTCCAGTTGGTTAGTTTCCATCAGTTTATCAGCCTGGAGGTCACAGCTGATGTTAGGTCTGTCGTTCTCCATCATCTCCTCATTTCACTTTTCAAATAAATATATTTTACAGCATTGTTTCTTTTTTATGTTTTAAAATTAAAAGTGCCAATGAATTGTTATTATCAAATTTACGACCCGTAGCTCAGAAAAATATGATCAGACTAAACTGAGAAATGCATCATTATGGTTCCTTCTGCTCATCTGGGTTTGCTCCGCCTCAAGCATTTATTCAGTAGATTCATCTGCTTCAGAATCGTTCTGTTGAATATTTTTGACATTGCAATTGTACGGTCTCAAGGTCCAGAATGTGCAGTAAATCTGCGATGGTGGTGTTTAATGATTTGTTATTATTCCAAACCTTCTTCTTACCACTAATCTGCCTCTTCAGGACCTGCTTTACTCTCCATAGTTACTACGTTACAGCAGATTTGTTGCAACCAGCATTTTTCACATCTGACAGCAAAAGCTGGAGTCATTTGTAGCCGTCTGGATTAACGGTTTGCCTTCAGGTTGTTGAGTCCTTCTGCTCTTATCCTCTTGCTTCTTTTAGCCACTGTCTTCTCACTTCAAATGTGTTTTTTATGTTCTTATTTATCAAAGTGAAGTAGATCAGAGAGTTGATGCTGCAAATCTGGATTTTATCAATAAAGCTCTTGTGTTGTGTATATTGGCATTTACAGTTTTGTTGATGAGAGAAAGAGATCGTTTAATTTGGATTCTTGTTGTGTTTTTTTTTTTTTTACTTATTCGTTGAGAATAAATCTAATTTTAAATGCAAACTTCAGTATGTGACTAATTTACCATAGTTTCTGTTTAGGAATCAGGCAGACTGGAGGTCAGCACATCTCTAGGCCGGTCAGCAAAACTAATTTTGCTCAATGACAAATTGTCCCAGAATTTATTGCAAAAGACGATAGTATTGTTGTTTTGATATGATTTCAAGAAATATAAATATAATGACATAATAATACAGGAACACATTGTCAAAGATCAATAAACTTTAAATTCAATTGAGCGTTTAACACTGGAACTGGAAGACAATTTAAATATCCATGAATAAACAAACAAAACAAATAAAATTAATTAGGAAGTCTATGTAAAACAAAACTGTTCTTCAAAAAAATACCAAAACAACAGACTGAAAATTGTTATCATGCAGTTTTTGGTAGAAACAGAGAAATAGAAAAACAAGAAAACATGCAAATTGAGCTGATTTATTAGGACAGGCGTTCGTCTCTGTTTGAACCTAAAACGGTTCAGATGAAGTTCTGTCTGCATCTTAACCAGCTGATCAGATCATTGTTCGGTTGTAGCTGCAAACCTTCTTCATAAATGCAACTAGACGTGGAATTATTTCTAAAATACAAATAAAGAAACATCGAAGATAAAATCATGGGTGATGTTGGTTGAATGACTCTCACAGCTGCAGTATCTTGGTTTAAATTCCCATTGGTCTGTTTGGGAGTCGTATACAGTTTAGAGGAATGGTGCATGATTGTGAACTCAATCACAGAGCTAGAAGATGTCAGTGCACACGGCGCGTCCCGTGAATCACACACCGAAAGGCTATCACCCAAACCTCCAAGGTCCACTGCCAACTCATCAGTCACTGCAGAGCCGGCCGACCGGCCGGCCACCGTCTGATCAGCAGTACACACACTCTGGTCACTGGGGACGTCCACACACCCGGCCCCCCTCCAACGCGCCGCATCCATACATATATCCATACGCTCTGCTCAAACACACTCCAAGGTCTGACTGTGACTTTGACTTGCAAAGTTCTGTCACTGTAGAAGAAACTGGAGCCTCTGGCAATGTGTTTTGTCATCCTTGGTCTTTCTTCAGATGGATTTTCAAATATGTTATTTATAGCTGAAATGTCAGGTTATCTTTGCATTTTTCCAATATACTGGAGAATTTTTATTTGTTCATGACATGGGGGGTAAAGTATGGAAACACATGCATGTTTTAATGACAGGAGGTTTGTAGGACATCAGGTATAACAGCAATTTGCATGATTACATGGACAGATGAGTGATTTACCTGAGTTTATGTTTGACAGGGTTTTTTGATAAAGGACGTGTGAGTGGCATCTGATCTTGCGTTCTTAACTGGAGCCTCCATCATGCCCTGTAATTCATGCATGACAGGAACAGGGTGCAAGGTGCAGGGATGGATGTTGATCCAACAGTTCTTACAGCAGGGACAGGGATGCATTATCATATGCCAAGAATGACTGATCCAGGATCTGTTGAAGGAGGACTACCTTTTGATTCAAATCACTAAGACACATCTTTAACGGTTTTACAGTGGAGCCAAAGAATTACACACTGGTGTTAAAGTGACAGCTTTATATGTTCTAAAAAATGGATTAATTACAGAAAATGATACGTATCCTGTATCATTTTCTGTAATGAAAACAAACTGAAAAACAAAACATGAAAAGCTACTATACGCTGGTTAAGTTCTATGTGAACACTTTAGTCTACATCCATGCCAACAACAGAAGAAGAAGCTTCACCAGAGGAAAAAACACTCATCTTCTGCATCTTCGGATGACAGAACTGACTAACAATCAAGATTTAGCAAACTGATTTGTTTGTTTTCTGTTAAACTGTGCAAGATGTGACTCACATTAATGGAGAAAATATAAATAGCATTTTTATTTTTTTACATAAAAAGCAGGCAGTAAAATGGAGGAGGAGGACACTCTTTGGATCCACTGCGTATGTGAGCCTTTGGCCCGAGTGCAGAGAGAAAACTGGTTTATTCCCACTATTGTATCAATGCAAACTCTCCTCTGCCTCCACCTCTGCATGCAGTTTTCCAATTACAGTTTATAAAGTTTAAAAGTATTATCTGTGCAGTTTGCCGGCTCTTTAGCTTATTCAAGTCCACTGCTGCCGTATAACTCTTTCTCTGCCCTGCACAACTCAAGCATCTGGGACACTCATGCCACCCTAAGCCACATTACAAAATAGATATGGCAATTTCACACATACAGCGTTATCCTTTGCCTCACTCTGATTCACCTGTGGCCAAGCAATCTTCCTCAAGTAAGCAAAATAATAAGTCAATATCACAATATTTAAATGAAAAATAGGGCTGAAAAAAAAGTTTGAATAGAAGCAGGACTGTTGGGGTAAGGGCGTTCAGAAGAGGAGAAATATTTGATTAATCTTCTTAACACGTTTCATGTGCAGATTCTTTGAGTTAATTTCAAGGGCCATGCCTAAAGGAGATTACCTCCCCATGCTCCTGCACATTTGCTCATGAGTGATTTTGTTTATTCATGTTTTATATTATAATGCTCCTCCTGCCGTCTGCAGCCACAGAACCACCGGCAAAAATGCAATTTATTTCCCGTGCTGCACACGATGGAGACAGCTGATAATGTCACCAGGAAATATGAAGACTGCTGGGATGGGACCAAACAGCCTGATATTTATGTGTGGAATACAAACCATTTTTTCTCTGTGGTTGCTGCTAACCCACACATACATATTAAACACTCCTACCAAAAAGTTGCTTCTCCTTCTGTTATTGATTGTTAACCCCAGGCATGTGTATTTCTGTGTATTCTGACTCTGACTGACATGTCTGTCATGTCTCTGCAGATCAGGAAGCATCTCTATAACAGATTCTTAGAAGAAGTCGTAGAAAAGGTCAGAAATGGGCTTGAGCTCTGAGAGGTTGGAGACGTAAACAATCAGTGATATAAAAAAAAAAAAAAAGCATGTGCCCCTTTCCGGAGTTTAAACTGAATGTTTCAGATCATGAAGAAAATGTTGCTACCAGAGATAACATGAGTAGACACACGGTAATGTTTCCACTGATTCACTCTTTGTAGAAATGTTTCAGTTCAGCCACAGCAGACATTTTGTTATTTTTGGTGCTTCTGGCCTTGGATCATTCCTCTCTGATACAGTTTATAGTTAGGCTGGTTTATCCTCAGGTATCTGTAGTTATGCTGCTGCAGGACAAACTGACTCTTTTCTTCACTCTGCTGATTTCTTCTTTTACTACTCTCCAATTTGTGATTATTTAACTGTTAATTTTACATTTTACATTTTGTTTTCTCCATAGAATCTACATCTGATCTGTTTGGCTGTGGGACCTTCAACTAATCGTTCTCCCTCTGCTTCTACTGACTTTACTTTTCTTTAAACAGTCCTACATCAGTTATTTTGTCTCATTTGTGTCTGGTTCTCAAACCCCCGGTTGGCCGATTGTACTGAGCCTGGTCCTGGTCCTGGTTCTGGTTCTGCTGGAGGTTTCTTCCTGTTAAAGCAGAGTTTCTCCGCTCCACTGTCTCTACATGCATGATCAGTTTGATGTACTGATGCCCAGCAGGTCCAGGACTCAACGCAGGTGATTGTTGCTGCATGCAGGAGCAGCAGCGGCTCGATGCTCTGCTGGGTTTCCTTATGGATAGAAAACCTTTTTAACTTCATGCTCCGGTTTATAACAGGACTGGTGGATGTGACTGGACTGTTTCTTGAGATGACATGTTGTGCATTGGTGTCATATAAGTCAACTGTTTTGCCAGGTGTTTTTTTCTAATTGTTGAATCATGACCTCTGACCTCAGCCTGGCAGAGTGAGGCCTTCTGTGCTTCATATTTTGTTTTTGGGGTTTATTAATTTTGGTTGAACCATCAAATCCTGAGAAGGTTTAAAAAATATTCCAGATTTTCTCCAGCAAATATGGATTTCAGTATTTCATACTTAGTTCTTCTGCTGTGTTCTTCATATTTCTGGACAGAACGGAGTTCAGAAGTAGAGGTGACACAAATACATTCAAAACAATAGTTTTTTAAGGTCTGGTGAAATGAAAGAATAACTTTTTGTGGTACATTTGTCACTAAATTACCACTGAACTTCTTCATTCTCTGAGCTCCTCTTCAGGTGGAGTCACCTGAGGTCAGCTGTAAACGAGGCATCAGTGTGGTCGTGTTCACAGAACGGTCAGAGATGACGGGATGCAGATTTTGTTTCTTGTCAGTCGTGACTCCTTGTTATCAGCAGCAGCTCATTCAAAGATCATCTCAGGCGGAATATGAGCCTCCTTCACACCAAATCCGTCTGCAGTGTGTTTTCATGACATATATGGCCCGGCCCACTCATATTTTATTGATGCAACTTAGTTACGAACATGCATCAAAGTCTCTTTCATCACTCCGGCTAATGTGGATTTATTCATTCCACTGGCAGTGATGGGAGGTCTGACGCAACTGTTTACAGTGACTCTCTGCTCCCTGCAGATGACGATGATGACGAGCTGCACTCTGGGCCCGGCAGACATCCTAGATGGTGGGATTTATGGCCCCGACGCGTCCATCCCCTGCACAAAACGCATTGTCTCTGGGCGGATCGCTCAGCCTGTCCTTGCTTTATTGATCTTACTCCTCACAAGTTCACAACTTCCGCGTTCCTGGTGCTTCGCCTGACAGGACAGAGATTTAGAGGAGGGATGAGGTCAGATAGAGGAAGAGAGATGGAAGGAAAGAGGAGAAATGGGAGGGCGAGTCGAGAAGGAAATGAAAAAACGAAGGAGGAGGTGAAATAAAGACTGGAGGGAAACGGATAAGGGGAAGAGCGAAGAAGAGGGAGAGAGCGGCTCCTTGGGGAGGGCGCAGCTCCGGGCCGGGTCAGACAAGATTGATACTTGTGTGTAAAAGCCTGCAGAATTAGTTCTTTGTACGGTGGAAATCCACTGGTAAACACATCCAGCAGCTCTCAGATGCGCTCATATCAATCCCAGCTCTCTTGTTTTGTTGTGTGCACACACACACACACACACGCGCACACACACACGCACGCACACACACACCCACACCCACACTGATAACTGTAAGCGTTTTACCCACTGAATCAATCCAAACAATGCTGACTCTTCCCTCAGCCCAGGTTCCATGAAGTGGTTTTGCTTTTAGCACATCTAATCCCACAGAGACACAGAACTGAACGTCCTGCTGCGTTCAGGACGTGTGCACACGTGTGTGAAAACATGCAGCGACAGTCACGCATTACGCTTTAAAGAAACAGGCTTTGAATATGAACCCCAGACCTCTCCATGATCTTTTGCCCATTTCGCTCCAACATCTTCCGTTAGACAAAGTTGATCTGATGTTTAAAAGCAGGGCATCATCTCGGTGGTGTTCAAACAGCCCAGAGGGAGTGAGCAGAAAGCAGCAGAGCCAGCATGCATCAGGCTGAAACTTTGTGCTCTTTTAATATCCACTTTATGCATTTATGTACGTGTTTTCTTTATGTGTTTGTGGTTCATGTTAAAGTTTTCTGTGGTGCATTATTGAACAATCCACCATCAGTCATGAGTCGCTTTCAGCTCTTATCTTTTTAACTCTGAAGTCAGCATTTCAGAACAGCTGCAGATCAGAGCGTCCTTATTTTAAAAGCATGCAGACTTCAAAACGCAGCCAGGGGAAAGCAGAATATGAGTTGACATTACGTAGAATATGAGCAGGAATTAGGGTATGGAGTATCGTCCTGCAGTAGTGAGTGTGGTTCACTACTGCAAACCTTTGATAATGAGCCGTATTCTTCTTCTCCTGCAGTGAGTGAACGCGACGCACGCGCAGCAGAGATTTGGGTGCGTGATCCAAAAATAAAATGGGTCACCAAATTACCCCAGTGATTGTGTGTACCTGCCCAATTATGATTGATCTTTGCAAAGAAAAACAAAGTGGTGTGTTTTATTTGCATGTTAAAAGATGCTCTCCTTCTCTTCTGTACTCTCTCTCCACACTATAATTATCTCAAATGTGAAATGCTATTTAGGTATTCATAATTTATTTCTGTGTGAGGGGAGGACACAATAGACAAGCACTGAACGCTCTGCCAAGCCCCAGATTTTTTTTTTCTTTAGTTAATTGAAAATCTCATTTGCATGAGGAGAAAATCAAACACTCATTTCCATACAGGAGATTATAAAAGATAACTGCTGGTGTTTGTTGTTCCATATTTGATCTGAGCATTTCCACCTAATTACTAAATGCTGCAAAATAGCACTATGGTGTAACCTCCAAACTAATGTTCAGGAGGAAACGAGGTTTTAGTTTTGCCTCCTCAGAGCCGTCAGATGAGCCGTCAGGTGGGTCGATTGTGTTTTCAGGGAACAATCACCGTCACATCACACCGGTGCATCTCCATTCATTAAAACATCTTCAAAATGCTTTTTTATTTCAGTCATCAGTTCAAAAAATGAAGGATGTTTGTGTTCAATAGTTTATTTTTAAAGATTAAGAATTAAAACAAGTGACTTTTAATACAAAACATTTTGTTCTGGTCTGGTTACAGAGAACTAAAGTAAGGGGTTAAACTGCTGACCAGAAGGTTTCTAAGACATTGTTACAAAACAAACATTTTATAAAGAACCTGGTTGTTCTGTGATGGTTTCAGGCATATTGTTTAAAGTTGAGTGGAAGGAAAATCTCAGGAACAGTAAGAGTAAGGACACAGAATATGAGCCGCAACTGCTGATCAAATGAAGTCGACAAGAAACTTTTTGATTTGAAATTCATAAATAAATGAACTTCTCAAAGAAACTGTCATTTAATGGGATGCTCCTGTAAATACAGGAAATGTCTCAATGCACTTCAAAAACACAAAATCTAACCAAATATGTTTGGTCTAGTTTCTAGTGCAAATATCTTGACTTAAAAGTAACTATCAGCAAGAAATAGACGCTTATTTTAAGTTAGTAATTCCTTAATATTGATGAAAAATACTAGTTATTAGGGGAACTAGTACTCTTCATCAATATTAAGGAATTATTTATTTAAACAAGCTCCTGTTTCTTGCTGAAATGTTACTTGTAAGTTAGTTTTATTTTATTTCAAGTGTACTAACATATTTGCTCTAGAAACCAGACCTCGGTCAGATTTAGTGTTTTGCAGTGTGTGCAGCAGCGTCTGGGTGTATTTGCCGGCCGTCTGCCCAGCTGGATGTTATGTGGGTAAGCAGATACATTCAGCTGGCTGCAGCTCAGAGTCAGTGATCGGAGGCGTCCTGTTTCACCCTTAACAAACAACCCCATGTATCCCAGCTCTGCTCCTCCCGGTAGCAAACACACACACACACCTACACACACATGGCGGTGTATTCCAGGAGGACACCATTACGCAGCAGACCAGAGCCTCTGTTCCCTACTTGAAGCTCATTAATGCAGCGCTCAACATGGGCGGACACCAGGAGATTTACAACACCTCTCCTGCTAACCCCCTCCTGCACTTTGCTTTTCTTCATCTCAGCCCCAAAAACATGATTAATGGCATTTATTTAGCAATCTGAGTCCCAGATAAAACTGGTGTTAGCTTGCTGGACATGACAGCAGATACATATCTCACTTACACATAATTAATCAGCAGAGGAAAATTCATGAATTCAGATGTAAGCAGTTGTCTAATAAGATTTTGAGAAGATTTTAAACATGTCCGACGGGGAATTGGTGCTGATGGTGAATGTTTGAAAACTGCCATTGAGCTCCGTGCGTTTTAAATATTAATATTTACTTCCCTTCATGCTAAACATTTACTATCCCGTTTTCTTAAAAATATCTTTGTGTCACTGGAAAAAAATAAGTAAATTCATATATTATGAATTAGAATGAATCAGTTAAGATTTTCAGTGTTTCAGTGGCTTTTAATTGTGCCGCTCTGGTTTCCAGGGCTGCATGTGTTGCTGAGGAAACACACAAAGGCTCGTATGACTTGGTAATAAAAGACGTTTTCCTGCTAGTGTAAATAATGTATACAGGATATTATTGTTTATGAATGCAAACTGCTCAAAATCTAAACCCCAGTGCAAACATGTTGATTCATAAACATGCCTGTATTGAATGTGCATGTAAAGCGCATTGTGTGCAGCCGCAGTGTGACAGCTCTACGTCGACGACCTCTATTCAGCAGCTGGGAAAGGACAACTGTCAAATGAAATGACATGAGGTATATTTTATTTCTCGCTGCCTCTGACCTAAGCATTTTGCCTCAAAAATATGTGCTGTGTATTTCGGTCTGGGCTCCAGCGCAGGTAATTGAAAAGCATTGCTCAGTGTAGCGTATGCACTCAGACATGCGATGAGCCGCCATTACGGTTCAGCCTGGCCTGGAGGGAGAGGCGGTGGGGGGGGCGTGGGGAGGGCAAGACCCCTGGGTGTTAGGATTGAAATTTTAGATTAACAGGTCCTTAACAATTACGTCAAAGTCAGCTGCTGATATAAATACATATATTAACGGCTAATAGTTGTTGTTATAAGTCAAAAATACATTCTTACTCTAAGCCTTAGTGTTAGAGATTTTTTGGTATTATCATTTTGTTGTTACTTTAGTTCATATTCAGTCTAATGTTAGAGCAGATTAAAATGTTCTCTTCTTTAGTGTGTGTATTAACTGACCTGGGGGGTCACAGCTGCCTGTTCATCTTCAGGTGAAACAGTTTGACCAAGATTTGAACCGGGCTCAGGCCGTAAATCAGATATCGCATCTGGAACTGGGTTGCTAGTTGTTTAGGTAAATTGTTTTACGACCTTTGCTGTGTTTAGGTAAAATGTTTTACGACCTTTGCTGTTTTTTCTCTGCTGTCTATCTTGCCTATCCTCCCTCTTTGAAGTTTGAAAATAAAAGACAAGCTTTACCCAAAGATTTTCAGAACGCTCTATGAACAGCTCGGAGGAGCAATTGATAGAGTTTGTTCTCCTTTGCAAAGTTTGTCATAAAATTCATATACGTTGTCTGTGGTTCTTTTATGTAGGTTCTAGGAAAATACCTATCATTTTGGTGCCGAAACCCGGGATCTCTCATACCGACCGCTGTCAGGCAGAGGAAGACGCGCTGAATCCGTGCACGGCCAGAGTCAACTGGACCTGGAAAGAAAGACCCAGGAAGTAGAATTCTTCGCTGGGCCAGCGACGTAGGTCCGACTTTGTCTGCCAACGGCGGAGTGACGAGATCCGACTGGACAACCCGAAAACTACAGAAACGTAGGTGAATTTTAAAATGGCTATTTCAGTGGTTTGAGAATCCTTGTATGATGTCGCTCTGCTAAAACTCAGTGGTTTGAGAATCCTTGTATGATGTCGCTCTGTGAAACTCAGTGGTTTGAGAATCCTTGTATGATGTCGCTCTGCTAAAACTCAGTGGTTTGAGAATCCTTGTATGATGTCGCTCTGCTAAAACTCAGTGGTTTGAGAATCCTTGTATGATGTCGCTCTGCTAAAACTCTGTTCGAGGAGACCCCATAAGGGCAAGTCCTCAGGCGGATAGGAAGCTTGTCATTGCTGTGTGGTTTTGATTTTTGATGGGTAAAATATCACTGGTGCTGAGTTATCTGACAAGGCAAAAACAGATAATGTTGCCATTACTGTGCTGGTATTGCTGGTTTGCTGCTACTTTGATGTGTGTGTGTGTGTGCGTGAAAGAGTAGTGTGAGAGTGGTTGGAGGTTTAAATACCGCTTTGTATTTTACCTCATATAAAACAGTGGAATTAAGCAGCAAACCTCTTGTGGATGCAACAGGCAAGATTCTCCCACTCGAAAGAGTCGAAGCGGGGAATACCACAACAAGGTATTTTAATTGCTGGCCCACTGAAAAGATCTCCAGTTCATAGGACTCCCTAGGAGTCAACGAACCTGGACCAAATTTAAATAAATTCAAATAAATAATATTTTCAAGCTGAAATTGCAAGTGTTTTAAATATGGGAAATAAACATTCTTGTAATTCCTCACTTATTGAGGGCCCCGATGGAGATGAAAAGTACATGCTGTCCAGGTTTCCTGGTAGCACTGTACACATGGAAAAATGGAGAAAGAAATATAAAATAGACGGAAAGCTAAAAATCGATAAATGGCAAGCAATTGTGAGAATTTTGGAGAATAGTGTAGCAAGAAAAACGGGGATAAAAAGATTAAAAAGGAGGATGAGTTGAGATGTGCTAAAATATGGTTAAAAGCAGCCACAGACCGGAAAGAACAAATTAAAAAGATTAAAGACAAAAGCTTGTAGAATCAAATAACTTATTTGTAAGACCAGAAGACAATGAAATGGTGCTATCCAGACGGAATGCTCCAGCGGGGCAGGGAGAGCAGGTACGGCCGACTGCTCCTCCCCCAACCGCTGAAGCAAGTTCGTCTGCCTCTGTCCCAGTAGCAACAGCCCCGGCAGACAGTCTTCCGGACGCGCCCGCTACTGGCAGTAAGGAGCCCCAAAGTAGTCTGTATCCCTCACTGGAAGGTTTAGATCCACCCCCGTATGCGGGAGACAGAAGTCAAACAGAACATATGCCAATTGAACAGCCACATTACAATTTAAGGTTAAATCCTAAAAAGAAGATCCAATATAGTCCTGATTTCCACGGGGGACATGTTGAAGAGTACCCCATGATACAGGTACCAAACCCTAATGCTGGTGCGGATGATTCACCACATACATATGTTTTTAGACCCTGGAATTTAGAGGAAGTCCGGAAAGCTGTGGAAGGAATAACACCTGCAGCAGAGGATCCCAATAAATGGATAGAGGACATGACTGGATTAATTCATTCTTATAGACTGAACGGAGTTGAAGCGGGGGCAGCAGCCATGACCTCGCTAGGAAAAGACTGGGCAAAAGTAAGGGGAAACTATACGGGAAAAAATAGAATAGGCCCAATACTATACCCTGATGGAGAAAACCCAGAGCTGAGTAACGAATACAAAGCACAATGGGATCCAGTATGTGAAAGAGTTAGAACAGTTTTCCGTAAAAAGGCAAACTACAATCACTTAGCGGGGATAAGACAAAAAACTGGAGAGGACGTAGACGACTTTCGTCTGCGGTTTGAAAAAGAGTTCAAAGTTCACAGTGGGATTACCTATGATGAAGGGCCCGACAGCGTATATCAACAACAACTGAAAAACGCTTTAATGTCAAGTTTCCGCCCTGAAATTGAGGGCTGGATTAGAAAACACCTGGTCGAATATGATGCTGCCTCAGTCCCACAACTGATGACATGGGCACGTCATGCAGAAAAAGTAGTAAAAAAACCAAAAACAGGGTCAGATGTTTTTCATCTGGAGGATTTTGGAGAAATAGAAACCTCTGCCTTTTTCCGTGGCCCCTCGAGAGGCCGAGGGAGAAACAAAGGCAGGAGAGGTCACCCTGAGCAGCGACCCATAAATCACACCACACAAGACGAAGATGTCTGCTGGCGTTGTGGCAAGTCAAACCATTGGGCAAAAGATTGCAAAGCAAAGAACGTAAAGGACTATAGAAGTAGCAGATGGGAGAAAAAACAAAAGCCTAACTCCTCAGTATGACTAGATTCTGCCACACCCAAACAAAACACACCACCAGATCAAATTGGTGTAATGGTGGACATATGTGCAGCTTGGGATATGTTAAATGCATTAAAAGAAAAACCTTACATCACACTGAATGTTTGTGGGGAAGAAGTTGAATTTCTATGTGACACCGGTGCATGCAAAACGGTTCTTAAACTAAAATAAAAGGTGTAAACCCCACAAACGAGTCTATTTGGGTAAAATCTGCCGATGGACAAACGCATAGAGAAAAATGTCAAAAAGTACATTTTTTAAAGACCCTGAGACAGGAATTAATGTAAAAGCTTCTGTTGTGATGTCACCTAAATGTCCAATAAATCTGTTAGGTAGAGACCTAATGACAAAATTAGGAATAGCAGTAGTCCCTGTACAAGATGGGATGAGAGCTGTCAGATTAAAACATTCTGATATGTACACAGTTCAAAAAATGAACAAATCTACTGTTCATATGATTTAAAGCCAGCTGACAATCCTCATGTCCCAGGAAAGCTTCTTAGAGAAGCTCGTGAACAGTTGGACTCACCTGAAACGGAAATGAACTACAATCAGTTGCATGTAACAATGAACATCCTAAATGATCCACAGGATGATTATGTTAAAAAGTTTTTAGAAACAAATCCTGTGACACTGGCTGTGACCGAAATGTTCACAGACCGACGGTCTTATGCAGCTGTGACTGTGCTCCTTCCGACTAGCCAAATAGAGCTGTATAAGTTACCGGCTAATCCACACATTTCATTATTCAAGCCACATAATATCACATGGGTAGATGTGGGTAATAGAACTAAAATGGCTGGTGAAGCCGCTGATTTCAAAGAAGGTGAAGACGGTTGGAGCTACAGCCCCAGCTGTGACGTCTGGAAACAATCACTATGTGAAGTAGTCACAGGCACAGCTCAAGTCCACGCGTTTGAGTGACACACAAACATATTTTTGACAGGAAAGGATGTAGCTGAACTAGCTGAACTTCCAGAAAACTTGTGGACAAAAGGTCCCTCTGATGTCGGGTTGCTTGGTTCAATTCCCCCGGTGCAAATTAAAGCAAAATCTAGCTGGAGGCCTAGAGTAAAACAATACCCTATAAAACCAGAAGCACTAAACGGGATTAAACCAGTAATTGAAGGTTTGTTAAAAGGAGGAATCATAAAAAAGTGTTCAGATTCTCCTTGTAACACACCTATTTTTCCTGTTCAAAAAGCAAATAAAAAGACTGGCGTATGATTCAGGATTTACGTTCAGTAAATGAAGCAGTACAAACAAGAGCACCTAATGTGCCAGATCCACACACACTGCTAAACTCGCTTAAACCAAGCAATAAATTCTTCACAGTAATTGACCTCAGCAACGCATTCTTCTCTGTACCCATTCACCCAGATTCACAGTTCTGGTTTGCTTTTACCTACAGAGGTCAGGGGTACACATATACCAGATTACCCCAAGGCTTTGCAGACAGTCCAAGCATATTTTGTGAGGCAATTATGACCTGCTTATCTGATTTCCAAATGTCAGACAAAAGTCAACTTTTGGTGTATGTTGATGATCTATTAATAGCATCAGAGAGCGAGGAAGCTTGCAGAACAGACTCACTTGCTCTGCTGCACCATCTCTGTCAGACAGGGAACAAAGTAAACAAAGATAAGCTGCAGTGGGTGAGAGAAGAAGTAAATTATTTGGGACACACACTGTCTGCTGAGGGAAAGCAGATACAGAAAGCGAGAAAGGAGACTGTTTCTGAAGCACCTAAACCAGAAACTAAAAAACAAATGATGTCATTTCTTGGACTTTGCAATTACTGTAGAGCCTGGATTCCACACTATGCTGAGAAAACTCAGGCTTTACAGGATTTGATTCATGGCACCCCAATGGCCATGACTGATAAAATAGCTTGGAATCCAGAAGCTGAAAAAGATTCACTGAACTAAAACAAGCACTAATGCAGGCAACAACTTTGATTCTTCCTAACTATGAAAAAACTTTTATTCAAACTGTAGATTGCAGGAATGGATTTATGACGTCTGTGTTACTACAAAACCATGGTGATAAGCTAAAGCCGTTGGCTTTCTACTCAAAGAAATTAGATCCAGTAGCACAGTCTCTACCAGACTGCGTCCAAGCAGTCTGTGCAGCAACATTAGCTGTACACATGTCGGCTGACATAGTCTTGTTTCACAAGATGGAGCTGTTAGTTCCACACGCGGTAGATGTTCTACTTTTGCAGAGCAAAATGAATTTGCTCTCACCAGCGCGACACCTTTCGTATACAGCAACGCTTTTGTCACAACCACACATTGTAATAAAGCGGTGTACGATTCTAAATCCAGCTACTTTGCTTCCATTACCAGATGATGGAACGCCACACAGCTGCATAGAAGCTACAGAGCACTTGCAGCTTCCAAGGCCAGACCTACAGGACACCCCATTAGCATTGGGAGAGGTCTGGTTTGTTGATGGGTCATGTTCAAAGGAGCCTACGGGTAAAAATCAGACAGGTTATTCGGTTGTTGCTTTGCCAAATGAAATAATAGAAGCAGAAAAAATTTCCAGCACTCATTCTGCACAGGCAGCAGAATTGATTGCTTTAACGAGGGCATGTGAACTGGCAGAGGACATGCATTTGACGGTGTACACAGATAGCCAGTATGTTTTCTCTACTTTGTTTTATTTTGCAAAACAATGGGAGCGTAGAGGAATGACAACATCAACTGGGAAACCAGTGACACATGCATCTTTACTTAAAAATCTTTTGCAAGCAATACAACTCCCAGCTAAACTAGCTGTATGTAAATGCACGGCTCATACAACAAGGACGGATGAAGTTTCAAATGGGAACAGACTAGCTGACAAAATAGCTAAAGAAGCTGCAGCAGGGAAGCATGGGAAAGGAACTTTCTCAGCACAGACTGAAGGAGAACAACAACTGATAGACAAAAAAGTGCTGAAAGACATGCAGGACAATGCACCACAGGCCGAAAAAAGGATGTGGATAACTAAGGGTGCGAAAATTAATGATGAGAGCATTTTTGAAGTAAAGGACAAACCAGTTCTACCTAAATCTTTATTTAAAGCTGCAGCAATTGTGACGCATGGGCGCTGCCATGTGTCAACAGGGGGGATGGAAGCCATAATACAGCAACATTTCACAACGTATGGTTTAAATTCCTACCTAAAAAATTTTTGTACTGCATGTCCAGTCTGTGTGAAACATAACCCACAGGGAAACATAAGGCCAAAACGAGGCAGGTTCCCGAAACCATCTTATCCATTTCAAACTATGTATATGGATTTTATTGAGCTTTCACAAAGTGGGCCATACAAATACTGTCTGGTGATGATAGATGCTTTTTCTAAATGGGTTGAAATAGTACCATCAAAGTATGCAGATGCTTTGACAGTAGCGAAGGCTATTTGCAAAACTATTATCCCAACGCATGGCATCCCACAGACTGTTTACAGTGACAATGGACCACATTTTGTAAACCAAGTGATACAAAACATGGCATCTCACTTGGGAATGACATTGAAAAACCACTGTGCCTATCACCCACAGAGTGCAGGGCTTGTGGAAAGAACAAATGGCACGGTGAAAAGCAGATTAAGAAAGTGCATGGCAGACACTGGCCGACCCTGGCCAGAATGTTTAGACTTGGTGAAGCTCTATATGAGAATCACCTCAACAGCAGATGGTCTAACACCTTTTGAAATAATTCATGGGAGAGCTTACAGACTGCCTCTGTTTGCTCCTGACTTACAGAAAGCTGATGAAGAACAAACATTAGCAGATTATATGATCAGGACTCTTAAACTGAAGAAAGTGTCCAGTGCGAATTTACTGCCTTCTGACTCTTCTCCTCCACAGGAGGCACCTCCCATTAAGCCAGGTGACTGGGTCTACATAAAGGTCATCAAACGGAAGAACTGGGCAAGTCCACGGTGGGAAGGACCATTCCAGGTGTTGATGACCACACCAACAGCTGTAAAAATCGCTGAAAGACCCAGCTGGATTCATCTCAGTCACTGTAAGCTGCAGAGAGTGTTGGACCCCTAATCCGGAGTAGAGAGGAAGGTGGGCTTTATTGCCTCCGGGCTGCAAAGGGGTGCTACTTTTAGTGTGGTTCGTCTCAAACCCGGTGAAGAAACGCTTAAGATTCTCACTCTTTTAGTTTGGGGGTTCTGACATCTCTGTGTGCCGAGCAACAATGGGGACTCCATATGCCAGATGGATTTTCTACGGCGCTGTGACTGCAGCATGTTTGATGTTTGGAGAAGGACGTGAGCCTGAGTTCCACAAACACGACTACAGCACCAACCTGTGGTGGAAACTAATGAATAGAACCGCGTACGAGGGACATGCTGTGAACTGCTACGTGTGTGCGCAGCTGCCGGTTTCTATTCACAACTCAGGCCTCCGACCAGGTGACATTACTGACAACAAACAGATGTGTCTCTATGTTCTAAGCACCAGACCACGGCGCGTCCCACCCCTACGGGGAGACAGAGCGCGCGAGAAGGACTATTCAGCTGACCTCCGAATGGGAGAGGCTGTGCAAGGTCTGTTTGGATTTTTAAATTGTTCACTCGCAGACGATGTACTTCCTTTTGCATCATCTCAACAAACTGTATGGAAGATACCAGAGATCATTTCATTAGCAGGAGCTAAACCAGGATCTCTGGGGAACTGTGTCTACAATAATGGACATGTTATTCTAGGGACGTTGCCCTGGAACTTGTGTAACAGAGTTTACACCTACTGCGAACCGACACAGGATTTCATCGACTGCACAGCCTGCAGGGGTCAAAGGATGACTCCACACTGCAAAGTCTGGAAGGACAACCCAGACTGTGACAACTTGCTTCAGGAGAGGAGTTTCAACATCACGCATAAGACAAAGAGGAAACAGGAGACAACGCTGTGCAGTGCCATAGTGCCAGGAGACTATGGTTCACGTATGTTGGCAGATTGGTACTTCATATGTGGAAATGAAGCATACATGTTTTTACCAAAAATTGGGGAGGACTGTGTGCTGTGGTTCCGTTAATCAACCCGATTGCGTTCATCAGGAAAGCACAAGATGATCCACGTACCCGCTCCAAACGAACAGTTATGTCAGAGGTCAAAAAATGGGGAGGCCTAACTACACACACTGGAGTTCCATGGGAATTCAGGATTTGGAACGGCGGAGAAAAATTCATGCAAGGTTTGTTTCCGTGGGTTGGAGTAGGTGAGATTCGGGACCACGTAGAGATAAACAGGTACGGATTACTGCGACTAATCAACATCACATACCAGCTGGCCAATGGCACCGCGAAGGAGCTGACTGAACTGAGAAACATGGTCATGCAAAATCGTGTTGTTCTGGATTTCCTCACTGCCCCTCAGGGAGGGGTCTGCAAAATTATTGGCCCAACGTGCTGCACTTTTGTGCCGGATGAAACAGGCACTGGAGGAACTATTTCTGATGCTCTATATGAGCTGGAGGATCTTAAAAATATGTGGAGAGTGGAACACGCGGCTCATCCTTTTTGATTTGTTTTCATGGCTCACGTCTGGTCCATGGTGGACTTTATTGTTAAAGCTCGTGACACCTATTCTGATTGTTTTGGTTCTGTTCTGTCTTTTTACGGGTTGCATTATTCCTTGCCTACGAAGTATGTTGTTTAAAACAATTAACACAACTGTTGTCAGTTATCAGCTAGCAAAGGCATCCTATGAGACAAATGAAGATGACTTGTTTCGAGGTTCTGACGATTTTCTGAACAATGATGATGTTCTGTAATCAATAAACAGATTAATTCATTTGCTGAATGATTCCTACACCGAAAATGTGAAAACAAGTGGTGTTAGAGATGAGAAAACTGCATTTGATTTTTTGCTGTTTCTTTCTTTTGTTTTTGTCCATTTCATTTATTCATTATATTAATTTAGTCATTGTGTCATTTTTATGTTTAGACTAGGGAAAAAAAAAAAAAAAAAAAATTCTTGCATTTATTGGTTCTATTTTATTTCTTTTCTTTTCTATGCTTGGCTTTTGAATAGGGTTTACACACGTGGTAAATGATAAAAAGGGGGGAATGTTAGAGATTTTTTGGTATTATCATTTTGTTGTTACTTTAGTTCATATTCAGTCTAATGTTAGAGCAGATTAAAATGTTCTCTTCTTTAGTGTGTGTATTAACTGACCTGGGGGTCACAGCTGCCTGTTCATCTTCAGGTGAAACAGTTTGACCAAGATTTGAACCGGGCTCAGGCCGTAAATCAGATATCGCATCTGGAACTGGGTTGCTAGTTGTTTAGGTAAATTGTTTTACGACCTTTGCTGTGTTTAGGTAAAATGTTTTACGACCTTTGCTGTTTTTTCTCTGCTGTCTATCTTGCCTATCCTCCCTCTTTGAAGTTTGAAAATAAAAGACAAGCTTTACCCAAAGATTTTCAGAACGCTCTATGAACAGCTCGGAGGAGCAATTGATAGAGTTTGTTCTCCTTTGCAAAGTTTGTCATAAAATTCATATACGTTGTCTGTGGTTCTTTTATGTAGGTTCTAGGAAAATACCTATCACTTAGAATCTCTTACACAGGATAGATTTATATGACATCAACACAGAGTTGTCTAATATCCCTCACTCCCTATCTAAACACCATCAATATTTCTCCATAATTCATGATCCATGAAGGAGGATTAATTCAATATTTCAAGTTTTTATGCTCTACGTGGAGAACCAGCTTTAAAAAAAACCCTTGGAAGTCGATGCTTGACAGAGAAGCAACAAATTATGTTGCCTACTTTCCCAAAGTGGCTATAAAAAACATTTATGTACGACTGATGAGATCATGTGGCATCTAATGACTGGACCAAATAGGAAAATGTACTAATTCAATGGGACCAAGTGCTGAACCCTGTGGAACTCCACGTCGGCTCCACTGAGTTCAAACTGAGAACTCAGAGGTTTTTCAGTATTGATGGATTAACTCTTGATTATCAACTCTTCATGCTCTTGTGTTGTGCAACAGTTTGGTTATTTTAAATGTGCTTTAAATTAACTTAAATTAGCATTGAATTATATCGAAAGAGTTTAAACTAGAAACATATAGCTGATTAGATGAAAGGTTTTAGTTTTTTATTGGTTTCAACTATTTTGTAAATGTTGTGACTGAAGTTAAAGGTAATCTTACAGAATCAACTGCAGCTTTTTGGCTCCAAAGAGTCTCAACATTTTCAGCTTTTGCTCTATTTATGTTATTGTTAGAAATGTGATGAAAGCAAACCTTTTCCTCCAGATGTTTTAGTTTCTATAGATGTGCAGAATGCATGCAGACCTTCACTGTTTCTGCTGAAATACATTTTTCCCTCTTTAGTTTCTGAGTCCTTCACACAGAGTGTGACGTAAATGGGAAGAGAGCGCGAATGCTCACTGCGCCTTGTAATAAGCATATAATTAAACTCCTTTGACAATTACATCATGCATTATCAGCCAACGCCAGATCCATTATTTCTTGCGATCAATGACTTGGCCACAATTGGCCTCCTACTCTGACCACACCAGGGACTGCCAGCCAGGGAGCTCAGGCTTCTTAGCGTGTTGTAGGGCGAATAAGTGCTGTTAGTGACATCCAATACCAGGGGCTGGAATGGTGCGAGGGAGGAGGGCTGGCTACTTAATGCTAGGTGAAGGGGAAGAAGGAAATGGGGATTAGTAATGATGAAGACAGTAAGGAGGTGGTGCAGCTACTTTCCGAAGCTCTGGAGTGTAATGATGAGTCATGGAAGAGTGAATTAGACTGTGGTCCTCTTTCCTCTGCAGCATGGGAGATTGCTATCTCTAATAATGAAATCTTCAAAGAATCCCGAGGTCGACCAAAGGCTAGCTCGGTGCTGAGTTGCATAATGATTATGAATTAAATATCAGAGGAACTTCCAGCCAAGCATGCCAGCTCACAGCGCTTTTAAACTCCGGCCACATCAACAATTCACACTTAGAATATTTTAAATCCAACTTCTTCATTCTGTAAGGCAATAAAAGTTTCACTACATCTGCAAAGTCGGAATTTACCGTGTATAGATCATTTACCACGTATTACATGCTTAGCATGTGGGAATACATGCCCGCCATCTGCCAATGAAATGTGAGAATCATATGAGAATATAATTTTGATCAGTTGACCAACTCCCTCCTGCCTGTCAGAGTGGTTTGAGAGGAGCAACCACAGGTTTCTGAATAGATTAACTCCATCTGCCTCCCTTTCTCACCACCTTCTCATCCATCCATTTTCTGCACACACTCTCCTGCCCCTTTCCACAAAAATGATTACATTACACATCCTGGGAACATGCATTAGCTCAGAACATGCTCTTTCTTCTCTTTCGCCTCTTCTTAGTCTCTACCCACCCTTTCAGGAATTGACTAGGGCAATGTTATTTCAGATTATACAGTTGTTAAAACTCATTTTAAGCTAACAACAGGACATCAAAAGCAGCGAACCTTGCACAGAGGGAGGGGAGGAGGTGTTGATGGAGTTTCTGGGCAGGTGAGAAATGGAGAGGGGCTGTGAAGAAAAGACCTGATCAGATGGGAAGAGAAGATTAGAGAGGGAATTATTAATGGGGGCGAGGGCCCTTTGGAGCAGGAGATTTGTTTGGAGGAGGATGCAAAACTGGATGTGGGATAATCGACCAGGAAAAATTTTATTTTCTCCCCTTTGGCAGAAAGTGGAAATGGAAGAAATGAGGGACTAAAAAGAATGCATCATTTGAATCACTGAATACAAGGGAGAGCGGTGAGATTAAAAACCACACTAAAAATGATAAATGCAATGCAGTTGTAACTTGCACTGTGCAGCCTGTAGCAGAAATGAGCTGGAACAATCTACCTCATTGCCACTGCCGTTCTTTGAAATATATATACAGCTTTTTTCTGCTTTTTCCTGGAGCAAGCAGGTCACCCCAAAGGGAGTTTGAATGATTGATGTCCTGGTGTCGTGCTGATTGACTTCATGGTTGCATACCCCGGAAGAAGGGAAGAGGTACACAGTGGAAGGGCAATCACTGCCACCCAGGACATACTCCATTTCCAGGCCGCTCTCCCCACGGATCCGTCCTCTAACTACCCGCACACCATGCGGGGTAGTTTGTCGGAAGGCAGGGAAACTCTCACCAAGAGGTGTGACAATTGCATGAACACTTTTCTGTTGCTTCTGGGTTTGATGGGAACGTGCAGGTCAGCTGGTGTGGAAAACCAGGACTTAGCAGTTCTACTGGAGCGTGACGGCAAACGCAGGCAAACTTAGACAGCAATAGACAATTGACAAGGATCCGACGAAGAACACAGACAACAGGTGAGACTAAATACACACGGGGTAATCAAGGGAAGGAGACACACCTGGGAGACAATCAACGGGGAAGACGCAGAGACAGGACTCACAGGGAACAGGATCACACAGAAAAACTCAAAAATAAACACACAGAAACACGGATCATGACAAGGCTGATCTCCTCCATGCATTGATGATGCAATAATTCAAGCAAAAAGAGCCCCACCCTAAAGAAAATGGAGATATTGTCACTATTCTCACATTTCTGCAATAAAAATTGTAAAACTGCATTTTTGATGTCATTAAAAATTAACCCATTAAATGAACTGTATATTGAATCGATGCTTTTTAATTTAAGTTACAGAAACTTATTGAGAAGCACCTTGGTTTGATTCAGGTGGTTTAAAAGCACAAGCTGCATCCAGATAGTCCTGAAAATGCTTTTCATGTGGACGGTTCTTGGCTGATATGTCGTTTTGAGCCAATAATATCGCAGTGCATGTTTCTAAGAATGCTTAGAAGTAACATGCACTTGGGCTCTGCAGTGCCTTATAAACCACACAGGCCTGGTACTGTATTTATATTGGGGTTTCACATGATGAGAAGCAGATGGAGTGTGTCAAAGATAAAAGCAAAGGAAGTTTGAAGTATGACTAAGGTTATAATGACGAGGAGCTGAGACCCAGGAGACCAAACGCACATTTTCTCTCCGTCTCTCCTCTGCTGTCTGTTTTAGGTTTGCTGATTTTTTTAAGGCTGGTCTCAAGATATTTATTTATTTAGCCTGGGACCAAATTCACACCAGATCAATCTGTTTTTGTGCAGAAGAGTAACTCCCCTCCAGCTGTTATTGGTCTCTGAGGCAGGAGGAAGGGAAGTTTTAAGTGGCCAAACAGGCTGGCAGTGAAGCCAGACTAATATTAAGCCCATTGCTCTGTTCTGCAGCCAGTATTGATCCACCATAATGCATGTTTAGCTGATCCTGTTCTGAACTCCTTTCAGTGTCCGGGGTGCAGTCGATACTGCCATGCCATGTTTGACTAACACCTCGGTGCCACGGCAACAAACACAGCTTCTCTCACATGTACAGAAGTGCAAATGAAGCGAGCCGGACTCAACTTTAAAAAGCAGCAGTTAGCGTCTTTATGCCATCACCAGCTGCAGAGTGATGCTAATGGCCTGCAGGATTCCACATTGTCATGTAGCGGGGTTGTTTGTGTCATCTCCCAGAGCCAGCCCCCCGTGTGCACCTGCTGCTACTGGGGTTCATTATGGATTTCTCTAATGGCTTTTGGAGTTTTAATAGCAGGGTTTTGCATGAAGCGGGTAATGAATCACTAGATGTCGTCCCTGTGCCTAATGAGAGCGCCCACTGTTTTCTCGGAGACACTGGGAAGAGATAAGCAGCGCAGGCAGCTCCTGGAATCCGTCTTTATTTATTCATTTGTACGTATTTGTTTGTGTGATTAATTAACAGTCTCATTTATTGAGAATCAGGAAAACACGCTCGCCCAGTGAGCTTGTTAGCTGGCGCTGTAGTTTTCCTGAGATGGTTACTGTTGATTTTCAACCGATTTTAAAACAAAGAAATGTTTTTAAATTATTATGAAGAATGAAAATTAGATTTTACAACAAGAGGAGGAGACACAGAGGAGAAATCGTGGAACCTCGTGGACCACTCAGCTTTTAGCACCAGAATGAAGCAGCAAGCCACCGACCAATCAGGACAGACTTTGGGTAACGCCACATTATTCAGCCAGGAAAAATATATTCTTACATTTTCTAAATTTAATTTATTGGACAAGAACCAAAAGTGACTAAATGTGTCACTTCAGACATATCAACTAAAAAAAGTCTATTTTATTAAAACATGAAGCTGAAGCTATTTGATATTATCTCAGTGGATTCAAGCTCTAACTTATGAACTAATGTGAAATATTACAGCTAATCATGGACTATTTAAAATTTTTTTTAGAATGTCCATAAGATATTTGATAAGATTTAGTAAAACACATGTTCAGGCCTTGAGTCAAATCTTTTGAGCATAAAACTTGTTGAGGTCATGAAAAAATACATATTTTTGAAATTTGGGGAGAAATTTAAGTTGGACCAGTTCTACAAAAAAAAAACCTGGATCAAGTCTGATTATTATAGATTTGTCTTTAATGATAAAAAATAACATTATATAATAAAATTATGAACACTTGGCTGAATTGAATTTAATATTTTATCATCAAATACATTCCAAACCTGGATTCCAGATAAAAAATTAAGCAGGGAAAGTAAATCTGAGGTATTTGTTGAGTTATGTTCTGTTGTCATTTATTATCCACTTGTTCAGTTTTACATGTTTTGTTTTTATGACTATTTCATAAATGAAGGTGAAGTTCTTCTTTTAGCCAGATAACAAGACAGGAGCTTTATTTTCACACCCGGATCAATACGACCCCTAAAACACGCTGGCATTGCCAATCACCAACACGTCTATTTTTAAAAACTGTGTCTTTCAGCAGCAGGTGACATTCTGCATTACGATAAACACTTTTCATACAGATGGCGGTGCACCTTCGCCTCACAAGGAGAATCACTTTCATGTCCTAAATATGTGATGAAAAACTGAAAGTGGAGTGAAGACTCTGCCCATCAAGCACTTTTTCTGATGAATTGCTGCTGTGTTGGTGGCGTTGTGCTCTCCCTGAATGAGCCGCTTCAATATTTCCATTCTGTCTCCTTCAGAGCAGCAGGCAGCTGTCTGGTCACTAACACTGGCTGCGTGTGCCGAACAGAACAGAACCACAGCTGCAAATGAAAAGGTCAAACGCAGAAATTAGAAACATAAAGTCAGATGAATGCATTCAGATTAATATTTAGTTCTTAAGATAAAATCAAAATGTAAACAATGAGGGTTTGTGAGGAGGATAAGGAATGCATGTATGGAAAATAAATATCTTTATTTCCAACAGTCAATGCAACTTACAGTATGTCAAAGCATCACTAGATTCATGTTTACCAGCAAACGAAGTGGTGGAAAATGTTCTGTTCTTACTTCTGTTCTCAACTATCTTCTGCACAATCAGCAGAAGGACAAATTAAACCTCCTTCCTTTTGTTTTCTGAAATAATCAACCAGAACGGAGGCCTGACAGAGCGGGTGATTGGAGGCTTTTCCTCCTGGTGCTGTGGAAGTGAGTCTGTGATAAACTCAGGTCTCTCTTCTGTCCATGTTTCTGTTTCTGGATGAATTTGCTGAAGTGTTAAAACTGACAGCAGTTTGTCTGTTTAAACTGGAGGTTTTAAATATAGCAAACGGTCCTGATCCAACGCCAAACTTCAAACAAAGGCAGTCAAGTATATAATAAATTTATACAGCATCAGCTGATAGCAAATTTAATCACAAGGCACTTTACAAGACAATTATTCTCCAGTTTTATTGAAATACATTATTAGATCAATCCTGTTGGTAGCAGTAAGATCCAATCAGATCAGATTCAGTAACATACAGTCTAGTTTAACCATTATTATCAAATATTATGTCAAATTCAGTTGATCATGAAATGTGGCTGGATAAAAACTATCCATATAAAGAAGCCAAGCCAGTTACATTAAGTCATTTCTGTTGCAACAAGCTTTTGGCAGAAAAGGAAAGACAGACTTCCTGTAACAGAAAGCTACCTGGAGCTCACTGAGAGCAGCTGTCTATAAAAGTGAGAGCAGAGGTTTTATCTTTGTGTTGGAGAGAAACAGAGACGTGTTGAGCCAGGTGTGTTGATAAAGCAATGAAAGAGAGGCTGCGCTTCATCATTAGCAGGAATAACTGCGTCTGCACACATGTTCAGGAAAGAGACGTGGTTTAGTGCAACATCACAGGGTCAAGTGTGTTATCTATAAAAATAAAAAACAGAGAGAACACAAAGTTATTGGAAGCAAAAGCTTTGTGGAACGAGAGCTAAACGCAAAGAGCTCCAGGTGTAGCTTTGATGCAAAATAAATAAATAAAATGAGAGAAAATGGCAGCAGTAATGGCAAGTAAGACATGAATGGAGCTCAGTCCTGGTGCTTATCTGCAAACATGTTGCATAAATGTAGTTGAAAATGTAAAAAGCTGTTCAGGTTTTGTGTCTTGTTACTCGACAGAAAGAAAACATAATGTTTATAAAACTAGAAAGACAGCAGGTGTGTTTTAATGCACTTATATGAAGCTAGTTTTCTGAATTTTGTGCTAAGTAAATGAAAAGCAGTTTTTACAGCTGGATTAGAGCGACGAAGTAACGGTTTGATAAACTTAGAGCTCCTTCACTGAGCAGAGGGACACAAACGTCACTCACACTCAGGACAAAACACTTTCAACTACAACTCTGAGGGCTCTGAAAGGTCATGACCTCAGACTTTCTGCTTAAATAGGACAACGATTCATGAATGAAGTTGCTGCTGTGATATTTGAAATGAGATGAATCACTATTCACAGAGATCTGGGGTCATTTGGCGAAACCATTTCTAACTGTAACCGTTAGAAACGTGTTAATGTTTCCTCTTATTAATGGTTCAATCTTTCAGCCAAACATCCAACTTGGCAGCACAAACATTACATCTAACATCGCTGCACATTCTCTAGTAACTGCTTGTTGTATTTGTGCAGTTTAAAGATTTTGCACAGCAGTAAATGAGGTAAATTTAACTGTATGCATCTCTGCAATAGGAAACACAATACATGCTGTTGCACTGCTGTCATTTTGAAGGTGAAACGTCTACTTCTGCATAATGCATTGCCTCTGCTCTCGGTTTGACAACAATCGGTCCAGTAAAAATCGACCCCATCATGTTCTGATGCGCTACAATGAATGAAAATAAGGATTTGCTCACAGACGGTCCTGCCACATTAACTAATGTGTGACATGCAGTGGTATGGGCATGCCGTCGCATACAGCATGGGCACTTTGTCACAAGAGTTTTGTAATCAATCAGATCCTGTGAGTTATTCCCAGTCCAACATCAAAAAGGCATTACTTATCTAAGGTTTTTAATTTCCAATCCATCTGTCAGGCCAGCTGAAGTATGAAATCTCATTACTTTGAACAAGTGGGGAGGGAGGGACGACAACATAAATCATTTCATTTTCATCTTATTCTAACCGTCTGTTTTGAGCTGGACCAGAGAAAGATGGAGGAGAAAGTTGGACATATGGAGCAACAGAGAAAGAAACTGTTGGTTTCTATCAAAAATAAACCAAGAAAATGTCATGAGAAAGATTCAGTGCATTAAGATGAGAAAATGAATCTGTTTCCTAAATCGTCGTGGTTTCTGATTGAAGACAGTCGACCTTGTGGAAATGCAGTTAAGCAGCGGAGTGAATAAGATGTTGGGACAAAACTTTTATCATGATATTGGTAACTCCCTGCAAAGACTCGAAGAAGGTCTCCTCTTTAACGAATTATTCATGTCATCCTGGGAGAGACTGAAACACAAATTGGTTATGGTGACACTTGAAATCCATCACTGTGTCAGAGTCTAATACCTCATGTCTGCTGCAGACTCTCTAAATTATTCATTTGCCAAGATAATGAAAATATGCTAATTAGAGAATTGCTATAGAAAAAAAAGTAAAACACTCCTCAGCCATTATAATTAGGATAAGTCATTATTTAAGATTATATTGAGAAGTTGAGTTATTAGACCTTGTCCTGGTTTCTATGAATGACCAACATGTCTTTGATCGATGGCAGCAGCTTTGATGACTCATTTTAGTGAAAAAAACTCTGACAAGACACTTAATGTTTGAGTGAAAAACTGTGAAAATGAGCTGCATGTTCTGGTCGGGTTTAATCAAACTTCTCTTACCTCTTCAACTTTTCACGTTTTGTCACATACCAACAGTGAAGCTTAAATAATACATGATTTTCAAAACCGTTCACATATAAAAATGAGAAAAATATAAGGATTTATGAAAAAGTTCAGTTTTCCCATCTGTCTGTAGAAACATGCAGCTAACCTGTGTGAATATGAATCTCTGTGAAGACCTGAGAGGAAAACGATCACTACTGCGACATATACTGCAAAAATACTAAATCTGACAAACTAGTTTTTTCCTAGTTTCCATTGCAAATATTTTAGTACACTTTAAATAGGACAAAACTAGCTTACAAGTAACTTTACAAGAAGATACAGGAGCTTGTTTTGAGTAAGAAAAATCCCCAATATTGATAAAAAAAATTGTTCCTCTAAATTATTTCTCTTCTAACATCAAGTGAACTAGTACTTTTTTAAAAAAAAATCAATATTAAGGAATTATTTACTTAAAATAAACTACCATCTTGCTGAAAAGTTACTTAGTTTTGTCTTATTTCAAGTGTACAAAGATATTTGTAATAGAAACTGGACCAAAAATACTTGGTCAGATTTTATGTTTTTGCCAGGTTGCATCATGCTGGAGAAACTTTAACACTTTAGTTGAAGGGGGTGAATAAGACTGTCATAACACTGTCATAAACATGTCATAACACTGTTATAAACATGTCATAACACTGTAATAAACATGTCATAACACCTGTTATTAACATGAATAAGCCTTCATGAATATTTATGACTGTTGTCATAAAACGTCATTCGGTAAATTATGACACTTTTAATACAAAGTTGACATTATTCAAAATGTCTTTATGACAACTTGACATTAACCAAGAAATCATTACTGTTTAAACTTTACCATTAATAACATAAAGTTACCTAATTTTTAAAGTGCAATCAGTAATACTTTTATAATAAATTTATATCAGTAATGATTTATTGGTTAATGTCAAGTTGTCATATTTTGAATAATGTCAACTTTGTATTAAAAGTGTCATAATTTACCGAATGACACTTTATGACAACAGTCATAAATATTCATGAAGGCTTATTCATGTTCATGACAGGAGTTATGACATGTTTATAACAGTGTTATGACATGTTTATAACAGTGTTATGACATGTTTATAACAGTGTTATGACAGTCTTATTCACCCCCCTTCAAATAGAGTGTTACCCTCTCCTGGACAGGAAGTCTCTAGTAGGGAAGACAGAAAACCAGTACAAGGAAAGAGAACTGAGACTGGTGTGGAGGTTTAACCAGCAGACAATGACCCTAAAGACATATCCAGAGTTCTAGTGGATGGTTATGGTCCAAACATATCCAGGTGTTAGACGGGCCCAGTCAGTTGCAGTGAAAGGTGGTTTTAGTTATTGACTCAGGCTGGATGAATTCAAATGTCCATTACGGTTACAAAAGATCCCAGTAAAGTAAATTAGTTTGTGGTTGAAACAGGAAGAGCTTCATTCGGTTAAACACTTTTGCACGGCCCTGTTAAGTATTTTCCAGCACTTGTTCCTGAGCTGTCGGCCCTTTTACTCAGCTGCTCCTGATTAGGAAAAGGAAACCCTTCAATCACGTTCCCAGTCTGCTCTTTTTCCCTTCTCACTCTCACAATCTTTCTGCTGGGTTGTTTCCAACAGAGAACTATTCTGCAAGTTTATCAACAGCTCCTCGTCTATTCGTTCCTCCTCCTTTGTACTCTCCTCTCTGGGTTCCCTCTCCTTGCACCTCCCCTGCAGGGCCGGCTAGAAAGAAGAGCTCTGTCATGGGCCTGTGGAGAGAAAATGGAGGAATTCATCCCATGCTGTGTTGGTGATAAAGCTCCAGAGCGTGACACATCCAGCCTCAGATTACAAGCGGAGGATTCATTCCTTGCATTCTCCTTGTCACGTCGCCTTCAATGCTAGCATTTAGCAATTTGCCACAGAATGACGGCCTCTGTAAAGGAAACCGGCCCGTCTGCCAAAGATTAGCTTTGTGCAGCAGCCATGTTACATTTCAAGTGTTTGCATGTCTAGAATTTGTAATTGTGAATTTAGACAGGCAGGTGCATGTATGACATGAGTCAATGAGTAAAATGAGTTAGCCTTTCTACACAGAAGTATAGCATTGTTACTGCAAAAACACCACATTTTACCAAGTATCTAATATCTGATGTAAATATCTAAGTACATATGAAATAAACAAAACCAACTAACAAGTAACTTTTCAGCAAGATATAAAAACCTGTTTTAAGTCAACAATCCCTTAATATTGATTAAAAAGTACCAGTTTCACTGGCAGATTGTTTCACTTATAACCTGGGAAAATGTTTTGTAATAAATGAAATTATCTGCCAATAGAACTCGAACTTTTTAAAGTCGCTATTAAGAGATTATGGACTTAAAACAAGCTCCTATGTCTTACTTGTAAATTACTTTTTGTTTAAAGTGTACTAAGATGTTTGCACGAGAAGCTAGACCAAACATACTTGATACGATTTGACATTTTCTGCAGTGAGCACAACTTTGCAAGTGACCTACATCAGGATAAACATTAACTCTGACTTATGAGCTGATGTGTAAACTCCCAGCAGGATGCACAGCAGCGTCTGTAGCTGGAGAGACGATAGTGCTGACTAATGTCTCCCTCTGTGTCTGTCTGGTGCCAGAGCTGATGTAACTCTGCCAGGAAACAGTCTGTTAACAGACATTTGAGTCGCAGAAACTGCCAGCCAACAATGAGCCACCCGGTTCTTCAATGGACTTTTTTTTTTTTTTGTCTCAGATGCAAGAAAGAATCATTAATAGACAGAAACTTGTGAATGATTCCATTTCCTTTCAGCATGTTAGGAAGACCCCACTGTGGTGGCAGGCCTTTATGTCTCTACGCTTGTTATGTCATTTCTAAATTGTGCTCTGCTCTGTCTTACAAGACGCTCTAACTGACTGCTGCACCGCTGCTTTACTGACATTGATATGCATTTTATCTCCCATATATGTGAGTCACATTTGAAGCAGCACCTCAGGTGGCTTGCTTAAAGTCTGAGGCAAAAACATCTAAAGAATATAAAATGAAAGGTATTTCCTTTCAGAGCAGCCTCCTCTGTTACTCTGGTGTTTCTCTGAGGGGGCATGATGCTGTAGAGGAGCCATTATGTAATAATGTTTATGGGTTGGTGTATAATGGCTTCTTGCAGGTACAATTTCCTAAACCATCACAAAGATTGTTTAGTTTGTTTTAATGCTTTTTGTCATGTATGCAGTCATTAGAACAGCTGATCAGGACGTTTTCTGTGATCTGTGATGAATGCATCACAATGTGGTTTAATGTGATTTTCTTCTAGTACATAAATGTATTCATGTTGTCAATCTTTCCAGCTGAAGCTTCGGTCATGTTGTTTCCTGTCTTACTGACATTTTAAAGTATTTTTTTTTTTCAAAATGATATGCTGCGTTTCTGCATCCTAAATGTTCAGCGATAAAAGGAGTTGAAGTCACAAAGTTCTGCTTTGTCACAATCAGGTATGTTACTTTTTCCTGATTTATGTTTTTCATATTAACAGAAAAAATACATTCATAACTAAAAAGTAAGTCATTCCTCAAGTTTCACTTTAAGGTTCAAGCACCCAGCATGCTGAGGTGAGACAAGTCTTGCTATTTTTGGAGTGATATTTGTGTCTGGGTTGGACCAGCTCTGTCTCAGTGGTACAGCGCTCTTATACCAGAATATTTCAGTGTTTGATTTGATCTTAATTACGTTAAATGGGTTGTAGTTTAATAATGCTGTTTTTCTGTTCCACTAAAAGAAAAGGTGGATATAATATGTGTGATGGAGGAGTAAATGTTTTCTTTCTTCTTTGTGTGACTGAACCAAATGACTTCATGTATAACAGGCTGAACAAATGACACTAAGGTAGAAATGAATAGAAGCACGGTGGTGGAGGGGTGATGCTGAGGGCTTGTTTTACAGCCAGAGAACTATAAAAATAAAACATGCATTTATTTCATGGTTTTTCATACTTTTAAATGTGGGGAAGACATGTTGATGTGTGGCTTTTAGTGCAGTGGAAGCCATTTGAAAATAATATTTCTGGTTTTGGAGCGTTTACCGTCGCTGTCTGCTCTCTAAGCTGTTCTTTTACTCAGAGCTTGAATTATTTTATCACCAGAACATTTTCCTCTCCTCCCTCGTCTTTACAGAACTTTACTTAGCAGCAGTGACCCTGTGTGACCCAAACCCAACCTGAGCAGTCAGCTGGCTCCTTCTCTCCATTGACCCTCCGTCTGCAGCAGCAGCAGCCGGTGAAATAAGTCCAGAGGGGCCAGTTCAGGCATGCTAATGACTCAGACCATAAATGATGGCAAATGTTAGCTTGGAGAATGACAGACACGTGGAAGGACAAAGACTGATTACCTTATTAATATACAGCCAGGGAATCCTATGAAGCCAGATTCATTTGACTTGGGTTTGTTTTTCCCACATCATCAGATCAAAGTGAAATACAGAAATGTTTGTTGAGAATGGTCCAATAATTGTAACTAATTTAAAATGCTCTGAAGCAATTATGACACCCCATTAAATATGCAGTTCACAAAATATTCAGATATTTTAGGGCCAGCGACTGAAATCGCTCTATCACCCCCGACAACCAGCAAGAAATGGACTTTTAAAGGGACAGTATCCTGTAAAATCATCATGTAAAATAATGTGATTCCCTCATCAAAAACAAACCAGGAGTGTTGATTTGATTCTTTAATGCATGTTTGAGAAATCCTTTAGTCTCCATGGCAACTACTCAGCTGTGTAAAATGCTTGGTTGAACCTAGCCAACACAGACTAGGCTCCTTTAGACTAGCCAGCAGTAATTAGCAAACACCTGGTGGATCTGTTCACCAGCTGAGCTCATTATAGGAGCCACTTCTCAGTGCTACGATGGTAAAAACGTTAAAGGGTTAACAGAGGAGCCATGCTGTGATGACTTCCTGAAGGCGGAGCTTCAGAAAGACCTGGAGTTTTTAAAGAGACAGAGGCCCAATTACAAGTCAAATTTGATATACATTCTTATACATGAAGATAACATGATTACTTTTCTGTGTTATAAAATGGCACTATGTGAGTAGAAAACACATAATACTGCCCCTTTAAAACATAATGAAATACAAAGCATTGATATTATGTTTATATTAACAGACATTGGTCCAAACACACAGGTCGTCTTATTTTTGTCTCTCGGCTGCACATTCCAATGCAATCAAAATTATTTGTATCCTCCACCTGAGAAATTCTGTTAAAATAATGTTGAGGATGTTACCTGGTTTATGGTGACATATTCAGCATCGTGTTGACCAGTTGTGGGTGTAAACAGCGGCTCCTGCAGCGGCTGCTGCAGCGGCTCCTGCAGCGGCTCCTGCAGCAGCTCATGCAGCGGCTCCTGCAGCAGCTCCTGCAGAAGCTCCTGCAGCGGCTCCTGCAGCAGCTCCTGCAGCGGCTCATGCAGAAGCTCCTGCAGCGGCTCCTGCAGCAGCTCCTGCAGCAGCTCATGCAGCAGCTCCTGCAGAAGCTCCTGCAGCGGCTCCTGCAGCGGCTCCTGCAGCGGCTCATGCAGAAGCTCCTGCAGAAGCTCCTGCAGCAGCTCCTGCAGCGGCTCATGCAGAAGCTCCTGCAGCGGCTCCTGCAGCGGCTCCTGCAGCAGCTCATGCAGCAGCTCCTGCAGCAGCTCCTGCAGCGGTTCCTGCAGAAGCTCCTGCAGCGGCTCCTGCAGCGGCTCCTGCAGCGGCTCATGCAGAAGCTCCTGCAGCAGCTCCTGCAGCAGCTCCTGCAGCGGTTCCTGCAGAAGCTCCTGCAGCAGCTCCTGCAGCGGCTCCTGCAGCGGCTCATGCAGAAGCTCCTGCAGCAGCTCCTGCAGCAGCTCTTGCAGCGGCTCATGCAGAAGCTCCTGCAGCGGCTCCTGCAGCGGCTCCTGCAGCGGCTCATGCAGAAGCTCCTGCAGAAGCTCCTGCAGCAGCTCCTGCAGCGGCTCATGCAGAAGCTCCTGCAGCAGCTCCTGCAGCGACTCCTGCGGCAGCTCCTGGCTTTCTGGGCACTGCTCAGCCACACTCTGCCTCCTGCTGTCAGAGGTGAACAGGACCACCACCCGGTCCTCCCTGCCCTCCCCTGGCCTGCGATGACAGAGGTGTCAGCGCAGGTCACGGTGATCCTCTCCGGCTGCCCGGTTCCCACTGGCTCTGAAGCTGCTGCATTCCTGCCCCCTCCCTCCAACCTCCTCCTGGTTCTCAGGATCCACATTCCTGCCTATCAAGAGCTCTCAGTGTCCAGCGTTGGGTCTGGTTACGCTGAAATGTGGAGGAAGAAAAGCCTGTGTGAAAGTTTCTCGTCCAGATTAGACCTGAGAATCCACCGCTGGTGTTTTATTCTCCTCCTCTACCTGCTTATCTCTCCCCCTCTCTTGTAACAGAGTCTGTTTAGTTTTATCTCCTTAAAGCTGCCACTGCACACCGAGTTACTCAGATGGACGTCAGAATGTCATCTGTCACTTCTCAGGATCTCAGTTCTTATGTTTCACAAATGTATTTGAATTTTTGCAACAAAACCAGTTCTACTCTTACAGACAGGTTCATGCTTTCTGCTTGCAGATAAAACTCACCTCTGAAATTAAAGCCCAGTGAGTGACTTACCATATGCAGTTCAGAAAATAAACCTTTCTAAACACAATACAGCATGAATAACAGCTGATATCTGAGACTATGCCACTTTGTAGAAGCAAAACTGTTAGTTATATCCGACTACATTGCAAAAACACAAAATCTTACCAAGTATTTTTGTCTAGTTTCTAGTGAAAATATCTCTGTACACTTAAAATAAGATAAAATGAAGTAAAGAGAAACTTATAGGATATAGTAGCTTGTTTTAAGTCAATGGTTTCTTACTGTTGTTATAAAAAAAAACACTATTTACAAGTGAAACGATCTGCCAGTGGGTCCAATCTGTCTTTCTGCTGGTTGTTCTCTAATGTTCTCCACCAGAGGAAACTTGCCTGATTACAAATTCCTGCCACACAGTTCAGTTCTTTTCTTTGTTTTCTTTTATTTTGGAGAAAATATGAAGCTTATGCATCCTTCCACTTTCTAATTACACAACCTAATGTTGATCTATATAATAAAACCAATAAAGCAGATTGTAGTTTGTGGTTGTAATGTGAATAAGGCTCTGCAGCTTCCAGAGGGGTTTTATGGAGGTCTGTTTATAGGGAACACTGTTTATTACACGGTCAGAAGGTTAAATCTGCACAACATTTTTATTTTGTTTAGTTTGCTGATTATATTTTTTTTCCCAAAAATTAAGATCTTAAAATTAATCTCACATGTTACATTTTAAATAAATCATTATTTTTAAACAGTTTAAAGTTTAAAGTGGCTATTATTCTAAAAGCTTATAAACTATGTTCATTTTATAACCGCATTTATATTGTTTGATCTGTAGAAGAAACATCTTAAAGAGGCCTAACAACCACATATATATATTTTTTTTTTGGTGAAATGAGTTTGTGCTCTGCTGATTCAGCATTAAACTGCTGATTGTAAGCAGGAGGGACAAAGACGGAGCAACATTTAAACGTTTTCAGTGGAAATCAGCATTAATAACAAACAAATATACAAGGATTAAAGCAGAACTCATTTCAAAATATGCTATATAACATGTTTAATAGTTTATAATGTAAATGATTATATAAATAGTACTTAAAATAATTGTACATAGTTAAACATAATGAAAAATGGAAACAAGTTGTCTCTTGTTGATGTTCTGAAAGTCAATTGATAATACATCGACAAGTATGACAGGGGCAGGCTATTATAAGATGTATCTTCTACCTGCTCCTTTTCGAACAGAAAATATAAAATTGCATGTCACATGGGCAAAATAATTTGTTTTACATTTTATTTCTTAAGTTTGTCTCATTCTATTTTGTTTTCTTGTTCTTTTTTGACTGTTTTTAATGTCTGTTCGAAATAAATAAATGAAATGAAATGAGCTCAGAGTAACATGCTATCAGAATAAAGCATTAAAGCATAAATAAATACAGCTCATGTCAAAGACTCATCACAAACGGTTTGATTATTTACATTTTATAATTCAGCAAAGCCACAGAATTTCTTTAATTTCATGCACAGACATCAGTCATTATCTTTGTTTTACACAAAGACATTTTATGAATGATAAGTTCCCCTGGAATTGGGTTTTCTCTGCAGGTCGGGTTCTGCTTATCAAACTGACATTTCCTGAGAGGCAGCATACTGTTTTCACAATTATCAATAGTAGCCAAACATCTGGAGCCTAATCATCAGTCCAGGTTGAGCTAATCTGAGATGAAGGCAAGTAAAGCAGAGCAGAGCTGAAATATAACGAGACGCACGAAGAAAAAGTCAGCAATTAAAAGTAATTAAATGTAATGAGGTTACAAGAATCCATTGTAGTGTACATTTTATATATTTAGTATAATATAAATATACATATTCTATTTATTAAATAATTAATACTGTATTATATTTATTTTTTATAAATATACATTTTAAAATATTTTCTATTAGCATAAATGAAAATATATATATAAAAATGGAATGTACATATATTTATTCAAACATAAAAATCCTATTTTTATATTAATACATTTTGCTTAATAAATACACACTTTTTATTTTCACTTCATAAATGTGTTAATTTAGTTATTAATTTGGATTTGCTTTTACGTCTGACTGAAGAAAGCAAACGTCTTTATCTGACCTGAACAGAACTCTGTGGGGGCCCATGGCCCCCCTGGGCCCTCCTTGGGGACGCCACTGCAGGATTCACTGTCACACAATGCAAACTGCTGTCCATGGAGGAGTCAGTCTTACATTTAGAACTCAAATGAAATGAAAACACGTGTAACAATCTACAGAAACGTGTCCCTTTACCTCTGTAACATGAATTAAATCCTCAGAATAACGTTTTCCAACTTTCCTGACTTTGAATCTTTGACTTTCATCCGCTGCTGCTGGACATGTTTTATGCATAAAGAGTTTTCATGTCTACAGCTGGCCTGAAGTTTTCCTTCAGCTTACATCTGTATCTCACTGCATTTTTGAACTTTTTCTAATATTACAGCCTTGCCCAGGGTCCCCTCGCCCAGGGCAATATTAACGGCTCTCTGACAGATGGTATTAAACAACCCAGCTAAAATCAGATTCTTCCCCCTGCATGAGTTTTCACTTTGCTAAAGTCATCATTACCTGAGGGAGGCGAGACCTAGAGAAGCCTCATTTTAGTGAGATTTCAGAAGCGAGGCTCGCCGGCCGTTCTATCTTTATATTCACCTTCTTCTCTGGGTTATGAAGTAACCTCTGCCAAATATGTTGGCTTCTCTCCCTTGGCTAATCTCACATCATCACATCGGGCTGGTGTATTGATTTCTGGAGAAAGTAGCCCTAAATTGCTCTTCCTTTGTCAATCTGAAGCTTGTTACCAGGCAACAGGATGACCCGACTCTACCGAAACCCCTTGATCGCCCCCCACCTCGCCCCCCTCCGCTCTAATAGCCAACCTCTAATACCCCCAGCCACACTCACACAATAACACACATGCGTAATTACACACCTGATACGGCGCCAAAATCGCTGGTTTTCCTCTAATGCGCGGTGCGGATCTCTGCTGGTCACAAAATTGTTTTCTATTGACGGAAAAGAATTTAATTTGTTGCTGAAAATGTCTTATTTCTATATAAAAAGCTGAATTAATTGGGCAGCTCCATGCATGATGGGAATAATGGGACGTTCTCAGCTGCGGTTGGATGCTGGGCCCGCTGCGCTTTAGGCCACGCCGTTAAATATTACGTTTCAAATTCAAAGCGATGAGTGTCAAACAGAATTCCTGATGATGTTTCAAACTAAGACAGATTGTTGCCGGGCTTTTGATAGATTGGACAGATTTTTAAACACAATTAGTCAAATACAATTATTCATATTAATCACATTTTGACAATTCTCCTCTGCTCTCTGCTCTCACTCCTCATTTATCTCCGCTTGAACCCTTTCAGGCAAGAGTCGGACGGCTTTGATGTGGATTCTGTCTAATTAAAATATTTAATCTGTGATGCATGAAGTAGACGCCGGGGTCCTGGAAGGAAAACTAAAACACAATTTACATAATGGAGGAATGTTTGGAGGCACATAAAACATGCAGAAAGGTGAAAAAGTTTATCCCAACTGACCTGAGCCTTAGTAAAAAATAAATAAAACAGTAATAACATATTAACTAATAAGTATTTTTTTCAAACCTTGGTGGAAACAGCTGCTATGAAGTATTTGTGGTAACTAGTCTTTACATCATTGTGGAGGTCGGGCCTGTTGTTCTTTGTTTGTGGTTTTGCTAAAGCATCTCAGTTTAATTTAAAACTTTGATTAGGCCACTCCATCAGCTTTCTTTCATGTTTGTTTAGCCACGTTGAGGCAGACTTGATTGTTTGCTGTGGATCGTTATGCCTCTGCAGAACTCAGATGTTCAGATATTTTCCTTCAAGATACTTGTGGAATCATGAACTTTGACCTTAAGTAATGTCTGGTTCAGACAGCAGAATTTTAAAATTGTGTTTCAGTGTTCAGTTATTTACAGATTTCACTTCATTTGTTAAAACACATTCGACAGGCATTGGCTCGTTACCTAGCAACCCCAGACAAGCCCAGCTTGTCACCTAGCAACCCAAGCGGAGCGTCAGTCTGTTGGTCAGCTGGTTTTACCGCTGCATACGCTGTACAATGGCTGCTGGAAAACACAAGTGTTTTGTTGCTGCATTCTTATTGTTTGTGCAGGAGGCTCCACTTCTGCTTTTCAAAGATGTACGAATGTATTATTTCACAACTGACTGTAGCTATTTCTGAGATGAGGGGCGTGGTCAGCAGCAGTTTACAGGGATTTACAGTGACAGGACATCCTAAAACAGATGAAAATAAATGAGCTTATTATCTAAGAATGATTTTGTGCAAAAATTGAATGAACATGTTTTATATATCCCATCGGCCTATCCTGATATGTCTAAGGAAGCATCATGAATCACCTTCAACCTGAAATCTAACACTGACTGTAAACATTTGGAGGAAAACGTATCAAACCAAAAGAGAGAAAAAGAAACCTGCAGGTGTAACGTTCGATGACAGCGTGTTACATCATCCATCCTGGACAGCATATGCAGCTGATGGTGCAGACAGGCAGCCCATCCAGATGGCACTGGCAGCCTGACCTTCTGCAGCGTGGTGCTGCAGGCGCCCAGCAAACAACAGGCAGGGTCCTCAGATGTGTGAGCTTCCCCCGGGAGCCGCAGCAGAACGAGACGCCCATCACTCTCTGGATGTGCAGATGCGCCCGGCCACTGCCAGGCTTTCGGCTTCATTACGCCCGGATCTGATACGTAGCGAGGAGCGCAGCCTCAGGCTATCCGCTGCCTGCCTACCTCCTGGGCGCACACACATGCATGCATGCACATGTTAGGAATCGCTTCTAAAAGAAGGCAATTTAATCAGCAGAAGGATGCGATGGAGGATTTTAGTTTTGTATTTTAAATATGAGCAGAAAGGGGCAGATAAAAATCTTCAAACTGGTCAGAAGTGGGGACCTCATGGAGAAACATTTTAATGAACCCAGGGAGAAGATTTGGGCAAATTATAATTAAAATGAATGATGAAGTGATGATATTCTGTATTTCAGGATGAGAAAATGTCTGTTAGTCATTATTTTTTCCTTACAGACCAACCAGAGAGACGGTCGCTTCAGACGATGGAGGCAAATAAACAAGCCGAAGAGGTGTTACTCAAAGTCATTATTCTCTCTACTGTGAAACCAACGTGATTTAGTATTAGAGAGAGTATTCACCCTTAATGAAACAGGAACGGTTCCCTGTGAGCAGCTGGACTTTTATTCATCAGCGGCAGAGACGTTCCCCACCATGCGATATGTAATTAGTGTGTAATCCCCTGCCTTTTGGAAATGAGACCCAAAAAATGATGATGCACAACCAAAATGAGAAATTAATTCAGCAATGCTACAGATAGGCATTTATTTTCTTCTCTCACTCTTAATAAGCCAACATATAAGTTATTACAGAGGCTTTAATGTAGAAATGGTTATTACAGCGATTTGTTTGGGCAAGCAGTGTTTCATTTCCCTCCTGTCTGCCGTGGTTTTCATTAAAACCTCCGTTCTGTTTGTTCAGAATGAGTTAAAGGAGAACTGAAACAGGTGGAGGTCTTGGGATGGAGAAGCAGGATTTTCTGGGTTGAATTCAGTTTTGATCAATTTTTATCTGCATTTATAGAAGAAGATTTACAGCAAATACAAGCCGGTGATTCTGTGACTGGAGGACAGTGAACTGAGGTTGTGACACTGCAAAAGAACAAAATCTTACCAAGTATTTTTCTCTAATTTCTGGTGCAAATATCTTTGCACAGTTAAAATAAGACAAAACTAACTTACAAGTAACTTGTCAGCAGACATAGGAGTTATATTAATAATTCCTTAATGTTGATGAAAAATTTCTAGTTCTGCTGGCAGATTAGGAAAAATGTCTCAGTGAAATACTCTGCAAGTGAAACTAATACTTTATCAACATTAAAGCTGCAGCATTTAATGTTGCAGCTATTAATGTTGCATTTAATGTTTTTCTATATGTAGAAAATACTTTTCTACATATAGTTGAAGTTGTCACTACGCCGTGACAGTATAAATCTAACAGCTCTGTCTTCTCCCATTACTTTATAAAAACAACCAATCAGAGCCCAGAGGAGGGTCTTAGCGCTGTCAATCATGGCTGTGTGCGTGCTTCTCCCGGTTAGCAGAGCCTGTCATGAATGCTAAGGCCAGTTAGACAGCGGATAAGTGGTTTTCCTGGAACAGTGAATTGTTTCTCCATCATTAGCACATTTAGCAGTGCGTTCATGAGGGTGATTGACACCACTAAGCCCCGCCTCCTGGCTCTGATTGGTCATTTTGGTGCATTTCTTCAGATGGCAATAGTAGCTCAGATGAGGAGAAAATCAGTATTTTCTCTGATTTCTTTTATCTCATTATACTGACAACATGAAGCCAGTTTTAATAAATATGTAGAAAACATTTATTTTAAATAAAAACTACAAACTGCAGCTGCACGGTATAAAAACAAGCTCCTACGTCTTGCTGAAAAGTCACTGGCGAATTAATTTTTGTCTTATTTCAAATGTCTTAACATATTTGCACTAGAATCTAGACAGAAGATTCTTGGTAACATTCAGTGTTTTTGCAGTGAATCAACATAATTATGTCACAGCTGTGACTTTTAAAGAGACGAACCATTTTTGGATCAGTCTGTCCTAAAACTCCTCTTTCCTGTATTCCTCTGATGTTCACTTGCTCAAATGCTCCAAATTTGGAGTTGATCAAATCACCAAACATTAATATTTCAAGCCGGTCCCACGCAACAGAGCCTGGGCTGCTTTATACATACATCTAAATAAAGCTTTAATAACAGCGGCCTGAAATGCTTACAGTGCAATCTGCAGCTCTTCCGTCTTCCCTCCCACACTCTGCATATAAACATCCGAAGAGTTGAAATGAAAGCTCCGTCTCTATCTGCCTCTGTCTCTGTCGGTAATGAGCAGAGCACAGGAGAATAAATGCCTGGCCATTTGCTGTTCGAGCTACATTAAGCACAGAGCCAGAAGAGATGCTCTTTGGCAGATTTCATAACAATAGTATAATAAAGAAGGGACCTCTAACCAGCGGTGGACTGCAACCAAGGCACTTAGCCAAAATGACTAAACTAATAAGCTTCTTCCTTTCTTGGCTTCTCTTCTTCTCTCTTGCAACTCATGCTTCATTTTGTGGCAACTACAGATTTTTTACTGCCTTTTTTCTCCTTGCTCATCATTGTTCTGCACACTGTTGAATGCTGCGCTCTTCTATCTGGAGACAGAAGAGAAAAACCAGGGAAGACTCTGATCTGAGCAGACAGCCGTGTCACCGGGCCTGAGGTGACGGATTCACTCCACGGTGACACGGCGAAGACAACCGGCTGCCAACGTGGTGCCGGGAAGATTTACCCTCAGTGTGCGGCTCGCTCAATTCCTCTGTCAATTTGTGTAGATTATCTTATAGGAAATCCAATTACTGCAGCGATGTGAAAGTAATATTTGTCAAATTCTGCACACGTCCAACGCCGTAAATTCCTGATATCTCCAAGTGGTTCAGCTTGTTCTTTCTAGGAGCCTTTTAGTCTGTGTTCAGCTTCCAGAGGGTACACTGAATCCATCTGACCTGCCGGCTTTTACTGGGCGTCTTCCAGTGGTTCCTAATTACCTTCGGTTTTATGGTCAGACCCGTGTCAGTACCCTGCACAGTTTGCTCCTGTGAAATATGGCTCGGCCTTGGGTTCAAGTGGGGAGAAAACACGGCGCATTGATTAATCAAGGCATGCAGGCTCAACCTCTGTTCGCAGAGGAGTCAGTTCAATGACACGTTTCCACCTGGGACACATTCCAGGAGTCGGAAGCTGCTTCCTCTCCTTAATTAATTCCTTTATATCATCCCTCAATCTCCATCTCATCCCCTCTTTTACTGAAGTAGTTGATAAAAATCTTAAGACTTCATTATGCAGCAGATAATTTGGTAATGCGGCGTATTTAATTTTCTTTTTGAAGGGGACAGGGTGTACAGTGTGAGCCGGACACAGACACGTTTTAATGTGTCCTCAGAACATTTCAGTGTTTTTGGCTCAAACATTTAATTTCACTTTTTTGGGTTGTTTTTGCTCTAATTCTGAAATGTTTTACTGTTGTTTTGTATTTTGATTTTGCGAATTGTGTGCATTCCTAAATAAATTCATGTTTAGTACTTTCTTTGATTTAATTTTTCTGAAATACTCAGAAAAACATTTAAAAGAAGAGCAGAAAAGTCTGCACTTCATGTCTTCAATCATGTTACTTTTACATTCATTAAAAGCTTCACAACTTGAGATCTGCACATTTTATAAAACATGAAAGTATGATTCGTGAAACATATCTTAAATTAAAAACATGATGGTAAATTGCAAATAAAAATGGTCGTAAATGAACCACCTGTAAAACTAGAGATGTCCTAGTCCATACCTGGCGTTACATTGGAAGATCCTGATCAAGGCATTTTTAAATAATCAGCTTTAGATTCACTGAAAAATGCATATTTTTTCAGCATTCATACCTTTTCATACCAATTTTGTGGATCTGATTTTTAACCATCACAGCTTGTAAAAACCTCATTGAAAAATGTGCAGTAAATGTATTTTCCTTTACTTTCCTCTCCTTCGGGTGGATAACACACCGCTGCTGTCCACCTTCTGTTTCAGTCGGTTTGCATGAAGCAGTTAAATTCTGTTCCCACAAAGTTGATCATTGGATTTAAAACAATAAGACACAGTAAGAACAATCTTAGGCAAAAGCAACAAATCGTTTCCTGACACAACAGATCACAGATTTCCACACACTTGATCCCAATAAGCATGCACTATTCTGAACTGAAACACAATAAAATTACATATTTCAAAGACATGAAAGGATTTGGTGTTAATAAATCCCCATTTATTTTCTCATGTTTGAACTTGTGTTGTATTTTTTAACATGTCTGCAGACATGAGTAAACAGGAAATATAAAACAGTCACAGCTAAACATTCAAAGTATTTTTCACCCATTTACAATGACAGCTTCCCTGAACTCTCCACATAAAGTTGGATCATGTTTGTCCTGAAATGCTGAAACATTAAGACTTAAATTCACTGGAACCAAACGGGCTGAACTCAACTTGAGCCAGACTCACCGCAGCATTTCAAAACAGAGAAACATCTCCACTGCACCAGAGTCCAGGATGACTTTCCATGATGGTGACCAACCCTTTCATAGCAGTTGAAGTTTGAGTTCAGTAAACTCTCTAATCACTGATTCTGCAGAGTGGCGTCTGAAGAAACTCTGGTTGGGTCCAAATGTGAAGAATAACTGATCCTGCTGCGTCCAGAACGTCGTTGAAGTTAAAACATCTAATATGTTTACACACCTAATTGAAATCAACTCTGCTACTTACTTTAAACCTTAGACTTTTCAACCATGTCCATTGCAATGATGTAATGATGTATCAGATTAGGACTCAGTAACAGAAAATGCCGGATCTTAAATGAGTCGGATCGGTACTGGCAGCAGAACGTCTGGATCAGGACATCCCTGTATAAAACAAAGCTATTGTTTTCTGCGAGGTAATCTAATACCTTCTGTTTCAGCTCAGCGTGGTTTATTAGAGGAGTAGCTGACTGAGTATGAGCAGTGAGACAATTACAAAGGCAATTTTACTGGGAGGGTTTCTATAATCATCAGTGCATGCTGGGAGACTCTATTAGAATGGGTTTTCTTTTAGACTGAAGAGAATTCATTTGTAGTTTATAAGTCACAATGCAGCCATTAGTAACTTCACTCAGTCAGAGAATTAGAAAGATAGAGGAAAGAAAATATGAAACAACATGCAAATTAAAGCTTTTAGCACAAGTAAATGAACAATTTAAATTATTCATCCGGAGCTTATTAAGTGCTGCTTTTTTTAAGGATTGTTTGTTGAATTGCTGAAGCTATCACAAATCCTCCCTTATTTTAATAACGAGGCTTTTTCCCACAAGATGTGATTGATCCAAGGAGAATCTGGAAGGCATAACTTAATCCCACAAAGTTTTCCTGAAGTCAGCAGAGGCAGAAACCGGAGCCGACTGGCACAGGGCCACTTACAGTAATCTCCATTATGCATGCTTACATCAGGCTGCCATGTTGTTTTGATGAAAGCCTAACAAGTCTTAATGAATGGAAATGAGTGTATGTTTGTGGGATCAAAATAGCACATAATTACACTTCTAGCCCAGATGATAAAGGTGAGCCAGAGTCTAATGCCGCAAACAACGCAAACACCACAAACTCCACAAACACCAGAAACACCACAAAAACCACAAACACCACAAACACCAGAAACACTTCAAACACCAGAAACACCACAAAAACCACAAACACTACAAACTCCACAAACACCACAAACTCCACAAACGCCGCAAACACCAGTGGTGGAGAAAGTACTCAAAATTTATACTTAAGTAAAAGTAAAAAAGTACTGGCTTTTAAAAATACTTAAGTATTAAAAGTAAAAGTACTTGCTGAATATATTACCTAGTCGCCAATACAATGTCATTAAGTGAAACTATCATATTTAATTTTAATACATCAGTAATGTGCCATTTTAATGAACAATGCCACAGATAAAGCATGTTGTTATTGTGTTTACTCTGTAACATAGTTTAGACTTAGATATGTGATTCTATGCATCATAATTTCAGGGATGGAAACATCTGGTCTCCTGTCCTAACATAACATGAGCTTCACTTTTTTTGCCACTAGTGGCTTTTATTTTGAAAGAAAACCAACAGAAAGGTGGGGGAGGACATGCAACCAAGGAGCCACGTAGCAGAGTTGTAGTCGACCACCGAGACCGAGCCCAGACCAAGACCAGCACCCCGCGCTACATGACAATAAAATTAAGTGTACCCATCAAAAGTGGTTCTCAAATTTATTTTAAAGATTCACATTCCCATAAAACACCGAGATATTTAATACTTAGAGCTGAAATAAATGTAACCAGTATCAATTCAAACTCTTCTTCATTCTACTTTGTTCTCATCTCATCAAAAGATAACACCCTGGGCGGTTGCCCATATTGCCCATGTCAGAAACCAGAACTGTCTGCACCATTGAACATAGCAATTAACGGTAAACAACGCTCAACTATGAACACTGTCCAAGGCGCAATAAGCAAGAAGTAACCAAGCAGGAGGAGCACCATGACTGTTCTCATCCTCCCTCCTGCTGCAACGTCTGCCACCATGACAGGAGACGAAAACAAAGAGCAATGAGCATGCTGTGGTCTTACGTTGTTGTTTTATTTAAATAAATTAAATAAATCTATATATTTTTTAATTAAATAAAATATTAGCTACTGCAGTGTACCAGAGAATCACAAGAACAAAGAACGGCTCTCAGTGAGGCTTCAGACTTTAGGACTTAGTAAAGATCCGTCCAGAAGAATCGGATCGTTCCTGAATGTCATATCACTATACAGCAGACTTTGGTACCAGCGTTGTCCCATATTTGCGACACCTCAGTCAAAACCTCCACACAATGATTCAGCGCATGAGTGACAACTTTTTTTCATCGCAGATGCAACATGTGTCTCAGTACAGCTAGCTTAGCTAGCATCACGTCCACAGATCTTACCTTTCTTTAAGCTTTCCTTCCAAGTGACGCTAAAAGTTGGACGAAGTCCCACCGACTGTGAAAGCGAAGCGCTGCTGATTTTACATGTCGCCATATCAATTTATGCAGCTATTATATTATAGACATTAGACAGACATCTTCTCCCGCTCAGAGGAAACCACTGCGCATGTCTGGAGCTCCGCGTGCGAGTAAAGGTGGAGCCGATGGGTGACAACAGACACTAAGTCACGTTATTGCTCGGATTTTACGGCGCCACCTTAAATCCCTGAACTTCACATTTTAACAGAAAAAGGAGCAACGAGACTTGGATGTAACGAGTAACGCGACACTTTTGTAGAAATGTAGTGAAGTAGAAAGTACAGATACTTACTGTAAAATGTAGTGGAGTAAAAGTAGAAAGTACCCATTATTAAATCTACTTAAGTAAAGTACAGATACACGAAAATTGTACTTAAGTACAGTACTTCCCACCACTGACAAACTCCACAAACACCAGAAACATCAGAAGCACCGGGGTCCCACCAGCAAGTATCTCCTCCAGGTCGACTTGTAAACAAATTAAATTCATTAAAGGGGGTGAGTGGAGGCAAACAGCAACACACCATGTTCAATAGTTTTCAAAAACAACGAAGACTGATGGGATGTTTCTACCTGTCCATGCATTCCTCTCTGAAAGGCTGAAGTCAAAATGTGATGGACTCCACCGTCCAACCTGCTGACCCGGGCATAAAACCCATCCTGATTACAATTCACAACCACAAAACAGAAAGTTGAGCAGATCTTTGTTTAGTCACAGATTTCTCTGTGGAACAAACTCCAAATTATTTTCAGAAAGAGTCAGCCTGGTTGGCATGCTGCTGCCTGGACAGATGAGGCATATTTGGTTTCTGTACTGTTAGAAGTCGGCACTAATAGTAATTTTTAGAGGAGTCCTGAAGTATTAGTGGATTTGAAGTATTTGCAGGCGGCTGTACTGCAGGTCCACTGGACCTGTGGGTCGTTCTCTGATGTTTCTGGGCTGTAATATCATTGGACTCCACGAAACAGTCCTCAAAAACAACACTGTAGATAAACATCTGCTGATATATTGATCAGTTCATATGGTGTATTTTAGAATGCAGACACTTTTGAACAGCCTCATTCTGCTTACAGTTTTAATAAACAACTGAAAACATGCAATCAGAATGATTCACTCTAACAGATGAATGTGTGTATTTCTCTATCCTGCCTTTCTTTAAATGTAACGGAAAATAATGGTATTATTTTAATAATTCATCAGTAACATGATTGTGACCTTTTTCTGCAAACTGACCCCAGGAGGAACAGCTGATGCTGACAGAGATCTTAATAAATATTATAACTTTCCTTCACTTTCAGTTGGGTGAGAAATAATTTAATTCATTTTTCTTCATTTAATTTAGACTAGATTGTGCATTTCTTTTTTCTGTATGGAAACATGGAGGCGATTTTGATTTTTGCTGTTAAATATTCTGAACACTTGTAACCTTAGGATGGTGTTAGTCTTAACAAGGCAGGTGATTATATGTTTCCTGAATGAGGTTTGTTACACGTGGACTATCACTGCGCTAATGATGGTTTATGATTAATGAGTTTGTGCCACACCATGATGGACTCGGCTATTAGGACTAAAAGGAGATGGAACCCAACCCACAGGAGCCACAGCAATTAGTTTGAGCCAGATCAGAGGCTGCTGGCATAATGACCCGATTCTGGCAGCTTATTCTAATCATGCTCACCAACGGCATCTTTCCTGATCCCTCTCACTCCTTTCCGCCTCGCCCTTCTGGTCTGGGGGGAAGAATTCATAAAATAATCGTCACTAATGTCGACGTTTCAGGAAAAGTGACCGCTCTGCTCGCGGTTCTCTTGCGTTGGCGACTACAATTACGTCGGAAAGTTTGATCGGCAGTGATAGACAAAACAGCAGGAGCTCATAAATATGGATAGAGAGTCTGAGAAAATAAATTAACAGGGCCTGGCCTCTCTGCTGCCCCACTTAGACTGTCAATTACAGACCTGACAGGAGCCCTGTGAAGGAGCCACACATGGATGACACACACACACATGCAGGCACACACACACAGTCATTAGAGTGTGCATTTGAGGCCGTTCTGGAGCCATCCAGCAGTCACCTGCTTCATTATCAGCAGGCAGAGTTCATGCTTTATGACATGTTTCAAGAGCTTAAAGCTACTGAGTATTGTCAGCTGCTGTGCAAAATCCAATACAGAGATTGATTTGGCTGAAAAATGACAGATTTTCACTTTTTTTAACTTTTCTACACTTGAAGCTCGTTCATTGTTTGCTTGGAGGGTTCTGCACAAGCATTTGATGCCAGCTGGAGCAACACTGACAAAAAGAGGCCAAATATTTTATAGCTGCACAAAGAAATGCTGCACTTTTTACACTTTTTATTCCATGAAGTGGGCAGTGAATTAAATTATGCAAGCTGGAAGGACGAAAACATTATCAAAGGGAAGGATGAACAGGAATTTGTGACCTTTTTAGAAAATGTTCATGCACATTCTCTGTGCACCTGTGTGTTGTGTGAATTTGCATGAAATAAGTCACCTTTGGACAACAGCTGGCTCAGAGCGCCGGCAGAAGGACTAATCTAGTTTAATGTGCTTGATCAGATGTAATTTAAGCTGCCACAGGTCGTTTTCTGGAACTACGTGTGTCTGAATGTCCTGAAAATGTGGCACCATAAAATTGTTTTGAACATTTTAAAAATAAAAATGGATTTTCACAGACACATTTCACCCCATCTTATCAAACTCGAGTTGTTTTGCAAAGAAAAATCCAGTTTTTGAACTTGTGAAGCCAGTAAAGAAATCCTGAAGATCCACAGGTTTGACCACAGTGAAAGGTGGTTTTACAAAAAATCTCATCCAACTGCCTTATTTTATCATATAAAATATCTAGAAAATCTAAAAGAGTTTATGCTTTCATATTAACAAAATGTGACCAAGAGGATCATCATTGCTCTAATGAATCTGGATCTTGTGTATAAAATGTCTGTAAATTGTGTTCATTATGAATTTCTATAAAGGTTTTCCACCATCTGTGGCCTGATTCTCACCAGAACTGTTCGGTCCTGATGCTGTCAGGTTCTCTGTGAAGTTCTGTTTGTAACGTCTTCCTCTCTGTAAATCTGCTGATTCTGTGTTCATCAGTATCTTTGAGCTATAAACTGATCTCTATCTTGACTTCTGCAGGATTCGTGATGCTGACCTTTTCACTGTAAACCTAATCAGGTATTTTTAGGTTCCCAAACCTTTACAAGACACTTTTTGCCCTTTTCCAAACTTCTTAAAGGTTCCCTGCTGACATAAAACTCAGAGCAAATCGTTGCTTTAAAAACTAAAACATTTTTCAGCTTTCGCATTTGAAATGTCATTTAAAGGGGGGTGTTATGTGAAATCGACTATTTTGAGCTTCATATCATGTTATAATGTTTTTCCCTGATCAAAAACATTCCTGGAGTGTTGCTTTGGTTCTTTATGTCTGAAATCCTTGCATCTCCACGGCAACCAGTTGAGGGCCTAAACACTTGTTCATCCAATGTGCCGCCTATTTGACTCATGAATGATTGTATGATGACTCCTAAAACAGTTAAAAACAGCATCATGGAGGAGTATGACTGCGATAACATGAAGGAGGAGCATTGAAAGGAGTAAGAGTCTCTTAAAGAGACAGAACCCAATTCAAGGCGTCAAACTGCAAAGTCAAATTTCTTATTTTCGATATCATTTTAAGGTAACATGTCTACTTGTTATAAAGATGCTCCATCTACCTGGAAAATACACAATGCCTCCCTTTAATATTAACAAATATTGAACATACATTACTTTTTTAATTGACAGTAAAAGGCTTGTTAGATGATTTCAAGCAGAAATAAAAATGGAAATACTTTGAGCAAAAACTGATTCTAATGTTCAGCCAATATCTGCTGCCAATTCTCCAGCTGTCTGTGCCAACTTTTTGTATTTTCTGGCTCCAGTCTGTCTGTAGTTAATCCTTGGCCTGCTGTAAAGTGAGCAGCCATGGTGCAGCTGCAGCTCATCCTGAAAATTGTACCTCCCCTGCACGAACGGCCAAGGTCTTGTTTACCTCTGATTTGGAGAGAGTTAAAATGATGCTTTTAGCTACGGAAAAAAATAAGAAAATAATTAGCTTCTGAGTATTGAATATTAAATCCCACAAATTCCCTTTGAGAATATGAGCTGTGGATAAGCAGTCAGGTGCAGGAAAAAACAAGCCACTTGTGTATTACACACCATGTAAAACTAATGGGGTTTGAAGTTCAGTATCACACAGATGGAAACTTTTTTATTTACTTAGGGGAGCATTTGTGGTCATGAGATTTTATTTTAAAAGCTAAGTGGTAAAAAAACTCAGTTTTACAGTTACTAAGCTGAGCATAGTTTGGGCTTCTAATAAGCCTTTAAACATGTTAATTGGTTGCTCCAGCTAAACTTCCTGGATAGTGTTTCATTGTCTCAGAGGTGCATTAACAGCCTGTCCCGGCTTCATTCGGTCTGAATTTCTCCCCATGCTGGAGTCCTGCTTCGTATGTTAACTTCTTCCATAGATTAAAGGGGAAAATACCCATCTGAGATGTAGTTCCTGCATTTGTGTGCAGTCTTTGTTGTCACCAGGAGGAACAGAGATCAGTGCCTGCCAATAGCAACAAACACATTACAGACGAATTGAAAAGCTGCGGATCTCTGCCAAATTTTCCACGATGATTAACTCACTGACAATTTTGTAAGCAAATTATGCGTAGTCTGCATCATGTTTCCAGGCAATTTCCTCATGAGCCATTAAGTTGTTTACCAGTTACAACACACTGTGAGAAGAAAAATCTTTATTGGTCGTTTGGTGCATTACAGAGACCAGTTTATAGTTTTTCATGAACTCAAACACTATATTGCTCATTTCCTAAAGGTCTCGGCTAGAAATAGCTAAAGTTCACTGGGTATTGAAGACTGTGAGTTTGTGAAAGAGCATGGCTCAAAATGTGTGGTATAGATTATGCCACCTGGAATAAGTTGCTATAACAGGGCCGTATTGATCAGAACCATTGATGGAGTCCAGTGTTTCACCGCCCTGTGGACAAATTCAATTCCTCTGAAAGAAGCGAGTTGAAAGGCCTGCGTGTGCAGCGGTACAGCCATGCAGGACGCAGCGTCACTGAGGCACATGTTACAGAAAAATGATCTGAACTGATTGGAAACGGACGACGGCTCAGGACCAAGTTTTCCTCAAAACTTTTCTTAAACAGAAAGCAGAATCCCATAGAAACGGTGATTAGATATTGATCTTCTGAAGACCTTTAGAGATTTCTTAATTCTTCACACTATTGGATTCAAAATGATTTAAAGGCTTGAAAGGTTTTAAGAAATGTTGATTTCAGATGTAAAACCAATACAGTAAAGACACTGTAGGTTATATAGTTTTATAAATATAAATAAAATATTGTCACACGGATGTAATCATTTTGTCTACGCTGCATTGCATTCTGGGTAGATGACTAGGCACTAAGGCGCTCGCTGCGTCCAGCCAGATCAGTCATTTTTGCATCATGATGCAAAAATGGAAGGAAATACAGGAACGACCAGAGGAACAGGAACAAACATCAATCTCTCTCTGTGTGGAATCAATATTTGTAGGAAGAGTTTAACTGTTTTTGTATATTTTCTTTTTAAGTCTTAAAAGTTTAGAACAGACAAAACTCAGATGCACATTGATTATTACAGTTACTGTAACAAAAAAGAAAAAACAAAAGCTTGTGTCACATTTTGAAGTGAGTTACTGAAAAACAGACTTTCACATTCAGATGTGTTAAAATAAACCTACACAATGGTTTTGCTTCAAGATTTATGTCTGTGTATAAACAAAATAAAAAGATGAGGAAGTTTAGATATCTTAAGACAGATCTACTGTTTAAATGTGTGGCCAGATGGACAGATTTCAGTAGCTGTGACAAAAGGGTAGATTAGTGCTTAATCTTGTTGTAGGCTTTCTTCTTTCACTCGGATTCATTCCAGGAAACAAGAGAAGATTTGAAATCCATCCAAATCTAATTAAAACTCTCAATACAAAAGGGGCTGTGCTTTTTTGACAGTTTGATTGGAGAGATGAGAAGCGCGGCGAGGGAGGAGTACTGTAGCCATTTTCACAGGAGACGCCATGCCGCGTGGTTCCTGGGACGGGGGGCCTTTTGTTGTTACTGGAGACAGATAGGAATCCCTGATAAATGTGGAAACGTGTCAAAACTCTGGAGGGAAGCTGAGGGAGAGCTGGAGGTAAATGTGGCCTATTTGGGCTTCATGCAGCTGTCAGTAAGCAGACACACAGGATTTTAACTCATTTAGTTTTTATTTAGTTAATTAGTTTTTATTGGATACTTGGGGGGATACATTTTGGGTTCTTGTAAGTTTTCAAACGTATCAGTCCAAACCGTTTTAACCTCAGATTTCTATTTATGTGCTGTTTGAATATTTCAAGCGGTTCAGGTGACTGATGTGCAGATGACTGTATAAAGGAGGATTCTTCATAAAATGAAGGATATTATGTATGACTCTGAGCAGTCAGAGGCTTATTTAGAGCTGCTGCAGTACTGGCTGCTACAGCAGACCCTCCTTCTCACAGCCATCGCCGTGAGAATCCCATCCCTGGAAGAGAATCCCATAACGAGTTACAAAACGTAACTTTACTTTATGAATTTGATTATAAAGCATTAAAGAGATGCTTTAAAGGACACTAAAATATATGTAGATTTTTCTGTTGGTTTGAAAACAAAATTGTAATAAAAAAAAAAACACTTTTCTGAAACATTTGAATATTTGGAGCATTGCATTTGAAACCATAATATAAATAAACGTTGATGTAAAGTTTGCAAATGAAAGGTCTAGAAATTTATCATGAAAACAAACTTTGACCTGACAAAAAGATCAAACTAACAGGAAAGATATTAACTCAATGTGTGTCACATATTCAGGACGCACTAAAAGGAAATTATAAATGTTTTCCATAAATTTCACTAATTTTAGCTTTACATTAAAATCTGTCATAAATCATAGGTTATATGTGTTGTTATGCATATTAATTGATTTTTTTTATCCATTCTACTAACTTGCTATTAAACTACAGATGAAAATTAACTGCTATGGTTAAATCTGGCATGTTTATGTGATGTATTCATGTTGATTAATGTACATTGTCCCCTTTATGAAACAAATCTAAAAAAAATCAGACTAGATGGTAAAGGTTTTCTGTCACCAACTCATTTGGACAGAAATGTGGAGAATCAAAGTATAAAGAGTGTCATCCATCCAAAGAGACTTTTATTTTTTAGAAAGTCACATCTTGATCTTACCAGACTGAATGTGACATTATTTACTTTTGGAAATATTTTCCACAAACAGCAGCAGGTGAGATAAGGACTGCTGAAGTGCAGATGCTAAGTAACTGGGCATGAAGCCATGAAGTAATGTGAGAGAGTGTCTGGCTTCACATGGACAGGACTTCAAATGCTGTCTGACCACTGGCAGGAAAAAAGCACAAATCAATATTTCTTCCCAGGCCTGGGAGACTGAGGCCTCGCCAGCCCTAACAACATGCTTCTCTGCTGTCTGTCCTCTGAACCTATTGGATCTCAGGGATCTAAAACTCTGCCTGGCGACAGGCCCTCTGTGGCCCCCGCTCTCGCTCCGGCTCCCAGTCTGGCCCCTGCAGCCCCTCGATCTGCAGCGTCCGCGGCAGCAGCAGTGCTGTTAGCTTTGTTAATGGCTATTGTTATGAATGAGGACCTCTGCTCCTGATTCTTCATTGGCAGGCTCGGGGCAGGCAGATGGATGGCTGCTACTTCTTCTCCGCTATCAGGACAGCCCAGACGCTGGGTCCAGGACTGGCGGAACAAAGTAGGAGGAATGGCGCTCCAATGGGGAGCAAAGAGGGTGAGAGGGAGCAGAAAGACCGAGTGGGAGGGAGAGGGAGTGGAGTCAGGGGAAAAGGGCGTCGGAGACAAAAACAGCAGAATAGCAGGGGGGGCAAGAGACAAGGGTGATGGAGCAGAGGAGCAATAGAAGGGAGCAGGTCTGTCCTCCCCTGAATAAATTTGAGTCTGCATTGTAAAGGTTGTAAAGCAGGAGTGTGGCTGCTGTCTGTGGCAGAGGCCTGGATTCTCAGAGAAAACAGGGAGGGGATGAGGGGCCACACTGCCCACCCCCCGCATCCTGCCAGGCTCCCCTGTGTGGTGATGAATGGTGGTACTTGGTGAAAGTGAAGCCTGCTGGTGAGCCTTGGCAGAGAGAGGCTGCCTGGAGGATCACGGGGACAAACTCAGCGAAGGCTGTCCTTCAGAGGCTCACAGACTTCAGGCCGAATGCAGCAGCGCCGAGAGCCACAGGGAGACGCTTCAAGCTGGGTGTTTTACACCAGTAGCTGCATTTCCATTACTCCACTAAGGTCAGAAAAACATAATTTTGCAATTGCATTGCTTCCAATAAATAAGAAACTCAGTTAAAATCACAAATAAATAAGTTTGTTCAGATAATAAGTCATTACAACACGTCATCGTTCTCTGAATGCTTCATGTCTTCTTTGGTTTGTGCCAATGTCAACTTCTGGTTGAATCAGATGATTCATGTGAAGCACAAACTGTTTTCACTGCAGTTTTGCAAGATAAACCAATTTTGATACGGCCAAAAACCCCCACGTCATCCGAGCACTAAAACTTTATATCAACAAATGAGTCAAATTGGAATGATTCCATTAAAAATAGATTTCCAAAATAACAAACTGTGCAATTAATCATATGGTGAAACTCACATTAAATCTATTTCCCCCTTTTAAAAGTAAAAATCACCTTGATAACAACTGACCTCCAGTCAGTTTGACTATTTCCAGTTTTAATGAACGTTTAACCTGTCCTCCACCCACCAACGCAACACCAACAGTGATGCCGTCCGCTGGTGGATACAGGCTGTTTCCTTACGGTGTGTAGAAACTGGTCACACACATCACATCCACTGAAACTTTGAGTGAGGAAATCTGACAAACATTTGCACCTCGTTGAAAACAGCATTGACTTTATGACTGCATGTGCAGCATCCCTAATGTTATGTTTTATCAAGCGAGACAAGCTTCTTCATTATTTATTGATCAGTCATCCCACCTCACACTGCTTATTACACATCATCAGCCAAGACTGCTGTGAAAACCACAAAAGGGGATTTCACTAATTGCTTCTTCAAATATTGAAAAGCACACAGAATCCTGACGGTTGTGTGTGAGAGAGACACGATGGCTGGGAAAAGTATTGACACATTTTAAACCTTTTAGTAAAAATCTCAAACTTTTTGGATGTTTTTATCCAACAGATCAACACCAAGCAGCACAAAACTCTTCATAGGAGGGAAAGTGATACATCTCTTGTAAATCTTATCAACTTGATTTACAAAAAATCTGAGAAGCAGGTATAAGTGCAAAGTCACCAAGACATGCACGTCCACATTAACATGCAACATTCATGTGTTAGAATGGCGTAGTCAAAGTCTACATGCTTAAAATTGAGAACTTGGGGCAAGAATTGGGAATTGATGCTGTGATATTTTCCATACAACAGACTGAGTTTAAGAATGAGCTAGAATTCAAATATCAGATTACAAAAAGGTTTCAATATGGAAAATTTACTGTCAAAATTAACACTGTAACGATGCGTTATGTATTTGGTTTCAGAATATCTTCATAAATATGTTGAGCTTTTGAGGCGTTTGGGGGAAAAAGTGTAAAATCCTGGTAGTTTGGATCACAGGGTGCAGCAGGAAAATCCCAGAGAAACATTATCTTTCTAGTTCTCTTCTATTTCCTGTTTCTGTAAAAGCAGAGCTCCTGCTGCTCTCCAGCACACTGAGCTGTTCAGAGATAATCAAGATGGGGCAGCGAAGTGGGCGGAGCTAAGGAGAGAGCCTGGGGGCTGGCCTCTGTCCCGGCTCCCCCAGCCTCTCTGGATCCCGGCCATCTGCCACAGCTGCTGCCTGGCTTTAACTGCCACTCTAATTGACAATGAACCCAGAGCCCTGTGATAATTGTGGCTGCTTGGTGACTTGGGCAGGTAATGCTTCCCTTTCAGGATTTATCAGGCCCCATCTGTTCCTCATAGTGCTATATGTAGCAGAAAAGGCCCCCTGCCCAACCATCAGCACTCACCACTACTCCATCCCCTTCCTCCTTTTCTTTGGCTAAGCCCTCCCCTCCAGTTGCTTTTCCATCAGTCTGCCACACATGCAGCCCTATTCTGTGGAAAAGCGCGTTGTCATAGCGTTCTATACCCAGCGGCTCCTCTGTAAATATTGGGTTTTTTGTGATGGGTTGCTTATTAGACAGCAGCTCTGTGACCTCAGGGAAGGCTACACCCACCAGAGGGCACCGCTCTGGGGCGACGATTGTTTGCTCAATCATTAACTAAAAATAAAAGACTCCTCTTGGTCGTCAGAATCCGCCCCTTTCCTTTTTTTCGCCGTGTTGTTTGGGATGTTGGCTGCGGCGTGTGGTGGAGCCGATGATCTGTTAGCAGGTGTTGTGTCCGATGGTGTTTGATTATTGCTGCGCTCAATCTTCATGAAGCCGTCCCCGTCTCCTGAACTATCACCGTTCAGAACTTTGCACATTTAGCATGTCAGACGGCCCGGTGCTGGAAGATAATCCTCCCATCGTTCTTCATGTAAATTCATGTAAATTGACAGCTCCAGCATGAGGCTTATGAGGAAAATACGAAGTGAAGAACTCTTACTAAACAGCTGCTGTGACGCCCACAAGCACATCAGATTTGACCTTTGACCTATTTCAACTGCTTTTATCAGAAGTCCCTTTAAAATAATGTGATGGAGTATTGGTGTCGCCATAGTAACCTCTTCTAAGATTGAACCCCAAATAATGTTATTACCTCTTTTAATGTCATCCTTTTAAAAAATTGTCTGAATGCTCCAAACTGTGAGTTTATTTAGATAAATCTGTTTAATTGTGCGATGATGCAAATAGCTAATCTGTCAGTTACTCGGCTTTTAGACATTTAGACGTTCAAACTGATTATCAAATTGGACAAGAAAAATATAAGTGCTTTTGGACAAGTTATGGCTGCCGGTGCCAGAGTAGAGTCTGAAAAATTATAAAATATCCAACTGAAGAAAACTGCTAATTGATGTCAGAGTCAGAGGACAGAAAGGCAGCAGTGGTTTAAATAACCACATTTTCAGGGCAGAACGTTGAAGTAGACGAGCTACAGCAGCAGAAAACCACAGCGAGTGTAACTCCTGTCAGGTAAGAACAGGAAACTGATGCTACGAATCACACAGACTGACCAGAACGGCCCAGCAGCAACATTCTGACATAAAGTAAAACATATGAAAGCCTTGATGTGTTGGCTGATTACAGAGTCTCTAAAGGTCCAAACACCTCAGTGGATCTGAAAGGAAACGAGGAAAATCAACTAAATTAATTCTTCATCTTCCTCAAGTCTAGTTCCACGTGCAGAAACAGCCCACAGCATGAACTGCCACCACCATCAAACTGTGTTCTTACTTTGACATGTCTGAAGAACGCAGGACATGAGTGAGCGTCGCTCCTTCACCCTGGAGTTCCTTCCCTCGGTCGGGGGGGAGAGGGGGGCGCCGATCTATGTTTTTGCATCCACCTGAATAATGTGTAGTTGCGCCACTGTGACTAGATATAATTTCAGACATAAAGCACATTTGCTGTCATTATCCTAAATAGAGAATATGTATTTATTGATGCACGCGGCTGCAGCTGGATCATAGTTTACATCTGAGTCTGAGCCACTGAGATCTGAAACAACTTCACTTGTCTCTGATAACAGGATTATTTCCCAACTCACAGGTAAAATATCCAGTTTTCACAACTGCTTGTGCTTTAAGTGCTGCCTAAATTATTAGTGAATACATTTTGCAATTTACACATATTTAAGCAACCCTCCCTGTTTGTAAAATATTCACAAAAAACATGTTTTACAAACCATTAAGCTCAGAAATTTATTCACACAAATAAAAGCAGCCATCTGTAATTTAGCATTATTTCAGTGCATTAGGAACAGAACATTTAACTCAACCATCATTTCAGGCTTGGAATTAGAGCCTGGATGAAAAGGCACTCTAAACAGGAGAGCTGCGTGGTCACACAATCTCACACAAGAGTGTGAAAATGTCATGTGGAGAGTTTATGAATATGAAACAGGGTTAAAATCCAGACACAGAATACAATTCAGGAGTCGGCACAGCATCATTTAACTTGGCTGCTTGTGGAGAAATTCATGTTTGAATATGGATGGGATGTAAAAGCGGATGCTGCTGCAGCTGTACGGTGGCCCAGAAAGCATTTTGAAAGAAAGGAAATCATAGTTTTTACCGTCTGTGACGATAACAATTAGAAGAGATTCTAATGGTTTCTGGATTGCAGGCGATTGACCGACTGAACCCGTTTCAGAAAGGCCTGATGGAGCGACGGCCTCTGATCAGATCACAGATAATGAAACACAGATCTAAGATACGGACATGTTTGTTTATGGAAGTCCGTCTTCATGTTTACTAAAACCAACAAATAGGGATCAATTTCACTTCTTTGTATCCAACTTCATTGTTTACAATCATTCTCACCAGCTTCAGTCTTTATATCAGTGACCTGCATGTTCACTGTTTGTTTGTTTGTTTGTTTTCTATTATTTCACCCGTTAACTTTATGTGTTTCCTCTCCACTGTCACCACATGCATGTTCCGTGTGAGGAGTTGCACTAAAGTCAAAGACAACACAAGCAGTTCTCTGTTCCTACGTCTAGGAGCGAGCGCTGCATCAGGGACTGGGTGTAACAGAGTTCAAATCCAGACAGCATTATGTCAGGATTTCTGTTAAACAGAGTTTTTCCGCTCTACTGTCACCTTTTTAATGATTTCCATCATTAAAAAGACAGAAAACGTTTAAACTAATTTGAATAATAATCAGAGTTTAATGCACAGTTTGATAATTAGGATCAGTTGGGATGTTTTAGTGATTGAACTGACATGACTTTTGTGAATTGGCACTTTATAAATAAACTGAATACATTTTCTCGTACATGATCTTTGTTGTAAATTGGTGCTTCGCAAATGAACTTATTTGAACTTTAAAACTGTTTTTTGACACTTAGCTGTTAAAAAGTTGCATTTGTGGCGCGTGAATTTTTGTTGTCATCCTGTCAGTGAAGCATCCCAGTTAATGTTCTTACACAGGAACTGCAGAGCAAGGTTTGCAGACCACCAGATGCTGGGGGCATTAAAACCTTTGGGGTAAACTGAGAGCCATCAGCTGATGAGAAACGTTCCATCCTTTTCTTTTTGTAGCGGCTTTTTCATGTAAATGACTTGCATGTGATGCAGAGTAGGAAAACATAATTCATTAATAATTTTCCTGCATGTATTTATACATAGTCCAGAGTATCCCTGGAGTAATTTGCATCATTTTGAGTAGCAGCACCTTCAGTTGGAGAAGTGTGGGGAAAATCGTGGCCTTTCTTGGAATCTGACTCATGAGTGAGAACAAAGGCAATGACACGATCTTAATCAAAATGACAAGAACATTAAAAATGTAGCATTGCTCAACACAGGCAAAGATAAGAATCGATTTGGGCTGCTGATGATGGTTATCACCATTAATTATTGAATTAGTGCTCCATCATACAGTGTAAGTGCATTGCTGCATCCTTCAGGGGAGGAGCAGGAAGATGTTCGTCTCTGCTAATGCACAACGTGCAAACCTCCCTCCTCCTGCTCAAAGCGCCTCAAGCTGCAGTCACACTTAAAAATTCTGCCTGCAAACATGACACAGTTACTCCATATTTCTAAGCCAGATGTTTCTCTCAAATATTCTGGGAACTGTGCTGGTGGATAGGTAGCGATGCTGTCTGATGGTTTGTGACCCACTGATCGTCCACAAATTCATCCATAAATTCAGAAACAGAATCATTTTGGCAGAGTCTGACCTTTCTCCTGCAGACAGAGGATCCTCTCTTTGACCTGAGCTGCAGGGGTTGAGATTAAAATGGCCTCTCAGTTGTGTAAGGATAAGAGCTGCAAGAACGGACGAGACGAGAGAAGACCAATCGTTAGCACAGACGTAGGGTCGGAAAGGTTTTACGTTCGTTTACAATTCTATCTGCAAAAGATCTACAATCATTTAAGCATCTGGACCATCTTAAAGAATCTAGTGCTAAAAACTTTAAATGGGTCTTTGGCAAAAGAAAGGGAATAAACAATATTTGGCAAGTAGTCCTAATGTTATGATTGGTTTCTTCATAAGAATCTCTAATTATGCATGGATTATATTCCATATGTGGATCATAAAGTTAATCCAAAAATTTATGAGCTTTTTATATGCATGTCAGATCTTCAACTCTGTCACCCTGAGATGTTGTGGGTATGACTTTACCATGGTTTTACAAAGTCATGTTGGATTTTAATATATCAAACTGAGCATAAAACTGATGGATCAAACTCTGCCTGGTCAGAATAAACTGGTTCTGAGCGCCGACATTATTGGAAAGCTTAAAATCCACAATTTCAATTTAAAACTCCCCCATAGAGACTCGTTTGTGGTTTTTTTCTGTGGACAGTCATAAATTTCAAAACTATCAATACGCTTGTACCGTTCAACCGTTGAAGGTGTTGTTTGCAGCAGAATGTCGACGACCTCATGACCACAAGCTTTAACAAACGTTATCAGGCTGTTTGTCGGTCAGGAGACCCTGACAGACTGGAGGAGCATTTATTAGAAACACACACGGCTGATCCAGGCATCCGCACTAAACCCGCATCTGAATCCATTTCCATTAACATCGCTGTTTTTACTCAAATGACTCTCGCTTGCTGCAGGCATTTTGTGTATGTTTTTATGAGAAGTGTGTGTTTTTTAAGTCGGTCTCATTTTTCACTTCTTTGCATACTAGTGTCAAGGTTAATAGCCTTGGTAATAGCGCTTACATAGCATGTTCTCAGATTCCCAGGCCCTACCAGCCATGAAGAACATTCACTCTTCTGATTGGAGCATCTGGGCAAATATACAGCTGTTAAAAATTCAATATGCGAGTCCTGGAGCCATTTAAGGCTAAAAGACTGCCCTGCATGTTATTTAAAGGAATGTCTCATCATTTTCACAACTTTTCATTTTCCACTGCGTTCATACGCTTCAGAAATATATTAAAAAAAAATGTGTTGAAGAAACAAAACAATCGAATTTCTGAAGATAGATGTCATTCTTTATGGAGGTAAAATATACTGGCCATCCAGATTAAAAGATAACATTAAGCCTTGTAGTTTGAATTTACATTAATTAATCTAACTTTTATTGGATTATTTATTCTGACAGGAGGAAGAAATCAGAGAATTGTTCTTGTTACGGCAGTTTGGATAAAACTACAAACACAATGTAGCTGTCAAAAGTTATCCGAGGAAACCATCTGTCACATCACTTAACATCTTTGCAGACTTATTGTAAATCAGCCACAGTATCTGAATCAAATTCACATCAGTACTTTTACTAGGACACTTCATCACCGCCATGATCCTTAATGACTTATAATTAATGATTTTAATTTCATTTCTTATTCAGTGGAAACACTGGGATTGTAAAATTCAGATGTTTTTTTTTTTTTATATTAGTTGAATATTGACAAAGATTTGAGCACATTTATGAAGGAAACGCAGCTGGTGACATGATTCAAGATGGTGTTGTCATGGAGACCGTTTTATCATCCATATATTTTAGAACCTTTGAAAACTCACTGAAAACTGAGATCCTGTTTGTTTCACACCTTTGAGGTTTTTAGGTTTTCTAACTATAAAACATCATGTTTAACTTTAACATTGATAAGATGAGAACTATTGTGAACTAGTGCACCGTTACTTGGTGGACAGAAGGACAGAGCACCTTTCAGACAACTTGACTAAACCCAGCAAATGATTCCCGACAGCCTGATTCACCAGAGGCTCATCTCTGCTGTTTACACTCTTTAATTGTTTGACGGTTTCTGTTTATGCCGTGTCACTTTCAATCCTCTGCTTTCTTTTTGAACAGACGAGCTTTCCTTCAGTAAATGAGGTTCTGGAATCTGCTGGGTGTGATTGGGGGAAACGCAGAACGTCCAGGTTCCTGCAGACATCACGGTCACATCCCGGCGCTCAGACAAGGTCGGTAAACACTTCAGACTTTAATTTGGTTTAAATCTATTGTCACGCGTGACGGATTGTGTTTCTGCAGTCTGTTGGATTTTACCTTTCACAGTAGACGGCCTAATCAAGCATCAGCAGAACCTCGGAGGTCTTTCATAAATGGGCTGGTTAAGGGAACCTGCATGGCCAGTGATCCTGGATGTCTGCTCTAAGACGCTTCATATGCACAGGTCATTGATTTAAGATGACATCTTAGCGCACACATGCTGCAGGTAATGGGAGCGTAGTTATACAAGCTTGCACTTTGCATACCATGACTATTCAACCTTCACCAGCTCCTGCATGACTGAGACCAGAGGGCCCAGGGGAGAGGATGAAACGACGAGACGCAGAAAGAGAGAGCAGAGCAGAGCAGAGCAGACAGCTAGAGGGTGGGAATGAGGAGGTCCGAGAGACAGAGAGGCTCTGCAAAGATGAAAGACAACGCAATCAATAAGATATGTAAGATAACAAATAATGCCCTGGGTATCTCATTAATCGTAACATAAGGCTTATTATGCTGAGTGGAGGTTTATAAAGCTGGGTCACTTTGGCTCCTTTTACTGAAATATAAGCAAAGGTTAGACAAACACTACTGGGACTAAAACCTGCAATTGCTTTTCTAAAATATGCAGAAGAAGGTCAGAGTCTCTCTTTAAGTATCCTTTAATCTTCTGTTGCACAGAAACATGTCAGGTTGTGTTTGCTGAATTTAAGATTCTTCAGTTTTTATCCACTGAGGAACATAAAGACGCTGCTGGTGGAGCTTACTGTTGCCTTTCAGGCGGCGAGTTGCTGTGTTATTGTAAATGACATTGGACCCTCTGTCATTCTTCCCTTCATGCGTAAGAGGAGGAAAATGATAGCTTATCTGTTGATGCCCTTGAAGGCAAGGTGTCTCTACACAGTATATCCATCACAATCAACGCCAGATCATTTATATTAAATGCCTTCTTTTTTTTTTAAAAGGTGCTTTCATTTTAAATAGCGCCTGAATTTAAACAGAGCAATAAACAGTGACTGTCGCACAAAACTCGTCCTTCTAATTTACAGCCAGGCGCTGCAGACGAGTGGCTGAGGAGAGAGGAAGGTTGGGAGTCCAGATGCATGTTGACCTGCATGTTTCACCTGATCTCCATTCACTGGATGCCACGAAGGAGCATAAAACCCATTAGCAGAGACCCTGGTTTACAAAGTGCTTCACTTTCATTTCCATAAATGTAATGTTGGTCTTTCCATTAAAGACACTGACATTCTCACATGGCAGTTTATACATTTAAATAGTCTTACTGTGGACCCCCAACTATTAGCAGGTTTTTCTGCTGAATGTGGCTCCAAATTATTTGCGGAAAATTCACCTGTACACAGATTTTTTGGTGTGGCATCTCTAAAATATTTGAATGAAGATGCATCGTCTTATCAAGCTGCAATGCTACTTGAGTAGCGTGGTGTTAGCTGATGCTAGCAAAGCAGCCAATTTTCCTTGGTGCTGATTGATTGAACAGCCAAGAGTGGAGATAAGGAAGAAACTGCAAAAATGCTCAATCTTAGAATATTAAATGTGAAAAATGTCGCAGATTATTTCGTTATAACTTCTACTTTTTCACCAATATTAAGAAATTGACTTAAAACAGCCTCCTGTTTCCTGCTGATGCAAATTATATTTTTCTTATTTAAAGTGTAGTAAAATATTTGCACAAGGAATTGGGCCACACATACCTTAAAAGACTGACCATTTTTGTTTGCGTTGGGCAGTTGGCTCAGTGGTTTGGTTTGCCTGCGAGGAATTACCTTCTAAACTTTTTCTGCACAAATCAACACCAACGCAGTGAAAATGTTGAACTTCATTGCTGTTAAATGTGAAAAGGAGCTGAAATTCACCTCCATAGGAAGCCATAGATGATGTTTCATCCAACATTAAACTCTAAAAACATTAATTTTGACTCAATTATTAGGAGTCAAAGTTAAACGTAAAACTACTTCACTCATTCAAGCAGCGGATCTCAAAAATCCCAGTAGATTTAGGTGACAAAAAGTTTACAGACATTTTGTAACCGTCCATGTTCATGAATCCCTACAAACACATTCTTGTGCAGTTTGCCACATAACTTTCCTGTTTACATTAGTTTAACCGCAGACAGAGAAAAATGTCACCTCCACCAGACTCTGATCAGTGGGTTCCACATCGTTGCCCTTAAAAGTACAGATCCATGTAAATATATTGAACCTGTTTCATGAATTGGAAATTTCCCAGCCCTGAATATTCGCGTGACTAATGACATGTTGTTTTCTGAGTTACAAAGACGGATATGGTGGGAGCGGGGCCACCGTACAAATAGGCACGCCTCACTTGTACATTAATAAACTCAGACTGCCATCTTTCTTTCTGCATGTTAGAGGTCACAGTTGGTTTGGTCAGGGGATTTGATACTTTAAGCAGCAAATAGCAAACAGTAAACCTTTCCAAGACTCTCAAAATCATAAAAAACTATATATATGTCTGTCTGTATCTAAAGACAATGTCCTGCTGTTGCTTACATCCATTTTTCTCGGTAAACGTCGGCTAATATCGGTCAGCTGCACCACTGCTGACAGCTGGAGTCCCAAAACACTTCAGGTCATTTTACGTTGAGTTTCATTTTCCTTTTCAATTCTGTGTGAAAGACAAACATGGAACATTCTCAGTATTTTTCCGGTGACAGATCCTGAACTCAATAACTGGTTGTGGCTCCTTTAGCATGAATTGCTGCATCAGTGATTTTCTAATGGACACAGTTTTTAGTAAGTTAACACTTATTTATATATGACTTTTGTGTTTCCATGAGCTGAAAACAACAACAATGAAAAGGAAAGGAAAATTAAAGCTTGAAATACATCATTCTGTCTATTGTAGATATTTAAATGTCAGTTTAGTAATTATTTGAGAGACATCAGCAGGCATGTGTACCACTATATAATCCAAAGAAGCATGCAATGAGTAGAAACTGGCAATAGGACAGTAGATGTTTGGATATAATTTGCATAAAAGCTCAGATAAACGAGGTTTGGCTGGAATCTTTATGTTAATCTTCAGAACGTCCAGAAACGAGGCTCCGGTCACTTTGGCCTCTTGCCTTCTACTTTTCCAACTTATCTAATCAATATGTCAGCGAAGGCAGACCAATCAAAGTGAAATACTAAGGGCAAACCTTCCTATAACATATATGCTGCCATAAACGTAAAGATTAATGATAACAAACGGCCGAGCCAGCTTCATGCATGCCCTGATGCTCTCAATGCATGACATTTCCGGCTTGCCACTGCTTGTCTTCAGGGTCATTACCTCCACATGCAGGTATGGAGGTTTCAATCACACCACCCTAAAACATCACCTCCAACCAGCCGCTGTTCTGTCACCAGCACACACACACACACACACACACACACACCAGCTCCACCTCCTTTAATGAAAACGTAGGTCAGGCACACATTAATCAATGGAGACACCAAGCTCTATGAAATCTAAATGGGGTAAACATCCCCTGAGCATTCACTACAATTTTATGTCGGGCTACAGACATCAAATAAAATATAGAAGAAAAAATGCATGAGGATATTGATTCTGATACGGTTTCTTATATATGCCAGGACATACAAAAAAAAAGAGGTTGCATAAAAACCCTGAGATCCACTTTACTACCACTCTGGGATAAATGGATTCATATCAACAACAAACATACATGAGCAAAGTGATGTGCAAAAATGTGCGACTGCATGTTGCAGTCAATGGCTGCTGGCGTCGCCATGTTGAATCCTGACTCCTCTGACTGTTAACTGGATCCTCAGGTGTGACGCCAGATGCAGCTCCAACCTCCAGGTAAATGTTCAGCACAGCTCTCTTCTGAATTGTCCCACACCAGCTCCTATTTCAGGTATTTAAAGCAATGCATAGCTGCTCACAAGCCAATAATAAAAAAAACAAAATCTTATTTTAAAAAACATAACCCTGCTCTGTCATATCAAAGACTTTGCTTATTATGGAGTGTATTTGTGATAATCCATCAGTTTATCCCGTTTTCCACCAACCTTTCTGCAGCAGGAGGATTATGCTAAAATAAATCTGATTTCTTTTCCTTTAAATGTCGTTTTTCTTTATTCTCACAGTGAAAAGCCAAATGATAGTGAACAGAAACGCAGCAGTGTAAGCTTGAGGTTGACACTTGAGGGTCAGGGGAGAGAAAAGACGAGAGGGAGACATTGATCTGCTGAGGCTCCGCAGGCCGATAACTGAAGAGCCCTTAACCAAATGAGAGCGGCTCTGAAAGGCCTCAGTAGGACTCAGCGGCCCAGAAGCCCGATCAAAGCCGGCGGTGATGTGTCCACCGCCGCTGCTGAGATCATCTTCTTCCTCGTCTTCCTTTAATCCAGACAGAGATATTCATGTCTTACTTACAGGAAGGAGACCAATGAGCAAAGAAGAGTTTTTTTTATTAAAACTTGTGACACCTCTCAGATGTTCCTGATATTTTGTTTTCAATCTTAAGAATGAAAACAAATCATGTATTTTGCTGAACAACAGCTAATTATGCTGACGTTAGAAGATGCACGGCTGCAACTCACCGGAAAGATTTACAGAAAGATTTACAGATCCCCGTAAAACAGGCGAGCAGCAAAATAAGCACTTATCACCGCTTTGAGCCTTCAGCCATCATGAGCCGACATTAGAGCCGCCGCCTGCCCTCTGCTGCCATGCAAATTATGTGCAGAAGTGGCATGTCAGACATGTGTGACTGCTGGCCTATGAATGCATAGGCACTAATCAACATTGTTTAAAATGCTCATTTGCATATGCATGCATCATTAATTCTATGCAAATGAGCCAGTGGGGACTGCACTGGTGTAACTTTCCATGTAACCCAACGGTGTGGCTGTCAGAGGAAGGTTAGAAGAGAAACACAGTCGTTAGTTTGTCTCCATACAGATTCAGTGTTGATGATTAATTAAGCTGTTGTGCGAAAGGTCATTTTTCATCGTTGTGTGTGTTGTGTGTGTTTCTGTTTCTGTTTCATGCCCATGCATTCAAAACAAAGATACACAATAAGATACATGAGGCTCTTTGTCATTATACAAATGGAGGAATACAACTGGAACGCAGAGTCGATGTGAACTTTTAATATTTGGCAGCAGAACAAATATGCATTAATAAAATCTTTGTTCTGGGTTTTCATAGCGGATTCCTCGTCTCACATGGCTGCATCAAATAGTGAAGCGGTTATTACAGAACCTGACCTGGTGGGCCGGGTCGAGTTGGGGGGAAATGAAGCTTTTCTTGTTTGGTCCATCTTTACTCTGTTGATCCAGAAACAACCGGCTGATGGAAACATTTCTTCTGTATGATTTCTAATATCTACCTGATGCCATAACGTCTCACCTGCTGTTGTTTCTACACACAGACTTCAGTTCTCTCGCCGTTTGTGTCTGGATTTTATAAAATCCATGTGAAACTCAGCTGAGGTTCAGAATCAACGGATCAAATCTGATTTCCAGATGAGGTCAAAAGGCTGGACTGATAGCTGCACAAATCGTTTGTATTCATTTTATTAAAAACAACAAATGTATGTTATGTTTATGATCATTTGCTGGTGGCCATGTTGTGCTCTAATTTAAAATCTAGTGTTAATCTAATCAGATTACAGATCAACTCTCTAATTTTCACTCAAGTTGGATTATTTATTATTTACGCTCTCCTATCCAGACAGGTCAGGATCCGAAGGTTAAACCTGGTTTAATCGGTTTTCATTTTTTAGAATTGTATGTTTTGCATCATTTAACTTTCCATTTACATGATTAATATCTAGATGTTTTACAGTTTAACAGAGAAATAAGCTTAACTTGTTGGGATTAATTTTAGTGTTTTGTAAAGCTTGGAAGAATCAACCTGTCTGATATCGATGCTCCGCTTTATGTTTTATAGTAAAACAGAGCATGAGCGAAAGAAAGAGTCACTTTGGTAAGTGAATAAAAATTCAGATAAGAACTTAGGATTCAACAGGTTGATTTTATGATTTTACCTCTTCAGCTCTCTGTCCCTCTGTCTCCCTGTCTCTCCATCCGTCTCTCCGTCTCTCTGTCTCTCCGTCCTGTAGATGTTCTTGGTAAAGTCTCTCCACTCGCTCAGAGATGGACTCTCCTCAGAAACATTTTTGTTTTTGCCACCAAGTAAATAACAGAACTCTGTCTCTCTTTGCTCATCCTGAAGGTTCGACTCCAAAAAATTACATTTACTTTCCAAAAATCTGTTGTATTATTTTGTGTATATTTCAGTGAACAGCCACACAATCCCCAGTGAATTCCCTCAGCATGACTGTTGGTAAAGGTCATAAAATATCTATTTATGCTTTTCCAGCCAAATTTCCTCCAACTCTGTGAGCTATTTCAGTTCCACTGACCTCCCATGTTGTCCACTCCACGTTGTCCACTCCACGTTGTCCACTCCACGTTGTCCACTCCACGTTGTCCTCTCCACGTTGTCCACTCCACGTTGTCCTCTCCACGCTGTCCACTCCACGTTGTCCTCTCCACGTTGTCCTCTCCACGCTGTCCACTCCACGTTGTCCTCTCCACGTTGTCCACTCCACGCTGTCCTCTCCACGCTGTCCACTCCACGTTGTCCTCTCCACGTTGTCCACTCCACGCTGTCCACTCCACGTTGTCCTCTCCACGTTGTCCTCTCCACGCTGTCCACTCCACGTTGTCCACTCCACGTTGTCCACTCCACGTTGTCCACTCCACGTTGTCCTCTCCACGTTGTCCACTCCACGTTGTCCTCTCCACGCTGTCCACTCCACGTTGTCCTCTCCACGTTGTCCACTCCACGCTGTCCACTCCACGTTGTCCTCTCCACGTTGTCCTCTCCACGCTGTCCACTCCACGTTGTCCTCTCCACGTTGTCCACTCCACGCTGTCCTCTCCACGCTGTCCACTCCACGTTGTCCTCTCCACGTTGTCCACTCCACGCTGTCCACTCCACGTTGTCCTCTCCACGTTGTCCTCTCCACGCTGTCCACTCCACGTTGTCCTCTCCACGTTGTCCACTCCACGCTGTCCACTCCACGTTGTCCTCTCCACGTTGTCCTCTCCACGCTGTCCACTCCACGTTGTCCTCTCCACGTTGTCCACTCCACGCTGTCCTCTCCACGCTGTCCACTCCACGTTGTCCTCTCCACGTTGTCCACTCCACGTTGTCCTCTCCACGCTGTCCACTCCACGTTGTCCACTCCACGTTGTCCTCTCCACGCTGTCCACTCCACGTTGTCCACTCCACGTTGTCCTCTCCACGTTGTCCTCTCCACGTTGTCCACTCCACGTTGTCCTCTCCACGCTGTCCACTCCACGTTGTCCACTCCACGTTGTCCTCTCCACGCTGTCCACTCCACGTTGTCCTCTCCACGTTGTCCACTCCACGCTGTCCTCTCCACGCTGTCCACTCCACGCTGTCCTCTCCACGTTGTCCACTCCACGTTGTCCTCTCCACGCTGTCCACTCCACGCTGTCCACTCCACGCTGTCCTCTCCACGTTGTCCACTCCACGCTGTCCACTCCACGCTGTCCACTCCACGTTGTCCTCTCCACGCTGTCCACTCCACGTTGTCCTCTCCACGCTGTCCACTCCACGTTGTCCTCTCCACGTTGTCCTCTCCACGCTGTCCACTCCACGTTGTCCTCTCCACGTTGTCCTCTCCACGTTGTCCACTCCACGTTGTCCTCTCCACGTTGTCCTCTCCACGCTGTCCACTCCACGCTGTCCACTCCACGTTGTCCTCTCCACGTTGTCCACTCCACGCTGTCCACTCCACGCTGTCCACTCCACGCTGTCCTCTCCACGTTGTCCTCTCCACGCTGTCCTCTCCACGTTGTCCTCTCCACGTTGTCCACTCCACGCTGTCCACTCCACGTTGTCCTCTCCACGTTGTCCTCTCCACGTTGTCCACTCCACATTGTCCTCTCCACGTTGTCCACTCCACGCTGTCCACTCCACGTTGTCCACTCCACGTTGTCCTCTCCACGTTGTCCTCTCCACGTTGTCCTCTCCACGTTGTCCACTCCACGCTGTCCACTCCACGTTGTCCACTCCACGTTGTCCTCTCCACGTTGTCCTCTCCACGTTGTCCACTCCACGTTGTCCACTCCACGCTGTCCACTCCACGTTGTCCACTCCACGTTGTCCTCTCCACGTTGTCCACTCCACGTTGTCCTCTCCACGTTGTCCACTCCACGTTGTCCTCTCCACGTTGAGAGAATTTCCAAATGTTTAAAGCGCATAAACTAGAAACAATACTTTGTCCATCTTTGGTTAAGCTATATAATATGCTGTTGTAAAAATGTTTAAAAGTTGTTTACTTAATAAAAGTCCTGGGATTCTAGTAAATATTATCCTTGAATTTGTTTCTGTTCCTGTCAGCATTAACTTGTTACCCTGAACTCAATGTGCTCTTATTCTGATCGGAGCATGTTTATCGGGATCAAGGCCGTGGAGTCGACGGTGTTCTGCTACGTCAGGCCGGGTGTTTTTGCAACCGGTAATTAGGTTCCAGTGCATCAAGTGGGCAGATAATTATTAACCAAATTAATCTAAAAGTAGGTCAGGCTTCACTTTCACTTGAAGCTACAGGGAGACAGTCTTCATCAGCGCAGGCAGCGCAGCGTAACAAAAGATTAAATAACCTTATTACTTGGGTATTGTTGTGTTATTTGGGTCACAGTTGCATTGGTTCCTCAGCCGTGGTGCACATGTGAAGTATATGTGGAGTGAGAGCCAGAACTCGCTCAACATGTCCAAACAATCCGTGACAGCCTGGTTTATGTGGTGATAAAATTGTACATCCTGCAGAGTCGAATGCATAATAAGGAGACGCCAGAGCCGTATTTTACCCCGGCATCATGTCTGCCTGCATCACTGGCATGAAAAGCAGATAAACAATACAGTGACAAAGGATCAGGATTTAAAATCATGCGACACAATACCAAGTTTTGGTTTACAGTGGAAATAAATAAAGTTCATTACAACAAACTTTGAACTGATAGTAAGATCTAGTGCTACAGTCAGTGAAAATACTTCTATATGCTTCACATACTTGCATGTCAGGTCTAAGTCAAGGTCAGCACATTTTGATGCATTTTACATTCGGTAAAACAATAAAACAGGTTCTTTCTGTGAACCTTTACAGACATAACTCCGGTGATTCCATCTTAAAATAATACAGCATCAAAAATATATTCACATAAAACGCTGCGCTCACACCTAGAGTCCTTCCTCTGTCACCTTTCTGCTTTGTAATGAGATAGTGTGGCGAGGAGGGAAAAGGTGGCCTCAGCAAATATAGATGAGAATGACATCTTGTGGAGTTTGAGTAGCTGAAGAGGCATCCAATAACGCCGCCCCCCTCCCACTCTGTCATGTATCCCTTAGCCGATGCAACGCTTCCGGAGGAACCTGGGAAGACACATGATGACAGCCGCGCTCAGACGGAGATGGTAACAAGATGTGATGCATAACACATGAGAGAGGCTGAGGTGTCATTACAGGGGATGAGCAGGCTTCATCAGCCACATCACAAATACATTCTGGATGACACCTTGACTTGTGTTGCACTCTGGGAAAATGACATTTATTACCTTGTTATGTTTATTGAAAATACACAGATACATTAGTCTGCTGCACTGAACCTTGCTGGTGAATGAAGTTCTGATTTTCATTTCTGTTCCTTGAAATTATATTTTATTCCTTTCACAGGATGTTGAATGTTGGCATTCTGAAGTTTATAGATGGACATTTTTCACTCTTCTGCTCAAAACATATTTTTATGAACTTCGTATCCTCACGTATTCTAAAAAGTTCACCCATCAGTTTAATTTGATGTGGAAAAAGTATTGTAGAAATGACCAGGTTTGGTTAAATGTCACATCAGCAGAAACGTTTCAAAAGAAGTACTTCTGATTATTTTTCGTTTCACTGATTTAATCCTAAAAACAAAGCAACAAACGTCTCACCACTCATCACTTCTTACAAAATACTTTATATTTAGTCTGTGTTTTTTAATATTTATGTGTAATCTATCAATAAAAACAAAAAAAGATCACTAATTCATATTCCCCTGTGTCTGAGCCAAATCATTCAAATAATGACTTTAAATGATAAATATTTTGAGAAAACTTTCAGCGCCTAAAGTCATTACAGACTAGTATAACAGAAACCTGATTGTGTGGAGAAAAGTTTGAATTTCAGTTTCTTCAATAACTGCTGCTCTGTTTTGCACAACTACTCCAGAATATAACATATTCAGGGGACAAACTGGTTTGATGATGAGCTTTGGAAGTGGAAATGAATGAACTAAAATGAGCTACAAACAGCTGAAAAGATGATTTTACACTAGTACTAGAAGTTTTTTACTGCTCAATTTACATGTTTTTTTAAAAAAATCATTAGATTAATAAAGTATTTCCTTATTTTCTGTTCTCCAGCTCCATTATTCCCAAGCTGGAGTCTTAAGGGCTTCCCAGTTCTCCACTGGGATGATGCAAGAAAACAGATGAGGGCAGAGCAAATTCTGCTGAGCTATTAAAAGTTTTTTTTAGAAAATGGAAAGGGAAAGGTACTCTGTTAGTGTTAGTGTGCCTGTTAGCTAATAAAAATGCTTACATACATTGAGAGAAAAATACAAGAGCAATCAATATTTTATACAGCAGCTCAGGCTGGGATTGCAGCTCTGAACGGGGGAGAAGCAATGGAGGAGGTGAAAAATAGATTGCATTAATCTTGTGCAGTGATTTACAACAATTATGTCATCTGTTTGATAAACAGAGGAAGAGTCGGAGAGGAGCTAAATAATTCAAGGTTTCCTCCTTTGTTTATGCCAGAAAACAAGACTGGAGTGTCGTCCAGAAGCTGCACAGGGAATGAATCAGTGAGCGGGGACTCCGGCTCAGATAGTGCCACCTAATGTAGATTCAGTAAACCCTCCTCCAGACCAGACTGAGCGCCTTTCTCCTCCTCCAGCCCCGCCGCCCGGCGCGGCTCCAGCACGCTCCACGACACCGTCCACATTCTCCTTCCCTGCTCAATGTTCCATGACAACAAGGTGAGACGGACAGCAGAGGTTAGGCTGAACAGCTGCTTCCTGGGCTGGAAATTCCAGGCATTGAGGGCCATCTGTCTATATGCTCACTGATGTATATGGGAGCCATCTATCAGGCTGCGAGCCCTGCAGCTGCTGGGGCCATCACGGCCCAGCCTGCCGCCCGCTCGCCCGCCCGCTCGCCTGCCTGCCTGGCTGCCTTCTCTCAGCCTCAGCTCCAATACAATGAGCGCTCCTTCTTCACTTTGTGTCACACAGAATGGGCTGATTTGATTAAGTCCTGGGCTCTCATTATGTTAGGTAGGGGTGTAGAATTTCAATGATAATCCATAATGCATGACCGGGGGTTTTGTTGCCATGGTGACATAAATTCAAGGTTACCAGCTCAGACGCATAATTGGGTGCGCATTGAGCGCTGAAGAGGTGCTGTTAAAATTCCCCTCATGAAAGTGGAGCATCAATCATGCTGTCGCAGATTGCAAAGTACTCATAATCAGATGAAATGCCTGGCAGAGAGGAGACGTCACAACAGGACGTGGCTTACTACTCTTTGGAAACTAATCAGAGATTTAAGAATGAACAAGACAACTCCAGCTTTTTTTTTTTTATCATTGTTTGCTTTCTTTCTTTTATCACCCCTAAAAGCCCCTCCTGGCCATTTTGGTTGTTTTATTTTATCTCATTTTATTGCATTATTATTTTTTTTTTCTCTGCAGCCTGTAAGTTGGTCTGAGTTCATTTGGCCCTTATCTTTGTCTCCCAGGCAGCTATATTTTGTGTCTTTTACAGCTCCCCTGAAATGATGGAAATCAATTCTCACAAGAGATCAGGACCTCTATGACAAGCGCAGGCCGCAGCTTGAGGCTCATCAGACCCATCTGAACGGCAGACAAAAGAAAAGATTTCTGCCTCCTTTATGCCTTCTCCTGAAATCCCGTTGAAAATCTGCTCATGCCGTCTCCGGTCTGCACCACAGTTCTTTTATTGATGCTTCTTCTTCTTTAAGGGTGGAGGCGGTGGGGAGCGGGTGGGGGCGACTAGGGGATGTGGTTGCTCGGAGGCGTGTGCAGGATGGGTATGGTGTCGCCCCCCTCGGATAAAACCCACCCTTTTTTTTTTCTCCCTCTCGCCTTTTATATTTCCAGCATCCATAACAAAAATATCTAGGAACGGATGAGTGGCTGGAAGCTACTTCTAAGCTGCAGAGACTTATTTTTTTAATGAATAAAAGGATGGTGAGACATAAAAACAACAAGAATGTACTTTTTGTGCTGGTTATGTTAGAATTTAGTCAACCATTCTTCTTCTCTTGTCGGAATAAGGTTGCAGGTAAAACCATTTCAATCACAGGAGCCGCTCCCTCAACGGCCCTGTCCATCAGCGCAGCAGCACCATAATTCTCTCATGGTTAATAACCATAAATCAGATGAGATTCATAAACCATTAAGTTGGTGCTTATTATCTCTTACACAGGGTAGTTCAAATATTCATGGCCGGAAGGTATGTGCCTTCAGCCCAATAATCTGCCCTATATATGCAATACTTCCCTCTTTTTATCACATGAATTATGTTTTTGTCATAATCTACCTGAACATTTCTCATCACAGGATCCATAAGGTGAACTGGACGCGTGCTGCACATCATCCGCCGTCATTTAGACGCTTCTGCACAACCGCCACACGCAGCAGTTTCAGTTTAATATTAAACCCAGTATAATTCAAATCCCTGGAAGATTTAAGCCTAAAGTAGGATGTGAATTGTACTGAGAAGTTTCTTCTGACTGGATGTAATGTAAATGTTTTGGAGTCAAAGTCTTGAATCTCATCTAAAGATTAGGGTGATGGGAAGGAGGCCTTCCGACCTTCACCGTAAAATACCAGAGAAAACATGAAAAACTCAGTCAGAAGAAAAGTTTATACCAATAAAGAAGGTTCTCTATTATTCAGAAATATATAAATGACAATTAGAGTAAAATGTAAATAAATACCAAGAGTGATAAACATATTAATGTATCTCTAGCATTTATATACATGAACCTCACAGTTCTGTATTAATAAAAGGTTTTGTTATCATTATGTGACATTTTATTATATGTTAACAGAACATAAAGTAAATAGTTGAAAACATCAAAACCTGAGTTGAGACAAGCAGCTGAACAAAGTATCAATTCAGAAGCTTTGAATTAAAGGTGTAATTTTCAGACGTTTTTTTCTCAAAAAATATTCAGAAAGAATTTATAACTTTCATCCCACATCATATTTATGCACAGCTTCATTGAAACTTTGTGGTGGTTTATTATAAAATATCTAGAAAGTCACTGAAGTCTGAAGTATTAAGGTGATAAAAAGTCAAGTGGTAGGAAAAATCTAAACGCCAAATAAAAGATCAAAATAAGTTTCAAAAACATTTAGATTATAATCAGATTAAAAGGTTTTAATCAAATGAAAATGATAAATATCCCAGTATGTGTGTTTATTAGTATGCAGGCACAGAGTTTTGACTAAATGGATGTCAGGTCTAAGATCTGGCAGCGAGGGAAGACGGAGCGAGACCTCATCCTGCTGGTCTAATTTAAACCTGCTGAGCGCAGCCGGCCCAGGTGTGCTGCGGCTCCGACTGGGCCCAGGCTCCGCCCACAACCTTCCGGAGAGGAGGAAAACACGGCCAGCAGGAGCAGACGCAATCAAAGCCTGTCACTGGGAGAAGAAAACCTGTCAAAAAAACTCTCCCTCATGCCCTGGAGGTGAGATCGCATCTGACTTTTTCTACTGTGGTCAGCCAATCAGGAGCTTCCCTGCCTCATCTGTGTGTTTCTGCCAGTCAAACAACATACATTAGGATTAAACACAGGCGGTTAAACAGCGATAGATGCAGCGTTATGACCAAATCTAGAGGAATAAAAAAAGAGCAGGTGCATCAAAGTGTTTCAGGAATATGAGCGTTTTGGTGCTGCAGCCTCCTCTGCCAGCCGAGCGGTGAGGACGCCTGCGGCACTACAGCAGTGACATGGCTGAGACAGACAGCAGAGATGAAGGCAGCAGCTTTCAAACAGCAGTCAGAGCAGCTCAGACTGAGAGCCGCTGCTGCCACCAAGCTCTGCTGCTCGGTCACTTCGTTAGACTGAAGAACCTGAGGACGCCTGATCCTGCACCAACAGCCCCGTTTCCACTGGAAGAGACGGTTGGTCCACACGGAACAAAGGTCACAGCAAAGGTCACGAGCCCATCGGTTTTTATCAGTGTTTTTGCTACATCCAGAAGGGAATCACTGGGAATTTTTACATTTCAATTTCATTTATTTATGTAGCACTAAATCACAACAAATGTCGTCTCAAGGAGAAGTGGTTTTAGTTCAGATTGTCAAACATTACAGTTCTTCCAGGATGTGGCTGTTTTTTTTGCTTATTTTTGTAAAATTACCGTTTTTCAAAAAGTTGCATTGAAACTATAGTTTTGCCACAACATTGTCTTACAAAAAGTAGATCCTGCTGCACATTACCTTTCATGACACAATGCTGTGTTTTGATTTTAAATCATTATTGGCCATTTTGACACATTAACAGTAAACATGAGACTTAAATTTTGTGAGATTTCATCATTTCATCAAACTAATGCTCAGTAGAAGTGAAGTTTTCTGATTTGAGGGGAAATCCTGGCCTGGCAGCTGAAAGCACCAGCCTGTCTGCATGTCTGAGGACAAAAACAAGGATTAAATGGCCTGAAACATGGAAATACTGAAGGATTAAACAGAATGGAAGCAAAGAACCACTTATTTTAAACCATAATTATATTTTAAGCCAAAAAATGAAGCCTTTTCACCTGAGAAAACATCTAATTATCATGAAAGAACTAAACATTATCTCAAGTTATCTTAAAAAACACAAGAAAATATCTATACGGGTGAGCAGCTCTACTTCAAATCACTACTTAAAATTTAGTTCATACAACAAATAAATAAAATATTTTTACTTGGTTCTATATTTGTGTGTCGAACCAGATCATTTCCTTGATGCAGACATGTATTTATTCCAACTGATCATTTTGAGTTCAACGTGTATCGGATGTTTTCTGTGTTTATGTCTTGCTGTCAGTTTTAGGTGATTTTCCCCTCAGGGAAACTGAAAATACTCCCAACCCTGAATCCCTTTCATCTACAGCATCTATCAGTTGTCTGAATTGACTCTAAAGAAGAATATAAAGTTATTTTTCATTAACACAGAGTTCCTTCATATCTTAAGTTTGATGGTGTCCCAAAGGAAGGAAGTATTTCTCCATCAGAGTGAAGTCATTCTGCTCCATGGCTGCATTTTAAGAGGATTTCTAATAAAGTCCATTAAAGGATCAGTCTTAATTAAACATGTTTTATTTAGTGAAATATAATTAAGTCTATAAATAAACCTAAAAAGAAATACAGGTACATGTAGCATCTATATTTTTACAAGCGTAGTGCTCATGCTTCCTAAACTCTCCTGTCATAACTGTTTTGCAAAAATGTTTAAAGGTTGTGTGAAAGGGGAAAAGAAAGTTTTATCCAAGAATACAAATCAATAAATCATGTTTTGTGACTTCCTCCAAACGCCTTGAGACGGAGTTAAGATATCAGCTGCAGAACTCAGTTCACAGTACGCTTCGAATTATCCGTTTGACGAAGGAAAGTGCAGTCCTTGTCTTTTGGACAAGAACATGAAAAATGTATGGAGTTTACTTTAGCTCAAATGAAAGTCTCCTCGCTTCAAAAGGAGGCAACAAACACATGAGGGAGATACGGCAGGCATCAAATTAGGAAGAAGACATCTGTGGGCGCCTATCACAGCTCACCTTCAAAGGGACCGTGTACAACTAGAAGCCATTTTGTCTGGGAGTACAAAGGAAAGCAGATTATTAAGAGGAAGGGTTTAAAAAATGAAGAGACAGATATTCCTTTTCAAGTCCAATTTTCTCCCTCTACTGTATTTGCCAGCTATCTTTCCAGTGAGCACGTTTCTGTAAAGCGACTCAACAGGGTTCCCGCTGAAGATCTGAGTCAGGTTTTTAATGAGCCCTGCCACTCCTCCTGCACTGCTGTCACAGGTGTAGATGTGCTGAAGCTGAAGCTCACTGGGCTTTATCACAGACTTTACCTCGTCAATTAGGGACTATAAGCTACTCACACAGACCGAGCTCCAGAACTGTCTGCTTTTTTCTGTCATCGTCTTTCTTTTCCCACAAAAGCAGCTGCATGCAAATGAGAAAACAGCCGAGCTGAAACCCAGAAACACAACTCAGTCCGTTTCCAGACGTCCTCCCACCCTGACTTCACGTCTCCTGGTTCTCTAGATGAATTCTTCTCCTCTGTGCAGCTGTGGAAAGGTTATCACAGATGGGTATTTCTGCCTAATATTTTTAGTGTTTGGAATGCTGCGAGCGTCTGATCGGACCGGCCATGCCCGCTGTGTTTGTGAATGAGAAGCAGAAGCAGCGTGAGCCAAGAATGAAGCTCATAACTCCCTGTCCTCAACATGAACCCTGGAAAGTGTCCCATGTGTTACATTTGACCATTTCCCATGTCAAACGGCTGAAGTGTAGCCGGCGTGGAGAATGAACCGGGTGTCAGTGACGCCACTCGGTGGCCTGGCTCCTACACGCATCATTCTGTCCTTTTTCTGTCCTGCAGAAAATATTCACACCCCTTGAACTCTTGCAAATTTAGCAAAAAGGAGATTGAAGTCTGTCTGTAAAGCACAAGATTCACTGTAATTAATGATTTTATATGAATGATCATCACAGTTAGGAGGATTTGCATTGAGCCGCCTTTACTCTGATACCCCAAAATAAAATCCACTGCGATTAGCTTCCTTCTAAGGTTGCATAGAAAGTGACTAGAATCCATATGTGTGGATGTCTGGGGTGTTTTGGCCTTTCATCTACACCAGGCCTGCTCAAGTCCAGTCCTCCAGAGACGCCATCCGATCAGAGTTGATCCTGGTCTGATGGAGTAAGGATGCATCTAAAAGTTGCAGGACGGTAGCTTGGACCTGAGCACTCCTGATCTACACAAAAACTCAATTCATCATCAAAAATGATTATTTATAAAAACTCTGACCCCAGAGGCGATTAGAGAAAACTCTTTACATTTCATGTGTTCATGGGAAAACTGAGATTTAATGTCCCATACATTTACAGTTTGCAACAAATAATGTGCTGATATATCCATATACTTGCTTTGACACGATTCCCATTCGACTTTGCAGCACTTTTTAAACGTAGTTCCACCTCTGACCACTACAGAGTCCGTCTACTGACATGGAAGAAAAAATGAATAACTTCTGGTCTCAACTTGCTTAGTTTGTTCGTCCAGTGCAGATCCGTTCACCACGTTTTATTCCTAACAGGAAGTCATGCTTGTTTCGAAGGATTCTGATTGGCCGGTTTTAGCTTTGAGCTTCACTGCCCCCTATGGGTTTGACATGTGTAAAAAAACGCTTATTGGGTTCTGGTGGATAAAGACTATTTCAGGTGAATGATAGAATTTTTTCAAATAATATAACAGATCAGTTTTCATAAAGTGTGAATAAAACCTGGATCTCAGTGGAAATGCAGCTGTTCTTTGAAGATGCAGCAGCAGGTCAGCAAAAAAGTTGTGAAGAAGTTTAAATCCGGGTTAGATAATTAAACAAAGGCAGTAGGAGCTGGCAGAATAGTAGCTCTTGGTTGTGGATGCCATGAATCCATGCCAACAGAAAAGCCGTTAAAAGCCACGTAGGAGACACTACAAAGCTGTGGGAAAAGAGACTTTTTTCCCACAGTACAAAGTTAGATAAGAGTCACAAAACCTCCACGACCTTTTAGATCAATGCAGATTATTTTTACAATATCCTCTACAGGAAATTTGTTTAGATTTTTAAATGAAAGAAAAACATTTATAACATTTACATAGAAAATTGTATTAAAAAGCAGATGGTCTGCAACATATTGACGAGAAAATTAGTTCTGTATTAAAAAAAAGAATACTACTTTCACCATTTGTGCCACTTGTGGAAAGACTGCCAAAGCAAGCCCTTTTATTATAACATCCTTCAGTTTATTTTATCATTTTTGATGGACCAAAGAAACACTTGTGGCTCTGGACCTGCTGCAGACCTCTGGTTTAGATCTACACATATTAATGTGATAGAACGGCCCACTTAAAGTCCAGACATAAATTTGATATTCAGATCTCCATCAGCTCTAAGTTTGAGATATTTTGCAAAGAATAATCATAACTCTGTGTCCAGATGCATAGATTTGGTCGAGATGTAGAAGTTTAAGATTTTTATTGACAACCATGTATTCTTCATTCCATTTCCAAAATATGCACCATTTTACGTGGATCAATCTAGTAAAATGCATTGAAGTTTGTTTTTAAGTCGCATGCAGAGACTAAATGAGGAGAAGGCTGCAGAGTGTGGATAGTTTTAAAAGTGACTGTGCAGCAGAACTGAGTCATAGGTGAGAAGTGAGGCAGGCATGCAGAGAAAACGTAAAGCAGAAAGGCAGCTGCATTTTTTCAGCTAAAGGAGGAAGGAAGCAGAAAGGGGAGAATGGAGGAATGTATTGGTCAAGCCCACAGCGTAGCAACAAAACAGAGTGAAGGCCTGTCACTCCTGGTCACTGTGCTCACTGCTCGGCGACTGCAGAGGAATGCACTGGTCATTCACGCCCCAGAATAGGCTGTGCTCTTTTGCCCCTTCCTGCCTGAGCTCGGCCATTGTATCAGCAACAACATTGTTCGGCAGATTCCTTTGTCCCTTTGGATTTTTGGAGGTCCCCCTTTCAGGGCATCCACCGAGACCCCCAGCGCGGTCAGGACAGAGCTGCTCCACAAACAGCTGTCTGGGATCAACCTGGAGTCAAGCTAAGCTGGCTCTCATTTCAGCCGATGCATCACAGATGTTTATCCTTCACAATTACGCTTCCTGGTAGTGAGCTGCAGGCGGAATGATAATGCCGACTTCCTCCGTTCTGTATTTCGGTATCGGGGTCTTACACTGAGCTGACCCTTTCTCAAGATTTCTCTGCTCAACCCATCAAAGTGTGATTGAATTGAGTCAAAGCTTGGAGAACGCTGCTACCTCTTCCTGGTTCTACGCTGAGAAGATCTCCAGTGTGCAAACTGCTGTGGTGTTTACGAGGTCAAGGTCAGAGGGTCAGTGATTCTACCTCATATTGACTCGCTCTTTGATAGGCAATGGATTATCAACTTGGTTTTGGCTTTATGTTCAGTGTCACGTTTATGGAGTTATGGAGGATAATAAAGGGGCAAGCAGCAAAGGATTTAGGGCCAAATGTTCACAGTGGAAGCATGTCAACAGTAATCCAACGCAGAGTGGTGGGGATTTGCATATCCTGGTCCGAGGCAGATAGGATAGAAAAACGTTGTCTTGGACCTGACAGTCTACAGGATCATTTGAGTGATTTATGCAGGAAATTGTATTTGCGGAGCAAGAGAGATAATTTAATAAAGCAAGGCCTGGCCTAGTCCTCAAGAACAGGGGGCTCTTTGCTGAAAAATGATACTGCCTCCTGTCTGAGGGGACGGCAGATAAAGAAGGCCAATATTTACTGTGGATCTGTGCTGCTTCTATTTCCTGTCTTAGCTTTACTATTATCTAGTCTGGTTTTCTGAGATGAGCAAACATATTATATGCATACATCTAAATGTTTAATGTATGCAAATGTAACCTGTTTCATTTCCTTTATGCAAATGAAGTATCATTATTATTAGTAAAAATGATGAGAGTATCAATGAATCAAAGGCAGCTTTAAGTAGAGCAGTGAATAATCACACTGTTACAGAGGAAAGATGCTTGAAGAATTCAGATAAGTTCATGTTTAGAGTCTTGGCAGCAAAACCTGGCAGGAAACACCAAACATCCACTGAAAACCTGAAAACCTGAAAACCTTTACTGTCTTCAGCAAACATCGTTAGACGAGTTGAAACATTACATGGATACTGACCTTTGCTTTCTGTGCACAATAAATAATAATAGATAAAATAGTAAAAACATGCCACATATGTCACAGATACTCAGATTTATTCTTTTTTCACACTTAAAAATTGAGATCATCAAATAAATGCATCATAAAAAGACAACATAGGTAAAACGACAAATGCCGTTTTTAGATTATTTTATACATTGAGTGGAATAAAAGCCATTAACTGATCTGAACCTGTATAAAATAATAATAGCTCCTCTTTTTAAATAATGATTAGCCACATTTTTAGAAGGCTGAGTTTAGTTTCTTTAACCACAGCCAGTTCTAACTACTGCCAGAACCGCAGAATCAAGACTTAAATAGAACCTGTCTGACAACGAAAAGTAGCTAAAAGGATCTTAATAAGCAACACATCACAGTCAGATCTAAAAAAAAAATCAAGAACAGATGAGAAGAGCTGTGTGGAAAGGGTTAAAGATCCATTTCAAAGATTTTGGGACTGAGAAAACATGGAATAGTGCAAAACATTGTCAGACACAAATTATAACAAAAGAACATCTTTGATTTATCCAGGAGGTCACAGAAGAATTCAAAACAACGTCTGAGGCACCGCAGGTCTCACTTACCTCACTTAAGGTCAAAGTTCATAATTCAACAATAAGAAAGGGAGACTGGGAAAAACCGGCCTGCAAAGCAGAGAGCCAAGACCAAAGCCACTGTTGACCAACACCAGTCCAAAGGCCCGTCTCACTTTCCCTAAAAGCATCTTTATGGTCTTTCAGTAAAATATTCTTTGGTCTCATGACAAGTGGAGCTTTTTGGAAGTTATCCTTCCTGTTAAATCTGCTGCATTTTAGAAAGAAACACCATCTCGACATGGTGGTGGTAGTATGATGATCTGGGACTGCTACAAGGCCATCCTGAAGGAAAATGTCTGCACATCAGTGTGTGAGTGGCCTAGTCAAGGACCGGACTTAAACCTGATTGAGATGCTGTTGTATGTTTGGAAACCTGCCAATGTGGCTGAATTTAAACTGTTCTTGAAAGAAGAGTCAGATTCCTCCATGGTGAGGTCAAAGTCTCACTGTCAGGAACTGCAACAGTTGTCAGTTTCTGTTACCACGTGTGACACACCAGCTATAAATCACTTATAACTGTATCTGTATTTATTTAGGTTATCTTTGTATGATGGAAAAATTTGATCTGAAACATTTCAATGTGACAAAACAGGAGAAGAGACTAAATCTGTGATGGTCACGGTGTTTCCACAGCAGCAGAGTTTCTCTGAGTCGTCTGCCTCTAGTTGTTATGTCTGCCAAAGTTGGTGCAGCTGCCTCGACATCAAGCTGCTGCAAAAGTTTCTTCATGCATCCACACTTACTTTCCTGATATTTTAAGTATGAGGGGAGTTGGCCCCGGTTAATGTTGCATGTCAGCAGAGTGAGGGTCTCTTTCTCTCCTTCTGCAGTAGGTCTGTTAATGTTTAGAGTCAGGAGGCCCGGGGGACTCCAAATCCCTCGGACACAAAGAGCCTCTGTGTGCTGGCGAGGTCACATCTGTCCAATGACTCTGTGTGCGTATAGAGAGCACTCTATAGGCCATCAGACGGGCCTGCTGCAACTGCCCCCTCTCCCATAATGCTGCTCTGTGTGCACCGCTTTGGCCAGCGGGCTTGACAGAGCCTGACATTTCACCAAATGCACATGTATAAAGCGTGCGGTCATATCATCCCATTCTCTCCTTTAATAGCAGTGTTGTGACAATATGATTGCACCATAAGGGCAACTTCATGCCTCCCAGCCAGCTCTACTGTCTGTGCGACTGCCAGGTCTGTGACTGTACGTTTTGTCGTTGATATCCGACTGTTGACCAGGACTCTGCATGACCTGGACTTTGGTGACGGTGTTGATTGTAGGAAACATCCGTTCAGTAAACCTCCTGGTTACAGGGAGGCACCACACTCACAGGAGGTGCATCGTATTCACCAACACAGCGGAAGGATGTGGAAACCCTTCAGTTTGACTCGAGCTGGTCACTTTTATGAGTCAAAGCTTCGACAAAATGCAGCATGAACAGTCGCTGCGTTTCCATTACAAATGTGAAGAAAACTTTTTTGATATTCTGATAACGTCAACAACAAAAAAACACAATTTTGCAAAAGCGATGCTTTCATTAAAGAAGAAATGCAATGAAAATCACACTTGAATAAAATGTTAATGCATTGAAACCGTGGATGTAAGCAGTGACAACAGATCTATTCAGATTTCAGCCACTGATTTTCTGAATTTCCTAAATCTTTACGAAGGTCTTCAAGGATTCATAATAAAGCCTGGAATTTTAGTGATAATTATTTTCTACTCTGCTAATTTATCCACATGTATTTGTGCTCGGACAGATGGAGAAATGTAAAAATATTTCACTTCATACTGCGCCTGCTTCTGTCGGAGGTTTCTTCCTGTTTCTTCCTACTGTCACCAAATGCTTACTCAGCATATTCAACTCTGTGCAATTGAGTGAAATTACTTGGATTGAATGTTTTTAATAACTGACAAAGTGAATTTGATTGCACTGCATTACAACTAGATTTGATAACTAATCTATAAAATAGAATTATAATCTGTCTACGTTTTTAAATTGATTTGATTATAGGTATTTCTGCACATGCACCGGATCTGCTTGTTTTGTAAAATGTCTTGACGAGACATTTGTAATGAACAAACATAATTAATTTTATTTTGCACACAAATTGTTTGCACAAGCATGTTTTGCATCTTGATTTATTCAAACACTTATAAATTCATATTTTGTAACTTTTCCTAACAAAGCTTAGGAAAAGCTTCATTCGTCCAAAAGTTATCATGTTTTGGAAGAAGAAACAAACATTTATTTCTTTTAAAGTGACAGCATTTGCTTCAAACAGGCACATCACATGTAAAATGGATTGAAATGAGTTTCTGATGTTGTAAACAGTGATTATAAAAGCATATGCCTCTTAATGGAGCTCAGCGTTTCCAATCAGATATGATGGAGGCAAGCCAGTGATGCAATAAATCACTAGGTCTGGTCTGAAGAAAGCAGGTCCCTCCACTGAATCCATGCTGGACCCGATAAGGAGATATCAATGAGAGCCTTTGTTTGGTCCAGTGCAGCAAATTAGACACGCCAGTGTGCCAGGTTAATGCACACACTGCAATCTTCCCTGACCTGAACAAGCTGGATTTGGCACTTGAGTTTTCTCATGAAGAACAAGTTTCCTTCCACTTGGCTGCCCAGAGTGAATGCGGCTCAGATGATGGAGAGGCTGGAGAGGCCGTCAGCTGGAATGAACATAATCTGCTAAATGAGACAGTGGTCGTCTCATGTAAAGCCAAAAGTAGAGCCAGGCGCACTACGAGGGAGCAGCTGTAAACACCGCTCTGCTCCATACATAGGAAACCCTCCAGTCCAGCTGACCTCTGACCCTCAATATATTGTATAACTATGGCCAGTGTATGGTGCACACAGAGCTGTGGCACTCTGGGGACAAAGCAGAGTGGACCTTTCAGGAGGTGACAATGACAGGAGAGGTTAGATGAGGTCAGAGAGGCTTGATACCGTCCCATTGAGGCCTTAATTGCTCATAGAGAGGCTATAGGGGCCTCTGTGCATCCACTGTGAAGAGGAGGTAATTTATGACTGGCAGGGTGAGGTTACAAGGAAGGGGGACGTCCCCTCAAAAGAAAGGTATGCATGTCTGGCCTCTCCTGAGCTCAAGTGGCCCAACAGATAGCAGTGGAGCTACTTGGGAGGTGAACCTGCCGTCTCTTTCTTCTCACAGCGTTTCTTTCTCTAACTCCATTGGCTGCAGGTCCCAGATCAGCTCATCTGGGTGTTACTGTGGCAGGATATCAATCTTAATGAAGCTGCCAGGCCAGCGTCATATCAGCTTTAGACTACCAGGCCTTGATAAGCATACCAATTCTCTGTGACAATACCTGAGGTAATAACCAGGACAATAAGCTCTCACAAAAGATGGAGTGGAAAAATAGGCAGTTTTTATGGGTGCTGTGTGTGTGTGTGTGTGCGTGTGTGCGTGCGTGCGTGCGTGTGTGTGTGTGCGTGTGACAATGGTGGCCGGATAAATTCTCTGTCAGTGCAAGTGTCTAGGGTTATATTTCTATATATAGTTGCAATCAGAACTGCTCAACTCAAATGATGTAGAGAACAGACGATTACAATAATGCTCTAAAATGATGATAAAACAATAGATTGTATTTACTGATGCATGTTTGAGCTGATTTGTTAAGAGAAATTGGCTCAATTTTTAAGTTTACATAAAAAACATTCCACCTGTATGCATGTGCAGTACTTTGGTACTTTTTGGACCGTCCTGTCGATGTTGGAGCTCCTAACAAACGCTTTGATAGAAGTGCTGACAAGCTTCCTCCACCTTTTTGATCAGTGATGTTTGATAACTCCCAGGCTGCAGCTGCCATCTTTAAATCCCACCAGAAGTCTTAATCAGATTTAAACCTCATGTCTGAGAAGTCCAGGATCTTTTTCTCAACCAAGCTTGGAAAGCCCAGTGATCAGCACGGTTTTATTTTTAAAGAGAAGGTATCATATTTCTCCTAAAATGGACTGGTAATTTGAGAATCAATTATATTACATGCAGCTGCAGTTCTCTTTCTCAATGCTCTGTGTCAAATGATCCAAACCCTTTGAGCAACATGTTCTTCCCCCCATTGCCTGTGGGGGCGCTGCAACAATAAACTCTGTAGTAAATGTCAAGAAAACCTCTGAAGAGTGAAACTCCCTTCTTCACCAAATGGAAACAAAAGTGGAGTGGTATCAGATTTTAACGGTTATAGGATTTCTCTGTTAGACCATGAGCCTTTTCTCCCACTAGCACTAGACTAGCATGTTTGTTTTGGTTGCATTTACCCAGAATGCCCTGCTTTGTAATTAACTTCCTGCCTGACAAATGCATTAGAGCCTCACCAGAGTTCTCTCTCATTGGTTCGCATCAGAGTTAGATTATGCATGCACATCTTCTCACCCGAACCGGACTTTCCAGGCAGATGGACTGGAGTTGGATTAAAGTGGACTGGAGTCAATGCTGCTATTGGGCTGCTGATAAAATTATGGGTTTTCTTCTGAATCCTGGTAAGTCTGTAGCTGTTCTAGAAGTTTTAAACTTCCCTTTATGTCGATTTCATTTTAGTTTATTTTATATCCAAGGCCCTTCAGGTGTGATAAAACATTCCCATGCCTCAGCTTTTATACAGCATAATTTGCTTTTCTCACAATAGCAAAGCAGAAAATCCTCGAATGCATAAAATTTATAAATGCATCGCAGCTGAAGCAAACAAACAATCGCTTATGAGTCTCAAAGTCCCGTTCTGCTAGAAGTGGTTGATGAATTGATGTGTCACTGAATTCTCTAAAATCTGAGTGATTGTCAACCAAAAGCAGAATCTGGCTACTTCAATGGATACATTAATAAATGTGAAATGCTTATGATTGCAACTGTACCGTAAGAAAGTGTGCAGAATTCAGATTCAAATCCATAAAACATACAAATAATTGATAACCATGCATGTTTACTCGTATGGAAGGACAGGTTGACTTTTAAAAGGTGAGTTATTCGAAGCTGGTTGCTCTCAGGTCAAGCAGAGCATTCTGCTGGGTGAAGAAAAGCTGGCAGGTTTTTCTCATCATTTAGTCGTGTCACAGAAATGACTCAAATGTTGTGTTTACAGTATGGTTTTATCTCCGCAGCCAGATAGGTCTGCAGAGGGGAATGTGGGCGCCTGTCTGCCTGCTGGCTGTTTCTGGTTTGGAGGACGATGGAGGACAATGTGTGACTGTTTGTCTGTTTGTATCTGGGGGGTTTGGTCACATGAGGCCAAGCTGAACGCCTGTGGTCTTTAATTTATTGTTGAGGGGTTTTGCGGCTGCAACTATCACACACATTAGCACCATCACTTTGCTTTCATCTGCAGAATTTCTCTTGGATTAAAAATGAGGGCAAGGAAAAGACGCTAACCGCAAACGTATTTAGGAGGGATGAAGGAAGGAGGGGGATTTCCATTCTGACTTCCTCACAAGGGCAGGCAGACATGTGGTCGGACGTTTGATGTCAGCCTCAAGGAATTTGTTTGCACAAATGGCTCATATGCTGACTGTACTGCAAGTCAGCTATGCTGAGTTATCTTGCATTAACGTCTTGGCATGATCCACTCACTGACATCATTATTGGAATTCAGTAAAACATATGCAACGCCGCTGAGGGATCTATCCTGAAAAATCCATATTAAATATCAAGTGAACAGGAAGGAACTCTTCTGTGGGCTGTTGAGGAACGATTAGAAAGAGAAATCTTCACACAAGGAGCTTTAAGACGCCGACAAATGTGATGATTCATGTGGATCCATCCCTGAGTGGAGCTGCAGGGCTGTCAGGCTGGCCTCCGGTGGAGTGTTGTTGTGACAGGTGGAGCTTTGAATGGCAGCTCTTTTCTTTCAGGTTAGGGCTTGTTTTTTTGGTAAAGCCCAGAATAAATCATTAGATTTAAGACATAAACCCGCCTGCATGGTCTGGGCCTTTGCAGGTGGCTGACTAGAGAAATCTCTGAGTCGAGAAAACTAATAATATTTGTACATGTATATTTTAATTAATATATCAATTGCATGTGTTTTCTTGTTTCCCTTTTCAAATTAAATATTCAAACATTTCAGTATATCCACCTAATGCAGCCCATCAGACAGAGACGCTTTGGTGCCGCTCTGACCCACCATCTGAATGCCGCAGCTGAAATGGAGACTCGTCACACCACAGAATGTTTTTCCAGTCTGTTATTGTCCAGTTCTGGTCAGCCGGTGTGAATTTTAGCCTCATTTTCTGGGCTTACAGGACGGACACCTGCTCTGCTGCTGCAGCCCGTCTGTTTCCAGGTTCCACGTGTTCAGAGATGCTCAGCGTACCTTGGCTGTATGGAGAAGTTAATTAATCTATATCCACTCAAATCTGTCTGTCCATTCTCATCTGACATTAATAACACATTTTTATTTACACAACTGTTGGATATTTACAGGATATTTCCTGTTTTTCAGAACATTCTCTCCTAACCTGAGACATGATTGGGTTTAGCTGCTTTTCTATTACTAATTACTAATAAATAATTGAGCGGCTGTACATGATGAAGTGACTTTATGCGATATGGTAAATAGATATGAAATGCTATTTGAAAACATGCAGTTTGCTACTAAAACACTCCACTTCCTGTGCCTTTGGTTATGTTCTGCAGAAAATCCATGAATACGTAAAAACTGAATCGTTTTAAAGGCGCAAAGTAAAATATCTGTGAAAAACAAAAATATTGAGCTGAGCCCATTATTACAAATCTATTTATAGAGCAATTGTAAACCTGCTGAAGCTCACCAAAGTGCTGACATAATCAATGAAAGCAGTTTAACAATAATCATAAAGAGAGAAATGATGCCAGTGTGAATCTGGAAGTTACTGCATAACAGCGAAACTCCCTGATCCATCAGGAAGCAGAGGTCATCAGTAGATGGGCGTCCTTCAGAGACGTGACATTACAGTAAAGAGCCAACATCCATATCTACATCAGAAGCCATGTGGAAATAATAGTTTTACTGCCATTAAGATTTTAAATAACCAGGAACCGACAGGCAATCAAACAAATGCTGAGCTGGACTTTCTTTTTTGTGTTTTTTTTCCTTTTTAAATCAGCCTCCGTTGTCTAATTAAGTCTAATTAAGAAGAGAATATGATGAAGCTCTGGGGGTTAGAACCGCTGCTGAGGATAAAGTGACCAAACTGGACCTTTGACTCCGACACTTTGCTGTTAAGAGGACATTTAGATCCAAAGATGTAGAGAGTCACAGGCAGAGATCAGGTCTGCAGAGCTGCTGTGGCCCAATATGCAGCTCACATATTGATCTGTTATGCAGCCAGTTAATGCTTTCCCATTAATGATGCTGGGAGCCAGAGCTGATTATTACAGCAAAGTAACATTTGTTCTTTTCATACCAAGAAACATTTCATACACTTTGCACATTTGGTATGATCAGTAGGAGGTGACTACCACAGAGAGAGCATTTATACAGATCAAGAAAGTGTGAAATTTGTTCCTGCGGTTGGTGCAGCAGTCTGGCTCAGCTGGCCAGACGATACTGTAGATATTTAAGAAGATTTATAGATCCAGCTGTAGATGAATCTTCAGCCTGGTAGTTTCATATTGATCCTAGCTTTAGGAAACAAATAGACTGCAGGTCAGACAACCACACAGAAACTATGAATGTAATATTATATCCAGGTGGTAGAAGTGAGAATGGGGGCAATCAGCTGCACAGTCAGGCAGTGTATTTGATTTGGATGCAGAACACGACGCGCTCAGGCCAAAAGGGCTGACATTCAAATGAGGGTTTGCAAGAAGAGATTTAAAAAAAGATAAATTAAAGGCGTGTAAACAGCTCAAAGGCCTCCACACAGCTCTTCTCAGTCCGTTCTGTTCTGATGTCTGAGCCCTCCTCTCCCTCAGCGGCAGCACGTTGGCACAAAGCTGCATTTTAATTTTTCTTGTTTTAGGGCAGCAGACTCCATCAATGTCAACATCCCAAATAAAATCCTTTTATTGGCGTACACACTGCAGCTCGCTTTTGCTCCGCAATAAAGACGGAGAAAGAAAAAAAAAAGAAGGAGAGGCCTCTGTCCCCCGTTGCTGTAATTTAGGGGCACCGTTATCCATCCCATCAGCTCAGATTGTAATTCAAGAAGCAACAGTGTGGAGGGCCAGGTCTTTTTTTATGCACAGCCATTATTGGGGCAGTGAGATGCAGTAGTGGCTTTTAGCACAGGAGATGCCAGACGTAGATGGGCCGTCCAAGTGTTTTACAATTGAATGTGCTAAAGCGCTGCCACCATGCAGCCAGCGAACGGCCCGACTCAGGTCTGCCCCCCCAAACCCCCAACCCCCCCGCTGTCCTCTGCTCTGGGCCTCACTGATGGGCAGAGAGGACTGAGCTGTTATCCCCTCTGGTAATTACCACCATTAAAGCTAATCCTGGTCCAATTCAGGCTGCTTTTGTTTTCAGCTTTATCTCTTCAGTGCTGGAGAGTTTCTCCTTTCAGAGCAGCACACAAAGACACAGTTTTTAGAGTTGGTAATTATCTGTTATATCCCCTCTGCTGGGAATAGGATGAAAAGTACTCAAGATGGACAGGAGCATATCTCCTTTCTTTCTTTTTCTCTCAATCCCTCGCTCCATTTTCCCCACTCACTTTTCTATTAATCGTTTACCTTTTTTTTCTATTTCTTGTTCCCTTTCCAAATTTTTTCCTCTCTCATTGCAAGGAGAGAAAATAGTAAAATTTCTTTCTGGGTCTTATTGAGAGATTAACAAGATTGGGAGTGAATTTATCAATCTCTGGGACAGTGCTGCAATAAATGTAATTATAGTCAGTCCTTATTAGCATGATGGTAACGCTGGCCCCCGATTTTCCACCATAATTGCATCTCTATTTTTATGAGGTGTTAACTGTTATTAATCAGCCTGATGATTCAGCCAAAGCAGCTCAAAAAGTAAAACAAATGGGTTTGATTTCATTTCCTCTGACATATCTATCTGCATATCTGCCTGTTATCAGAAGAATTAAAGATCATTGTTACATAAAAACACAAAAGAGATGGAAAGAGATCATTTCCTTGCAGAATTGGTGTAATAGATTTTCTCTCATCTTTTTCCCCTCAAATTAAACACTTTGCATAATATTTAATTTGTCAGGTTTTATTGCTACATTAGTTTTCATATTTTCATCTTTATGAGTTTGCAAATTGATAACTGTCAGAGTGATGCAGCGCAGCTAAAAATAGATGAACTCAGATGATGATTACGCAGTGTGTGTGTGTGTGTGTGTGTGTGTGTGTGTGTGAGAGAGTCGTTCTGCAGTTGGATCTCTGGGTTACTGTGTCATGCTGCGCTCCTCCACCCTGCAGAACATCCAGCTCCCAATCAACAGCTTTAATAAACTATCACAGTCGATAGATTCTCCTCAATCTCCTTGTGTTGGAGCCGCTGTTGCCCCTGTTGCCCCTGTTGCCCCTGTTGCCCCAGGCAGTGGCAGCTTTTATTACAGTCAGTACGGCTCACTGCTCAGGGTGGCATAGACTTGGGCGTGCCACAATTAAAAAGTCACTTGTGCCTTAAACAAATTTTTTTATTGCTTATGGAAATGTTTAGTCGACTGTAAGAAAATATAAACGTACTGATTCACAGCTTGGGATCTCAACTAAAGCAATACTTTGTTTTTAGGTCATCAGGGCTTTTCGTGTTGAAGAGTTTCGCCCTGTTTACAAGACGATGCTAACTGCAGTAAAATCCAAATGCTTTGTTGAATTTCAGCCTCTTGTTTACACCGTGACAACGTTTTGACTGGGGAAAAAAACCGCAAAGGTTTGACAACAGGCTCCACCGTGAAACATTTCAGAAATGCAATGCCAGTCGTGTACGCAAACGCAAACTGAAAACATTTGGAAATAATGAAGTGAGGCCTGGTTTCCACCCCCGCGTACCGCACAGCAGCGTCAGACCGCCGTGTTCTGCCTGCGCTGCTCAACCGATCAAGATTATTTGGTGCATTTAAGAAGATTTTACTCATTGTGGAACATGCCGTCAGCAAAGAAACACAGATCACATGTTCAGCTCTGTTCAGGCAAAGAGCCATAAAAACACATCTCTGGGTTAGTAGGTCCAGAGCCTCCTACAGGTGTGGCATGCACACTACATCATTTCCAATCCTGCTGTAAAAAAGAAATGTTTTTCAGATGCGCAATGTAAAACATTTTTTGAAAATGTCATGTAGAACAGAGACTTAAGCTAAAGAAAGCTGAACTGGAAAGTGTTACTGTAATCTTCTGTAGTCTTTGTTAAATGTTTTTTTACATTATCTGTGAAAAAATGTCTAAGAGGGAAGGAAGGAAAGTGAATTGCTTTTCAGCCAAGAACCATCACTTGCCCCAGGATTATGAAACAGTTGAAACCTTGAATTTACCAGAAGGAATAACAGAAAAAGCAACAACAAAGTGATTACTGGTGTTGTTTGTGAGCATAAAGTCGATCAAATAACAGAAGACCTTCTTTTCCTAAATGTTCAGCAGTAATAAGTAGCTTTGGCTGTGATCCTGTGATTTTTCTCTGTGCTTGAGCCAAATGCAGGAGGGTGCATTTGACCTCAACTGAAGCTGATTGTGTATCAGCTTCCCTCCTAGTGCAGCCTTAGCTTGAAGCTTGAACACGGAGAAGATAACATGGACTGTTACAGGAGCTAAATTATGATTCTGCTTTTAAACCCTTGCATATAAAATTAGTTTCTTCAGTTTTAATTCCAGTTTCTCAGTTTGTGCTATATTTAATTTCATATTTTTATTTTTGTGAGTTTGTAAATTAGAGGCTGTCAAAGTGATGCAGTGAAATTAATAATAGATAACCCTAGAGGGATAAATATGCAGCTTGCCATAGATTCTCGTGCACTGATCAGTTTGAGTAGTGGGTAACCATGTCATGGGCTCCCTAATAATGGAACTACTGGTTGACTATTATCCTGCGCTCCGCCATGGCGGTTTGAGAAGACTGGCTTCCCATGCAGCCTTAATAAGCTAGCAGAATCAACAACGCGCTGTGACAGGCAGAACGGGTCCAAGTGCCCTTGTTATATCCAGCAGCACACTCCACCAGCTTCTTTCCAGAATGTCATCACTTTGTTTCACTTGCCCACTCATAGCTCATCGTCACTCCAGATGGTGCCTCACTTCCTGTTCCTGGGGCCTGCTGCTCTGGGACCTGCTCTCATTGGCCAGCCCACCTGCTTCCTCGCTAGCCTGCGAAATGATTGGCAAGTGTCTTGTCTGAACAGACGCCGTGCTGCTGCCCGCGCCGTGGCTGAGTGACAGCACTCAAAGCGCTGCGCTTCCTGCTGAACATTCTGGGCATGACATCATTAGTTTCTGTGGATCAAACAGATGTTCCTCTTCCCGGATGTTCGGAAAATCTGACGGCTGATTTTATGCTCAGTGTAAATATTGAGAACTGAGCTCTGCGTGGTTTAAATGAATCGAGATTATTTGCTCCTGCTGTGTTTTTGTGTGTTGGTCGCTGCCGGTTACCAAGAACCCAGATGGGGCAGAAATATTCATACCCTTTAAATGTTTCTACATTTTTCATGTTACTATTACACATTTTTATATATTTTGAGGAATTTTATGAAATATATCAACAAGTGGAATGACAATTGTGTGGTTTTAACAGCTCTGGTTGTGTCTCAGTCAGACCAGATGGAGAGCAAGTCTTGCCTCTGGGTCTGGACTTTGACTGGGCCATTCTAACATTTCTACACGTTGTAGACCATTCCATTTCTGGGCATCAGAGTAAAGGGAACTGGGTACAAATGCACACTGTACTAATTTTAATTGTGAAAGAAAAAAATAAGCATAATTTTTATCTGCTGTACAATTAAATTTGGTTTTGTGTTGCTCCCAGGAGGATACATGGAAGAAATGTGAAAATATACAAGGCTCTGTGTGCAACATCAGTTTCATTGTTGTCAAAAGTGTAATATAATGGCAACAAACAGGATTGCATTAGGTTTTATTGCCTCTCATGTGCATCCATCAAATGTATGTAATATGTAATTCTGTGTCTGATATGATTAAAAGCAGCACAAATAATGAACTCTGTCATGAGATCATTTTTCAGAGCTGTTGTGTAATTTATTCCAGCACAAAACAAACAGATCGTCATAAATTTCTGCAGTGCTGAATCTCACCCGGACATTTATTACAGGATACAGATGCCTTTCTTTTTCTAGTCACTGTGTGTCTATAAAGCCAAGAGCGTAACAAGATGCACCAGTTTGTTCTTCCCACAGAAGGAGAGGAACACGGGATGCCAGTTGTGCTGACGGCGTCGGCCGATGAGGCTGAGTGACAGGAAGCGATCGGCGGCCGCAGCAGCTTCTCCACTCGGCCAGATGGTTGGTTTCAGGTGTGTGTGTGTGAGTGTGTGTGTGTGTGGCTGAGGAATCTTTGCAAAAGAAGGAAAGCAAACATCAGTCTGTGCATATCTCAGAGGAGCAGTCTACACAGGTAGCTAATGGATATGCAGCCTCAGACACCCGCGGGCATCCTCGGGCAATTCACTGGCACAGCACCAGCAGGAATCAAGCCTGTCATCATCCCGGCCACAGGCACAGCTAGTCATAAGGAGACTGTTTAGTTCTTGGTGTAGCTCTCTTTTTTTCTCAGAGGCTGGAAGGAGGCATGGATACTTCCCTATTCCTACAAGAAGACAAATAATAAATAAATAAGAATGTGCTGCTTCTCCTCTCAGCCATCATCGACTGCACCCTGACCCAACACCAGCCCTGAAAACACAAATGATTCCAATTTGCAGGGCCAGCCCGGAGCAATGTTGTCTGTTTTGCAAGCCAACCGAGGCCACACCGCTGCGTCTAATTATGAGCCCGTTTTGACAAGAGAAGACTTTAGTTTATGACGTTGTCACCTCATCCAGGGAGCTTGCGACCACAAGACATTTAAATTGTTATGGTGCTGCCGTATTTATTTATTAAATTATTTATTTTCAGATATGATTATAAAGTATGCCTGTGATTCTGCTGAGATTAGCCATCTGGCTGTGGGATGCAGGGAGGGAATCTCTGCTTGTTAGTGACTGGCTTTCACAGCTCTCCCTCTGCTGAGTGACACCGCTGCCCACTCACACAGACAAAAATACCCCGCTAACGGGATGGCACATGCGAGACGTTCACCGCAGGGTACAGCTCTGTGTGTTTCTCTGTGTGTCCAACAGCAATACATTCTGTGGGTGAAGGCAAGACAGAGACGGGAGAAAGGAAAAACCAGGCAGGACGGCGGTGTAATTCTTTTTTTTCCTTCTCTTTCCGTGCTCAGATGCATTGTCAGTCGGGGTGCAGAGGGAGAATTAACTTACATGTGCAGGAAAGTTGGCTGATGCTTTGAGAGATAAATTTAACCCACATATGAAAGAGCAGAACACCTTCCCCTCCGAGGTTTGTGTGGGAAAGTTTGAACGTGTGTGTAAACACGGCGCTGAAAGCCATCAGCAGCGAGCTCATGTGGGAAAGGTGGGCTGAAATGTGCCGCAGAAATTGGACTTTGTCAGTTTTGTCCATTAAACTGCACAGATGCTCTAACTGAGCTTGACGTGGCTTTTCTGCTGGGGCTTCCCGTGTGGCCTGGACTCTGTTTTCTCACTCATGTTATAGTCATTGCTTTGTTTCATTGTCCTGCTGCGCTGATAAAGAAAGCAAACACTTAATAATGCTTTCATTGAGAGTGATACAGTGAGAAGAGACGCTGGAAGGTGTGAAATCTCCACAAATACACTGAACGCCGCAGTTGGAATCCATTTTGGTCCCAGGTTGCCTCTTGTTTAGAAACCATCCCTGCCACTCAGAACTGATAACTCAGGGACCATGGCATTATCTCATTAGCCCGGCTGTTTCACATGTGACCTGCCCTGGGATTGTTCTCTCTAACTGCTCACTGTGGGTTGGAAACTATTGGCCCGTTTCCAGCAGCACCCAGCAGCGCAGCTCGACTCTCTGCAGTTGGGATGGTTCTCATCAGAAGCTTTTCGGCCCCTGAGTCTGAAAAGTGTTGTGATGTGATCTGTATGTCACTTAAACACAACACAACAGTGGAGAAATGGAGGCTATGTTGAACTTTCTGCTCAGTCTGTGACTTTAGCTGCACATTTAGACATTTCAGAGTTATTGTCTTTCATTACTTTTCGGGTTGGAGTTAAAAGAACGTTTTCAAGCCTTTCCCCACTTTGATTGTCTCTTCATCTTGTTTTATGTTCTTGCATTTTCCAGCAATGTCTACTTAGTCCCAGGGTTTTGCTGCCTTGCCTCTGTGGGCTTGGATCTTGAATAAGGACAAAATGGAGCAACTGCAAAATGGTTCCATGTTGGAGGCTTGTTCCATATCAAGCTTAATTAATCTGACTGTCTGCTCGGGCAGAGCTTACTGTGGGCCGTTCAAAAATCACATTGATCTTCATAAGAGTGGCACTTCAAAACTGTCAGCACCTACAAGTAGCGTCTACAAGTAGCTGAATTAGAGGAAAAGTTCCTACCAGCTAACTGTCAATGTGCAGCTCTGCTACTTTATGCCAGAGAAAACCTCAGGCTCTCTGCAACTTCCAAAGACTTTAAACCACCAGAACCTTCTGATGGAACAGGTTTTGGTTCTGAAATGGTGAAAACTAAATCAACAGACCAAAAACCCCCAAAAACCTTTATACCCATCAATAAAAGATAGTGTCACATAAATCACCATCTCAGCGCTGCATCAAAAAGGAAGCAACCTATCAACAGGGGGCGCCATGCTGTAAATCCTACTATACAGGACAGGAAAGCAAGAAGATGCTTTCCTAGGCAGCTCTGTATTTATGCTCTTGCAGACACACACTCAGAACAGTTCAACCCCCACCACACACACACACACACACACACGCACACACACAGACAGCACACTCAGTGCCTGCTAAGAGTTAAAAACAAGTCGCCTCTCTGACATTTGCGCAGGGCTGCTGCCTCTTTTCAAGCGCGCTGTGGGATATGACAATACCCGCGGCAGGAGAGACATTGAAAAGAGTTGTGGGGAGACAGGAAGCCTCCAGTAGCAGGCTGCACCTGGACTGCCTGGACAAAAAAACACCCACTTGATTGAGTGAATGTTGCAGGACAATGAGCACAATAAAATAAATGGAGTGGTGAAACAACGCCAACTGATGTCACCTGGCAGTGAACTGGACCCCCGCCAGCCGTGGCTTGGTTGGGTTTCTTGTCCTGTCTGCTGTACGTCACTTCAAACACACCTCAATTATGCTTCAATTTCCTCGACTTTGGATCAACGTTTGCCAATTCTGGTTCCCGCCTCACACCCTCCTCCTGCTGAAGAGATACAGTGAGTGAATATTCGCTCATTCTCGCTGCTTGGATGGCTTACCTATGCAATTTTTCAAAACACACTTCACATATACTACTGGTGCCATCAAAGACCCCCAGAGGAACATTAGCATACAGGAGTGTTTATGCTCTGCATTGATAGTCCATTTACTCTGGCAAACATCAAAGAGCAGAATAGCAGCTTTGTTGAATGTCATTTACTTTGGCATGAGATGTTTTGATGAAACAAAGTGAATGAGGTTATCTACAGGCCTGGGCTGCACTAAGAGGTAGCTGTGGAGAAATTAGAAGGGTTTGGAGCTACAAATCAATTTAACCAAATAAGTCTAAAGGAGGCAGTACAGCCTTCTTTGGTTTTTGATTTTTTTTTTGTGTCATGTTTCAGATCATCAAACAATGTTAAAATCAAACGAAAATGATCTGAGTAGACACAGAAAGCAGTTCTCAATTATTGAGGGCAAAATAGCAGTCGACAAATCACAAGAAGCAAAACATTATGTCCTGATTCAGAGAGGCTGGGTAAATCTGTGGGCGTCGTATTTACCCACAAGCCTTAAGTGGCAACGATGGATCAGTGGGTGTAGGTTCAACATCCACATGTCAATGTGTGTGTGTTTTTGAATGAGTGAATGTGACTCTAGTGTAAAGAGCTTTAAGAGGTCAATATGACTGAAAATGTGCTGTAGAAATTCAGTTAATTTACCATTTATGATCCCCAAAACTTTTGGGAAAATATTTTCCAATATGACTGAAGTGAAACTTAACGGAAAGTGCATGTTTCACTACATCTGGCTAAAAACAGGACATCCTCTCAACAGTCAAACACGGTAATGGCAGTGTGATGATCTGGGACTGATTTGCAAGATGATGTCTGGCCATCAGTGTGTGACCTTTTGGATTTGGCATGGCCTAGTTAAAGTTAAGACATAAAGACCAAAGTCCTTCAGTGATGTCGTAAATAGGCAATTACTTTCTTCAGGTATTAAATTAAATTATTAAATGAAATCCTTATTTGTTAATTGATTGTTTTTTATGTACTCTGGTTATATTTGTCTGATTTGGACATTTATTTGATGATCTAAAACAAGCAGAAGAAAACACTGAGGGATTTCTACGGCACTGGAGAGGTTCCAACTTATCCGGACTCCTCAGGATGCTTCCCTCTCAAATAAAAGCCAGATTGCGAAGCTGACCAACAACATCCTCGCACCGCCAACACGGACTCGTATATGCCAGTCGCATACTGCTAAACCTTATGCAGCTGCTAATCACTGCAGCCACATTCTCAGCACTTTGCTGTGCTACGCCCAGGTTGGCTGATTTGATGAGCACCAGATAGACTGGGGCCGGGCTTCCTGTGTTGCCTCTCCATTTGGTTCCCATTTAACCTGTCTCACAGCCAATAAAAGACCTAGTCAATTACGACAAACGTGGAACTTCATATGCAGGAAATAGGCCAATTACATTAAACCCAGCGAGCTCTTGCAGCCAGGGAGCGAGGGGTTAAAGGGGAAAGAGGAAAAAAACATATGTAAAGAGGCTGTGAGTCAAGCAGGAGTGGCAGCAGTTTTGGGTTTCAATCTGCCAGTTAATCTTCAAACAGCAAGCTGGCAGTGTGCTGGTCACTGATAAAGGCCTGGTCTGTCATCACACAGCCTCACCTCGAGTCACTCAGCCCTCCTGTCAGGATGTCATCTGGAATCTGCGAAACGGCTAAGGGCAAGGAGAGAAAAGCTGCACAGACAGCGAGCAGGGGAAGATGTTTGTTTTTGGGTGCATCTGTCTCCTCAGCTCTCCAGTCTGTGAGCCTGAACATAAAAACACCGTGTATTTGTAAGAACATAGACAATCACACAACCCCTGCTGCTCTCCTTTCTCTTGTCTATATCCCTGCATGCATGCAACTCGTATACATACACACAGCTCCAGTCTTAAAAGCAAACGTTGATTGTGTGATCAGGGTAATTGTGTGAAGAGAGGCCATAAAATGGAAAAAGAGGCTGTATTAGTGTTTTGTGGTTGTGTTTTATGGGAAGGTGCGCTTTTCCGTCTGGGGATGTCTGCTGAAAGGTGAGGAGGGGCGATATCAAAGAGCTGACTTTGTTGTTTAAAGACAGTCCCCCCGAGGTAGACTGCTGCTGAAAGACAATGTTTACTGCCTGCTGATTGACACTGTAAAGGCACCCATATGGCACTGAAGAACTAATTGGTTACGGAAGAAAGAGTCACTCGTCTTCATGTCTGAAAAACTTTATCATTATTTTTGACACAAAATAATTCAAGTTTTCCATTTCCTGTTTTTAGAACCTAATTTATTTAGGAAGGTTGGCTTAAAACCTAAACAGCTGATGTTTTTTAGGAGAGAAATACATTCATACAGGCTGAGTTTTCTAAAGTAATGCTGCAAAAAATATTTTCACCCTCAAAGATTTCTACTACTTTTACTTCTTGTCACTTTCAGATCATTGAGCAAATGTTATCAGACGAACAAACCCAGAGAAAATACAGACTGACATGATGGGGAAAAAATAAATGCTCCCCGAAGCTAATTACTTGTACAATACTTAGTCACAGCAAGAGTCTGTGATAACTTACAGCTCTAAACACCACCGTTAAGAACATGTAACAATTTGTCAGAATTTTTTTAAATTCTGACAAATTAGTCAGAATTAATGTGTTAAATTCATTGGGATCTCACAGAGCACCAGCAAATCCCTGCGATTGTCTCCAACTGTCCAAACAAGATAGACCCAGGGTTTATTTTCGTCAGAATTACACGTGTAATGTCACGGGAGAGGAGAGGATGAATGAACTGAAGGCCGACCAAAACGTGGACATCCACCCAACGTGACAGGCTGGGAAAGGAGACATATGGACGATGCAAAACAGGGAACAGAGAAACTACGTAAAGATGGCAGGAAGATATGTGGAGTTAAACAGGTCAGACATGGAAGAAAACAGACATGTAAGAAGACTTGAGACTGAGGTGAGGTTCACCTTCCAGGAGAACAACCCTAAACATACAATAGAAAGGTTCAAATCACAGCAGAGAATGGCCTAGACAAAGTAAGGATCTAAATCTAACTAAGACTCTGTAGGACTTGAAAGTTGAATTTCACATTTCTATCCAATCCTTTTTAGTCCATTATTGCTAAGAAGAAACATTTCTGGAAGTAATGTCTCTGAAAGACAAAACTCAACAGACCTGCAGCTTCTATTGTTGTCCAGATGCAGTTTTTGGACTGTAAAAAAATTATTAAAACCAATTATACTTTCCCTTCAGAATTATCCACAACTCTGTGTTTATTTATAACATCCTACTTCATAATAACTTCAAACACTGCATCTAGTGACACGTCTACATCGTTGAACCATGAGGTTCGCTCTTCAGTCCAGTTCTCTTCATGGTCCTGCCTTCACACAGCGCTGTTAAAAGTATCATTTCCATTATATGACTACCAGATCACATCCAAGGCTTAAATCCACTGGTATTTTGTGCAGCATGCGCACACATTGGCATACCAAGGTGAGTCAGTCAATCTTTCATTAGGCTCAGGGTTAGCTGGGTCAGACGCCACTCCTTCACAGCTTAAGACAAGCAGCCCATCTGCCACAGGGTTGATGCTTGGAATGATAATGCCACAGTCTCCTCTTATTCCTACCCTTCCTCGTCTTCCATCCTCCTTTCTTTCCTCTCTGTCTGTCACAATCTTTCTATCTCCCCCTCTCATCAGGAGGCTTCTGCAGAACAGCATTGTGTTAGAGGTGATTATGTGAGATCTGCCGACTCAGGCTTGACCTTTTCCATGTTATCCCCTACACTGAAACCAACACTGCGTTACTCATGTCCTCCTATGTTTTCCGCTCTGGTCATATTACATTTTTCTCGTTGAATTATAAATGCATAGATCCTGGAATTGAGAGAACCCATGCTGTAAAACTCTACGGCAGAAAGCTTAGCTTAAAAATCTACAGCTCATATTACAAGTTTCAGTTTTGACTATACGCTCAATAACTAATTGCAATTTGCAAACTTATGTAATTGGAATCCAGATGGATTTAACATCTGGATAAGTGTTGCTTTATGAATGTAGGTTTATGTAAAAAGTTAACTCTGCACTGTTGAAATTAAATGAAGCAGCTGGTTTATGTTTATGGCTTATGTTTTATTATTTACAAGGCAAAGTCATTCAGATCTTGAGTTGTTAGCGTAATGAGGCAGTCCGTTCAATTTAACTGCATTTTAAGTGCATTGTTCTTTGTTCAGAACCAGCATTCAAACCAAATGAGACCAAGTCGTGTGCAATTTACTCTGTTGTCATGTAGAAACGGGGAGCACACCTCTCTCCCTCTCTCTATGAGCTTTGCTGTCGCAGCAGTTGCTGTCAGTTTGAGCGCTGCCTGCCCCCAAATATAATAGGGTTTTCTTGACTGCCTCCCCAGGGATTGACTGGCAGTGAAGAATTCACCATGCCTCATTTGGAGCAGCGCAGAGACTGGCCTCATAAAACTAGCTGCTCCATGTCTCCAGGCAGGTTTGTGGCATTCCAAAGAAGGTGTTAGTTTCACTGATAATAGTCTCATGGAAAGACAGCACATAGCTTTTACTGTGTCGTCTGTTGTCTCAGACTCTGTTCGCGGCGCATGTCACAAGGCCCAGGAAGGAAACAAGAGGTGCTTCTGCAATGAATGTACCTCAGACATGCAGGTTACTCCTGGTTCCATTAAATAGTTTCCAATTTTTAGGACTTATTATGAATCTCATCTCATCAAATAGAAACAGTAATTATTTCAACTGTAGACTTTTTTTTAAACGTAAAACTTAAACACAGCTGTCATGCTAAATGTACGCTGAAGAAGCTAATGATGGGTGTAATATTCTTCTGGTTCTTAGTGACCATAAAAAAGGTTTATATCGAAATAATAATGTATTCAGGAGTAATGCTGGATCATTTAATCTGTTTTGAATGAGCAAATCATGGTTTTTAGTAGGAAAATGTATCAAGGATGCAACAATTTGGTTGTGTGATTTTTCAATGTTACTAATTAGCATTTCAGCGTTTAACCGACGTATTATTATATATGTGTCAGATTTTTCAAATTGTACATAAGACTAAACTTTCAGGCTCCGTCACGCTGCTGTTGGCCAACTAATGGGGGAGAGTAAAGGATTAGCATTAGCTTACCTTCACCGTCGCTAAGCAGGAGAGTAACATTAAGTTCTTCAACTTTGCAGTTTTGTTGAGGGTAAGCAGAATTAAAGAATGTAGCATTAAAATTTCTTTCAATTGGTATTAATAAACCTACTTTAACTTCATTATCTTTGCATCTCTGTTGTGATCAGGTACCAGTTTGGGTCTTAATTTTTTAAAGATTCAACCAGACATGTATCTGGTAATAGAATGCTGTTACATTCATATAGTTCTCTTTATTCACAAGCATCTATTGTTAAAAAGTAAAACATAAATTTCAGATTGTGGCCTTAGAAGGGAACCAAAAAGGCACATAGCAAACTGGAACATCTTGCTGTGCTGTTTTAGTTGTTTTTTTCTTACTACTTCTGTCCAAAGGATTAGCTTTGCACATGAGGGAATAGATTTCTACGGTTATGAATTTCAATGAAAACAAGAAATATTGATACTTAAATTTTGGGTTGAATTCAGAACTTATAAAGTGCCAAAGCACATTTCAGCAGAGCATGTGGAGCTCCAGAGATCCAGAAGCTGATACTTTCAAACAGGATTGAGAGGCTTAAGAAGAGGACAGTGGGCTGCAAGTTAAGTAGAAGCCATGGTTCTTGACTGGAAAAAGGTGGACTACTCCCGCTGGGTTGGAAGTCAGTCTTTGCCTAAAGTGGAGGACTTTAAGTATCTCAGTGTCTTGTTCACAAGAGATAGCCGGATAGAACAAGATATGGACAAATGGATTGGAGATTAGTCTGCACTAATGTGAATGTGGTAAAGAGAGTGGAGTCAAAACTCAAAGCTCTTGGTTTACTGATCCAAGCCTCTCTGCATCAAAAGGAGTCAGCTCAAATGGTTCGGGCATCTGACCAGGATGCCCCCTGGCTGCTTCAATTTGGAGGTTTTCTGGGCATGTCCCTCTAGGAAGAAACCCCAAGAAAGACCCAGAACTTGCTGGAGGGATTATATATCCCATCCGACCTGGGAAAGCCTTGGGATGCCCCAGAATGAGCTGGAGGATGCTGCTGGAGAGAGGGTTACCCCGCGCCCCGGTCTCAGATAAGGGGAAGACAATGGCTGCATTGTAATTTGATGTCCTTCCAAAGTTCATCTATCACTTCAGACATGATAATTTACAGTATTTCTAAAGTTTCATTCAAGAATTTGCTTCTGAGCCTTTGAAATTTGATTTGACTCACCTATTATGATACTCACTGTTCCACCTTCACAAATTTATACCCACATGTTTAGTCACACAGTATGAACCACATGCACTCTCATACTCACCCTTCTTAACCACAGGCCTGTGGTATGAGGGGGTTCTTGTTGCTAGACAGCTGCATGCCTCAGTCTCTTTGCAGCAGTCGAATGAACTCCAAGGAGCTTGACAAAGAGGCTTAAAGTCCTCCCTAAGTATCTCGCCCCTAGGTTGTCTGCATACCCTGAGCCCAGCTTGGAAAAAGGCCTGAATGCAAGTTTAGCAGCTATGGTTACACCCCGGTAGGTCCTTGCTACTCCGTTCACTTGCATTACCATTTTTCTGCCTGGGCTTCTTTGGTCTTATAGCCCAGCAACAGGTTCCTCTGGTGTTCTCGTCTTGTTTTATTACACATTGAAAGGACTGACAGACACAGTGCTGCTACTGAAGAAGAAGCACAAGTGCAGCAGATCAGTGTTCAGTTCACTGTCTCAGACGGGCTCCTTTCAGACTGTGGTACAGTCGTGCTTTGACAGATTTGGCTTCACGTTGTCTGTTGTTTGTGTTTTCTTTTGTACTGCAGAGGGTTTTCTCTGGCTTGATTGAAGAACCACACATTGAAACATGATTTGATTCCACAGAGCCTCTGTGATGAAGCAGCTGTTATGGATCTAAACAATTATCAGCTAAAGGAAAACAAAGAGCAGAAAGTGGACTATGTAGATAAGGCTGCATGTTTAGGCCAAACAAGCAAAAATATAGAAGATTTTAAAACAAATGACTGCAGGCATTTTATTAAACTGATTGGCCACGTAATTAAGAACACTTTGCAAATACCAATTTTGATTTTGTCCAGAGATTTTACTCCCAGGAATTGGTTTTGGATTCATGTCCATGAAGAGAATCTCCTGTTCCACCTCATCCCAAAGGTGCTCTGTTGGTTTTGTGACTCCTGGCCACTGGAGTACAGTGAAGCCATAAGGTGAGATGATTTGAGCTTTGTGACATGGTGCATCATCCTGCTGGAACTAGCCATCAGAAGTTGGACACACTTCTGTATGATGATACCAAGTGTACCAAGAAACCTCCTACCAGCCTAAACTCTTGACACTTTGCTTTCAGGATATTTATGGCAACGTCTGGCCTGGCATGTTGTTGCTGAGAGCAAGACTCATTGAACCAGGCAATGTTTTTCCAATCTATTGTGAAGTGTTGATCAGTCTGTATGAAATCTAATGTCTGTTTTTTGTTCAAGGCAGAATTCCTTATGGCACACGGCAAGATTTATATGCCAGTTTTTACAAAGATGTTCCCCTTCCAACAATCTTAAGGATGTCCAGATTATTGGGATGACCATAAGGGTTATTCCTGCCATGTGCGAAAGGACGTTGGGATGGCTCCCAGTTAAAATCAGGAATATTCAACATGTTAGATTGTCCTGGGTTGATCCCACAGTGTGGGGAGGACAAACAAAAACATAGCCTGTTGAACGTGACGAGGTCAGGAAAACTGAGGAGAATCGAAAATACACACAAGACAAAACAACTTCCATGAGGCAGCAGATAATCCGGTGGACGTTGTCTTTGTATTGTTTGTTCTCATTTAGTCCACAAATTATCGCCGCTGGTTCTTCAGTCAGTCATGTTTGTTTACTCTGAACTCATGTTGGGAAACTTCCTGTCTAACACCTGAATGTTGGCGAGTGAAATCGGTTTGTGTTTGGTCTATTTCTCCTGCTGTTTACTCAATACCACACACTGTAGGACCAAACCTTTTACACTGAAGATGTTTTTAGTCATATGTGGTCTCTCAAATGACAATCAGCCAACAATTTTAAAAGCTTACGGTGTGAACCAGGCATTAGCAGACACGGTTCTCTGCTTCTTTGGCCTATCTGCCTTAAGGTACTGCTTCTCTTGCTTCAGAGATTGTATTCGTCTTACTTCGGTTGTAACTGATAGTTAATTGAGCATCACTCTGCCCATTCTCCTGTGACCTCTGGCACCAGTAATGCTTATTCATTCACACACTGGATATTGTTCCTTTTTCATTCAAAGTGACCTAAATCCTTTTCCTTCCCCGTTCTGATGCTCAGTTTGAATTTGCCACCATGCTATTCCAGCATTTGAACAGGTGCGTCTAATAAAGTGGCTGGTAAGAGTATATATATATATATAGATGCATGTTTACAGAGGGCAGCCATACCACCTTTTTGTAAATCTCATTTCAGACTGTGCATGTGGGACGGGAGTTTGTATTTTGTGTCAGCAGCTGGAAGTACTCAAGCTGCTGCTGCGGTGAGAGGGGAACGAGAGAATGAAAAGAGGGGAGATGTCTGCACAAGAACGACAGGCGGAGAGAGAGGTACCAGCACGGGCTCCCTTCTAACAGGGGCTGAGCTCTTGCAGAGTGAAAGCCCCTATAGAAGGAAAGCAGGGTCATCTCAGGCGCAGCAGCCTTGCACACACAAACACACACAAACGCTGGAGCAGAACAACACCAGGGCCAGCGTGGGTGCAGCGAGTGCACAGCAGTCCTCCTCAGGAAGTGGGTCTTGTTTAGACTTACAGCTATGTGAAAAGAATAATAAGGACCAGGACAATGTTGGTACAGACATGCGCGCGGCCTTTTATGTCTGCATGAATCTCCTGCTTCACTCGGACAGGCTCTCCCATTGTGTGATATTGTAGATGAAAGAGGATTAGGCATACCTGTGTTATGGTCAGTGCTGAAGCTCCCACCTGGCCATGCCAAAACAGTCAGATGAAAGATCTAGTGGTTTTTGAAAGTCACTGCAGGTATTTTGCCATATTTCTTTGGAACTTCTCATGCTTTCTTCTTTCCTTTCAAGCTTTGCTGTCTTTCCTCCTTTTTCCCCTTTTCATTTTTTTTCCCTTCACGAAGTAATGAAGGGGAACTGAGTTGCTCGGCTTTAGAGTGCCAAGGCTGTGATTTCCACTCTGATGTGTTAAAAGTTACAGAGCACAGCTGAACTTGTATATTCATGCATCTGGCAGCATTACAGAGCCTCGTTAAGCCACATGTTTTAAAGATTCAAACAGCAAAATGAACAGGTGTTTAAAACAAGGTTTCTCTTATGTGCTCGTACATGTGGCGACCTCCTCTTCCCTCTGTCGCATTAAAACAGGTCATTCGAGATCAGAGTGTCCCTTTTTTTTTCCCGTTTTTACACAGATCCCAGCTGTAATGGACACCCCCAGATATGTGGGTGAAATACAGTCCAGTACTTTGTGCTTCACTCAGACAGAAAACATCAGTGAATCAACCCAGCGATTTCAGTGGGTCATTCCAGAAGATTCTGTTACCTTTCAGCAAGCAGAGCGGCCCTCCAGGCAAAGGCCGGGAAAATGAAGGGAGAAAAGACTTTGGGAGGCACAGAAACCAAAGACGAAAGTGGGGTTTTTAAAAAAAATAAAGAAAGAAATAAGGTGGCAGTTTAAGCTCAATAATCAGTTATTAGAGGAGAGGAGAGATCACTAGCCAGAGTGTGATGGTATGAGAGTACTCAACTCAGTGGAAATCCTGCAGTTCATACCGTGTTCCAATCAAAGACCATTGACCCGCCAGCCCTGTGACAAATTATCCCAGCAGCTCTACATATGACTCAATCAGCATGGCGGATAGCTTTCTGATGAGCAATAGGTCTACTCGTATATCAACCAAATCACCCTCTAATGACGGCATCAAGACGCAGCCTACACTTCACTGAGTGGAGGCCGAGGTGGGATCTTGAAATCAGCTCTTACAGAGGTACCTGTTGTCCAGAGAGCCTTCAGTCGATGCTGCACTTCATTTTCTTTTCTGTTATTCCACTCAGAATATTATCATGAAGTCATACCCGGGATGCATATTCAGCTCATATGTCGACAAATGTAATAGAACAGTATGGAAAGCACATCAGCGATACGCTTTCAAAAAATATTTACTGGAGTGGTGGGAAAGGCCACCAATCCACAAGTGTATGAACACTTGTTTTTAGAGTTGATGTTAGTCCAAAACAATATTTGAGTTTTGTTTTCAGTCGACAACTGGAAAATAAGAAGTTTGTTGAAATTTAATGAGAGCTCCTATAAACTTGAGAAAAGGAAAACCTTGGGCCTTGAGGACAAACACCAGGATGGATTTCCTACTGAAGCAAGTAACAAAAATGTGTGCACACATGGATCTAAGAACACTTCCTCTGCACATCCTAATCGATGTGGAATTGAGCACAAAACCAAAAATGCAAACCTCCATGTAAAACCTGAGCCTTATCAAGCAGCAAAGGGTCGTTGTATTGCTCCCCGTTAGTCCCAGGAATGTGATGTCAAAGTAAAATGTGTGCTGCAAATTGCACTTTCATGTAGGTTTGCTGTTTTGGAGGCACCTGACCCGGCCCAGGGTCAGCTGGTACTGCCCCGGTTGGTCTGCCAGCTCCTCTGAAATGCCCCGGTGTGGTCAGCAGGAGTCTGGACACGGACAGCTAACCTCTCCAAGCCGAGTCACATTTTACCAGCTAAGAGCTGTGAGAACCGTTCCTACAGGACTGTCTTACGAAACCAAAAGTACCTTTTGGTCAGACGTTTTTACCAGTATTAATGTCTGCAAACATTTTAATAATAAAATAATAAAACATGCACAAAGCATAGGAAGGTATTTTGACTTCACACATCACTGCCATTGTCTTTATATGACCGATATTTCAAAAATGAGTCTGTTAACTTGTTATATAACTTTTTAGAACTATAAACAACTGAGCTAAGTATTTCTAAAGCATTTTCTGATTAGAATTTAAGCAAAAGGTAAAAGTAGTTTCTATGAAATACTCCTGCCTATTCAGTATTTGTAGATTTCTCTGTAGTGAATTCCTGTAGTTGCAGATTTCTTGGAAAGCTTATGCAACACGTTAGAAAGAAAATGCAGCTTAGGGAAGCTAAAACAACGAGGCGTAATTCTACATGACGTTGTATTGGCTGGCGCCGGGTATTTTCTTTGGCGCTAATTGGCTGCTTCCCCAAATGTAGGAAATAAGGAAGACTGTAGATATTAGTTTGTGCGGCCGTGCCAAGACGGTTTCCACTGTGTTTGAACTATTAAAATAGGCAGTTATAGGCGTTTTGAGATATTTGGACTGTTAGCATAGTCAAATCTTTAGTTGTAAAATTAATTTTTATTTTCCCTATGACCATAAAAACAGGATCTTGTTGTTTTTACTGAAATTTAAAATAATAACTTTAAATAGTAACAACTTTAAAAGTGCAAACTTTTACCTGTGTTTTTTTTTTAAGTCCAGCCCATATAGGTTGTTTTTCTTCTTTTACTTTAAAGTGTTATATCGCCTGTCAGGAGCCATAATCAGACTTTTCTCCTTTTGGGTTTTAGTTCAAACGGCAACTAGCCGTCCGTTACATAATCTGTAGATTGAAGCAGCATTGGATGCCACCACATCAAGCAGAGCCCCATCTGTTGCTGCAGGGAAGGTGCTCACTAATCACACATAAGAGACAAGCTGGAGGACACCTGATACGGCGCTGAAGGCAAGTGGATGGATTTACTCTCCAGAAGTCAAGAGACCCAGCAGATCTCTGAGAAGTGAACATCTAAAGGCCCACCCTGTTCTTGTAATTGAATGTGCAGTCACTAGCAAAGCAGCAAGAATGTGTGTATATATATCTTGCTTGAGAGATTCTCCCAGGAGTGTGACTGTAGGGTATTTCATTTTAAGTTGCTACCTGTCACTTGGGCAAACGAATCGGAGAGACAGATGAAAGGTGGGGGCCACAGGAGGGGTCAGTTACTCAGTGATGGTTTCCTGTGATGGCTGGATGACCTTTCACCTGTGGCTGAGGATGCAGAGGAAGGGATAAGCCATCTGCTGAGATGAAACTGAGAACACCGGCAGCCCGGTTATAAACAAACCTGCAAACGTACCTCCACTTGTTGGACTTGACATTTTTCTGATGGAATTTTTTAATACAGTTGCGACTTAAATTAGAAAAGGTTTTGTTATATTAGGAATTCAGTGCATTTCTTTCTGTTTGTAGAGATGCCGGGTTGCAGCTTCTGAACTTTATCAGAAAATTAGAATATTATATCAGAATGATAATGATTTTTAAAGCGGATATGTGATGTTATGGCCTGCACCACCATGTAGAGGGGCTGCTTACTTCACAGTTGTCCAACAGACAAACACCGACACCCTCAACGACTAGGTAAGCCACAGAAGGTCACTGATCAGGAAGCTGGCCGTGTGTCCAAGAAAATTCATGGGAAGTTGAATGAAAGGAAAAAATGTGCTCAAGCAACAAAGCAAAAGCCATTTGTGAGTTTGGGAGAGTTTTTCAAGCCATCACTTATAGTTTGACTCTTTAAAAGCTACCACACACAGATGAATCCAGGATGTGGTCTACAACTGTCCCAGATACTTTACTTTTGTTAGGCCACTTCAGAACCGTACAGACAACCTGAGCAGCTTTTATCTGAGCTGTGGAGGAAAAGAGCTGCACTGTTCCTCAGAAGTTCAATGTCCTCTTTTGAGATCCAAGTAAACTTTGTGTTTTCTTTCCAAATCAAAGTCTGGAGGAAGAGTGGAGAGGCACAAAATCCATGTTACCTGAGAAAATATTAAGACTTTTACAAAGGCAGTGATACTGTGGGGAGCGACGTCATGTGCTGGTTTTGGGCCTCTGTGTTTTATCAAGTCCAAAGCCAGAGCAGCTCACTACCAAGAAACATTTATGAGAACTTCATGCTACTCTGCTGACAAGCTTTATGGAGATGCTGGTTTTATTTTCCAGCAGGATTGATGCCTCACTGCCAAAACCTGCTCTTGATGGGTTAGCAAATCAGCCTGACAAAAACTCAGAGAAAGATTTGGATCAGGGGTTTTATCAAGAGGAGGATGAGAGACAGCAAACAAGCAGTCCAGGGGAGCTGAAGGTCATGATTAGGGTCTAGTGGCCTTTATTTGACGGTGGGTGGACAGGACAGTTGGTTGTGAGACAGAGGGAAGACATTCGAAAGGTCAACAGGTCAGGACTCGAACCTGTGACGACCGAGTTCATTGGTCGCTCGTTTTGCCCCTGCACCACCGTCACACCCTGAAGGTTACTGTTAAAGCAACCAGGGCTCCCTGAACCCAGAGGGTTCAAAATGAACCCCAACCAAGAAAACAGGAGCAGGAAACAGAGAAACTGGGGCAAAAGCAACAATAGTGATCTAAAACACTGAATAAAACGAAGCACAATAAGAGGGAATGTAAGCTAAATAAACCAAAATTAAAGTTCAACAAATTATTACATAATTCAGCATTACAATGATTGTTTTCTTATTATTTTGATGTTCTCAGAATTATCTGAATTGATGGAAATACATGATGAAAATATATCCATCTGCTTATAATGAATCTACATCACGTCAGTTTTAGCTTTGAATTGAGTTACTGACATAAATAAACTTTTAAACGCTGGTTTAGTTTATTGAGCTGCACCTGCATGTTTAACCTTTAATACACAGAGTGAACCAGGAAAGTACAAACAGTAGCTAAATTGCTCAGACTTGCTCAGAGTCACGAATTCTCCATCTGCCTTTAAAGGAGATCCACTCATCCATTTATACAGTTATAATTAGGCCTGTTACACAAACCAGATTCCTGCGCTCAATGGATCCTTTCATGACACACTGATCAGATCAGGCGCCACCAGACAACAGCTATATTTACTCGTATCATGTCAGAGCAAGCCTCTCTCGAAACAAACTACTGCTCCGTTTCTGATTGGGAGTCTCCGCGCAGCAACAAACAGCCAGAGCAGCAGGCGCCGAGTCACAGAGTTCAGCATCGTGATCACTTTTCCGTCACTGCAACATCTCCGCTCTGCTGGTCAAATGAAGCGTCTTATTTATACAGCTACAGCTCTGCAGAGAGAAACTGTAAAAACTTGAAAGAAAATCTGCCCCCCCACTGGACCGAGGGCAGATTTTCACCGCTTTCCTCTCTGCATGGAAGCGGCATGAACTTAATACTCAGCGGAAAGGACATTAAGCTGTTTACAGTTAATTGTTTCTGAGGGAGTGGCACGCTAAGCGTGGCCTGCTGTTAACTACCACATAAAACCTCCACATGTTTGCAACATCTGCGAGCTTCCAAGTAAACAATACAGTGACATGTTCTTCCAAAAGTCAACTTTTTTCCCCGTTTGGCTCAAGCAGAAGTCACGTCTGCCTCAGCAGCTGCTTGGCCTTTTTTAGCTCTGTTAGTCATGTCAGCACATGTCCACTGTCGGGGAGCAGAGCCAGAAACGACCACTGTGTTCAATTATACTGTAGTAATTCTGTATAATTCACATTAATCAAATATGATAATCGGTTTTAAACAGCATATGGTTAGTAGGGCTGCACTGTAAAGTGGACAATATTGCCAAAATACTTCAGTTAGCAAGTAAGTATATTAAACCTAAGAATACATTGAATTAAAACATCATAATCAGGTTTATAATTAACATAAATGAGATTTCAGTGCCAGCTGAGGCTTACAGATGCGTGGACAGAACAGCACCGAGCTGAATGAGGTGTGCATTAAACACGGAGGCTGAATTAAATTCTGATGTCATTAAAGTCTGGCAGAGCATCACATTATTTACATGATGTAACCTTCTCCTGCCAGGACGGGCCAGTCAGGTCTCCATCTGCTGTGTGCGCCACACAGAACTCACACCGACCTCGGCGTGTCGGTGTGAGTGTGCGGACACCGGGGGCCTGCTGTGTGCGCCACACAGAACTCACACCGACCTCGGCGTGTCGGTGTGAGTGTGCGGACACCGGGGGCCTCTCATCCGCGACCTGAAAGATGGCCCAAAGCTGTCAGCTCCTTCCTGTGGGAGGAGCAGGACGACCAAACAGCTGATTATCTGTTCCAGTCACCCACAAATACACTGCAAATGCTGACAGAGCAGCACGGTTCAGCTGTGGACGGATCCAGTGTCCTCAGACGCTCTGGTAGAAAACCGAGTTCATACGTATTCACCTTCAAAACGTCACATTAGTGCTAGAAGTAGCACATACAAGTCAGAAAAGTGTGGCTTGAATTTGTATTGATAGTTCCCAAAAATCAGAGCAGAAGTCGGTTACCCTGGTAACGCGCCATCTTGGTAGGCAACCGGTAAACAGAGTCACATAGGAGCAGTTTTACCGATGCTTCAATTCATTTCTTAAGGCTTTTTCTCCTCTTTTCTTTTGAAAACTAAGATAATTCACATAATTTTAACATTTTTAATAATATTTGAAACATTTTTGCCATGCTGACCCAGACTCAGTCACCAGTGGTAATGCACATCAAATTAGCTGTTTGCCAACCACCAACTAACTCAAGAAGAAGAAGACAACGACTAGTATTTATGCGACACTGAGCTGATGCAGCGCGTTACCGTGGCCACTCTCCACCAAACTGACAAGGTGTGCAACAGGTGCTGGCGGCAAAGAAATGGAACGGGTTGATCAAGTAGATCACTGAACTTGCTATTATCCAGTGCCCTCCTTCACCCCATTGGCAGAGAGTATATGAAATGCAGGAAGTGGTACTCATCATACGTACCCAGACAATGAAAGAGCTCTGAAAAGTCTTCCTCAGCATGGTGTGAACCCGCTGGCCACAACATAAACAAGACAATTCTGCCAGGAAACACCAGAAGCTGTAAAGGCTTGAGCTTCACCTTCCAACAGGACAGCCACGCTAAACTTACAAGCAGAGCTACAATGGACGGTTTAGGTCCAAATACACTCATTAGTTGAAATAGCCCAGAGCTAAATCTAACTGAGAATCTTTGGTGATGTGAAAACTGATGGTCTTCGTTTGATCTGACTGAGCTTGGGCTCTTTTAACAAAATGTCTCAACCTAAATCCCCAAAGCTGGTGGAGACACACTTCAGAAGACAGCTGTAGCTGCAATGAAGGTGGTTTTATAAAACACTCCCCTCAGGGGCCTGGACACCAATGCAAAGCACTCCTCAGATTTTATTTGTACAGAAAAATTGGGATACCATGTGTCCTTTCTCCTTCGAGTTCACAATTATCTGCTACTTTGTGTTGGTCTCACACATGAAAGACACTTTATGAATTCAGACTCCATGTGTCAGAGCTTTGATGTTTTACTCATTTCTTTTCCCCTTTTATTCCAATTTTTGCTCTCATGGAGATTTAAATCACTGCGGCTCCTCACTGAAAACACCTGCTCAGTTAAAATAAGCAGAGCTGTATATTATTTTGACTCGCTCACGTCTATCTTTGGGCTGATTCTGTTCCAATAAAATCAAACAGGAAAGCACACATTTCCTGTCTTTGGCCCACATGGACTGAAAAGTAACATTCACAGACTCTGGCGCTGAGTCGTTTAGTTTGACTCTTACTCCCCAGCGTCTCTGTGAAGTTTGTGTACTCACTTTCACGCTGAACGGTAACACAGTTTTCTCATGCGTTTGAGCTTTCTCTTGATCTGGATACGAAGCTTTGAGGTTCATGTTAGTTCACGTTTGGCTTCCAGCTCAGCTTAAGGAGCTAATTGTGTTCGGCAACATCACAGAGTGACACAATGACTGACTAATGCATTAGCCATCGCCGTGTTTGATGGAGGCAGAAACACACACACAGTTTCCCCGGCGCCGCTCAGAACACACCTCGGCCCGAGTGATGCAGCTACGGGAGGCTTATCGTAGGTGCTCTCTTGTTTTGTTGGCGGTCTGTGTCACAGTTGTTTTGATCCCTGCTGTCAGGGCCCAGTGAGCTCACACCGACACAGCTGGCTTGGGTGGAGCTGTTCGGGTGCTCAGGGAGTTGAAGGACATGGATCTGTGCCAACACATTTCATACAGAGCACATATCTTACAAGTGCAGCTGAGAATTGGAGATAGCAGACCCTCAGCCCTGTGCTGCCCACCCCTCCATCTGCCCGCCTGGGGCTGCAGGGGGCTCTGTGGCTTAGCCTCCATATTAGTAGGCATGACAGTCCTGCCCTCAATCAACCTCACACACACACCAACACACACACACACACACCTCTGCTTCTCTTTTCTTCTCTTCCCTTTCTACTGATAGAAGTATGTCAGAGTGAATCATGTCTCTCTTTAATGTCAGTTGAAGTGAGAGATTAGAGGTTTTTAACCGCAGCAAAGAGGAAGGACAACGTCTCTCTTTCTCTCTAATTTGGTGCTTATTTAGGAGGCGCTAAAAGGCCAGTAAAGGCTGCAGCTGCAATCAGAAGTATACAATCCCAACACCTCAAAGACTTTGTAGTCACGTCAAGGAAGGATAATGGCAATAAATTACAAAGAAATTCATGAAACGGCATGAAATATTTCTTATACAAACAATCACAAACCAGTTCAAAGCTTCTTGACACAAAGAGCAAATTAACTTTCCACAATCACCTGAAATGCAGCAGCTGCATTTAAACCTGTGGATGCGGGGAAACCGTCTGGCTGACGCTCAGCATCCGAATCTCTTCATGTGCAAAAGCATTGAGCTCAGTGTTGCTTCACAGCTTCTGGCTGCTGCCACCTTCTTTAAAGACTTTCTGTTAGATTCAGATCTGATGACCGAGAAGGCCACTCCAGATGTGTAACAATATTTTTCTCAACCACTGCCTGGACGTACCTTTACTGGAGAGTCCAGCATTCACCCAGGTTTAACTAGTTAATTAATTACAGCATGTAGAAGATCAAGACTGCCACTTCCTGCTGCAGTAAAACATCCAGTTGACCATAAGGAAAATACTCTGCTGGTCATAAACATGTCATTTTGTACACTATAAATACCAATAAGCTGTGTATCCAAACAGTTTCAGTTGTTTATTTATCAGTCAATGTAAATGTCTCCTAAAACTTATTAGTCTTATGTAGACTCCCTCTGGTATTTCTAGCTGACTTTTAATGTTCCTTTTGGTCAAAAGTCTTTGTCTTTAGGCAAAACGTGTCATTGACTTTGCCTGCCGATGGCGGTCAGAGGGCTCAGTGGCCCCAGGGCAGCTGTGGCTACAATGTAGCTATCAGTGTGTGAACGGGTCAAAGACTGATTAGTGTAAAGCACTTTGGAGGATTCAGACTTGATAAAACATTATGCAAGTGCAGGACATCTACTGTTTTAAGGGTTATTTGTAGAATTATTCTTTTTTTTATCTTAAAGTCAAGGACCTGATGAAATAATCAACTCTTAAAGCCATAAAAACTGACAAAAACAGCATTATACCAAAGTTAAATAACTGAGGCATGGTTGTCTTAAAAACATATTTTGCTGCATCATTAAAATGTCAAAGAAGTCATCTAAAGCTGCATTTTACACTTTGAAGAAATCTTGATGAATATCTTCCTGAACTCTTTGGGGGAGAGGATATCCCAAGCTGAAGCTGCAGGTTGCGTCCATCTGTGTGTGTGTGTGTGTGTGTGTGTGCTGGTGAATTAGTCGGTGGGTGGCTGAGTGTCTCAGAACAAGAAGTTGCAGGCTTCAGAGTTGATATAATTAGAAACTTCCGTGCAGCTTCAGGAAAAAGAGTTAGCTTCCCCTCGTTTGTTTTCTTTGCAACATTTATCTCTCTCTCCTCTGGTGACACAATCAGGGAGTTAACCGCCAAGTCCATCCTTGTGTCTGAACTTGCTCCCGTTCGTCTCTGCTGGTGTAAATCTCACATCCTGTTCTCCATCAGCCAAACAAAACAGCAGGACTCAGTAAAACACAGGGAGGGGAATCCCACGACTCAGCGTGCTCCACGATCCACAGAGCACAAATCCTCTGTTGTGAACAAAGACTGGCCAGAGGACTGAAATGTTTAGATGACTTACTCGAGATTGAACATGTTTATTTGTAAAGTTATTTATTTAACTGAACCCACGTATGTTAGGATTTTATGTCAAACAAGTACAAGTTCTAGTATCTTCCGTGTGGCTCAACACTCCCATACCCCCTTAAAAAGTCAGATTGTTGTTATGATATGAGATCCAATAAATGCCCAATAAAAAATAAAAGTCTGTGCTGAAATCATGTGGGAGGTGAGTTACTGTAAGCCAGCCCAGAAAGAGTAGACTTAACACATTCAGAGCATCAAATGGATTCAAGCCACAAAAAGCAAACTGTGGTTGGCGTTTGTTCGAAGAATCAAGTTCAGTTTCTCCAAAGAACAGCTACCCTCAAACTGTGTCTGTTTACGCAATGACACAGCAGTAGGTGCATCTGTCCGACGGGCCGAGCTCACCACGTCAACACCAGCTGGACGTCTGCCCAGCTCCCTGTCTGCAGCACTGACACGTCGATGCCAGATGTTAGGTTACTTTGTTGGTCAGTGTAGTGAACCGGGCGGACAAGAATAGATCTCATATCACCATTTATTCATTTCAGTTAATGTACGTATGTAGAAGCAGTTCAGATCAAATTACACCCAATTCATAGTCACTTCATACAGAATCCAAATTTAAATCAATCCAATTTGGTTGAAGTTGTAAACAGGTTAGTTTATTTCTAATTAGCATAATACACTCACATTTGTTTTTTCGGGGGGGGTCTCCAAATCCGAGGCCATGGTCTTGAGCCGGAAAAGGGTAGAGTGCCTTCTCCAGGTCAGGGGGGTCGTCCTGCCTCAAGTGGAGGAGTTTAAGTATCTGGGGATCTTGTTCACGAATGAGGGAAGAAGGGAGCGGGAGATCGACAGGCGGATTGGGGCAGCGTCTACTGTGAAGCGGGCGCTGTACCGGTCCGTCGTGGTGAAGAGAGAGCTGAGCCAAAAAGCGAAGCTCTCGATTTACCGGTCGATCTACGTTCCCACCCTCATCTATGGTCATGAGCTTTGGGTCATGACCGAAAGAACGAGATCACGGGTACAAGCGGCCGAAATGGGTTTCCTCCTCCGCAGGGTGGCTGGGCTCTCCCTTAGAGAGAGAAGCTCGGTCATCCGGGAGGGACTCAGAGTAGAGCCGCTGCTCCTCCACGTCGAGAGGAGCCAGTTGAGGCTCGGGCATCTGGTCAGGATGCCTCCTGGACGCCTCCCTGGTGAGGAGTTCATGTCCCACCGGGAGGAGGCCTCGGGGAAGACCCAGGACACGCTGGAGGGACGATGTCTCTCGGCTGGCCTGGGAACACCTTGGGATTCCCCCGGAGGAGCTGGAAGAAGTGGCTGGGGAGGGAAGTCTGGGCCTCCCTTCTGAAGCTGCTGCCCCCGCGACCCGACCCCGGATAAGCGGAAGAAAATGGATGGATGGATGGATGGTTTTGCTATTTGGTAGCACATAATTCAAAGAAGCCCAGCTGGTTTCAGAGTTGTTGACTTTGCAGCAACACATCATTTGGTGACAGTGGGAAGGAAAGACTCACCTTTAACCTCCAGCACAACCAAGCTCAGTATCACTGGACATCTGCCAGGGACTTTTTGGGGTTGAGAGGACTGAAAGCAGACACAAAAAACACAGAAGCATTGGTCCATGAGTACCGTTTATGAAAGAACACACTAAATTAAAGGCAGCAAAAGCTCCATCAACAGCTACGTTCAGGAAAGGAAAAACACAACTCAAAGAAGAGACAGTAGGACAGCAATACCTTCCACTGGAAAGAAAAAATAAATAACGTATTTTTCGGACTATAAGGCGCACCGGATTATAAAACGCATGCTAAAACATACAGTCAACAACAAAAAAAAAGTAACGGAAAAAAACAGTAAATTTAGTTTAACTTTATTCGACTATGTGACAATACACTCACGTTATTTTTTATTCTTCTTCCACAAATCCATCAAAGTCCTGCTCTTCTATATCTGAATTGAACAGCATGTTTCGCCATCAAACATGACAGGTTCCCTCTCATCATTGTCGGAGTCAGTCTCGTTTCCAGGTGGCTGTTCAGCAATGATGCGGCTTTCGCGAAGCTCAGACAACAGTAAGGCAGATACTTCAGCCCAGGCATCCACAGTCCATCCACACATGGTGGCGTAACTCGCCCGGCGCTGCCTCCCCGTCTTGGTAAACGTGTGTTCATCCATCGCTCCCAACTTCTTTTTGAACGCCCTGTTTACACCGATGTCCAGCGGTTGGAGTTCTTTTGTTAATCCTCGCGAATTAGTTTGCTTCACTTCCTTTTCCACAGTAGCAGTGAGATGTGCGGCATGGAGTCGCAGATGAACAGGGACGGTGATGCGTGGAGAAACCTATCTGGTTATTACCGAGGCGTATGCTGCAGAACTCAAACGATTCTCTGATTGGTTTATTGCTGCTGGCGTTCGTACTTTACGTATTACGTAATGTCCTCTGATTGGTTTATCGCTGCCAGCTTACGTACTGTACACTTTACGTCTCTGTGTCAGGGACAGATTTTGGAATTCAGTCCACACATAAGACGCACCGGATTATAAACTGATTTTTGAGAAAATTTAAGGCTTTTAGGTGCGCTTTATAGTCCGGAAAATACGGTACTTGTTTTTTGGGGGTTTCTTATTGGTCCTCTGATGTTCGTGGCTGTTAGGGACCACAGAATATTTCAGAACCTCTAGAAACATGTATAGCTGCCTATTTTAATAGTTTAATCACCAAATATACCTGAATATACATTAATAAACAATGAAAATCATCTCAACACTATCGCTGAAACTAGCAGTCTTTCTTATCTCCACTCAATCAGCACCAATGAAAATAAATGGCGTTAGGCACAATCCCAGCATTGTGATCCCAGCATTGTGATCCCAGCATTGTGCCTAAGCTGCATTTTCTTTTGGATATTTAAAAAAATGCTCCATGAAAAAGAATCCATGTCCCAGCACACTCCACAGAAATATTAGCAAATACTCAACTGCTGATTTGAAATGAAATGGTGACTAAATTTGAACATGTTTGTGGGTGTGATTATTTTTAGAAGGCCCGATATAGACCTATATGTAGACTGCATTACTCCATCACATTGACTGCTCAGTCCGACAAACAATTACCCATCTTTAAATAATTATACATAAAAGCCAGAGAAACCAGGAGCTGGTTTTAAATTCAATAGTTTCCCTGTCAATTCATCAGTCTGAAGTGAAGGAATAATTTGAGAGCAGCCTGTTTTAAGACTAATGCAATCTTTGAAGCCACTCCCTCTAACATAAAAGCTCCTATACATTAAGAAATGACAATTATTAGTGGAAAGCTGGAGGCAGATCACAAAGAGAAAACTCTGCTTTGCCCTTTTTCCTCCTACAAGCTGCTATAAATAATGACAGGTCACTAAAGATAGGCTTGGTGACTCACACACCTTCTCCTCGCCTGCTGCCTGTCCTACGACTGTCAGAGAGGTCTGAGCACTTACACACACCTTCCCCCATGCAAACATGCTTGTATAGGTTTGCAGTCATATAATATAAAAAATGAGTTGGAGGAAAAAGCTGTTGCAGATTCAGAGCAACAGCTGCCAGGACACCGGTTGATATAACAGATTCCCCTTCCTTATCTTCATATCTGACTTTATAATTGCTAATTAGGCAGTTTAATCAAGGATAGCACCGTATTGATCTGTGTGCATCCTAAGAGTCAGATTGTGTTAAATATGCCACAGTAATTATTCCTGCTCCAACAGAGCTGTCACTCACCCTCCAAATGGTCCTGTCACGTCTGCTTCACGCCACTTTTATGACAGAAGACCAGTAAGACAACTATTTTAAGTCAAACCCAAATTACAATTAATCATTTGTCAAATTCTACTGACATGTCCACATTTGATTATATAATTACCTAAGAGCCATAATCTCCCATGATTGAGTCATAATCCTAAATAAGCTGTTTGGTCACCTCCTTCTCTGCAATTAGCTCATCGCTTGCATGAATGCAAGTACAGCGGTCTGCACCCCATGCATCAGGGAAAATCATCATTTAACATGTCGATGGTTTTGTCCAGTTACGTCCTTCTAATGAATCCGTTGACATAAAATTCCCACCGACAGCTGGGATGTCACCAGCTGTTGGTGACAACCCAAATAATCCACATGGAAAAAGTCATCAAAACAAATATATTAATAAACCAAGTTAGGTGTAAGAAAGTGGAATGGCACTCCGGTACTGAAAGCGTGAAGAAGAGAAAAAACAAGGCCAAAAGGAATTAGAAGCGCAGAAACCATCTGAAACCTGTTAGCATTAAAAAAGAAATCCTACTTTCTTAATCTGGTCCCAATTAACATTGGCTGCTTTAGTCCTAATGGATGGACTATAAAAAAGGTTTCTCATTAACAAGGTAACACACAGGAACAATTTCATGATGGGTTAAGCAAAGAACTAGACATTTACAACCTTATTGTTGGGATCTATACTGATGGCATTGGTTAAACTTCTGGATGCTCCAGTGAGCATTGTTTCACTTCTGAGTCATGCAGAAGTGGAAAGAACACCATTTCACCGTGAGCCAGACACAACCAGGTGCTCAAACCAAGGTTTCTGACAGACGACTCAACAGGAAGAATGCTGTAAGAGCCAAGAACCATAAATGCCAAGGCTTCTAAGCACAGCTGCTCAGTCATACAGTTGGTACCACTGTTGCCTGGCTGCAAAATGTCCAGGGTCAAATCGAGGCCTGGGCATCCGAGGGTTCTCTCTGGGTTCTCCTGCTTCCTCTCTCAGTCCACTCTCAATGTGTAAGAACGTTTGTCCTATGTGTCTGCAGCCTGTTTCCTTTTTAAAAATGCAAAAAGAAAATTTATATTCTGCTAATGTTGAAAAGCACTTGAAATCATGGTGATTCCATTAAATAAGAAATAGAAAAAACACACGACACACGAGGTATATTCATATTTCTGCCACAGTACTAGCGCACACCATCAGAGGAGAAATGTTTCTATTGATAAACTTAACTTTTGATGAGCTGTGTGGTGCTGGTGGAGCCAGCTGTGCATCGTCCAAAGAGACCAGAGTCCACAAATAAAAGCATTGCTGCTGTGTGCAAACTGGCATGAAGCAAAATAATGGTTTCTTTTGCAGTTTTGCAAAATACAGAAATTGGTACAGCTGAAAAAACATCTCATCCTACCACAAAAACTTTTTATTGAACAATGTGATTTATTTTATTTTATTTTTTTCAAAATTGGTGTGTTGTAATTAAGCAAATAAATATGCATTAAAGAATGGCCTCTATGCAGAAATCACCACGCAAAACTCCACTTCTGAAGAAAAATATTGTAATGTTTAGAGAAAGCCATCCGATCAGTTAGGAGGTCAGAGCGTCGTGATGCGGGCTGTTTCTCAGCATGTAGTTCTGGCAGACTTCAGAAAGCTGAAGCGATAATGAACCAGGAACCTTCTGTGATATTCTAGAGGATTTCAGGAAGGAAACAATCCCAAGCACACAGGAAAGGAAAATCTCAGATGGCTTGAGAGAAAGAAAATGAAGCTGCTAGGATGGCCCAACAAAACGTAATTGAAAAGAAATGAACTGCAGATCAGAGTCCAAACTAAGGAACCAGAACTTTTGAGATTTGAAGACAATTTGTGTGAAATTAAGACTAGTTTCTCCATGTAGGCTCCCACAAATGCCTCTCTGTTGTTTGGATTACTTGGTTTGTTGCCAACATCTGGTGTGAGATTTATAAAAGCCCCATTGGAAAACTAATTACTGAGAGAAACATTGATGTGTCCAATACTTATTTTCCCCATCGTAATTTAGACTGCTTCAAGCTCGACACATTTTTCAAATGTTGTTTACATAACCTGGAAATGAGAACCTATTTAACTCCATTTGCAGTCAGACCCTGCATGTGCAAGAAAGACACATGCAAATACATACGCCAGTGTATGCAAATGCATCCTCATGCCTGTATGCTCATTCTGACAAGGTGCAGTCTCTCAAATTCACACGGGTGCCGCACACACACAAACACACACACAAACACACACTTCCTCTCACGTGCACGTGCATGTCAACCTTCCTGCCCACACAACACTTCCCACATCTCACCCAGAAACAGCCTGGCATCTGTCACAGCAGGAGGGAGTAACACACACACACAGCCACTCAGAAGCACAAACACAGCTCTGTTGTCTCCAGCGAGTGTACCCTTTTGACCCCTTGACAGGTACACGGAGGATCTCAAAGAGAGAGGAGAAGCCTCGGAGCAGGTCTACAAGTCAGAGTTGTGCCCTCTCCATAGGTAGCTGTCGAACTGCTGGGGGCTCCGGGGACGGCCGCGCCTCTCCCAGGAAGCCATAACTCTCCTCTCAGGAAGTGAGGTGTGTCTGGAGCGTTATCTACATCTCTCCGGGTGAGAAGCAGGAGGACAAGAGGTCAGACAAGTAGGGGACCACTTATATCATGTTTTATGTATGACAAGTGGCATGTGTTTGAATATTTACATGTGTCTGAAGGTGATGCAAATAGTGAGGAAAACAAGGGGAAGAAGTTCAGAGAACTCTGCTTCCTTTGTCAACAGTCTCTGGGTAAACAGCGTGATGCAATGTCGTAGCTCAACCTGCAAGTCTGGCAACTTTCCAATCTATTGATCCGCCTTAAGCAGGGACATATTAGCATTCTGGAGACTATTAGCCACTTCATTATAACCTACTGATTTCTTTTGTTTCAGATATGATGATGTTTTTCTGGTTAGTTGAAGTTTATCATCTTATCACATCATTTAACAGCAGCAATGACCTTCAAAAGTTAACATGGATTTCAACACTTTCCTTCTTCTTGAACTGGTTGGTTTCGTTCCCACCGGACCGGAGCGTGCTGAAAGACCCCTGAAATAACGCGCTGAAGGAATATAGATGATCAGCCCCCACAAAGTGAAGTTAAAAGCTTTCCAAGTGATCCTGGTGAACTCTTCGAACACTCCCAGGCATATAATTAAAAGGTAGCGTCTAATTTCTATGAGAAGTAAATTAGTAGCTGGGCTTCATTGTTGAATCGTGGCTGGTGGCGTGTGGCCTGGGGAGATGGATTGAATGGATCAGAGAGGGTCGGACAGTCACAGGATAATTTTGACAATAGAGTTCGGGGGGGTGTCATCCATCACTCAACAGCTTACATGAAAGTTTTGACAGGTAGAGGTCACAGCAATGTGGCAGGAGCCAAGAGAGATGGATGCCTTTAATTTGGGTAATGAAGAGTTAACCATCTTGGGAGAGCAAGAGGAGCGTTAAATGGCAGAGCCGTTCACCATTAAAAGAAAAGCCTTATTTAATTCCTTCAGCCCTAATGAAAGACATCGAAACACAATCCTTGATTGACAATGAGGCCCTGGCTGTAATTCCCCACAGACAGTTCACTTAAGTTTCCTCCCTTGTTAATCTCAAATATAATGAATTGCAAAACTAAGGTTAAACGTGGCAGCGTGAATTCATTATCACTAATACATTAGCCCATAAGATGATTTACAGTGCGGTCTCTCTCTTATTTTCATTAACAGTGAACGGCTTTGATTTAGCTTGGAGCGGCTCGGCTTCGCCATCAATCTCACTCTCTTGGTCATTGTCCTCTCATATCTGACCTCTTCAATCAAAAACCCAGCAAAGTATTAAAATGTGGAAAGAATGGACAAGCTGGTGAAAAAAAATATTATTCTGCTTTTTAGTGCGAGTACAAGACCCTTTTATCAGTTCGCCGGAAAATATATTCATCCAGAGCTGTCATTCAACTTCATCCTTGACCCTGGTCTTATTGTTGCAGGCTTAATGGTGGAGCTTCTGCTGAGATAACAGTTAATGCTTCACTGTCTTGAAGCAGAAGACTGTGTTAGAATAAAACACCAGGGACATTATTTGCATGCAACACTGACATACATATGTATCTCTATATGTTCTTCTGTCATTAATCAGCCAAAAGAAAAGCAGCGAATATACATGCATCACTTTAATTTGTCAGGATATATAGAAATCAAACATTTATGTATTCCTTCAGTCAAACTTGGAGGAACATCAAACATAAATCAGCATGTCATGTTTATATGCCCTCAAGCACTATAGTCTAATTTACCTCACTTAAAATACCGCATCTGCATTGATCTCCTTTATTTTGCTATGAAAAAGTATTAACCCCCTACAGATTTCTTCAGTTTTTGCTTTGTTGTCAGTTCTCTACATGTTCATGCATTTCTATCAAGACTGTGAGCCAGAAGGTGTTTTTCCTGCCATGTGCTCACATCCACATTGCTGTTGTGAAAACTTGAAAACTTGGGCGCTAAGCAGAGGCAGCCGCTACGCCGAGTGACAGGAAGGTTATGTTTTCCTAATGACGGTTTTTAAAGCTATAGCTGTTGCTAATTGGGGTGATGTGTACAGTCCCATGTCCCCTTAAGACACGTCTAGCTAACAGGGATTAGACATGATTAAGATCCTGCTCTTCCTGGTGCTTCGGCAGCTCAGAGTGTTTATTCACAATGGTCAGATTACTGAGTGATCGACCGATAAAGATCGCAGAGGTTGCAATATTTCTAGGCAGCCAGTCTGATGACAAGGGGAAGTTTTTAAAGCTGCATCAGTAGAAATAACTGGGGTGCAACAAACTGCAGACGGAGAAAAAATGTAATGTTGAGGCAGTCGGTGTAATACTTTGGGTTATGTTTTACATTTTATTTAAAGAAAACAGTCTTTTCTAATGAAAGTCATCATTTTAAGCTGGCAAACAGTTTAGTTTATAATCGCACTCAACACGCTTTAGTGGTTCTCAGTAATTAACAAGACAATAATTATCTGCTATTTCTTCTACGGCTTTATCTGGAGGACAATGTTTATTATTATTTATTGGGTTTTTTTCCAATACTCTCATGCGAAACTTGCAAAATTACCCTGATATAATTTTTTTATGTTAATTATAATAGTTCCATGAATAAGAAGAGAAAATCTTAATCTGCTGCACGTATTAAAATAAAAGTCTGAAAAGTAAGAATTTGTGGTTTTCATTTGCCTAACCACCCAGGACGGCTCGGCTTTGTGGGCAGTTTGATTATTCATATAAAGATTTTGTGGCACTATTGGGCTTTTATTTGACAGCAACCTGACAGGAAATGGAAAAAAAAACTCATTTTAATACTTTTACTTTTCCGTCCTCCTGAGCACTAGCCCATGTAATGGCTGCAGTGAACTTATTTTGAAGTCAAGCTCCTTTATTTTAACGATTTTTGTTGGATTTGACTCGAGCTAATCAGAAACTCTGAACTTTCCTCTTTTCTTGCTTGTTAGTCGGAGCCAGCTCCGAGGAGCCCCCTCATGTGTTTTCATTTGTGCAGAAACTCTTTGAATTTAAAGAGGGCAGGAAATTCTACCTTGTTAAAATGAATTGTCATGTATGCTTGACAGACGCTTATAATGAGATTAGTGTAGCTACGTATCAAAGAGGAAATGTTGGAAATAAGAGAAGCGCTAATCCGCTCACAGCTTTATGAGTACATTTCTTCTCTACGTGGTTTTTGCAAAACTTTGCCATCCGACTGATTATCTGAATTGTTTTACAGCTCTCATCTTGTAATCCTGAACTCAGAAACAAGCAAAAAAAAGGACTGGAATTAATAACAATCAGAGATTTTGTGTTGATATCAGACTTGTAATAATAATTTACACAAAGGGATAAAGCCCTCTGCTTCGGCAGATTAACATAATCAGTAAAGAAAATCACACAAACCTATTAGCATAATCAGAATCTAATCATGGAGCTGCAGGGTGAGAGGCTGTGACTACTGACATTCTGACACTTAACTTCACATGTGACTGTTATTGACGAGAGTTTCTAAAAGTCACATCGTTAACTTGCTCACCTCATAAAGGTGCCAGGAGACCAAAGTGTGATCAAGCTTTGCTCTACCTGACTGGATGTGGGGCTGCGATTTGACACATTCATTACCAAACCTTCTGTTATTGATTTTTAGATAGATAGATAAATGGATTTTAGTGGGAGTGAGGCTCCCATGCACACAGCTTAGCCTTTCCACATCCCTAAGTCTCCTCCAGTGACCTTTACTGTTAAGATAAAGAAAGCTCTCAAAGCACACTGAGGGATGTGGAGGATTTGTAAAAGAGGACATTTATGAAAATCTATCCTGAAGCCTCTCTTAGAAATCCTTAGGAGACATAAAGGAAAGGACAGGGAGTCGGTATGTGGAAGGAACATACTGAGAATCTAATATGGATGAAATGCTGGGAAAAATACCAGTCTATATGTGCATACGTAATGCAAAGTAAAAAGGAAGTCACAGGAGTCTATAAAAAAGAAAGAAAAACCTTTCTGTGGCTCTATGGGTCTCAAGACGTCCACTGAGAATATAAATACACAGCTGAGAACATTAGCTTGTGATTCAGTTAGTTTATAAAAGCTGATACTGAACAATTGTTCAGGAAAGAGTTCTCACAGTGTAAGGTGAGGTTAAATTTTAGAAGCAGTTAATAGCCTATGTCCTTGTGTCTTCCCCAGATGCTAATGCTAGCGTCTTCCCCAGATGCTAACGCTAACGTCCCCAGATGCTAACGCTAACGTCCCAAGATGCTAACGCTAACGTCCCCAGATGCTAACGCTAACGTCCCCAGATGCTAACGTCCCCAGATGCTAACACTAACGTCCCCAGATGCTAATGCTAACGTCCCCAGATGCTAATGCTAACATCCCCAGATGCTAACGCTAACGTCCCCAGATGTTAACGCTAACGTCCCCAGATGCTAACGCTAACATCCCCAGATGCTAACACTAACGTCCCCAGATGCTAACGCTAACATCCCCAGATGCTAATGCTAACGTCCCCAGATGCTAATGCTAACGTCCCCAGATGCTAACGCTAACGTCCCCAGATGCTAACGCTAATGTCTGGCCCAAATGAACCACGACTACAGCAAAGTCGTTACGAACTTTCAAACCTTCACTGAGCAGCTGAGGTCTGTGTTCACATGCAGTGGAGGTAGGAGGTGCAACACAAACTTAGAGGGAAAAATGTAAAGAGTTTAGACCAGTGTTTCTCAACCTTTTTTGGGCCAGCGCCCCCCTAGCCCTTATCCAGGTCCTTCACCGCCCCCCACCAAAAAATTTGTAGGCTACTTTGCACTGACAATTATTTTATTATTAATGTTACTATCACTATTGTAGATGTTTTGAATCGGCACACCGATTATACTTTCCCGTACACTTCAGCGCGCCTTAAGCTCCTTCACCTCGCGCACATAACGGGGTAAATGTAGCGCGGGGCGGGGGGGAGCGTATGTTTCTACGTTTCTTCGTGGGGGGCGCCGATTTATGTTTTCGCATCCACCTGAATAATGTGTAGTTGCGCTACTGCCCATGGCACTTCAACAATATTATTTTACCTTTTATCTGGAAATAGTGTCTGTTTATTCTTGCCATAAAGTCCTCTGTATTAATTATTGCTCTTGCCATAAAGGTCTTGCCATAACAGTTTATTCCTCCGAATTTACTTTAGTTTCTTAGTTTATTCTTGCATTTTGTTCTTCATTCATTTCCATTTAGTTTCATTTGATTAATATTATCCTCTCTCGGTTTATTGCTATGTCCACTTTAGTTTCTTTCCTGTTACTATATGATCGTTTATTGATCATCACTAATCTTCACTCATCACCTGCTGCGCCACCTATCGTCATGCGTTTCACATCATGTGTTGATTTTTTCACTGTTCAGCGTCGGATTCTCTGTTTTTATGCCATAATTCACATCTAGTTCGTCGCTCCGTTTTGTCCGCTTCTCGTGTTTCAGAGTTTTGCGCAATGTGCGCGGCGTTTTTATTTATTTATTTATTTTTAACTCCCTAAGATGCAGGGCGGTCGGGAAACATATAAATGGGGAAAAGGCAGACTTTTAAAACAACGGAAACAATTTCGGTGTTCTGATTATTGAAATTTAAAAGTGCTGTGGAACCGTTGTTCCCTCAAACCCGTTTCACGTCGGACCACTTACAGCTCCGTGTTAACACTATAAAATGAACGCTCTCTATCGTGGTATCACTCATGGAGGGATTTCTTTATTTAAATGGGTTCATTTTTCAGAGGGATACAAAGTCAGGATATCGTGATTTTAATAATTACATGTTTATTAGAGCAATTTTCTGTTGTTCTTCCATGGTAGCGGGCAGTTTTCAAATGGAAATAAAACACTTTTTAATATAAATTGCTGCTTTGACATGATCACAGAACTGCCAAAACATATGTAGCTACATAAATACCAGACAAAGTGAATCACAGCAGCGTCATCAGTTGGTGTAACGCTGAACTGATGCGGAGCGGAGCTGCGCCATGAAGCTACAAACACTGAATAGAAGAAGAGCTGCCATCGATACAGTTGCAGCCAAGCATGATTTAATGTTACACAATACAGTTTTACCAAGTTGCTCAAAGTCTAAACTGGTAATGTTCTGGATTTAAGGTGTAAAGTTTACCACTCGACCAAACGCCCCCCAAAGGCATCCCAGCGCCCCCCTTTTGCAAAAATGTCCGCCAGCGCCCCCTGCCGTCCTCTGAACACCCCCTGGGGGGGCGGTACCGCCCATGTTGAGAACCGCTAGTTTAGACAAAGAAACTGATAAAATGGTGATGACTCACTACTCTGCATATTTTGAAAAGCAAATATTTTTCTCCTTTGCACCAAACAGCTACAAACCATCAGTATTAGATGATTTTTAGAAAGGGATTCTAGAGTGAAAACTTTTTAAATATTTGTTCATGGTGTAAACACTGGGATAAATATACAAAAAATACTAATTAAAATCAGCTGGAGCCTCAGTCTGGCTCTCTGTGCTAGAAATCACAACATTAGTGACATTTTTAATAGTGTTTCCACATCTGTCCATTTGTAATCTTCTAATGGAAAAAGGAAGTTAATGACAGAGAGGAAGGGATAAATTATCTGCAGCATTAGACAAGAGACACCCTGGACAGGTCGCCAGTCTATCACAGGTTAAAAAAATGGACAAATTACCACATATGCGCACACACTCACTCCTAAAGGGGATTTAGACAAATCAATTAATCCAACATGCATGTCTGGACGTTGGGAGGAAGCCAGAGTTCCCAGAAAGAACCTGAGCATGCACAGGCAGAAAGTGCAAACTCCATGCAGAAAGAGCCCAGATTTGGATTTGGGCCACAGCATTAAAATGCATGTGGCCTCTATTTCATTGGATTTAATAATTTTACTATAATTACACCACATATTTTCACCACGGAGTTTAAACACATTCAGTTTTGTGTATATAAGTAATAAGTGTAAACAGGAGCAGAAATCTAAATGATTATCCTGCGTTAGTCTGGACTTTTCTGTCAGAAGTGCATTTCTGTCACATAAAAAATTATATATATTTATTTATTACTTGTGTCACTGTATATTATGATCTCAAAGTTTTTATTTGTCCTGTTTTATTATTCAGGAATGACAAGACTTCACTTGCATTGTTTCTCAATTTGCTGGTTTCTAGCAGAGTAAAACTGTTGGGGGTTCAACTAATTTTGCTTCAGTTTTAGGAGGTTATTTGTCACAGTATGTGATCGGAGGGATTGATTTTCTCCCTCCTACTGCATTGATGAAACCTCTCCTGGGGGGAGCACTAGCAGGGATCCATCTCATGCTGATAACTTTGAGCTATCTTATCTGGTTTCTGTTCAAACAAGAGTGAATGCTCGGCTTTGCTTCAGGTGTTTGTCTCTCTGTGTGTCCGTTTCTTCCTGTTTTTTGTTTTCAAGGTCAAAACCTGATTGATTGGGCAAGGCTATTTTTCTACTATTGTTGGAGCATGTGGCAAACCATAAAATAATATTTAAAATAATCTCTTGATTCACATATTGTACAAATAATACACATGAAGCAAAAAGCATTAGCAGGACGAATTTTTTTTGCAACTGCTAGGACAAAGTGTTTAGATGAGACAGAAGAGGAAACACGAAACTCAATGTGGTAACTTTCTGACTGGCTCAGGTGTCATTAATCGTCTATTGTGCGTTAGCAAAGTTTTATTTTTATTTTTTACAAACAAATACTTTGAAACAGTCCTTAATTGTTGATGGGAAGCTCATATGGGCAAGCCAAGGTTAGCATCGTTAGCCGCTAACCGTTAGCTGATCGCAGTGTCGTCAGTCACAGCACTTCTAACATTTGTATCGCTTTATCAAAATTTGTTTTTTCTACTAAACATGAACATCAAATAAAAGCTGTTTTGGTTTTTAGGTGTTGCTAAGCCAGCTGATCGAGGCGACATGTTAACTTAATACATCAGGTCTCTGAAGAAAATATTAACGTTGTCAAAAAGGGAGAAGTCTCCCAAGAATTATTATATCAAATGAGAAATATTTGAAATTATACAGTTAAATGATGAAAAATATAAATAAATAAGATCATGTGCAACTTACAACTGGTGACTTTGACTCTGGGTTGTCCAACCAGTTTTTCAGGACCTAAGATGTGTCGTAGGTTTGTGTCTGAGATGTGTCCACAGGGCATGGATTCTCAATTTGTCATGCTGCTTTGAACCGCCACCATTCAAATGGTAGCGCTAACACCATAAACCAGTAAAACCTCAGAGCACAGGATACAGATGAGGGCGACTATGTGCAGTGGCGGCCCCACACGAGTCTCTGCACACACTGGCTAGCAGTCAACAATCTTATCTTAAGTGGAGGCAAGTCTGGGCTGGCTGGGGTGGCTTCAGTGGGAACAGCTCTGCACTTCTTAGAAATCAAGTCCTTGACTGCAACTTTATCAGGAGTTTTTTTTTGTTCTGAAGCTTCTTGTTTGAACACAGCAGCTCAACTGATTCATTAATTTATCTTTGTAGCACCGAGCAGAAAACAACTATAAACATGGTTTCTATTCATTATTGTGCCAGAAAAAATGTGGTTTTCATCTCCTTTGCTTTAACAAGGTAAAAAAATTATATTTCATCTTGGCACGTGAAGCATTGCATTTCCAAAGTATGCAAAGTTTTCCTTGGTTTCTCTGTTATTTCCAGCAGTGTGTGAGAGAGCAAGACCTGACCTGCAGCCATACAATCCATCAGCATTAGTCCTACACAGTCCCCAGACTAAACACACTCTCATTACAGTGGCTGCGATGCCCAGAGGGCTCTTCTTCTGCACAAGTTTATTAACACAAGACACAAAATACAATACGGAACCTGGGTACGCTGGACTTTTACAGTAAACATCACTTCAGTGCTTCTGGTATATAATTAAAGGATTTAAATGGCCTGAGCTTATTGGGAATGACATGGCAATATGATTACTGTGGAACATGCTGTACCGTGTGTAGAGGAGCTGCTCCAGCATGATGTCATCTTCTGCAGGCCGCTGTGGATCCACGTCTGTGGTGTGAGGAGAGTGAAAGGCAGCAATAAATCAAGAAACAGCATCCTCTCCAATTATTGGCAAGACGAGTAAAACACCAGAAAATAAATTCTTTTTTTTCATAATCTGAATGTAGAAAAATATTCCCTTTCATTTCAGCACATTTATTTAGTCGGAAAACACTCCATGGTAGGAAATAATTAATATTAATGACACAATCACATACAGTGATGAGAAAAAAAATAAGATATTCCACAACATTCGGTGTTTAAATAACCCCAACATTCATTCCCATTAAAAATGACTGAAATCATATGATGAAGACATAATTACTCAGCAATTTTCAAGATTTATCCAATTTAAAACTCAGACATTTACTTTTTTCTGCTTCTAGCTGCTAGAGAGGCAGTGAACTCCACAGTGTGGTGCTTCAGAAAGTTAACAGCATCTTTAAGCAGGAGCGTCACACTCATTTTTATTTTTTGCCACATGAATGTCATGAATGAACATCTCAGTCTCAGATTTTTTGTTGCCTCTAACTTTCTTTCTTCCAGGTTTTCCTCATTTGACTGTCCATCCATCTCCTCATCAATGCTGCTGACCAGATTCTCTGCTCCTGCTGACAAAAACATTTGTGTTAAACAATTTCAAGAATCAGAATTATGCACTACTTTGTGTCCATTTGTCATACAGAATCCCAATAAAATGCATTAAGTTTGTGATTATAATGTGTCAAAATGTAAAAAAAATTGAATAGTTTTAAAAGGGACATTATTTCCCATGTACAACATTGTACATTCAAATACTTCACTTCACTTCCAACATGGCTGCATCTTTTTTTGCAAAATGAAATATTCATCCTTTGCATTGGCCTCAAATTCAAGTTTGCTCCTTTCAAACGAGATTTGCCTGTGCAGACATAAACTTTGGCCTCTGATTCCATTTGTTTGTATCCTTGAGATAAACAGTTCCAGCAGCACAGTTCCTTAAACATCAGCTGTTTACATTCACGACAAGATCCTCCGCTCTCAAGTATCTGCTAAGCACTGGACCTTGAGAGACAGAGGCCACATCAAGGAGGTCAACAAAGAACCCGACACCCCGGAGAAACATTTGCATTGAGTTGAGAATGTAAAGCAACAGCAGGGCATAAAAGTGCCTTTGAGGCAGCAAACACCTAAGTGGTAAAACAACAGCCTCCAAACGGCCGTAAAATCTTCCTTATTGTCAAAGTTCTTCTTATCTGTGGAGGGAGAGGCAGGACAGGCCGATCTTTGAGGAATGACAGCGTAGCTACAGGCAGCCTGCGAGACAAATGCTGGACCAGCTGACAGGCCTCGTTTTGGTATCATCTCACAAGTTAAGATAACAAAAAGGGTTTCAGTAACCGGCATACATGTGCAAACTATAAATCCTGAGAGTCGGAGCTGATATAAGATTTCACCTTCAGAAAAAGCCTGGACAAAGATTGCTCTGGGAAGCAGACATGGGTGGATTTGTCTTAAATTACCTGCTGCTGGAACTTGTTACATAAATCCCATGTATTGCGCCAGATTACCATTGAGTGACTCCTCTATATGGGCCAGAGGACTCCAATTTACAGAATGGCAGTAAACATTGCAACCTGAGTATAGAGGATAGTTGAGGATGTGTCTGCCAAGTGAAAAGTTAATTTGCGTTTTCATGTGCCACCAAAACACCCCCGTTTCCTCACCCTTAGCCCCCCGCCTCCTCTTGGCCCGCCCCTTTGTGAAGCCATCAGATAGTGGCTTCCAGAGGTCCACACCTGTCTCAGGGCTATGCAGAGGAGATGGATGCATGCATTTTGAGCATCAGATAGCCGCTTGCAAGGGTTAGTATTGATCTAACGCTTCACTGGGCCTTTGTGAGAGCAGCAGCTGCTTTCAGGGGCTTTTAGATAAGCAATGCAAAGGGAATTGTTTCTCCTAAAACCTCTTTTTTTTCAGCCTGCACACATGAAAACCATCACTTAATTCAACACTCCATCGCTCTAGAACAAAATGTCCTTTCCCCTGACATTAAAATCAGCAAATAAGCATTAAAACATCTGCCTTCAGGGAACTGGAACGAGTATTGGAAATCACACAACGATATGCAGCTCTTTGGATTTTCTTGTTTAATCATCTGTAGTCTCCAGAGTGGAAATAAAAAGGAAAACTCTACATGTTGCAGTGTTGCTCAACTATCCTCTGCTGGTTGCTACGCCTACACTCCCAGGCACTGAATGAAGCAGCGTTACTGGGGGTGAGATGAAATGCAGTGGGGTGGGACGGGGGGTCAGCGTGAGCCCCTCCCTGGATGACTCACCAGCCGCACCAGCGCCTCATTGCCAGCCAATAATGAGGCATGCTAATGAGCGCGACAGCCACCCCAGCGCTCATCATTAAACGGCGTTGTGATTCATGTCAGGACAGGTGGCACCAGGCTCATCCCTTACTGGACCCATCCACACACAGCCTGACTCTGTTGGTGTGGACCACTCTCTACTCAGAGCCTTACTTTGCTGTGCTACGACTTGGGCTGGAATGATTAATCGTGATTAATCGCGATTAATCGATTGCTGAAATAATTGTAAACTAACTTATCAATCAATTAATTGTTAACTGGAGTATGCAGACTCAGAAAAAGGACATTTGCTAAAGAATGCACATCAAAACTGTACAAATAATGTATAAATTTTATATCTGAGATTTACAATCTTTTGTCAATAAATATGTTCAAGTGGCAGTTTTAGCTTCATCTTGTTGAAAGTCTGCAGAAAAATATAACTTTTTTACCTTTTGCTATCCAGTTATTCATCTGTTAATTCAAAAACTAATCAACAGATCAGATCTGTACTGTATTGATGAATCAATCAGAAATATCTGAGCTTTGCACATGTTGATGTTAGGAGTATTTTAGCTGCAGATGCTTCCTTTGCTACAAATGATCAGGCGTTCACCATTGGGATGATGTCATTGCAATTCAGGCAATAAAATGTTTACTTTCTTATAAGAAGGAGTTGAATCACTTGTTAATTTGCATATTTTATGTATTTCTAATATTATATACAAAAAGCTTAAAAAGATAAGTGACATTTAGCTAAATGTGCCAATTTTTTATGTGATTAATCAATTAATCATCAGAATAATCTGTAGAATAGTTGATAACTCAGTGGGTTTTGCTGCAGGGCTCCATATTCATCCCTTCACAGGGAAACTAAATAACCTGCAGATGAAACAACGTCTCTGTTCTTCAGTGTCTCTCATCGACGCTCAGAGGAGAATTGTTGCAGGTCCTTGTTGTTAGACTTTATAACCTTTACTGCCCCAAACAAACTCAATAAATCTGTATAAATCTGCTGTTTTTTACACTCTTCCTCATTTCAGATAACATTTGCACATCCATGTCTGCAGTTTTTTCACTTCTTGTAAACAGTGAGATGTTTCTTCTACATATTACATGTTGTATATTTTTGTTTCTCCTCATCAGTTGCACATTTCTTTTAATATGAGGATGCTTCTTTCAATAACAGTACAGTCTCATTCTTTAATGTTGTAAATGTCCTTCTTCTGTACAGTCTCTTCTTAATTTGTACCTTTGTATGAACATGCATGATCACAGTTGCCTTGTGACACCTGAATTTCCCCACTGTGGAATAATAAAGGATATTTCTACTCTACTCTAAAATGCTGTGTTTTCCCCCAGACTGCATCCAGTCCAAACAGGATCATTCGTTCATCTGGAAGAGGAACGGGAGCGCTGCTGTGATGAATCCATCAGGACAGAAAATACTGTGACTCGTATTTGCATGAAGGAACCTCCTGAGAGCGAACATCTGATAAAGTCAGCACAGGGTGGCCATGATAAAGCATTTCAGCTCCGTCTCTGTCTGGGTGGGTGAGTCAGAGGTTCGTCTCTGTATGTTCCAGGGATGTAGAGGAATAAGTCCCTGTTTATATCCCAACATTTCTCTCTCTCTTAATCTGAACCACTTTCCTGAGCCATGCCTCCTTTAGCCCTGTGTTTCTTTTCCTTTTTTCTTCCTGTCTCTGCTTTCTGGGCTCGGTCTGTATCAGATGAGGCACTTCTTAAGCCCCAGCTGGGGGAGAATACGGCGGCTTGGTGGGGGGAGGGTTTCAAAAGGGTAAGTGATTGCCCTCTAGGGGACGAAGCAGAGAGAAAAAAGCAGGACGCCTTATCGCCCAAGCCTCCAATAGCACTGCTGGCTCCCACCCAGAGCCACGGGGGAGGCGTGTGGAGGGGATGGAGGAGACGCCAGCTCGATGCTACACTGCCTCTTGACACAGCAGACTCAGCGGGGTTCCTTCCATCTCCTCCTGCCAGTACAAGCTCAGATAGCGGCTGCACAGGCAAACGCTGCCATCTGAATGAGCGCCGCTGCTCTGCGTTCCACACGAGAAAACGTTCAGATTGTAAAGAAAATAAATAAAAAAATAACAGCTTGTTTATCTTGTAATTTTGGTATTCATCCATTGCCTCAATTAGTTCACACAAATCACCCATTTGGATGAGGTGATCTGTTTTATGAGACGTGTTATTCCAGGAGATGCTGCAGGTGTTTGCTCACTGTAAACAGGAAGTGAGCAGAATGAGCTACTGACCTACTTTCTTCATTCAAATGAAGGCATGGAAACAAACGGGAGGGAAGCCACAGGAGCCGGCTGAAAACAGAAATGAATGTATGTGGCTCCACCTGGCCTCATGGTCAGCGCACGTTTGGCTCATTTTATGTTGGCACCCTTAAAAATACATAAATAAATAAATAATTGAATTGGATTTTGTTTTCAATTGTTAAATATTAAATTTAAATTAAAAAAATAAGTAAAAATGTATATTTATGTTGACTTTTGAAACACTAAAACTTAGAATCGCCTCCAAAGATGCAAAAAAAAAAAAAAAATCTGACCCTTTTTCATGCTCCTTAATAAACACCTAACTCTGCAACCATGGTGACTGCAGGAGGTTGTGTTTGAAATAAAGACTTTAAAAATGTTATATTATCTCAAAAGACCCAAAATTCTGCTTCTTCCTCCATTTCGTCATGTTCCACCTTTGTAGTTTTGCTAATTTCGGTCCAAACTTATTATTTTAAGTAAGGCAGGTGACTAAATCTGGACATTTCATATCACCTTTAACAACTAACAACTTAAAGTAATGTTCCATATTTTAATCATATCCTGCTTTCAGGAAATGATTTGTGACTCCAGTAAATAACACAGCAGCAGGATTCTGCTCTGTTATTTTATATCTCAATAATTGATGAAAACACTTAACCACAGTAAAAAATAAGATGGTTTAAGTGCATGGGGAAGAAATACTTTCTTTAAAGGAGTAAAATGTGGGCAGAAAATGATCAAATAGGAGAGTGAAGGTACAAATGATCAAATTGACCCAGAAATAAAAAAAAGACAATGAGTTTCTGACTCTACTGTAAATATGTGGAGCCTTATCACTACAGTGGATATTAAATTGTGGGTGGGTGTCAGAAAATGAGAAAAATATAGATTTTGATTTGCCATTTTGATTTTATGTTTCTATTACTTTAAAAACCTGATTTAAAGTTCAACTCATCCATTTTCCCTTCCACTGTGGCCACATGCTGCAAAATCAATGACACATTCAGGAACTAAACTAAAACTAAATAGTTTAATTTAAATCTGTCGTTATGACTGAAATGATTAGTTTACATATTTCTGGATATGAATGAGTTGTTTTTCCAACAGCCTGTAAGCCAACCGAATGGTTTTCATGTTAATAAGAAAGTAAAATAAATATGTTTATTATTGTTACTATTATTTTGCGTCTCACTGTATTTTGATGACAGCATCCAAGTGTGAAAATATGCACATAGCGCAGTGACGTCACTGGTGGAGGGGGTCAGAGAAGGTCAGTGATTTTAAGTTTTTAATATTTTGAATAAGAAAATACTTTTACATTTTGTATTTTAAAATGAACCTAAAAAGAAAAAAACTCATTTTTTGTTGTTTTTTTTAAAATATCAGATTCTGTGAAGATTCAGAAAGCGGAGCTCCTCATTAATACATGAGTTAAATGCATGAGGCGCTAATGACACCACAGCGCGGATATGAAGCTGTTTCCAGCTGTAAAAATATAACACTGGTTAGCAGACAAGCAGACGCAGCAGGAGCCTGGAACAGTGTCCAAGCGCCACCTTCAGTTTTCAACCTGAGGGAGGAGGGGAAAGGACAATAAGTCAATATTTTCCCACAATTCACGTGGAAAACATGGTTTGTCATCATAAAAATAACCTCCTGATATTATATGAGGAAAAATATTAGAAAACTGAAGTCAGGCTTGTGTGCGCTCCGGTGCGTAAAGCCGCTGTGCGGAGCGCGGCGCTGACTGGGTGTTTAATATGCTTGTCTCGCCCGGCGTGTTGCCCCAGACACTATGTAGCACAAATCCCCACCTCCACTCACAGCCTCCTGCCTCCACAGAGCAGAGGAGGCAGGAACCAAAAGGGTTAACCGGAGTCCTGGAGTCTTCTGAGTCTGCTGGGCGGAGTGGAAGGAGCGGGATTGGATGACTGGGCTGTGACGCAGGGGACATGAAAAAGCTGATAACTAGTTAAGAAGGCAGTTTGTAACTCTGGAAAAAGAGTGCAGAGCTTGAGACACGTTAAGCAGAGGACGTGGATGAACCAGAGAAAGCTGAGCCGTCCTCGCGGTGAGGAGCTGTTAGAGACTGCAAAGTGACTCCGAACTGTGGACAATGGTGCAGCACACGGACCACGGCGAGACGGATGGCAGCATGTCCAGGGAGGCCACCGACTCGGAGGAGAGCGAGTTTATGGCATGCAGCCCCGTGGCAATCAACCCGGACTGGTGCAAGACGGCCACCGGGCACATCAAGAGACCCATGAACGCCTTCATGGTCTGGTCCAAGATCGAGCGGAGGAAGATCATGGAGCAGTCCCCGGACATGCACAACGCGGAGATCTCCAAGCGCCTGGGCAAGCGGTGGAAGATGCTGAAGGACAGCGAGAAGATCCCGTTCATCAGAGAGGCCGAGCGGCTGCGGCTCAAACACATGGCCGACTACCCCGACTACAAGTACAGACCCAAGAAGAAACCAAAGCTGGACGGCTCCAAACCCTCGGCGCCGTCACCGGAGAAGTGCGGCAAGATCGCCAAGACTCCCAGCAAGAAGTGCTCCAAGATCAAGACCAAGAGCGGCTCCAAGACCGCTCACGGCTACGCGGAGGACTGCGTGTTTCCCAGCATAAAAGTTGCAAAGACTGTGAAAAGTGAGCTCACCGATGAGGACGACGATGACGAGTATGAAGAGGACTACCGGATGGGCTTTAAGGCGGGAGAGGAGGAGCGCCTGAGGCCGTACGGCGTCGCCAAAGTTCCGGCGAGTCCGACTCTCAGCTCCTCGGCGGAGTCGGAGGGGGCGAGCATGTACGAAGAGGTGAGGAGCCACAACAGACTGTTTTACAACATCAAGAGCATTTCCAAGCAGGGCGCGCTGCACGCTGCCTCCGTCTCACCAGCATCCTCCAGGTCGGTGTCCACCTCCTCCTCCTCCTCCTCCTCCTCCAGCAGCAGCAGCAGCAGCGGCGGCTCCTCGTCCGGGGAGGACGCGGACGACCTGCTGTTTGACTTTAGTTTGAATTTCGCTCCGAGCGCCGCGGGCTCCGAGCTGGGCAACCCCAATTCAGGAAACCTGTCCCTGTCTCTGGTGGATAAGGACCTGGACTCGTTCAGTGAGGGCAGCCTGGGCTCCCACTTTGAATTCCCAGACTACTGCACGCCAGAACTGAGCGAGATGATCGCAGGGGACTGGCTGGAGGCGAACTTTTCCGACTTAGTCTTCACATACTGAAGAAAAAACACAGAAACTGTTCCTCTAGTAATAACAGAGAAGGAAGATATGAAATTATATGTCCTGGTCAGATTGTCCCTAGCCCTGCCTCTTGTGGGTTTTCTAGCAGAGGGAGGAGGAGGAGGAAGAGGAGGAGGAGGAAGAGGAGGACCGTGATCCGAGGTGAGGTTTGAGGAATGAGATGCTTCTGAAGCTGGTAGCAGAAAAAAAGAGAGGAGAAAAAAAACGGCAAGGTCTGCAGACTTTTTTTTATCTGACAGCATGACAGGGTTTTCTGGATTTTTTTCCCTCGTAGGTCTGCATTTACTGCTCAGCTTAACCAGACCGCAAAGGGAAGAACTTCTATGCATCTTATCCTCTTCAAGACAAACAAAACAAACTGCAGGGAGCTGAACTCGGACTGTGGACTGTCTCAAAGCAAATCTGTGAACTGAAGATTGTTCAGGATGCTACTTTTCAACGGTTTGTGTAATTTCTAAATGCCGCAAAAATGGTTTTGTTTTTATTTTTTGATTTTTTGGTTCGGTTTTTCCTTTTTGTAACTGATTCCTTTTACCTCCTGGTTTGGAAAAATCAAGCAGCCTAAACCTCTGCAGAGTATGCAGGTGCGGAGGAAACATTTTGATACATAACAGACCTCATCTTTTTAAAAGAAAAAGATATTTTCAGGCATATTTTTGTACAGTTGAAAAGGGAATGTTCTTACTGTGCTTTCAGTGAGTTTCAGGCACTTCTTCCCTTTATCCTTTGTTTTTACGCATGCAAGGTGAGTCCTGGTTTTAAGGATTAAGTTAAACAGAAGACTTGCATCAAAAATGCCTTGTGATTTTAAACTAGGTTTTGTACAGTTGTAGAGCAGATTTGTTGAGTATTTGTAGACGATACAATGGCATCATGGGGAACACATACCTCAGAGCTGGAACTAGTTTCAAGATTGTATATGTACTGTAATATAGTAAAGTTAGGAGTTTATGTATATCATACTCGTGATATGTGGATGGGTCCCGATCGCAGGTGTGAAACTGGATTTCTTTTTGGTATTTTTTATGGCACATACTGTTTTTTCCCCCCCTTTCTCATTTTTTTGTGCAATATATACTCTTGAGATACAGACCATCAACATTTGTAGCAAGTGATGGAAAAACAGACTCGTGCACTGTCGACATCATCTCGGGTTATGATGCTGAAGCCTCTCTGGGCAGGGAAATAAACAGAATCAGCTGGAACTGATACAAAACAACTGTAATGTGGCCTGGTGGTGTGATGCATGCTAATAAAACACATATATCAATTTGAATGTTATTGGGATCTCATAATGGGGCAGAACTGACCGCAAAAACTCACACTTGATTGCAAATTAGGGAAAATAAGAGTTCCACAGAAAAAAAGGGGCAAAGTCTGATTCAGTGGTGGCCTGGCTTTATTTTACCAAGCAAGCAAAAAAAGAACATTCCATAGTCCTGTTTCATGAAATGAAACTTTATTTTAAAAACTGAAGACTGCCTTCTTTTTTTAAAGACATGAACCACAAACCTGTATTTTTTATTTCTTGCACTTAAAAAAAGCAGATATTGTTTATTTTTTATGTGGGTCTTACATATGAAGTTTGTTTGATTACGAGTTTTTTGGAATATGGCTTAATTATATGCCGAGACGTTTTGTTGGAAGTTCTGGGCAGTAGTTACTTCACATTCCAAGTGTGAATCTGTCTTTGACTCATCTTTTTAATAAATAAGTACCTACCACCATCCACTGTCCTTTCAGTTTGTGAATATATGTACACAGATGTGTTATTTCTTGCGGTTTTGAAAAGGATGTGACGACAGAATTATGCCTGTTTTTGTATGTAGGCGGAAATCTTAAATGGATGGGCTCAAACTAACATGTGAATTCACATTTAATAAAAAGGAGAAAAAAGCAAAAAAAACTGTTTTGAACTGAAGTGTTGAGGTGTTCTCTGCTCTTTTCTTTCTTTCACTTCACCTAAAAACAGACGAGGCTTCTTTAAGAACTTGAATTGCCCGCTTGTAAGTGGTTAGAGCTGTGATTGGTTGCCGTGGTGGTCCCCTTGGAAACAGAGCTGGAAACAGGAGCTGCTGCTCTCAGCGTGAGGGAGCTCTCAGTCTGTCTGGCTTTCATTCAGAAAACCAGCCCTCCACTCTTAAAGCACTCAGCACACAGCAGCTTCGCACATCAGACCAGGAGACGTCTGAATGCAGCTCAGGGGGAAGGGAAGCTGGTTACTGACGACTAAAATGTAAAATAATGGATGTTTAGTTGTTGCTTAAAACATTAAAAGAGATCTAAATCCCTCATTCTTAATTTTGAGTCGATGATGCTCACTTCTTAGACAAGGTTTTGCAATCTGCTGCTTTTTAGTCCTCCCACTGTAACTCTTTTCTAAATAATTCTGGATAAAAATTGTTTTTAAATATAAGTTCATGAAAAAGTCTAGATTTAGCTGTTTGTTGTAATCATGAAATATATTTAAAGACTAGAACAAAAGATGTGAGGAATCATTTTTTTTCTTCAGTCTTATGATTATTAGCATAAAAACTATTAGCTTTTCCCTTCATTTTCCAAGAAAATATGTTCATTTCTCTCTTATTTTGATATAAAACATAAAATTTGTTTATTTTGTAATCAAAAAAATGTAACTTTTTGTAATAGTATTTATAAAATTGGATTAAGTATATATTATTTTCAAAGATCCAGGTGGGTTTTCTGACTATAGATACATTTCATCTAGTAGAGTTGAGTCTTTAGTAAATTTAAATAGCTGGATCAAATTGCTCAAAGTCTAAATTAATTTTAAGTCATTTTCTCTTTATTGCTCACAAAAACAATCCCTGCATAATAAATAAAGAAGTAGTCCTGAGGATACTAAAAACAGTAATGCTGCAAGTTTAACTCAAAACATGATCATCAAATTAGATTCATATTGTTTATATCATAAGTGAAGAGATTTTGCTGATCTGATATGCCTGTGATTTCTCTCAGCAACATCAATAAGACATCCCGTCATATGATGTCATGCAGAATATAATTAGCAGCAGAGCCAATGGTTTCTATCGGTTACGTCTTCAGGGTGTCATGAGACCAGCAGGAGCGGATCCGCCTCACACAGAGCAGACACACAGTCCAATGATACATGCTGGCCATGCGCGGCTGCACAGGTAGTAGCCTCCACATTAAGTCAGTTTGCAAATCTGTAATAAAACATTTATCTAGCTATTACTTTACCTGACCTATTGGTCAAAGTTGCTAATGGGTTCCAGGACTATTCCCAGCTGGATCTGTGCATTGATTTTGTGCTCCTCTGAAATATTGGCTGGGGGCTAATGTCACCGGTACACATTGAAATGAAATTAGTGACCCGTTGAAATTTGCCTCCGTTTCCTCCTGAAATAAATAAATGCAAATGCAAATCAGTCGGAGGTCTGAGAGTGAGTCACCAAGCCGTGCGACTCAGCAGCTGGGGGTTACTGCAGAGGAAAACCGAGTCGTTTCCAATCTCTTGAACGCTTAAATCATTCATACAAGCTTGGATGTTGCAGTCAAATGTTGGACGTGACATCTATACAAAGAACCGCTCTGCATGGCTGTGGAGGCCCCCCCATAACCCCCCACTGTGACCGGCCTTATCTCATACTAGATGCTAAATCCAGTAATAATAAGGCCTGTTATGATTTCCTGTGCTCTCTGCCTCTCATCCAGACAGCGTGGATGCATTACATCACCACTCAGCTCATGCCGCTGCGCAGTAAGATGCCGTGTTGTGTCATCGTTGATCCACATGTGTTCCTCCTGTCCCAGTGGGAGACAGCCTAATACTGCTGTGGGAATACTGGCATATATTCTCCACGCTTGTGGTTTCATAACAACAACAACGAAGCAGCTTGCATAAATTTAAACCTGTTTACAGATTGTTAATTGATGAGAGAACAACATTTATGTAATCAGTTATGACTATCAGAAGCTTGCTGTGCATCTCAATAAACTATACCATTAAAAGTTGTTTTTTTCTCCACTTTAATTAAAATAAGACATAATTTAATCTCCAAATGATATTTTAAGCCTGATAGTCCGGTAGACTCGATTCAGTTGGGGATCAAATTTGCAACATTTGTTACATTTCAGTTCTTTCACAAACTATCCAAACCATTTGAGAAACCTATTCCCCTCCTCTCCTGTGGGGGCGCTGTACCAAGAAACACTGAAGTGCAACTTTCTTCTTTATGAAATGGAAACAGAAATGGAGAGGCGTCAGATTTTAGCAGTTATAGGATTTCTCTTTTTGTCTTTGGTAAAAAATTAAAAGCCACTTCTAGCGCAAGACTGGCATGCTAGTTTTGGTTGTATTTACCCAGAATGCCCTGTGCTGTAGTCCACTTCCTGCTTTTGGAGCGGTCTCCGGTCTGCTTGGCGTTCCCATGCATTTGAACAGAACCAGAGTTCACTTTAAGCAAACAGCTGGAGTCAACACACACAGATCCATCCAGGACATCGACTAATTAAAGGAATGTTTCCTTTAATTAGGAAATTAAAGGGAACGTTTCCTAATTAAAGGAGACGCTCCTTTAATTAGGCCACTCCTGAACTGGAGATAATGTCACACAAAGACTTTTTCCTCTGCTAAAGAGAAAAAAGAACTGGACTACTACTCAGTGGTCCAAAATCCTCTTTTCAGAAAACAAACTTTTCATCTGGAAATGAGACGTCCTCAGCGCTTCTTCAGGTCCAGTGTGACGTTTCCACAGTCGATTTGAGGAGCCACATCATGCCGGTTCTGGTCCATCGGGTTTTATCGCAACCAAAGGCAGAGCAGCCGTCTACCAGGACATTTCAGAGCACTCCATGCTTGGACAAGCTTTATGAAGACGCTGGTTTCTTTTTCAAGCTGAAATTGGTACTGGCCCACCTGTGTCAGTCACCATGGGAACACCAGCCTGACCTGAATGTCATAAAGCAGTGGTGTGAAACTCGCTTTCAATCCGGGCCACATCATGAATGTCTCCAAAGGTACCAATAAGAAAATATTATATATTTCTAAAAGTGAAATAATATTTGCAATATACCAATAAAAACTGCTTTGATTTGATAGAAAGAATTATATTTAAGCACACAACTGTTATTTTGAACAGAAATAGCTACGGCGGGCCGGATTTGGCCCGCGGGCCTTGAGTTTGGCTGATGTTGCACAGAGACTCTGCAGACTGTTGTCAGGAGGAAGATGAGACTCCAGAACCAACGATGAAGACGAGCTGAAGGCTGATCTCCAGGAGCCCAGATACTCTACAGAACATACAAACCTTTTATTTCATTCCTCCATCACAGTTTTTTTTTGGTCAGACATAATATGAAGGTTTTGTGAAAATAATCTGAAAAATGCATTTTGTTGTGATTTAAATCAGTAAAATTTGACAGGTGGTTTTAGTTCCAGTATGAAACCAGCATTTGTTCCAAACAAAAACTACGCAGACCATCATTGTTATTTATTGTCTCGTAAATCTACATCAGAAAAGTCTCTGTTTATAACCGGCATGCCTGTGAATGAAGCCTGTGATAGAATGACCTTATGGGCGCTGCTTCCTAATGGGGTGCGGCTCCCTTGCTGATAGGGAGAATTTGTCTCTAAAATTGTCTGGCGGAGCAGCAGTCCGGTCCCCGTGTCCTCTGCTCCCCCGTCTTGGCCCGGGGCGACTCCTGCTGCTGTTGATGGCTCTCCATTTGCTCTGCCCTCTCCTCCAGCGGAGGGGGGAGCATCAGCCCCATCTGCTGCCTGATATTTACTATCCCTTCACATTTATGAGAGGTGGGGGTGGCAAAAGCCCTAATTCCCTCATGGTGTTTTAGCACCATTGCAGACACGCACACATGCATGTACATAATGACTGAGAGCAAATGAAGAGGGGAGAAAAGCACAATAAACTCAATGAGAAGCACCCCGCGTGCAAAACCGAGTTCTGTTCTGTAAAAGACGGGCGGTAATGGATGAGAAGCCTGTAGCTGTGATGCATGGTTTGCCGTTTCCAGATCTTTCTTCCATTTCTTCACAGACAGCAACAGGGAGCTGAGAAGAGTTTGGAGGAGCTGAAAGAACACCCAGCAGGTCGCCGGGCGCAGCTGAAGCAGGCAGCGCCATTGTCCCGTCGACACGGAAACAAACAGTTCAATCACGCCCAGCAGAATCCCTCCTGACACGTGGGAAGATCTCATCGGGAGAAGGTCACTTATTTTTTTGTGAGGAGCTGCTGGAGGTCGCACATCACTCATGCACTTTATCTGGCGCTGAAGTCAAAAACTCAGTTGCTTCTCTTTCTGAACCAAACTGCATGTTTGAGTTGCTTCAGGCTGAGTGAGGTTTGTGACGTTGTGCTGATTGGGCCTTCGGTGTCTCTGCGAGCCGCGGCTGGCTCCGCTCCGGGAGTGGGAGGAAATGAAAGGGGCCTTTTCCCTTTTCAGTGTAATTTAAGCCAACTTGTCAGGACATCAAGCTCTGTTTAGAGTGGAATCACATAAGCCGGTTTGCCTGATTGCAGGCAGTTTAGGATTTACATTCCCTTGTTTGGATTTAATTGGGACTCTGAACTCCATATTTAACTTAAAGCTTTACAGCAGCAGGAACTTATTTTATGTAAGTGAAGGGTCAAAAACTGCTTACATCCCAATTAAATCACAACGTGTACACTGTCCTAAGATAAAAAACATGAAGCTCCCAGTGTGTTGATAAAGAATCGCAAGGTTATAAAATTGCATTATAGCGCAAAAAAGTCAGAATAACCAAACATTTTCACATTTATTCAGCTTAGAACCATAAATTTCAAAGCATTTTAACGCATCTTCAACAAACAAACAGAAGAAAAGTATAGTGTGATTTAAACTTGCAGTCAGCCTCTTTAAATTGATGTCCTTAAGGTCCAGTGCAACCAGTTAGCATGTGGAAGCCGACTGTGTGTAATTTCAGCTCAGAGTAAATGCAGCTGTTCTGTTCCTGGACTCAGAACGACCAGCATCATGAAGACGAAGGCGACGCTCACACAGCAACGCTCCTTCCTGATCGGTTGCTAAAATCAGATTGTTTTTGTGCAGGACTGACAGTTTCAGAAGAGAGTCTGTTTGGATGTGCAGCCAGAGATGAGAGCTGTGTGTTGGGATGACAGACGGTTCACAAGTTCATAATTATAATTTTCAGCCATTGTTTGCATCCTGATTTACCACATCTGCCTTTTTCTGGTGCGGAATAATGATGCATGTTTCACGCCAATGATGTCAAAGTTGGATAAAATGTGACGCAACTGTTCAGACTGCAGATGTTTGAAAACTATGGGATATACGTCAAGGTTTCCCAACCAACCCTGGTCCTGTAGGCGCACCGCCCTGCATGTTTCAGATGATTCCCTGATTCAGGATGCAGACGACGGCTGTTCAGTAAACGCCTGTTAATCAGCCATCAATTGAACTCATGTGTGGCTGAAGCAGAGAAACATGGAAAACATTCAGGGCAGTGCGTCTCCAGGACCAGGCAGGAAACACTGGGATACACATCCAAATTACTTCCATACATGGAAGTGGAAAAAGATGGGAACCGGGTTGTTCAGACTGTGGTGAAAAAGTCACATTTGGATGACATTTACCTGCTGAGTTGAACACTGTGGAGAAGTTTAAAGCAGAGCTAAGTTGTAAAACAACATCCAAAGCTTCAAAATCCCACAGTCCATCATCTGGTCATGGGGAGAAAATAGACCAACCGAAAACTTACCAAGATGTTCTTCATGACCTACAGGCTGAGCAAGGAGAGCGTTTCCAAGACGGAGATCTGGAGGAGCTGCAGCCGTCCACAGCTCAAGTGGAGGAGTCTGATGGTAAGGCAACCGCATGAGGCCTCTTTGGAAGAGCGGCAAAAATAAAAATGTTGCTTGAAGAAAGCCATAAAAGTGTCTTTTTTTTTTGCTTGGTCTTTGAGTTTTGCTTTGTTTTGGGATTTATAACCTGCTCTCTGTTTCTCTGTGAATTTCCCTCCTTTTCTCAGCTCAGCTTCAGTTACTTTGCTTCCCTCACAGCTGCACCCAGTTTCTAACCAACCACCTGCTCCTTGTTGAGTAATCAACTCTGCAGCTGAAATGTCTCAGTTAAGTCAGGTCCTGTTGTTACCCCCAGCATGTCTCCTGATCCTTGTGGATTTCCCCTGATTTGATTGATGAAATTTTTGATTTTTCTAAACTCTGGGAGCTTTTAGAGGTTACAGAAGACTTGACAGAAGGATGGAGGTTCACCTTCCCACAGGACAACCAGCCTAAACAAACAGCCAGAGCTACAATGTTAAGGCATATTGCTGTGGTGCGCTCCATTTGGACCAGAACTTCACCTTAAATACCCACAAAGGTGCACTTTCCACTCAGAAAGTGGGACAAACTCTGATTTCCCCCAGTTGCAACTTGCAGTATGGCAGCTTCTCACATCAACAATCTTTGGAGGAAACTTGTTTTACAAGATACACATGTAAGATTTAATCTAAAATGAAACTGAACAAATTAACAGTGCTCTTTGCTGTCAGAAATTAAAGCTAAGGCTTAAATCGATGTTTGAAAGAGGAATTATGAACGTTGTTGCCATGTTGAAATCCTGACTTTTCCAACTCTGTTTTCTGGAACTCTGCTACCTCAGAGGCAAATGGCCTAGTCCATGTCCAAATGAGAATCAGTGGCATGACATAAAAAGGAAAGCTCTCCATTTAGTCCGACAAAACCTCAGCAGTTTTTACAAGATTCCCTACGAAGTGTTTTCAAACACACTCAGCACTTTTAGGATTTTTAATCATTCAAAATACCCAAAGCTGAACATCCTGCCTGTTAGAATCACATTCGAATCTATGGGATGTGATGAGGTTCTGCATGCAGCTTCACTAGTTAGTTTTCAAATGCTCTATAAACGGAGGGATGTCCAGGTTCAGTGGTTTTTTTCCCTGGAGTCTGCTTGTATTTCAAACCCACAGGTGGGGGAGGGGCAGCAGCCTGCCCCTCCCCCACCTATTTGAAGCTCAGAGTTGTGTTTTTGTTTGACCTGCCTCCACTGTATGTACCTTTTAGTTGTTCTTAGGTCAATGAAGCAAATCCACTTTAAAGAAACTGAACATCATTTTAACTCCTTGCAGATCTGAAGCCAGTCACATGAGGGTGATGTTTCTAATTATGGTGCATGGAGGGAGCTTTGAAACCAACCCCCACAAAAAGAAAGAAAGAAAGGTAGCCTAGTCTTCTGGAACTCTTCACTTTAATGATACAAACAACAGACATTCATGGCCCCCTGCCTCCCCACCCGGGGATTAAGACAAGCAGTCATCCAGATTCTGAACTGCAGCTGAAGGATAGCCAATGCAATTTCCCCCTAAAGCTAGAGCAAAGCCAGCAGTTGGTCATTCATATGCATCTGAAATCTAATACCGCCGTGTCCTCCAGTGGCCCCACCTTTCCTGACTCACCAGTGAACTACACTCCTCCACTTTACTTCCACCATTATACACCTCAAGTTTCCTGCCTGTCCTGCTCCCCTCCCCCTCTTGCCTGGTAACCCAGCGTGCCCCATCAGGGTACCCCCTCTTTATTCCATACTGGGTCCCATTTGATCCTTTTTGTGGCTTCAGTAAATAATTAGCACACAGAATCCTCCAGGGAGCCGAACAGGAAGCATGGCTTGCTTACTGCAGTGATCGCTATCGCTGCCTCCTGCATGCAGGACGGACTCAACCACCGACCTGCTGGAATTCACCTTCAGTCCAATCGAAGCATGTTGGTTTGTAATAAACATTTTAGAAAAATTAACACACCCTTGTTAAAATTCACATTTTCAACTGAAGAATGCCAAATATTAGAAATAGAAAAGCTGCAGCAACTTGATCTGATCATAATTCTGCTCTAAGAATCTACAGATTCTTACCATCTATGATCATATTTTTCTAATATATATTTTTAAAATAAGATTTATGACACAAGAATATAGGGCAACACATATATCCTCTTCAAATGAAACTACAAATCAAATCTGCAGTTTCATTCTTGCTAAGCTCATCAGAGTTCAGCGTTTGGTCTTCCTAAATGTCAGGTCAAAGGTCAGTTTTTTCTCGGGTGCAGAGAAGCTAAACTTTAGTGACTTTTTGAACTTGGTTAAAGGCAGACCTTCTACCTGCAGGAGAGTTTAAATGTTATTTAAAACTTTACCTAATTGAAGAATTGTGATTCTGACTTTTTTTATTGTTACACTTCTATTAACACTTTATTGACGTTTTACCCTTAAAGCAGATTTGATTCAACAGCAGCCATTTTGAGGAGTGTCAATATTTGCCAACTCAGCTCTTCTTGACAGGTTTCTTCATCACAAATTATGCTTTTTACTTTGGCTAGGCCACTTGGAAGAAGTGGTTCTAATGTTGATTTTTACATTTGCCTGAACTGAGATTCTAAAAAATGAAACTGACCTGATGGGTTTTTAGAGCTGCTTATGAAATAGTTCAGTTCCACGAGCCTGACGGGGCCTCCACCGTGTTTCAGTTATTGAGTTATTCATGTCTTGTTTATTCAAAGAGACACAAGGAATTATTATTCACTGTAACTGAGATTCATATGTTGTAAATCATGATTCCAACTTTCACAACCAAACTTGCATGCAGTGTGTTTTCTGTGTCAGTAGTTTTAGAAAACTTTGATGGCATTTGCAGCTTCATTTTGTTAAATAATTTGAACTTTCTGGTAAAGTAATGCATATTTCTCTGAAATAGAAACATCAAATAATTTTCATCTGGATGCTTAACCTCAGTGATTAGCAGAGAGTCACTCAGACACATTAACGTTCTCCCAGGATGGCCTCTATAACATGACAACTCCTGCCAAAAAGTCCATTAACTGCAGGTAGGTTTTAACGGCGCAGTCCAACCAGAGGAGCAGAAACAGCTTTCAGCGTTACTGTAAGGATCCGAGAGGCCGGAGCTCCAGAACCTCACCAAGCCCCGCCCACAACCACAAACCCTAATTATTTTCACTGCTCTTGTTAAACACCAGGGAAGGCAAATTGCTCAACACCATTCATTAACGTGCATAAACAGTTCATATCTAGAACAAATCTGCTATAGTTCTAAATATGCTAATCATCCAGTGCTCTGCATGTCATAAGTTTACACTGTTTTATATAAACGAGGGTTTAATCCATGTAAATGTACTGTGAGATTTTCATTTTGCCTTTCCATCATTGTGGTTTTGTTTGCTTTGTGCCAACTTCTCAAGAACAGAACGGAGCTTCATGAGGCTGGAAGTTACAAAACAAGTCTTAACAGGGAACCTGTTGTGTGTCTTTCTTTAATCAACTGCAAATCAAACTGAAGGTCCTGATCTCACTGAATGAACGTAATGGCAATTTAAAGGGTTATGTATTCACTGTATACTGTTAATCTAAAGAAGCGCATTGCTATCACGCAGGAAAAAAAAAATTCGAGCGCTATCACGTGATACGTATCTTGTTAAAACGTGATACGAGACTTCTCTCCAAAATAAATCATAAAGCTTTGAATTTTATTATTTTTCACGTCACCTTTTTGTAATTATGTACAACCAAGTTAAATTAGGTGAATAATAATTATCATGTAAATTATACTTAACATATGACTTGACATGACTGTGTAAATAAGTGTTGCCCTACAACAAATTTGCGACCTGTCCAGGGTGACCCTGCCTCTCGCCCAGAACAGCTGGAGAGGCACCAGCAACCCTCCGGACACCACTATGGATGGATGGATGTAAATAAGTAACTAATCATGGAAATTATATTTCACAAATAAATGTTAAGAAATCATTTGTTCTGCTTTAAAAACAAACATACATCGACACTTCAAATCTGGAGTAGATTATTCTACGCTAATGGCAGAATATTTCAAACCTAGTTTGTGATTTGTGAAACCTTTATCTGAATTGTGAAACTTCAAAAATGAGAGATTTAAAAACCTTTTCGTATCTGGAATGCATTAGAAATGAACTATCACATTTACAATATTTGCTGTTATTTTAGCCTTCTGTTTTCTTTCATAGAGCACCTGCCTTTCTGTTTGGCTGTTGTGGCTTACAGGGAGGAAGTCTTTTATTTTGAAGAATGCTTAACAGGATCTAGTTTTGTCTTTTGCCACTCTCTAGCCTTCTGTTGATTTCGGTTGCTTGGTTACGAACAGCCGTTGCAGTTGTTCAGCAAGTGCACTGTTAAAAAAAAAAAAAAAAGAAATCTGAACAGAAAATGTTCAGCAAATACATCTGAGCCTCCGTTCTAATCGCTCTTTAGCCATTTCCCGAATCAGAAGCTACAAACGGAAGCCAACTTCAGCTTCGATCCAGACAGTCAGGAACGCCGCCACAGCTAGAGAACCGAACTGACGTTTCCTTCTGTGCAGCCCGTTCTGTGTAGGATCCTGCTCAGAGTAGCTATTAATGGTTTTAACCACAGTGCAAAGCAGCATCCGTATCCGTGTAGACCAAACATGAAGGCAAACCTGACCAATTCATGTTAGCCACTGTACTAGCCTAGCATAATATCGCCACTTCCTGGACATAAAATTATCACGTTTTAACAAGATACGTATAACGTGATAGCCCTCGAATTTTTCCCCCCTGCATGATAGCAATGCGCTTCCGTATTAATCCATAATTCATAGATATGTTTTCTTTAAGGATGCACTCTTATTGTCATGTTTGTGTTTTGGGGTTTGTTTTTAGGCCCCTCCCCTTTCTTGCAGTGATTGAACGAGAGGGGCGGGGCTGAGTGTGTGTCTGTGTGAAGTTGTGCATCAACTTGGGGAGATGAATCCATCTTTACTTTTCCTCTGAAGGACAATAAAGATATTTCTATTTCATCCATCCATTATGTATAGCATTTGGGTGATCAGCTTTGTGAAACATGTCTGAGTAAAGCTGTGCGTCGTGTTATTGTGTTATTGTGTTATTGTGTTATTGTGTTATTGCGTGTCAGAATGATTCCAGAATGACGTCTGCACAACAAACTGAAGTCAGAAATGGAACTCAGATTATTAAATGATACAGTTCCTGTGTGTGGAGCCACATAAAACCTCTGACCTGGACTGGTGGATGACAGCATCCTGCTGCCTGTTTACATGCATGGAAAGCAGCAGCAGCAGCTGCGATGGAGAGCGTGCCCTGTTGTCACGCTGAGTTTGTGAAATTGCTTTGGTTTTGCAGCAGTACGGACACGTCTGTGTATTTCTGACATCTGCCGGATGACAAAATGAATCAACATTCTCTGGTGGTATGATTTATGAAGGGACCTTCAGATTTATGTTTGTGGAGCGGAATGTAGGTCACCCAGGATGCTGTGAAGCTGCAGCAGCAGCGACGGCATGCAGAACCTCGACTCTGGGAAGAACCGTCAGTGTGTTCAGGAACAGCAGATCTCTGTTGGAGGTGGTCAACAACATCAACATCTCCTCTGGAGAAGCTGCAGCTCTGCAACCAGCAGGAAGACTTCCCAAAGCTTCTGCAGGCACCGAGTCAAGTTTCCACATGACTTTATATTGTATGATGATGTCATTTTCACATATTAAATGATTGATGTTTTGATCAGCTCCTGAGTCGTATTTTTACCAAATATGTTTCTATTCTGACTCGACTCATTTCTTGAAGTAGTTCTATTATTACTCTGGTCTCTACATGCACCGACCAGATGCTCATTTTCATATCTTTTAATTTAAAGAAGATTTTAATTGTTCAGTCTTTCCGCAGATTCTAAACTGGATTTGATTCTGGGCTTTGACTGGGCCTTTCCTTCACATGAATACTGCTGTGATACACACCAGATAAAGTACTGAGTGTTCCTGGCATCCAGCACTAGCAGGCATTCGTAGTAAAACAGGACCTGGAGTTTATCAGTTTATTGTGACATAAAACTGAGAAATCAAAAGCAAAAGACACAAAAAGGTTTTTATCCTTTAGCACTGCAGAACTAACTCAAGCCTGAAGCTTTTGTTTGTTTTTACTCACAAGTCAAAATTCTCAAGTTGTAAGTTCAGATCTCTGCCTCGTGGAAAATTCATCATGGCTTCCCAGCAAAAGCTCAGTGAACCTGAAATGAAGCCAGTTTATTAGCCGTCCTGATGGTTGGCATCTCATTAAAAGTATCACAAACAACAACATGTTGCAAAAGTGCTTGAAATTAGCTACTAACTAGCTCATATGGCTAATAGTAGTTAGCATGGTGCTGCGACAGACTGGTGACCTGTCCAGGGTGACCCCGCCTCTCGCCCGGAACGTTAGCTGGAGAGGCACCAGCTACCCTCCCGACCCCATTAAGGGACAAGGGTGAAAGAAAATGGATGGATGGATAGTTAGCATGGTGACTGTGCATATAAATGAGCATTTCCCACAGTTTTTTAATTTAAACTGGAGGTGGTGTCAGACCCGGTTTCAAGTTCTGACTCCAAAGTTAAATTAAACGCAATAGTCAAGACCCCCAGTTCTAGTTTACTGCTGTCGGCTACTCGTACTGGGAGTTCTGGGAAGTTCCTCCACTGTGCAACATTTTGAGAAGCTTCTGATAAAGAGGAGATGAATGTGTGTAAATAACATGCAGTTATTGATCACATCAACAAATGCAGCAGCAGCAGCAGCAGCAGCAGGAACCTGAAACCAAAAAGAGTTTTGTGGCTGTGTTTGCTTTATTTGGCATGAAAGCTGTTTCAAAATGGTTACTGTCTTTTTAACAAATGTTTTTAACAAATATTCAAATATTAGAATCAGAATCAACTTTATGGGCCAAGATTGAGTGAAAAGAAAAACAAGGAATTTCACTCACATTGTACAGATGTTAAGGATATAAGTTAAATAGAAATATCAATTATACCAAATATTATTTTCTGCATCTATATTAAAGCTCTCATGCTGTTATTAGCTTAATGTGTGAATAAAAGTAATCACTGCATATTTAGCATCGCTGAAACTCAAAGATTTAATGTCAGAGAAATGTTGTGTATGAATACTTTATGCACTGCATATGTTAAAAATAAAATCAGTGTATGAGTAAACATTTGCTCCCAACTGCTGGCTAAAATTGATTTTTCAGCACCAGAAGCATCAGCTGTGATGGTCAAACGCTCAAACTCTGCACCAAAGCGATAAGATGAATAGATTTCTGCTCATTTATTTTCAAAACACACATCACCGAAAACATCATATATATGAAAAAGCAACGGCTGCACTGACCCTGAGAGCTCAGCTGGACCGAAACATGCTAAACCCTGTTAAAGCCTGAAGCTAACACAGTTTAACTCTCCATGCCTGCAGAGACATGAAATCTAAAAGAAAAGTAGCGTAGTACAAGATAACCTGTGTTATCAAATGAATGTTTCAACTCCATGTTGCAGATTTGGTCATTATAAAGTGTAATCCACTAATTAACCTGTGGATCAGTTGGCTGACACAGAAAAATGCAGTAATTCTTCTTCAAATATGAGAGTAAGATGGAAGTGGCCTTCACATAACATCTAATAATCCTGTTGCGACTTACTGTAGACACTCTGCTCAGCTTTGAAGCTTCAGCCTCAGCCGTGTAATTCCTGGACCTTTAAAGCAATTTGGTCAGTGGTGACAGAAACGTGCTTACTGCTGGAAAGTTAATGACACTGAAAGCCAATACTACACTCTGACCACTTAGCCCAACCATTTGACAGGATTTGTCATTGCACACTTCCTTGCTTAAAAACTGATGCCTTTGCATGTTTCCTTTTAGCTCGGAAAAACAGCCCAGGATTGCAGAGAGAAGAACCGGGCTATAACAAGTGTTGATAATAGTTTTAAAGAGATGGTTAAATGTCACAGGAATAGATTTATTTGCTTCTTTGCTCTGCCAATCAGGCAAGCGGTTTGCTCCTGCCGTGACGAGGTTCCCTAGGACATTGAAATTGCGTGACTGATATCTTATACTGTGGATTTCTCACTTCAGTGAACCCCAGAATTCAACTTGCTCGACCCTAAGCCAAGCAGAAACACTCAGGCCCCTCCTCCGCCCCCCCCGCCTCCCACGTTCAAACCAGAACTACCTTTACGGCCGTATTTCTGCGAAGTGCGCTGCCTTGATTTGCTTTGGCATTCCCGTCCTTATTCATCCGCCGAGGCTGTGAGCTGGAATAATTAGGAGAACGCCATAAGGCCCCTGCCTCCTGACAAGTGATCAACAAACAGTGATTTATGAGGCCATCATGCATCAGGGGGATGACCATTGATTTAAACACACATAGAAAACGCAAACACGTATGCACCTACACAACAAATTCTCACACAGATGACCACAGGCATAAATCAGAGTAAAAGCTTGGACTAGTTCAGAATGTTCTGTTTTATGCTGACTTGTCTTATTTACCACTTATTCACTTTAATATACCCTGAGCCCCCCCACCCCACAGGTTGATACGAATTTGATGAGTAATAAGCCCGGCGACGTTGTGCACAGTTTAAATCCCTTTGAATGCTTGAATGAACCTTCTGCAAATCGATTTTGAGGCCATTTTATTCCAATGGTGCTGATTCCACATATTTTCCTGCTGTTGTTTTAAGTATTGATTGTCACAAAGGCCTGGAAGACACACTGCATTGATGCAACGTCTGTATCCCACAGCTTGGAATTAGGCCACTTCATCATTTTGCCCATTCTGCTGCTTTGCCTCTCATGAAAGGTACCTTGACAGACAACATGTGCGAGGCATTTCATTACCCTGCCAGCTGTTGTCACATTAGACGTTGCTCCTCCTGTGAAATCATAGGATCATATTTCTGTGTACTGAAAAGCTTCAGATGCTGATTAATGAGTAATGAAATGGCTTTTAGTTATTACAGGATGAAAATATTAATATCGGAGATGCTGAGTGAGGAGATGTGTGCCTTCATTATGCTGCCATCCTCTCAGAGATCTTTCACAGCATCGCAGAGAGCAGCAATATTACTCATGAAATGTTAAGTGATGCTGGTGGAATGGTTACAGGATTTCATCATCATGTTAGCAGCTAAAAGACAGAAGCATAAAGACATTTACATTCATGAGATGATTAGAAAATATTTGGTACCAGCAAGAAGGTTTTGAATCCTGTTACAGGACAAGCTGTGGATTTTATTTAGGGGTAACAGATTGAGGACTTTTGAAAACAGCTGAAATAAACTGGATTATTATTAACAGTTCAGGATTTGTGGATTCACCCATTCATGAACTTTTCTGTGATTTTTTTTCAGAGAGCATATCTGAAATATTCTGAAAAAAGGGCAGTTTGGAAAGCTAAAGTACTTAGCATAATGCTACTTGACAGGCTATTGGCTGGCATTTGCATACCATCCAATCCAGAAACACCATTCAGATTTGCTGCTGCTGATTGGCTGTAGCCTCAGAAACAGACGAACCGTTGAGCCATGGATGCTAACTTCTGTGGCCGAAGCAAAATGTTCATATTAATGAATATTAAGGTAAATTTGGTGTTTGAACTTTTAAAATAGGCAGTTAGAAAAGTTTTTAGATCAATGTTCAGCTTAACTCCACTTCACAGTTTTACTCTTTCACCTCAAAAATAGTCTAAACATTGTGTCACCAAACAGAGCTGAGAAGCTCCGTAGTAAACTCCGTCTCAGCCGACATAAACATTGTTTCCTCATGTACCTCAGAAATCAACTCTGCCTGACTGTATTTCCCGACCACAGATTGATCAGCTCTGCAGCGAGGTCGATACGCGTCTAAACATGACATTAATAAGGTGAGTGGACATTCTGCATGATGATGCAGCATTGAGTCCTTACTCTGTGTTCACATGCAGAAGAGCATTTCAGACAGCGGAGGCCCTCAGAGCGAGTCCTGCTCCTCTGGCCGGCGTGATAAGAATGGGCTCCATTATGGTCGCTGCAATCATCCCATTGTTAGTTATTGTTGTTGGTCAGAGGCTGCAGATCAGAAGGAGTGGAGCAATATTGATTAACTGCCACTAAAAGGGAATGACCAAGCCATGCTCTCACACCCTGTGTGTGTGTGTGTGTGTGTGTGGGGGGGCGTGTGTGTGTGTGTGTGTGTGTGTGTGTACAGTGATTGACTCCTCTGATTTACCTCGCATTGTGGCAGTGGCATAACTGAGCATGCAGTGAGAATCCAGTGTCACCTCGCCGGCTCTCCTCTGTCCTCCTGCAGCTGGCCGATGATTGAAAGGCCTCTGGTGTCTCCCTGCTCCACGTGGATAAGCAGTTGTCATAGGAAACATCAATACTTGAATGGATAGACGGTTTTATCCATTGATTAAACACTGAGTGAATGCACAAGTACTCACCCTTCCAAAGAGCGACAGTCCTGCCAATAACTAGCCCTTCTCCATTTTTGTGATTTAGGATGGATTTGTGCAGCGGTTCCTAAGTGCCGTACCTTACCTCACCATATTTGCAGGAGCATAATCGATAACCTCACTGCAGCCGCGCTACATGTGGATGGAGAATTATGAGACTGGGGTGGAAACAATGTTTTATGTGGTTGCATAAGGTCAAGGCCATGTTTCTCACTCTGTGGAAACAGGTTTGGAAATAACCTCATCAACACTGATGAAGCAGTGACGGATGAGAACTGACGCTTTAAAAAATGTTTTTCAATCATGACCTCCATCATCTTACTGTGTAAAGTCAGCTGTATTTTTGCTGTTACTGCTCTGCCTTTAATCTTTCATCAAATTGTAATGTTATCTAACTTTGCCTTTAAAATATTCGATAAAACTTTGCTCCTGGCAGATACTGCAGCAGCAGGTCAGGTATGGATCTTTTTGGTCAATCAAATGAGAATAAACTACTAAAATCCAGTGGAAACAACAACCCAGAAGAACTCTCTCAGCATTTTACTCTTTTGCTGATTTTTTATTTTTGCCAATAAATTCTACTTTGTATAAATGACGGCATCAACAGGAGGCTCAGTGACCAATGGTTCCCTTGTAGGGAGAGAGTATTTTATGCACAATGTCCTTCAAAATTAGAAATCCAACAGTGAGACTTTATTTAATGAGCTGTCAAAAAGTACAAAATTATGCCCCAATCTGCAGAAATTCAAGAACAGATGTGAAACAAAAAACCTGAAGCTCTGGAAGGGGTTACAAAACCGTTTCTAAGGCTGTGGGAACCATTATCCATGGAACAGTGGTGAACAACTGCAGACGTGTTCTGCCTCCCCGAGTTATTCCAACACCACATCAAAACCCATCCAGCTTGAATCCGACACTGAGCAAACAGAAAAAGAGCATCACACCTACCGTCTGGACTCGGAGCGTTTACTGTAACTGATGAAACCATGAATTTGTCCTCTCAGGCAGAAACTCCTGAAGACGAATGTCAGGCCATCAATTTGTGACTCTAAACTCAACACATTTGGGTCGTGAAGCAGAACGATGATAGAAAGCAAGCAGCAAGTCCAGACCTGAATGGCTCCAAAAGCAAAGGGAAGGTCTGGGATTGGTCTACTCAAAGTAAATACTGAATCCAACTGAGGATGGACTTGAAAACGTTGGGATGTGGCTAAACCAGAACAACAAACAAATAAACTGCAATGGAAACAAGAGTCATGTGATCAGCAACCAGATGTTACTGCTGGTGGAAAATACGAAGAAGATGATGTTTATTTGTGATTTTAATGATGTTTCTTATTTAGTAGGAAAGGCACAATTTTTTAAATATTAGCAGCATATTAACAATGTTTTGTGCCCATTAGTAACAGAAAAGCAGCTACTGAGATGCAGCAAAACAACACAGTCTCAGTGTGTCGGTTTGACCGAAAGCAGACTGGAAAGTACGACTATTATTTTTTATATTGTCTTTGTGGATAAACAGATCATTTTATTCCTAACCAGGGTTTCAGGGTGGAGTTTCCACACTCTTCCTGTGGCATGCACAGGCTCTCTGTAGGATAATCAGGTGTAGTTATGGCCAGTGGCCTGTCCAGGGACGGACTGGCTGCCTGTCTGCGTTAAACCAACCCCACCTTTCACCCAATGGCTGCTGGAGGAGAGCAGCAGCCCCTCTGAGCAGACAGGGATTAAGCAGGTATGGGAGATGGATGGAAGCCGACATTATTTGTTTGCCTTCGTTCTATTTTAAAGACTGAGACTGAGACTTAACCTAAGCCTAAAATGACTCAAAATTCAATGGGTGACCTTTAAAAATCTGAAGCATTTTGTTCTCCAGGGTGTTTTACAGACTGAGCCGCAGCAGCCCTGCCCTCAGCGCTAACCCCCACTGAGTCCTCCAGGTTAAAACTCCTCTCTTGATTTACAATAGCCAGTGGACACAGCGGCCATTAAAAAGATGTTAATTTGAGCTGTTTGTGGAGAGGGAGGTGTATAAACCGAGCAGCAGACCACCCACTCTCACTTCCGCAGACAACGCTCTCTGAGGTTTGCAAATAAAGGGCCAGCTTTCATTCAGGGAAGGTCATCTCCTTCAGCCGACCTTTGGAGCCGTATCTCATATTGCAAAACGACGGAGCGAACCTGCAGCTGGAGCAGGTCTGAACATTTCTGCTCACTATTAAAGAGCCAAAGGAGAAACTGGACGTTGCTTCATAAATGTTTCCTTCACATCTGTATGTTACAGAATTTCATTCATGCCCGTTTGACAAGATGACACAGATGACAGCGGGGTTAAATGTCACCTCTGCCCTCTGTGCTGCAGCTCTGGTTGTTTGTTTCTGTGTGATGCTGCTGTTGTGTCTGTCGGTTTTGTTTGTGTGTCTGCCTCTCTTGTCCTGACGTGCTCTGCTGCATCCTGCGGCAGCTGGCACACGCTCAACTCGCCTCCTTCTTCACAACACACAGGCATGAACACACACAAACACAAGCACAATTAGCTGAGACAAGCAGGGACTCTGACTTCCTGCAGATTCCTCCTCAGATAAGGAGAAATCAGGTTTACAGCCCCGAACAGACAGAGGCACGAGAATGAAAGAGCGTCTGCAGGAAGCTAAGAAAAGAAAAGTCAGGATGATTAGTCACAGGATCTTTGCTTATAGCTGATATAACTACATTGGCATCTTTACTGAAACTAGTGATGCTTGAAAAAGTATTCAAACCCTTGAATTTATTTAATATATTTTTTACTGCACATAGCAAACTTCAGTGTATTTATGTGGATTTGACCAGATAAACTGAAACAAAGTAGTGCCTAACTGTTTTAAATAATAATAAAAAATAATCTGAAAAAAATCAGCCCTCTTTATTCTAACACTCCTAAATAAATCAAATGCAACCAGCTAGTTAATTAAGAATCTTGGTAATATGAAAATAAAACTGGATGTTGTTGATTTATTGCAGATTATCAACAGAAAGGCTTTGGGCAGAAAACACACAGTAGGTTTAAACTGTCTAAACTGTAGCAATGAATTGGTAAATCACATCCATCACTTAACATCCCAGTATAATACACTGAAGCTTGAGGTTTCCCTTAACTACTTTAGTATGTACATACTTACTGAAGTACTGAATAGAAAAGGATCGCTGGAAAAGTTTTGGTATTTGAAACCATCTGCTGGTTGCAGGAGGAAAACATCTACTTGGGATTTTCTAGACTTTCGTTTGTGTGGACTGAAACTAAATGATCAACACGAGAAAATAGCTGGATGAAAACAAAAAGCAATCAAGCCATCTTTAAAAAAAGAGGAATTTAGTTAAGTACGCCTCTCTGAGCACAAGTAGCTCTGATTCCAGTGAAGAGGAGTTTGTCCCTCCAGTGTGCATATTGCTGCATATCATCTTGCTTATTGCTGCTTTGAGTGCTATGACAACAGAAGTGAGACCAGATTTAATCTCTCACGCCCTGCTAATAATACCGTTCCACCGGCTGAGAGCTGAAACCTGCACAAAGGGCTAATTATCCTTAGCAGTAAGAATTTGCTTTTACATGTGCACATTCTCTGCACATTTCATGCAACTGTCATGTGTGAAGAGATTAGGAGGAGGAAAACATAAGAGAAGGGAGGAGTGGTGCCAACACTTTCTGCCACTGAGGCGCCATTAACACCAAGTGGTGCAGAGCAGAAATGGGGCCTCCAAGCACAAAGAGCCAAATTGCAAACCCAAGGTTCCTGATACAACCTGTTATTATTTTTGACACAAGCCATTTACAATAGCTATGAAGGTGGCGATGGAAAATGTAATATTGATTGTATGCCCCCAAGGCTTCGCTCCCCTAACTTCTAACCGTCACACGTCTCACATATGTTTGATGTGATGATGGGTTTCTCCGTTTTTGAAATTTTTATTCTCTTCCACTCCCTCCGCTTCCACAAATCCCATTTTAGTTTTTTTTTTTATCCTTTATTTGATGAGGTAATTACAGACTGAGAGGGCAAGGTGACGTTTTGGGAGTTGACAAAATAATAGAAAGCCCCATAACTACAACAATGCAATGTGATATTGGCTTGATGTGACAGGTGTTAATATACCCAGTGGCAATCTGTATTTCATCTCTTTTTCATGAGGGGGCTTACTGAATTACCTCCAAATGACGTTTATGAAACATTAAGCGACTGCAGCTCCGTGGGGTGGCAGTGGCTCATTCCGGTTTTATTACGCTACACTTTGACATGCAGCACAACACCGGCGTGCAGCGAGCACAAGCCTCATGTCTTCACGTTTGTTCTGACACGTCGACTTTAAATTCACACTGCCTCCGAAAAGCAGTCACTCTTCTGCTTAGACGTTTTCATGATTTTTACAGTTAAAACTGTGATTCCTGTGAAGGAAAAAGCAGTTGAGCAGCCCTGATCGTTGGGATACCCCTAAATAAAACCCCATGGAAACAGGAGCAGAAGTCATCACAGTGCAGCTGGTGTTGGTCCAGCGGTTTGTCAGAGGACGATCGGCACCATGAAGACCAGGGAGAGAAATCTGTGGAGAATTTTAAAGCAGGGTTAGTTTATAAAGCCACGTCCCGATCTTTGAGCTCGGCTCAGTCTATCATCTGAACATGAAGAGAGGACGGACCGACTGCAGGCATGAACGTCCACCTGAACTGACGAGCTGGGCAAGGAGAGCATTAATCAGAGGAGCAGCCAAGTGTTCAGCTGTAACTCTGAAAGGAGCTGCAGGGATCTACAGCTCTGCTGTAAAACTCTGTGGAGAGGACACCTATTAGCCAGCACTGCGTAAATCTGTTCTTTATAGGAGAGTAACAAGAAAAAGCCGTTGTTGGAAGAAACCATCCTGTCTGCAGTTTGAAACAAGCTGTGGAGGAATCACAGCAAACATTAGAACATTAATCTGCTTCCATCTGGCAAAAATGTTTCCAGGCTGCATGCAAAGCAACAGCCATGTTTTCATGCATATTTTGATGAATAAAAGCAGCTAAATTCACACCCAGACAGTAACGTCTCAAATTATTGTTTTTCACTTGGAAAAAGACGTTTTCAACTCTTCTGAAAAAGATTTAATGAGCTAAAGGAGAGATGGAAACACATTGGCTGAATTAGCTTTGAATTCCCCATCCCCACAGTGAAACAGGGTGGTGGCAGCATCATGCTGCGGGGCTGTTTGTGTAGATTCCCAGTCTTCCAGATAAAAACAGCCATGACTGATTCAGTAAAGCTGGACTTCTTCACTTGTTTCATCTCAAGCTCTTCTTCATCTCTGAGATGATTCGTCCTTTTACAATCAAACTTTTATAATATAGAATAGTGTTTATAAAGAGAATTTTACTGAAAAACCGAATTTGCCGCACCCAAATCAGCTTCTATGTAATTTGTTAAACTTGGCTAAATATAGCAAACGTTTAGAAAGAAAATGACCCAGATCTTGTTCTGATTACTGAGAATAAATTTGTCTTTTAAAACAGCAAATGTGCAAAATCCTTTTAAAGTTTTGGATCTACAAAGATTAACATTTCTTTTCTAAAAATCTGATCACTTTATCAGCTTGATTTTTGTTCTTTTCTTTTTCTTCTTTCAAGTTTGGACACCCCTGGCCTAGTCAAAGTCTAGACCTAAATCCAATTGAGAATCTGTCACAAGACCTCAAAAGTACTGACACAACTTCTTAACTATCGTAGCTGCAGGAAAATATGTCTCTACAAAATATTGACTCAGGTTGAATACAAATATAAACCACAGAACAAAGTGAATATTTCTGTTAATCTGCTTAAACACAGCAACAAACCAACAAACCCCAGAGTCTCTCTGTGTGTCTGTTTTCAACAGAAACTTGTCAAAACCTTGACAACATGTTTAACGAGGCCCTGAAAGGCCTGGAGACGCTCCTGCAGGTCTGCAGCAGAAGTCTCTCTATCTCCGCCGATAGCAGGGTTATCTGTAATTACAGCAGCAGGCTTCTCTCTCTGGTGCATGTGACAACTTTCCTCTTGTTTCTAAAATGAATGCATGACCCGAACGGCACCCCTTCATGTCGCTAAGCGCTGATTGCTGTGCTAAAAGCTATCTTTGTGAAAGTGCTGCCCAAGAGCTCTTTTTCTGCACGTTGTGCTGGGATTTCATGATGATTTACATGACCCCATTAAATTAGCCTACAAGAAAATCAAGCAAGGGTGAAACCTTAGTGTTGTCACGCGTTCCTCCGTTGGCAGCTTTGCTCCTGACTCTTTAAAATTCAACTTTCGAAAGCATTAAAGTTCTCAGCGGACATTCAGTGGCAGAACTCCTCTTTCTGCTGGAAGGCTAATCACTCTGCTGCCACCATGTTGTCATTCCAACATACCTTTATAAGTCGCTTCATGTCAGTGCTCCCATCATTAGTCTGGGTAATGGCCTCTCTCAGTCTCCTATGTACAGTTAGACCAACATGGTTTTATCTCTGTCATCACATTAGGGTGAGTGGGGGAAAATCACTCCTAATGACACAGAGATTATTGGCATTGTGTTTTGGTTTACCAGTAAATGCTCGCCGTGCCGGTGGGATTTCCCCACATAAGCCCTCCCTATCAGTTTACAATAACTTGTGCATTCTGCTGTTATCCAGAAGGATACTGAAACACAACACAGCAACTAAGTGTTGTTTCACTCACATTAAAACACAAACGTAATTTAAGGACAGCCATGATATGAGGTCTATAAACACAGTTTAACTTCTACATTAAAATAAAATCATGCACCAGTTTTTCCTGTCATGTTTTGATAGAAAACACTTTGTGCTGCTCATGTTTTCAAAATGGTTGTTGGTTGATTTGATAATAATGTTCAGGCTGATTTCTCCCATCATGAGCAAAGACTCCGGTTCTGTGGCTGTTCTGGTCAAATCAAAGCTGCCACAGCTGAGATTTGACTTGTTTTATCAACAATCTGAGTTAAAAGGAGCATGTAGATGTAAAAACAACAAAACTGGCCTGAGAACTGAGCTTTGAGGAACCCCACGAGTGATCTTCATTCTCTTAGATTCATTATTAAAAATTACATGAAGTAATTACATCTGGTGGAGTAAGAGCTAAGGTAGTCGAGCATACTGCACAGTATTTCACCAAATGTTAAAGATGATTAAAGATGATTATATTAAATATTTTTTTTATTTTTACTTCATAGGTTTTGTGTTTCTTCCAACATGAAACTGTTGCTAACTGTTTCCATGCAAATGTCATGCAAAGTTTGAGCGAACATTTAAAATGCTGCACAAAAAGTTAATCTTGCTTCCATCTACTGCTGTGAGGTGAAACAGCCACGTCCAGCCAAAGCATGAGTTTGTCAAATGTTGGCGCTACGCATGGCTGTGACAAACAGGAAGTAGAAATTGAGCTGGGAAAGTTCATCACATCAGAGCTTATTCAGCAAATGAGTTTCTGTTTCCCTTTTATCACATTAACTCTGTTTGGAAAAGTCAAAAATCATTTCAAGAAAGTGCAAAACTTTTCTGTAAAAAGGAGGACATTCAGTTTGAGTTTTACCATTTCCACCAACTTTTTCTAATGTGCATTAAAAAAAAACTTTGATGGAAATGCGACTAATTTGGCTTGTTAGTCACCTCTGATATCTGATTGGTTCCACACTGACTGTGACAGGAAATGTTTCAGTAAAAAATGATTTATTATGAGGTTTGGTAAAGTTAAAGGTGATTGGTTTAAAGTGTTTGCAGATCAACCAATCAGATGTTAAACATCCTGTTGTTTTGTGGGAGCTCAACATTGTAACTATTCTGATAAATTTCTCATCTTAAACTGAGAAAAAAGCTTTTTTAAACAAAGCCACAGCCCCGTATTTAGCTGACTCTGTTACACTTTTACTTTAGACATGAACAGTATGTGATTTTATCTCAGATACTGTAAAGACTTTATTGACATTTTATTACTCTATGAATCGGTTTAATGGCTACACTGACATTTAGCATTTTAGTTCAGTAATAAACAAAAAGGGCAAGAAATTTCAGTTTTCAGGCATTCTGTTGGACTAATTATGAAACAAATCTTCCCACTTCGGAGGAAACGTAGATAATAACAATGAAACGATCAGTCAGTGGCACAGAAAAAACTGCCTTCATAAAGTTTCAGCCACAGACTACATATGGTCTTATAAACTCTGCTTTACATTAATATTTGATATAGAAATTTGACATTCTGAAGGAAGTTTCATATTATGCTGATTATTTCTGATAATAAAAAGCTTCTGTGAACAGAGATCAGTAGTTCTTTAGCTGCTAAATGAAATAAAATCAAACTTTAGATCATATAATTCTCCTTTAAAATGACTGAAGCTCACCAAGGGCACATTTATGATTTATTCTGCTAACTAAAATAACCATAACCATAATAGCTATGTGTGTTGGACAGGGATGGCTTTTAAATATTGGCTGAGCTGTTTGAAGTAAGAGTTGGTGGAGATTAAGAGTTCCTCTCCTTTCATGTAGTCGAGTTCAGAAGAAGCTGAGGCCCTCTCTCAACTATCCACTTTCCAATCAACGTCTCGGCCTTCACGTATGATGTCCGTTTCATGGACGCAGCCTCACATTTCTGCCAGGGCTTCACGTGGCGAGGGGCAAAAAAAGTTTTGATGAAAACCCGAGAGGGGCCGTGAAAAAGAAGAAGATCAGATCAGCAGCGATATCGGCCCCTCGTAAACGCTGATCCCCCTGGGAGAGCCTGTGAGATCACAATACTTCCCATAAAGCAGCGGGGGATCGGCCGGACTTCTGAAAACGAGCCGCTTCTCTCCCAGCCGGAGTGAGGAGACGCTCAGCCAGGGTTGCCAGGTTTGACTGACAGTTTCCAGCCCAAAAACAACATAAAACCCGCCCAGCTAAAAAAAACAAACAAAGTTATTATAGTTAAATAAAACTAATGAAATAAAAACTGAATTAGAGAAAACATTTTCGTTAACTGACATAAATAAAATCATTACCGAAGAAAAACTATGTAGTGTTTAGAAAACTAAAACATTTCAAATTATATATATAATATCCTTTGTTTTTATGTTTGTAACTTTAAGTTTTCGTCTGTCAAAGAGATTTATTTTCCCCTCACGATCTGTTTATCGTCATTGAATTATGGCGCTTCGTTTTCCTCCTGGCTGAGTTCAGTCAGTCCACAACATGGCGACAGCTAAAGCAGTTAGAAAACAGCAAACAGTTGATCGTTCAACAATGACTGAATATTTATTTTGGAAATTAAATCTTCTTTAGACTATTTATTACCCAATAGATGTAAACATAAACACGATACTTTGATATTTTTGATTTCTGCACCTAAAATGTAACCAAAGAATGAAAAACTAAAACTATTTCTATAACTAATAGTAACTAAACAACTTTTAGCAAATAAAAACTAGTACAAACTAGCAGCACAATAAAAACTAATTAAAACCAACTGAATTAGACAAAGTCACAACAAAATAAAACTAAATTATAATGAAAAGAACAAAACTATTAAAACCTGCTTTGAGTTTTTTGTGGCTTTATGTCCTTTTAAATTATGTCGTTTCCCTGGGATTTTACAATATTAAATAACCATTAACTAAACATTGATTATGTCACGTTCAACAGATCCGATAGATTTCAAACTAAACTAACAAATAACTTTGATAATGCAGCATTTTATTAAACGTTTTGTGCTTTTCTGAAGAATTTTCCTGAAAACTGTGAGAAGCAGCTCAAATTTTAAAACCGCACCCAACGCTGTCCCCTCCTCCCAAACGTGTTAAAAATTCTCACTGTTTGGCCGAAACTCCTCCAATCTGGCAGAGCAGAAAGAGAAGTTCCTCGTATATGAACCTGAATGAGGGGCTTTCGGGGCGCAGCCTGCAGAAGAGGAGCGGGAAGGAAGGAGGTGGCATGTTGGGTCTGCAGACGAAGGGGGGCTGGGCTTGTTAGTCATTATATGAAGCCTGAAGTGGAACTCCAGGCCTCATTCTCCCACTCCTAAACGTACCCTGCTGTGTTTAACACAAGCCCCCTATAGATTCCATTAAGGCAGACAGGAATAAGAAGCAGAGCCGTGTACACCCCCTGACTCACATATACCTGAAGCTTAACCTTTTGACCTCCGCTCTGCATGCCTCCCAAAAGAACAAATTTTAATTCTGATCAAGTTTGAATGCCTCCGCATTAAAAGGTTGCAACTTGTGGATAAAATAAAGTTGTTTATAAGTTCCTTCTTAAGTGAATTACAAGCTTTAGCAAATTGCCTCTTCAGAGGTGGGATATTTAGCATGCTGTTTCACTGGCGGTTTACAGCCCGGCTTTACAGTGGTGTGTGTTTGTTTAGTGAGGAAGGCAGCTATGGGCAACAGGTAATTTTGAGTTCATTCCCCACTGCGAGATAAAAACCATCAGGCTGAAGAGATGCCAAACAATGCTGCGTTCTGGAACTCGCAGTAAAAAACCAGAGCGAAGCAGGAAAACGACCAAGCAAATGAATCATTTCAACATGTTTAGTCTTTACCCTTTTTGAAGGACGTGCGAGTATGCATGGAATAAATATGTCACCGCTTTATTAGGTGTTAAAATGGACCAATGCAGAGGCTTTTGTGTTGCTGCTCCGTCGTTCATTGTGGAACATTTACAGCCGCGGCCCAAATTTACAGTTTGATTTGTACTGCAAAAAGTCCTCCTGTGATTGGTTCAGTCTGATGAATTTACATCAGTGTTGAAGCAGAACCAAAATGTTTTTGTATCCAGCTGATGGAACGGGAATCTAATGAAGACATTAGTGAAATGACTGGGTTATTTACAGGCCTTTGTGTCCAGAGGCTGTAATTAAATCGCTCTGCAGTCCACGTTCCATACCAAAAAATTGCTCATTATCTGTTTAGTTAGCTAGCTGCATTTGGCATCAGTGGAGAGAGTTGATTTGTCTAATGCCTGCTAGGAAAAAGCACAGGAAGTACTGATTACTGGGAAAACATAGAAAATACTCCACTTTGCATGCAGTAATTTTGATTATTAGACTTTGGTGCTTGTGAATGTTTCTTATTTTTGCATGAATGTATCACAGTTGTTATAAATCTGCTCTTATTATAAAGATCATCTTCTATTCAATCATTACTTAAAACTTAGTTGTCTTTAGCGTGGCTCCTGGTTCTGTCGTCTTAAAGGGCCAGCATTATGCATGTTCCCAGCACACAGTGCCATTTTATAGCATAATCAAATAACCATATTACCTGTCATAAAAATGCCATATATCCAGCGTGGCTTAAAATAAATTTAACTTTGCAATTTAACGCCTTGAAATTGGGCCTCTGTCTCTTTAAGAAAGTCCTGCTCTTTTTGAAGCTCTGCCTTCAGGAAGTCATCCCAACATGGCTCCTCCCTCTATCGATGCTTTAGCAACGTTTTTACCAGGGTTGCTCTGAGAAGCAGCTCCACCAGGTGTTTGCTAATTGCTGCTGGCTAGTCTGAAGGAGCTGAGCGGTGGAGTCACATGTGAGGAGGAGAATGCACAATCCAGACAGGGCTACATCCACCCAGCTGTTTTGAACAGCTGACTAGTTGCCATGGAGATGGAGAAAGGATTTCTCAAACATGTATGAAAGAAAACAATAATTCAGGTTTGTTTTTCATGAGGGAAAAACATTAAAGCATTATAACATGATGCAAAACTCTGAAAAGTCTATTTTACATGATACTGCCTCTTTAAAGAAAATTAAAAGTTGAATTAATTATTGAATCTGTTTATTTCCTCTTCATTTTCTCTTTATTTACACATTCTTGCTTACATTCTGTAAAACACATTTTCTATTCTCTCGTGGCTTCCTGTCTCTTGGAGGTTTTCTCTTCACCGTGTTTTCCAGTCGCTCTGCTCCGTTTAGAGCAGACTCGCCAAAGGCTAGGACCTCGTGTGTATTGATTGTGTGGGATCGAGTCACATCTTCGCTGACCTTTGACCCCACAGTCAGCGCAGGCTCTTGGCCTCAGTTTGCAGCTGTGGTGAGAGTTGGCATTCCTTCCCCAGAGGTCAGAGCACCATTTGTCTCCACTGTAAGGAATACAGCGCTGAACTACTGACTTCACCGGTTTACCAAGGTATGAGCAACAAATGACCTCTTCCTCTTTTATTTCGTGTAAATGTGAGGCATCCGTGGTTAGGAGAAAGGTAATTCACTTTATCCCTCCAAGTGAAGCATTTCAACATTAATGTCAAAAGTTCTGCACTGCACATTCAATAAAAACAGAGATTAAGTCATTGTGCATCTCTATACACATGTAAATGCATCTTCCACGGCAAATTTACATGATAAATAGTTCAAAGACTGTCTGAAAGACTTATGATCCCTGTTGTTGCACTGGGTAATGGGACTTTAATGGCTCTGATAGCCTAAACACATGTTGCAGCTTCGCAGCAGTGAGCTGCTGCAGGCTTGGTCAGCAGAACCGATGCACACATGTTATCCATCGTCCGTATTCAGAGTCAAAAACCTTCGTTCTTTCTCATCTATTCTCCAATCACTGTCTCTGTCTGATGAAGTCCTGCATCATTTTCACTCTGATTCCTTTAGTCTCTGCGTCTTTCTGATAGAAATAGACTGATGCACTGTTTGTGCTGCTAGTTTTGATAGTAAAAAGACGAGACCATCCGAGCCTTTGGGGACTCCACAGCCACAAGTGTCTGCAGGGCTGTCTACGCTCAAGTCTGTTTTCTTAACGTCTGAGAGAGAGAAAGACCTCATGGTTTTTGGAATCCTTTGAAATGATGTTTTTCTGATCGATTCGCGGACCGATTCTGTAAACCCAGAGGAGCAGAGCCCGGCCCATATGCTCCAGGGAAGACCAGGGTTTTTGAAGCTGATGGTATTTGTGTTTTATGCAGGCAAACTGTGAAACAGTTTGATTTGTCCAGGGTATCATTCGCTCCACAGGCTTTGCGATGAAAATGTTTACCCACTGTGAACTCCTTGCCAGCTTTTCCCACTGAGGACCAATCTGTTTTTTTTTTTACTTTAGTCTATCCTTTACTCCTTCCATGTACTTTCCATTCTTTTCCCACTTTCTTCTCTCTAGCTCTTCATAGTTCTTGAACACACCAAGAGAAGTGGATGATAAATATATTCATCAGAGCTGACGCTAAGAAGAAACTTCTTCTTTTCTCTGAATGCTTCATGCTTTTTGCTGTCTTATCAGTGCAGATGGCTGTCAGTTCCTGCAGTCCCCTCTCCAGTTTCAATGGGGATGTATCTTTGAACTCTTTTGACATACAGTAATGGCTTGTTTTTGTCTGCAGAGATCTTGGTTAGCGATGTCAAACAGGGATTACTCAAGAGCAGGCGATGTGCCGTTTCTGCATAACTGTGAGTTTAATACTGAGGGGAAGAACAGAGACCTGGTTTTATCAAGCATTTGATGATGCAGATAGAAACAAGCATGGTTATTCATCTGGCATTAAATCCAACCTGAGTGATGAAATCATGGTGAGCATTAAAATCATTCATATAGTTTAGCTTGATTGTATGTTATCATCTGAAAACCTTTAATTACATCTGATTTTCATTTAATGTAGTTTTTATTCTTGTTTGGCACAGTTCCCTCTAATGCAATATGACAAAATGTTTCACTCCTACTAGTAGATAATATCAATTGAAGTCATAAAACTATCACTTAGCAAAGAGTCTGGCAAGGAGCGACCGACAATGAGGAGCTTAATTACTGAGGCCGGGTTGGGAAATGGAAAAACTACAGAACAGATGTGATGCAGCTGTGGCAGAAAGAAAGCAAGAAAACACTAATTAACACAGAGGTAGCTGAACTAAAACTCAAAAAAGAAGTACAGACAAAGGGAAAAAGACTAACACAGATAGAAAAAAACAAAATCCATCCAAATGTACAAAGAACTGAACACAAAACCAACTAAAATAAGAAACTAAACATGAAGGAATGAGCTAATAGTGGGTTGATGAAAGGCATAGTAACAATAATGAACACAGAAAACTTAACTGAATAAGTTTAGACTGATCAAACATCTGAAAGAAAATGATCAAAATACAAAATAAAACCCAAACACCAAAGGATAATGACAAAATCAGAAAAAACAAAATACAGTCAAAGTGGGAATGAATCAGTTTCATAGTGGGTTCAGTTTAACTCATGGTCATGATTGATTGCAAACAACCAGAACTACAAAAACTCAAATCAACATCTCCTTAAACCTTCATTATCCTGCTTGTTGCTGCCTTGCAGTGATTGGTCGATTCCCATGAAGAGAGACTTTCTGTGATTTACATGAGTCACTGCAGAACGCACTGACCTGAGGACACAATCAGGTTCAAAACAGATCAACATAAACTGCCTACTGCAGAGAAAACTCGCTCACACGCTGGGCTCTGATATCTCCTGATCAATCATCCCAACGTCAAACAAGGAGTTTATTTTTAACCAGGAGACGTGAAGGTAACTCTGCTGCGTGATGGGAGTCAGGTCAGGTCAGTGGGTGGTCCTATCATGTACAGACCACCAAACTAAAGCAGATAAACGTGTTTCAGACCACCTGGAGCGCTGGACACACCTCTGTCTGGAAACAATGGTCTGCTTGTGTCGCTGAACCCTACTTCCATTTTGAACCCATAAACAAACCGTTTCACAACCATGTACAACTATTTCAAACCTTAGACAGATTTAGATTTAAAATTTAGTCAAGAAGTTTCCCATTAGAGCTTTTGCGTGTTTCTTTTTGCATTTTGATGATTTATCATCTTAAAGACTAGAAAGCCTCCTGGCCATCACCCTAATCGTTAACCACTTTTGTCTTAAACTATGGAAATGATAAAGAAATGTTGAAACTTCACTAGTAGCATAGTTCTTTTAGTTGTTTTTGTGGGTGAAGTTCACAAATAAAGTTGACTCATCATCTTAATAAATACCCACAGTATGTTCTTATAAAAAATAAAGTTTCTATTTTCATAAAATGGGCCATTTCAATATGTAAATGTGAAATTTCCCTGTAGTTTTTTTCAACAAGTGTTGTTTGTACCAATAGTATCTTAGTCATATTTTCAATATGACTAAGATATTAGTCATATTACTAATACGCCTTTCCACAAACACAAAATGAAAGGAAAAAGTAAGAAATTGTAGAGGATAAAAGTAGAGTTGCTTGAGTTGCTTTGGCAGAAACAAACATTTTCTTCTGCACAATTAAATATAAAAGCTAAAGCAAAGCAGTAACGGTAAACAACATTAACTATAAACAACAACAAGTGGACATCAGGGAATGCATCGCGACGCGTGACAAAAACAAACGGTGAGCGATGAGAATGCACTTAAACATTCAGCTCTTCCTTCTGTTTCATTTATTCGCCAATTAAATAAATGTACTTTTTAATTAAACAGAATAATAAGAGCTACTGCAGTGTGTGCAGAGCATTAGAAGCAAGCGGAGTTGTAAAAAATAAAGAACGGCTCCCACTAACCAACTCCAGTTTCATCATTCAGACTACAGAGCCATTCAAAAGAATCAGATTGTATTGGTCCCAATCAGTTCTCAATATTCATAAACACAAAGTCAAGGAAAGTGTGGCATTCTGTCCCTGTCCTCCCATCATCCTCCTTATAATCATCTCAGAGGAGCATTAGCTGGTAGGCCTTTCAGGCTGAAAGAGGCCACAGAGGTCATCCTCATCCCCCCTCCCTCCCCTCCTCAGCACCAATATGAGCTGATCCTTCTGGGTGTGGTGAAAATAACAAATAACTCATGTTCAGTTATGTTTCCATGAAGGGAGCACAGAGACAGCTGACAGGGACATGTTTAGACAGTTGCACACAGGCAGGGCATTCCTCGCTCTCCAATAATGCACACACACACAAACACAAACACACACTCTTATCCAAGTGCTGTGCTTTGGATGCCATCACAAATGTAGGCAAATAAACATGCAGAAAACACTGGGCAGGGCTTTGACTCATCCCCAGCCTCTGAAAAACATGTGCACACACATACTGAGAAACATTCCACTTCCTCTGCCAACATGCCAAGGCTATCAGGCTCAGGCACATGTGCGTGTATTCTCCATCACGCTAAAAGTAACACGCAAACACATGCGAGCTTGATTAGAAAGCTGCGGCTGCTTGACAAATGGCACGGTGTTCATATTATGCCTGCGGTGTGGCGGCAGTAATGATTCCATAATTGTCCTGAGCGCTCAACACTCACTTCCAATCAGCATCCCAAACAGCGCTACAGCTGGCTACTCACGCCTCTGGAAGCCATGAAGGCTCTGTTCCTCTGCACTCGCCGGCCTCAGATGCAGAGATGCTGCTGCAGCGGCGATGAAGAGGAACCGGGACGAGATGCAGCGCCGCTGAGTTCACACCGGTCCTCTCTGGCCGGGGCATCTGCTGCGTGATTCTGGTAACAGCCAGAAAATTACTGCTTGAACTTGTTGATCTCAATGAGATGCTCTGAAGAAAAAAAAAACAGCTGTGTCACATTTCAATCTGTTGACTTAAAAAAAAAAACAAGAAGATTTCCATCTAAGTAATTGCAAACAAAGTCTTGGTTCCAAAACAGCAAAATTGTGAGAAGATGTTTAGATTTTCCACGACGCTGAAGTGTTACGACTGTTTTCCATTTGCATGTGTGCAAACATTGTATTCATTCTGTTTTTTTCTAGAAATTTGCTTTTAATGCATATTTTGTTCAGGGCCGTTTATCAAATTGATCAAATGTTTACATCAAGTCAAAGACTCTTATGATATTGTTCTTTTGCCTAAATAAGTAAGACCTTCTCTGAAAAAAAAGTTGATTAATTGGAAACACATGCTCCCTGTAAAAATCTTTATAACCAATTAGCAGTAATTGGGCTGTCATTAGAGAAGTTTCTCCTTTGAACTAATCACACATATCCAGTCAGCCATTCCTCGTCTTATTCTAACAGATAGTAAAAATAAGATATTTTTGACAATCAGAGCTTTCTGCATTCTTATGTGATTTTTCTTTTCTAAAATCAATTTGGAGATTCAGATTTAAAGTTTTGTTTTTATTACATTGGATATCTGTACTACCTCATAAGGTTTTAACCAACAAAACCATTGTTCTTCCTCTGGGCTCGGCTAAGGTTTCTACCCACTTTGTACACATGTTTATAAGTTAGACCCTTAGCTTTAAGCATTCACGAATCAACCAATCAGAGCCTAATGAAGCCATAGCAGCTGCAGCCCAGTGCCTCCTGACGACCCATTTATTCCCACTGTTTGGATGTTTGAATATAAAGATTCTCTGGGATCTTTTTCTGATCATGAACTGCAGATGAAATCCATCTGTTCTGTGTTTTAAGTTGATAAATTTGTTAAACTACTTGCATAAACTTTTACATCTTTACTTCTAGGTTTTTTAAAACCATTTCATGATGAAAACCTGTTGATAACTAACATATTAACTCAATAATGAAATGATCCAGTAGAAGACTTTCACATTCACACACACTGTTGGGATCAAATTAGCTAATTTGGAGATAACTTGCTGTATTCCATTTTTGCAGAATTACAGCCATAACAGTCAAATTCCTGCCTCTGAGAACCAGAAGTATGAAACTTGTTCACATCTGCTGCTTATGTTCACCATTTATGACACATATAAATTCACATATCTGGGTCACAGCATGAGAACTTGTGCAGAATGGCTCCGACTTCTCTTCCATATCACTTAGAAGAAACAAAATATTCAACAAAGTGCTCCCCTTGCCTTCACATCACCCACTGCCTTACATGGAAAATATCTTGTCCAAATCAGAGGACTGTTAGTTCGGATACTTGAGTCTGAGACTCACTGAGAAAGATTTATCCTTGTACCGCATGTAGACTTTAATTAGTGATGAATTAAGCCTCTGGTCTCAGCTTGCTAGAACATGGTCCCTCTTGAAGGTTAGCTCTGCTCGAATATTTTACCACTGACCTCTCAGAGAGGCTGCCAAGAATGTCAGATATCCAAGCTGCGTGGGAGTGCCTGTGTGAGCTCCTCCTGGGCCGGCTGGCTGCCTCCTTCGCTCTGCGTTTCATCTGTTCGCAGTGCCCTCTGCAGGACGCCGGGACAGCATGTGATGATGTAAGCACATTTCTCCTGTGCTGTGCAACTGCCTGTGGCTATGAAGCGATGCAGGGAAAACTCTATCAGCTCCCTCTCTTCTTCTTCTTCTTCTTCTTCAGTTTGCTGCAAATTTCAGATTTTGCATTTCATCAAACTCCATGAGAAATGTTTTGTTGTTCTCTATTGGATGCTGTGAAACATGCAACATATGCTGTGGGGTAAACAACGTCACAGACAGTAAATACACTCACTATCTTTGTGTGATTGTGAACCAAGCGATCTGAACCCGTACAGCAGGATGAATTCATTCTAAATGAACAGATTTATGCTTGTGAACACTGAGCGTGTCCCTCACACTGACAGAGACCGAGATGCTAAGCTAGTCTATTGGTTTGCTTGGGGTAGCCTTCAAGGTCCACTTGTTCTGGAGAAGGTCTATATTAGACTTCAGCTGCAGGCCCTTAGGGCCCTTGTTGTTAATTAACTAATTACTTTGGTAATTTGACAGTTTGATGTGCCTCCCTGCCCCGTGGCTGCCTCCTCTTCATCTACTTTAGAGCCTTAGCAGCCCGATATGGAAGACATATAGACTCATTAGACTTCTTTTACACAATGGATACTTATCCTGTGCAATTATGTACGACTTTTTTATTTTATATTTGCCAGCAACATTTTACCTACAACAATTCCTATTCAACAGTTTTATTACAGAAATAATTCACCAACAAATATGGTGACCTTGTAATGACTGAAGTCAAAGCAATCAGCACTAGGTCAAGTTGAGCAGCTCTGAGCCAATCAAAATGGTTTCCTCAGATCACATGACACCAGTGTGTTGGGTCAGAGGTGAGTCTCTTAAAGGGGCAGTATTACCGTATTTTGCAGGCACATAGTGTCATTATATCTATTTCAATCAAGTATCCATCAGTTGATTTGAAAATGCTGCATATATGAAAAACAGTCATCACAGCCATGTCTGTCACCTTGAATTAGGCGTCTGTCTCTTTAAGAACCTCCCTCTCCAACACGCCCCGTCAGCATGTCTTTTTTCATGGCGTCCATTGATGTCGTTTACATCCGTTCTGCTGAGCGTTGGACTGAGAAGGAGTTTCTGCAGCAGATGCAGTTTGTTAGTTCCTGCTGCAATATTAATATACTACATTATTATGAGACAGGGGACATTTTCAAGGTGTTAAATTACAAGTTATTGCACGTTATGTTTGATATATACAGCATTTTGTAACTGAAGGTAGCGTAGTTACTTAACTGTTCAACAGTTAGCAATAACCAAAGACGATGAGTTTTTGATCTGCCAGTGTAAACATGATGACTTAAAGGGACACTTTATGTCTCATTTTGTTGTTTTCATTTTGAGTTTTAAGGTTTTTGTTCCATATTTCAGTGTACTCCTGTAGTGTGTTTAGCTTTGTGCTTCTTGTTACTTATCGTTTCCCTGTTTCGTGTTTCTTCTGTAGTGTTTATTCAGCTCTTAGCCCCCAGTTGTTTCCAGTTTCCTGCCTTCCAGTTGATTTCATTCTGTTAAACAGTTTGACCTGTAATCACCCTCCCATCATCCCATCATCAGATCCTCCGGCTAATCATTTCATTTCTTGCTGCCTTTTTCCTTCATGCCATCTCCAGTTTGTAAGTTTATTCCTTTTTTTAATCATTAATCATACAGTCATAGTCTGTAGTTATTTTTATGTTTATCCATTGTGAGACACTTTTATCCGAAGGGTAGGAGATGCTCTCCAGAGCTTCTTGAAGATTGACAGACATTCCTCTTCTGGTATCAAACGGACAGACTTTGGATTTTAGGTTCTGTTAGTCGACATTCTGACAACCAGAATCATGACATGAGCCTCTGTGAGCCATTAATTAAGTTCTTTGTGGGCTTATATGAATGTCTTGAACTGAAGTTTTGTGTCTGCTGATGATGTTTTCATGCAGAACAGGTTGCTAAGATTTCAGGCTAGCATTAGCATGTTTCCTCTCTGTTTTGATATGACCCATTGATTTGGCTGATAAAATTTGCTCATGTGGTAAATCTGGTAAATCATTAAAATATTTAATCTCATGCTTTAGAAATCAAACATTTACCAATATATTTGATGTTTTAATGATTTTAACTAAATGTAATTTCTGTTACTGCTTTTCACAGCTGTATGACATGTTTAAGATGTTTTTATGTAAAGCACTTTGAGCTGCCGTGTTGCTGAAATGTCCTATACAAATAAACTCGACAACTTTAACATTTTAACATTTAATGACTGATGTTTCAGCTGCTTTCTATGCCGTGTTGTTCTACATGAACAGCAATCAGATCAGGTCAGAGTGAAAACTGGAGCAGCCAATGTCATTGTTTAATAAATGTATTTAGCATCAAAACTTCAGTTCAAAATATTTCTGCCTCTAATTTAAGACTTTCTATCGGTAACAGATGTAGATTGTAGTGGAAGCTGATTATCTGTGTGTGTTGCTTTAAATCTTCCTCCACTTGAACCTCCTTAGCAATTTATTTCCATTACCTTCTTCTTCCTCATCTCGTCCTCATATCCTCTGTTTATTTTTTCAGCTTTCTCTCCTTCCCTTATTCTAACCCTCTTCCCACTTTTCCGTCTCTCTCGCTTTCCCCTCCCTTTTATTTTCAGTTTTTTCTTCTCCTCCCATCGTCCTGTGGATCAGGGAGCTGCGCGTTGGGTGACAGCAGCAGCTGCAGAAGGAGCAGCTGCTCTATGTGTGTTCCTGGATATGCACAGAGTGTGTGTGTGCGTGTGTGTGTGTGTATACATGCCACAGCTTGTCCCCTCCACCAGGCTGCTTGGGCAGGGTTGGTCCCAGCAGGGTACCACAACCTTGCCAACAACTCGTCACCCAACCAGGGGCTTGTGTTGGGATACAGAAACACACACTTGCATAAACACTTCTCTTTGACTTAACAGCAACATGAAAAGCATAATTTCACACAAATCAGTGAATCATTCAGTTATGAGCGAAAATATATGGAAATAAACCTTCAGAACTTCCATGAGTCATCCATCTCCTCACGGAGTTTGTGACAGACAGAATGCAATTTTAAAATGTTGCGAGTACAATGTAAGGAGATGAAGAATGAGGCAGGTGTTTTATACGTCAAAAAGAGAGAGAGAGAGGAGAGAGACAGAGAGGGAGAGAGAGAGGAGAGAGAGAGCGGCACGCCTGATTATGAACACACACTCTGAAGTCTTCACACAGCAGAATCCAAGGTTTAGTGCCCAGGGCAATGTTAAGCTGAACTCTCCCGGTGTCAGAGGGTGAAGCAGGATCATCACATTTCATAGTCAATGGATCGTCCTCCGAGGCTTTCATCCTGTACCGAGGCGATTTCCATCCACTCTCCCTGCACGAGAGCACAAAGCCTCACACCCTCACACGCACACACACACACCCCATCATCAAATTAGAAGCATTTTCAAACCATTCTCAAGTTGCTATTGTCCTTCTTTGGCTACTCTAATGAGAAAAAGGCCTGGAGCCGTGATTTATCACAGGTATACAAAACAAACCTTCAGCTTCTATGCACCACAAATCTGGAATAAACTCCCAGGAAACTGCACAGCTGCTGAAACACTGAGGTCCTTTAAATCAGGGCTAAAAGCTCACCTGCTGCCTCTAACACTGGTCAACATATCTGATGTGTTTGCTTGATGAATTTGATGAAATGTGATGTTTGTTTAATGACTGCATGATGTTTTTATGTTGTGAAACACTTTGAACTGCCTTGTTGTTCAAATGTGAAATACATATAAACATAACTTGACTTGAAAGCTTCCCAGGCTGATGTTGGTTCAGTTTCTTATGAAAATAAGAAACTGAACACTTGAAATCAGACAAACTGACATCTCAGCAAAATGTAGACGTTTGTTTCAGGTTAATTATTCCTTAATATTGATAAAAAAGTTTTAGTTCCATTACAAGACATTCCCACCATGTTATAAGTGAAATAATCTGCCAAAGTAACTAGAACTTTTTACCAATATTAATTAATTATTGGCCTAAAACAAATTTACTGAAAAGTTACTTAAAGGTAGTTCTGTCTCATATTTGCTGCAGAAACTAAACCAGAGGATTTTTGTGTTTTTACTCTGTCGTCTCATGAAAGAGAAAAAAAAAACAGCATAGTGGTAAGAAAAGTGAGAAAATGACTGATAGCAGGACGGATTCAGGCTGGAGGAGCGGAGCGGCTGGAGGATTCATCCAGTTAGCGGCGGAGCTGAGGGAATCCTGTCCTGTCATCGGCGCCAGCCATGCAGAAGGCGAAGCTCTTCTGGTTCGGTGCAACACCATCTTATCGCCGTGACAACGCTCTCATCATCTGGCTGTACACCTGCACCTCTTTTCATTTCACCCTCATTTATCTCTCTTCACTGACTCTTCATCTACAGATGCACCAAGCCGATGTATTAATATCTGTATCGGTCCCAGTATTGAAAAATATTATAGATTGGTTATTGGTTTCAATGTGCCTGATCCATAAGAGCAGATCTATTCAGCCTAGTTCTATGTTTGGTGCTCTGAACCATTTGAAAGATTTGTTTACATGTTTGACCAACATTGTCAGAGTATTTCTGTTATTTATTTAAAGTTTAGTTTAGGTTTATTTCAGAGCTTCACAAGAACAAATCAATCAGATAGAAAGACAACGAAGCAGAATCGGATAAATCAATAACATAAATCAATAAATCTCTGAGATATCCCTTCTGCCTGTTTTTCATCAGTTCCTTTTCTGAAAAGGAAAATAGAAATAATCTTTAATAAAATCTCACTCCTTTTCTCTTTTAGCTTTTTTCTTTATTTAAACAAAATGTCAGTTAAAATGATAACAAAAGAATCAAACCGAAAATTAAATAACTGTACACAATATTTCTATTTAATATTTAACTTTTGCCCTCATTATTATATTGACAAAAATCATAACTTTGTGCATTAATCATTACTTTGTGCATTACTTTAAACTGTTTTAATTCTGCACATTGGCTGTTCTACTCTTAATTGTTTTTTTAAATATATATACATTTGACCTTGTGAAGCTATTTGTGTATTAAAGTGTGATGTATTTGAAATCAGAACATTTATGTTTGGGTTTCAAAAAAATAAACGATTGAAGTCAGTCCAGTATTGGATCGGTTTCAGCCGATACGGAACCTCAGATATCTGCATCGTATTGGAAGTGAAAACTTGACTCTGTGCATCTTTATCCTCGTTTATATTTCCTTCCCTCCTCTAGCGCCTCACACAGCCAGTTCCTCTGGCCGGCCCTTCTTTCTCCCTCCTTCTTGTCATGCTCCAGCGCTCATGTGGGAACTCCGGCTCTATGCCTGCCGCGTTGCAGCTTTGCCCCGCGGGGGTCAATTCTTCCGCCCAGAGGGGCGCTGGTCGCCCTGCCTCTGCAAACCAGAGGTTGTGGACAATGCCGCGGACTGGAAGGACGAACAGCTGGAGGGTTGGAGGCCACAGGGGCCACGGAGGTCACCGCTATTGAAAACCTTGGCTCCTTGCTGAAAGGTATCAGGGTGAAAGAGGATCATGCTTGTGGAGAAGAAAAGCAGCTCTTGTGTCTGTGTGGCGCACAAAGGAGCCAGCTATGCAGCGAGCCGAGCCGGCTAGCCCAACAACACCCTGGTTGCTCTCTTGTCATGTGATTACGTTTCTCTATTTCTATTCACAGCAACAGGAATTATTACATTTGTGCTGCAGCACAGAGATAATATATGGTGTTTATTTTTAATAAACCAGCTGTGCCTTGTACGCATATCTGGAACTGTGCAAGTGATATATAATACTTGGCTGTAGCGTGTTCATCTTTTACATTTATGATGCTCATATTGGAAGGGGAAAGAAGTCAATAACTTCAAGGCCCGACTGCAGAGCCACTAAGCCCTTCCCTCTTCTTATGGTATTGAAAAAGCAACTTTTTTTGATTAGCAAACAGAAAAGCCGCCCTTCAGGGGGCTTCTCGGGACCAGCAGGGATCTAAAGGTTAATCTTCAGTTTATTGCCAGCAGCAGTCAGACAGATAGCATGTTTTAAAATTTCTTGTCAGGAGTCATTGATCCGCTGACGTCAGATGTCCCTGAACATGACATTTCAGTTTCCGATGGGAGACCATCAGATTACCGGCCTTGTCAAGAAGACGCCTCCATCCACATTGTTAAAGATATCACAGCTTTTTCTTTTTTCTGTCCCAAATTCACAGAAACAATAAACACACAGCTGGGTAATCAATTACTGCTTCCCACTGCAGGTTTTTAAAGATACAACAACTCTGAAGAAATAAACAGCTGCTTCTCCTGTGAGTTGGGGTTGATGACATCACAAGAGGCACATGAACTTCCCTGATAGGACTAGTTGCTGTCTGAACCCTGACTAGTTTAGCTAAACAGAGTTTCTCCATCAGAATGCAGGGCGACTGCACTGCTGTTGCACTGTTGCCCCATGCATGGAGGGGCAAACAGGAGGGGCAGGTGGAGTCTGTCTCCAGGACATTTATGTGGAAGTGTTGAGCAGAAAACATTGTTGGGGAAGTAAAGAAACCAAATAGTGAAATTATTGTCAAAGTTTCATAAAGTAAACTCTTTAACTGAGGAATTGGAAACAACAGTAAAAATATAAAAATGTATTTAAAAGAACAACGATCTTATGCCTCTTGTGATGTCAGAGAAGGAAAGCACACTTGGAAGATGTTTCCTGAGTGGGAAGAGTTTGTCTTGATTAAACACAGATTTGCCATAAAATAGCAAAATGAACCACATTGTTTATAGGTTGCTTACTATATCTGAAGTGGGTTTGATTGATTTTCCTGAAACGTCTGCCTGGCAGCTTTAAATCTGCCTGGCCTCTAATCCACCCAGTTTGGGTTTTCAGCTCCAGTGATGTCGGCTTAATTTGTTGGTTTACAAATAATTTGACTTGGAATAATTCTCCCTGTTAGAAAGCAAGAGCTGGCAGCTGAGCGACTGGAATGATGGGCTTTTCCTCTCCTCTACAATGAGCCATCGCCCAGCGTTATTGGGCCTATTAATCTGAGTATGTATTTTATTTGAGGAGGACAATGGGGTGAGCGATCCGACCGGGGAATGAGCCGCTGCTGCACTTCCCTCCTCTCCTCCCTGTGTCTTCTTTAGATGCTGGCCCGTGATGGGAAATCTATATGGTGCGAGAGGCCAATTTAAGTTGCTCCAACAGTGTGGGCTTGAGAAGCGAGCAGGCAGGGTAAACATAGTAAATAACAGCCGCACTCTAAATGAATTTCAACAGGAGGAGATGTGAGGGGATGGGGTTTTTCCAGCCTGGCTGATGGAGAGAAGAGGACAGCTCTGGGCAGTTTTCCTCCGGTGCTTAGAGTTGCTTTTTTTCCTTAAGCTATTCAGCTAACCATGCACTCTCACCTGCATGTCAGAGAGTGTCAGCGCCTGAATGTATATCCCAATCGTTGCTTCTCCAGAGTCTGTCTGGTGGACAAAAAGATTCTTAATGTGGTGGACAGAAGCATTTTGTATTTGACCTCGTTGTTTGCGGACTTTAGATCGGCTCAGCATAAAGTGGAGAGGCTGCAATAAATGTCTTGACAAATCTGATTTTATCATTTATTGACTTAAATGAATGTTTGGGAACCTTTTTGTGTCTCTAAAGTGAGGGTTCACTAAGTAACCCAGTAACTGCACCAGAACTGGCGGCCATCTTGCTTCTCATTGGTCTCAGCCAGTTTCAGCAGCAGTTTGTGTCAGTAATTCCTCATCAGTTAATCTGAGGGACAGAACGACACACCTGTACTAGGCAAGGTCCGCTCTCCTTCCTGCTGTGTAGCTTCTGGTGCTGAAAGCTGATGTTTCCAGGTGGTCCAGAGACTTTGAATGCCATTTATTTTCCTATTTTGGGTTAAAGTAAGTCAGAAATAGGTTATAAATCTAATTTCCTCAGACTTCTGGGAGCTAAAAGCTCCTAAAATGATGATTTTAACTCAGCTGAAAATGGCTTCACCGGTGTTTGTTTTATGATAGGATACTTTTTAAATACGACTTGTTTCAGATTTCCCTCCTGTCTGTCCTGAAACACGTCTGACCCAACACCTCGTTGCTGCTAAGATATGGTGTGTTAGGCCTGGTGGGTTGCAATTAATTCGCTGCCTCCAGGGCCTCTCTGGCTTTGTATGCCGGGGTCAGACTGGGTCAGGCATGATTTTTCTCTAAGAGTAAGCAGCACAGGGTTTGTGTTGGATCAGATGAGACTTGGCTAATTCTCTCCAGCAGCTGGTCCTTTTCACTCACTGTTTACCCTGTGATGCAAAATCTGCCGCTTTGCCCTGCCTGCCTATAAAGAAATCTCTTTACACTTCAACTGACCAAATTTAACAATCCTCTTAATTAAAAGCTGAGCCAAATCTGCCCTTTTTTTCAGGGTGTATTGATTTAGTCGGGGGCATTCAGTCTGCAGTAAGCACAAGCTCCAGATTGGACTGTGCTGAATCTAAACTGAGCCATGTCATGTATCCTCCAGCCAACCACTTCTTTGGTTTCTAAGCCCCATCATTATCTCTGGTGTCCCTTGTTTTGCCTCCCCTTTGCTGCCAGATTTAGCAGAAGCTGAGGAGCTTCTCTGGTTATTTGGTTACATGCTCAGTGGGTCACCCAGTTCCCTGTGGCCTCCACCTCTGCAATTGGGAGTTGTTTGCTGAATGCTGTGTCATCGGAGATTTGCTTTCTTGCCCCAAAGCAAGCTGAGTCTAAACACTGCACTTTGTGGCTGAAAGGCCATCTGTCACAGGAGGGAATCCGGCCTATCCTCCAAAAAGCATAAACAGGGCGGGCTTAAAGCCGCGCCGCAGCTCTCTGTCATGGAAATGCTCCATCTGAGCAAAGCTAAGGCCCTAATCCCACACACTCCCACTGCTGCAGCTGCTTTTTAGGGCCCTGCGCTCTGAGAAAAGGGTCATCTGAGTGATATTCAATCGGAGATGAATGTGGTGTCAACTTGATAGGTAGCTGGTTTTACAGCATGTCTCTCTAAGCCTGTCGATGCTCTGACTTAATGATCGACAAAAAAATAATAATGCATCTAAATGCATCTATGTATGTTTGGGGGTTTATTTGGTCGTATCCCCAGACAGGATTATTATTATTATTTTTTGTTTTTACATGTATGGCAGCCAAGTTGAAAGCCTCTATGTTGGGTGCTACATGTAAACATCTTTCATTTTTTTACGTTTTACAAGAACTACAAGAAACTGAATAATTAGCAATTCATCAATATAATATATTTAATGAAAGCTGCAGTATGAAGATCTTATTAAAAATGTTTTTACGTTATGCTATGAGACAGATAATCTGAAAAAACTGAGATCCTCTGTCTTCTCCTAGAACCAACCAATCAGAGCCAGGAGGCGGGTCTTAGTGCTGTCAGTCATGCCTATTTGCATGCCAGTCATCCTCCCTTGAGGATGACTGGCATGCAAGTCATCCTCAAGGGAGCAAAGATACAGTTTGCTATGATACAGTTTGTATCATAGCAAACTGTATCTTTGCTATGATACAGTTTCTCCCCGTTAGCAAAGCCTGTCATGAATGCTAAGGCTAGCTAGACGTATAAGTGGTTTTAATGTAACAGTGAGTCATTTCTGCCATTGAGCAACGCATTCACAAGGTTGATTGGCAGCGCTAAGACCCTACTCCTGGCTCTGATTGGTTTATCTTGGTTGGAAGCAGAATGAGGAGGTGGAGAAGTTCAGGCTTTTCACAGATTATCTGTCTCATAACATGGCGACAGTGTGAATAAATAAATAAAAAACATATTTTTTTAGAAAACGTTCATATTGAAGCTTTAACGGAAAAGTTTTATGCCTTCATGGCATCTTCAGCTTGTTACAGATATCTAACAAGTGTGTGTCTACACACACAAGTTGGACAATCAGCCGGCAAAAAGGAGACATCAGTGATAAACAGCATAATCAGAGACAAACAAACAACATTAATATACAACATTCTATAAAATTTAAGCACATATGAATACATAAAATCACAAAAGTCAAACAAAATAGTTCAACACCAACTCTTCATGAAGTCCTTCAGGGCTTACTGCTTTTAAATAATGGATGCAAAATGCTTCCCTCTGACTCAGAAATGAACATCTTAACATTTAAAAATGATCCTCCTGAATGCCCAGAAGCTCCACATGAAGATACACATATTTTATATGCGACTGCAAAGATTTACGTGAGGTAATTATCGGGCTGCTCTCTGCCAACCCAGAGAGGATCAATTCTTCCAATCAATTCCACTTTTAAGAGGACAGGCCGTCTTACCAGAGCCGAGGGCCGTGAGGGCCGGGGGCCCATAATGCTCTTAATAGGTCACTGTGTGCTAAAACCTCTGGTTGTGGCCGGCGGTGGATTCCTCTGAGATCGGACGTGTTGCCCTCCATCTCTAGCCTGCAGTGGTTTTGCCACCAAAATGAATGATTTTCTGAAGCTGTTTGGGATCTTCTAAGAGAAATATTTGTTTTCAGTCCATTTACCAGCACATTTTGAACACGACTGGGTTGAAAAAAGATCAACATGGTTTATTTTGGTAACCCGGCTGGAGTTAAAACATGGGCCGGCTTGAGCCTGGTGTGTCAACAGAAATGAGATATTTACTGTAAAAAGTCATAACCTGGATGACAAAATAGAAGATATTTAGATTTAGTTCAATTTTGCCCTAAAATGATCAGATAAAATAAAACCTTCAACATTCAAACCCAAACCCTGTGTAGCAGCTGATTGGTTCAGTTAAAGGCCTGGTCACACTGCTAAGCAGCTGTTTGTGAACTTTTAGAAATAAAACATTATTTTAACAAACAAGTTCACTCTGGAGCAGCTGAGATTTACATTTTGAGAGAATCTTTTAATAATTCAGGTTATTATGTTTTACTCTTTTTGAGTTGTTGAACAGATAAATACATTTTCTGCCATTGTTTCATGTTTTAAAACTTAAATTTGATTCCTTATTAATCATTTATGTTCCTGTAAATAAATGGCCTGGTGTGGCCCATAGGGGGCGTCGCAGTGGCGGCATGAAGACAAATAGAAAAAAGGACTGAGAATAATTATTGTCTTTAAATGTTTACTGGACAAAACTTCTGTAAACAAATTTACTGTATGGCTAATCCATTAGTCCATCACTTCCTACATAATTTTCAATTTTCACTTCAAGGAAATCAGCAAGTTTAATATATAATAAATATTTTTCTTACTCTGTACATCTACAAATTTCTCCTTGGCACTGATTGGCTGTCGGCCCGAAAGCAGAGTGGATGTTAGAGTTCACGGTTGTGACAAAACGCTCTCCACCGTGAGTATTAGTATATATTGAGGTAAATGAATGTATATTTGGTGTTTGAACTATTAAAATAGGCAGTTCTGAGCTTTTCCAGAGGGTTTCAAGTATTCCTGGACTTTAGCTGTTTGCAGGTAGCTGCGGTCGCTAACCAAATGAACGAGGTCACGACTTTGACCCAGTGTTCAGCTGAGATATCTAACAGATGTCCCAAAAGGTGAAACCCAGCAAAAAGGTTAAAGATAAAATGGATCAGGTGTTTTTTCTTTGAGCATGCATCTTTCAACCACTATGAATCTTTTAAAGTTTATCTTAAATAATTCACAGTCCAAATAAATTGATGGCCAAAGCCTGGCAGTAAAGTGAAGCATAATAAATGAAAGAGGAGACATGTCTCAGTTTCCTTACTGAAAGTTTGGTTCTATCAGTTAATAAAAATAACACCAGCTTTCCTCAGATGTGGTTTGCACCAAAAATGCTCCAAAAGGATTTGAGGAAAGGAACATTTCTGGGTTTTTGTGGAGCCATTTAACAAGAAGGAATGTGTGTGAATGGTGGGGATTCCTTACACAGGCCAGCCTGTGTGGTTAGCATCAGATAAGCCTGGGAATCAGTGACAAGATAGATGACAGAGCCAACTTTAGCTTAGCCGCTGTTTATTTAGGCATAGCACAGGGCTGGAGAGTCAACAGTCTGAGGAACAACAAATGCACAGCAACTCTGCAGAAACTTGATCTCCATAGTGGTGTCAGTCGTCTCAGAGAAGCACTTCTGGCAAAGCATTTGTTTTCCATGTCACTGGGCTGCAAGTTAAAGTGCAAGAAATCTATAAAACGACGGGCCGGTTTGAGATCCGCAGCTTTTCCTCGGCGCGCTGGAAGATGTGATAAACACAGAGCCGGACTGAGGAAGCCTGCTTTGTGTAACTGGAATCGTTCTGTCGAGAGTGGAAACAATAATTCAGCTCAAGCCCTGAAGAAGCCGGAGAATGAAAACAAAAACCCACAATTTAACAGATGAGCACTATCTCCTACCATCAAGCAGATCTTAACATGTCTGTATTCATGCAGGCTTTTAACAGATGAGCCTCTGCCATCAGCAGCGTCTACATCTGTATAATCATACAGGCTTTAGTGGCCTTGGGAATACGCTGGTTAACCTCTTTAAGTGTCGAGCTCAGGCTAAACTGTATTTGTGCAGCTTTCTTTGATATTCTGGGTGTTGTAGGTATTTACTGTTAAAGTCAGTATTAGTGTCTGAACTCATTAGCTCACAGTGCTTTGGATGCACAAAACAGGGAGCCATAATTATGTGTGGGAACTCTGTGTAAAACGCAAAATGAGCGTTTCATTCATCTCTATGAAGCGTTTAGTGCCTGCAGGTCTTTACGGTTCCCCCATACAATTAACTGGTCCAGGATTTAGTGCCGGGCCGAGATGCTGGCCAGAGCACTTCCTTTAACACTGATTATACTTTCAGACATGTTAATCACGGATCCTGATGACTCTGCCATACATTTCTTCTGTCTGGATTTTGCATTGAATGGCCATAAATAACTTGTGATTCTTCTGAAAAGTTCCTGTGATCATGGAGGGGCTGCCTGTCACTTACCGCACCCAGAGGGAACGCCTTGAAGTCGGCACCTCCTGTGTGTTTTAGTATTTTTAAGGTTGGCAGCAGAGCATTGTGAAAGCATCCCAAAACATCCTGTTCAATCTTCACTGAACAGGATCGTAATTAGTGTAAATTAAATATGCTTCCCAAACATTTTCACAGATAAAATCTGTATTTAAGGCTGAAATTGTTTCTCAGTTTTCTTTGCAGAAAAGCTCCACCTAACTCAGATTTGATGGGGTGTGTGTGGACATCAGTGGTTGTTGAGTGTTGCAACAGAATCTTATGTTGGGTTAAAGTTTGGCCTTTGACTAGGCCTGTTTAACACATAAATATGATTTTAACTAAACCAGGAGTGTCCAAAGTGCGGCCATTTTGCCTCTAAGGTTTTTTGTACAGGCTCTTCCTGTGGTCACACTTTTTAAAACACTTTTAGGACGAGATTTTCTCTGACATGAAGCCTTTAATTAGCTAAACATAGAAATTAAAATTCTCTCCTCTGATAAATCTTCTTCTTGTATGGCTTTTCGGTTCAGCTGGACCTCCATGTCTTTGCCATGTTTTTGTTGAAGTTTGACTTAAATGCAGGTAAAATGGCTGCAGTCTCATTTTAAGATGATTAATAACAAAAAGTAACAAAACCGGAGGAGGAAACTCAGAGTGGACATCACAACTGGCAGAGGACACACAAGGATCTTACAAAGAGTAACTAAAAACTGGAAGATTATTAAATGTATTTTTTATTTTTTCTGTTTAGTTTATTTAAAACAGGGACAAAAGTCTCCTACACCAGATTTAGCTTAAGCTGGTTTCCATCTGTAGCACCTGAGCAGGTGAGTTAATAAAACTGTCTAATATTATAAAACATATGTTGAAAGTCTCCACATACCATGCGTACCATTACTGTAAAGTACAATATAAATAGTACTAAATGCCAAACTTCTGCTCTGTAATCACTAAAGCCAAGATTACAGTTATTACTGGCATAAGTCAAGTTAATTGAATATACAGGACAAACAATTAATAAGGTCAGAATAAGAAAACAATGCAAGAAAAGAGCAAAGAAAAATAACTTTACAGGAAAATGTTGCACAAAAAAAACAACAGGCGAAAAATGAGTTAAATATAGAAAACTAAATATGATTTTATTGTCTCAGGATGTAACTTCCTTCCTGCTGGGTTTGTCTAAAAGAAACTGAAAATAACTTTTTAGATTTTCATTTGGAAAACAAAACCATGTCAGTTATGAACTAATTTGAGTTGATCTGTCCCTTAAAATCCCAATAAAATACACTTTTTTACGCAAAATGTGAAATATTCAAACAGCCATGAATATCCGTCCAACACACTGAACTTAAGGAGGGATTTTTCCACAGTAACAGTTGAATATGAATGATGTTAGTCACCCATACATGAGCATTTTATTCAATGCTTAGTCCTTATTTTTAATTTTCACCTCTTCTCTGCTACTCTGCGCTCTCTGGCACACACCTCTGAGACGTCTGCAGAAAGGTTGGCATTAGCATGTGAAAGGGTTCATTCAGACAACGCTATGCATTATGTATTCCCTGCATTTGTATGAAATCAAGCTGCTGTCACTTTTTGCCAGCCTGTAATCTTCTGGCAATATTTCAGACAAAGCAGGAAGAACAATCTGAGGAAGACACACAGGCTACTCCTACGTCTGCTTTACCATACGATGCATACTTGAAAAACTCACCATGTCCTCGAACCCGAGAAACATCAAATGCGAGGAAGTGTCACATCTGTCAGGATTGGCTGAGTAACTGTCTGCCACACAGACGCTGTGTTAATAAGGAGGGGGTTGTTTTCTTCTCACCCAGAGGCAACACAGGCAGCCAGTAAACACAGCATTTGATCCCAGAGACTTGTTGTGTAGTTGTCACTTTTTTAAACCAGCTCCTCGTCTTTCAGCACCAGAGTGCATAAAGGGTGGATTGTTGGGAAATGATAGTGACTGTGATGGTTTGATAAAGTGATGGTGGATAAACTGCCTCACTGGGGCAAACAGATGAGCTGGTGAGCGTTCAAACGTTACTCTGATCAAACAGGAACAGGAACTTTTCCACTGAGACAAATTAAAACCACAGACTTAAAGCTGCAGCATGTGGTTTTCTATAAAATAATGATTCTTTAACATATTTGTTAAAACTGTCACCACGTTACGACGGTTTGGTATGAGACAGATCATGTGTAAAAACTTTTCCACTTCCTCTGAGGGCTAATGTTGTTTGTCTGCAAAGAAATGCACCGCTCCCGTCAAAAACAACCAATCAGAGCAAAGGGGAGGGTCTTAGCGCTGTCAATTATTCTTGTGTACGAGCTGCTAAATGTGCTAATGGTGGAGAAACAACTTACTGTTCATAATGCTAACAAGGAGCTGCAGAGATGCAAACTTTTTGTCCTGACTGCTGACTGAATGCAGCTCCTGCAGACGGACCCAGACTTCAGCGGTAAAATCAGATAAAAAATGAAAATAAACTCCATGCAGCGTGTCCCCAGCTGGAGCTGCAGTGTGTTTATCATCAGGCAGAAGCTCAGTGGGGTTCCGGGTCTCAGTGAGAGTAAATACACATGACTGATGTTGAGTTTTTGGAGGTTGAATGTTCAGATTCTCAGACTTTAAATCCAGAAGTTCCCAACAGAACTTTTCCGTTTTTAAAAACATGATCAATGCTTGTCACTTCAAACGCCCCTGGCTTTTTGCCTCAGTTTCTGATTAAATCATTGATTAAAGAGCTTATTTAGCTTTTCCCTTGTGAGAATATTATGACATATCTCAGACACAAACTTAAGCAAATTCTAAGTTATGCTAGATAAACATATTATACTAAGATATTCTTTTGCTTTATATTGAAATCTAAAGTAACTTTTCATAAAGCACATCACTGAAAAGTCCTTTAACTACTATTTAACTTGTAAAACATCCATTTCGCACTTCATTAATATAAAACTTGCTAATAAACAACATTTAAAAGTCACTGTCAGCTCAGTATTTTATTTTCTTCCCATTTTATGGTTATATGCTGATCACAATGATAAGAGGCTACATGTTGTGACCAGAAGTTATTACATATGCAGAAAGAGTCCAAAAATAAAATCAACCCTTTTATTTGACCAGATTCCCTTTTATAAGATCCAAACAATTTTTGCACAGTTTGAACTTCTTTTGACTAAAACCTTCATGCTTCACCTGATTCGGTCCTGATTTGCTGATTTGTAGTCAAGATGTAGATTTAATACTTTATGCTATTTTTGTATTTTGAGTGTTTTGCCATGTTTATTTGGGAAAAAAACTCAAAAAATATAAAATTTTATTATGATTTATCACTAAAAACTAGGAGGGCACAGATTTATCGGCGCTGATTTTCTTAATTTTGAGAGATCACAATCGGCCGATACTTACATGAAGCCGATCTCATCCACTCATCTTATCTCCGTCAGCAAAAATCTGCTCATCCACTCCAAGGTTTGACTGACAAGAAAATCATATTGACTGAAATCTGAATCAGCAGGTCAGGTTTTGTAAAGATCAGTAATCGGGTATTGGCTGAAAAACTTCAATCGGTGCATCCCTACTAAGGGTAGCAGCTGTAAGAGCACCGACACTAGAAAACCATTCTGTGGCATGAAATAAGGAGTAGTTGGAGTTTGATCTGATAAGTGTGGAGCTATTCTTGATTTATTCTATGTATATTTCAGGTGGAAATGACTTGTAAACCCCTGAGGCTGAACAGGTTGACTTTCCTCCGCTGCCTGTCATCAGGCCGTCACGTCTCAGAGTAAACTCAGACCTCAACGGCGGCGATGGCGGCGGCGGCCGTGGGGTCATAAGGGCTACGGCTGCAGCCGCTGCAGCCCAGCAGCTGCAGTGTTTACTCAGACGTTCAGTGATATAGGACGGCCTTCTCCAAAGCCCACACCGCAGCTTCGTTCTGGGCTTCATCCCGTTCTGCGACGCGCTCCCAATTTATCTGTTGCTCCAGCTCCAAATAGATCTGTCAGCCCTTTGAGCCGCTCCTTTCACTGCGTCCGTCTCATTGTGTCTTTTCAGCTGCAGCTTTCTGCTGCTGGGCTGCAGCAGCATGAAGCGTTTGCTTTTAGGATCCAGTGATGAACGGCTTCGTGCCCCTGGATTTTTGTGTCGCTGCTAAATGTGTGTTTGCACGGCTATTAAAGAGGCCAGGGAGGGGAGCGCTGCTCACCCCGCTGACCTCTGCACTGCAAAAACACAAAATCCTACCAAGTATTTTGGTCTGGTTTCTGGTGTGCATCTTAGTATAAAACTAACCAACTAGTAACTTTTTAGCATGTTTTAATATTGATTAGTTTTAATAATGATGAGAAAGTGTTTGTTACTCTGACAGATTATGTTAATTAAAACCTGGGAAAAAGCGTCAGTGAAACAATCTACCAATGGAACTAAAATGTTTTATAATATTAAGGAATTATTGACTTTAAACAAGCTCCTGTACTTTACTGTACAGTTACTTAGAAAGAAATGTGCACTAAGTCAAACACCAATTTCAGAGTTGGTGTTTGATTTCTACCAAACACACATTCTCATAATCTCTGTTGAAAAGATGTTGTGCTTCTGACAACTTTCCTTTCCTGCATTCGCCTTGTGTTTACAGCCAACCAACAAACTAAATGAGACGCATCGTCAAGTCAAAGCTGTAACTAAACGCTTTGAGCTGATTTGGATGGAAAAGGACCCGCTTTACTGTGGTTCTGGATGGAGGCAGGACGGAGGAACATGGAGGTTTTCACAGGTCCAGCGTCTCCCAGGACTTCTCCTCCCTCATTACAGGAGAGCTGCTTAATGACGACGTCAATATTGATCACAGCTAAGTGAAGCTCTGGAGCTCGCTGTGGTTACTGGACCTAACACAGGGGAAGACATCCAATGATTTTCTTTTATTTAAACTTCCCTTGTGCATCCTGAGTGAAGCTAAGAGTCAGCATATTCTCCTCTTACCTTCCTGTAACTCCTTCCTCTTTATTTCCCTTCTCATTCCTCTCCTGTTGTTTTCCTTTCCTCTTTTTTTGCCATATTTACCGGCTGACTTGCTTTAGTTTGACCGATTGATTTTTACTGGACTGGATGTGATTCATTGTGATTTATACAGAAGGAAAAATGAGAAAATGTCCTGGAAATGTTGAAAAATTACCTTACATGTAAGATTTTGGGATAAACAAAGTGATTTTGTTGCTTTTGCAGCATTATTAATGAACTCAATGTAATTCCACAGTAACTTTAACTAGGCCGTTGCAAAACTTAGTTTTTCCATGAATGTCTTGCTGCGTAACTGAAGCACAACTGAACTGATAATCCTCATTTCCCCTGAAGAGAAGAATTCATGCTTCCTGTATTTAGGACGAATCGTCCGGATCCTGAAAAAGCAAAGCGGCCCAGAGCATCACACTTCCACCACCGTGTTTGACTGTTGTATCATGTTCGATTTATGAAGCGCTGTTAGGTTTACATCAGATGAAACTAAACCCAAACCTTACAAAATTTACACAGAATATTTATTTTAGCAGTTTTAAAGGTTGAAGGTTTAATTCTGGTTTCCTCCTGCCACGTGTCGTTGTGCCTCTGACATTTAACCCCAACTTGTGTATCGATCTGTTTAGTGGTGTAAAATGTGTGTGTGTGTGTGTGTAGGTGTGTGTGCGTGAATGGGTGAATGATGAATTTGAGGGAGGAGCCAATATGTTTTCACAAAGATGAAATTTTGGTCACAGGATAAAGAAATTATTTTTTTTTTGGATAAATGCATTTGACTTAAACCACAACAATCACTAACTGTTAAACTAAATTACAGTTTTAGTTCAGTAGTGACTAAAGCTAAGATACTTTAGGAGATGATTATGCAGCCATTCTGGTTTCATGAGCAAAGGAAGATAATTTTTAGTTCATAACAAACTGCACATGGAAGCAGGAAGTAAATCTGAGTACATTAACTCCCGATTTGCTCTGCTGTACGCAGGCTGTTATCTCCAGTCCACAAAAGTCCTCAAACATACTTCTCCTCACGCCGACGATGCTGCACCTGGGTGTTGAACAACAATTATTGATTATCTCTCTTCCTAATTGGGCCCAAGTTAATTACTAGCAATTAAAAACATGAATGATGCATTAGTGGGGACACAACACACACTGCAGAGCGGCATGCACACACTCGCATGTAAACATGCATACATTCCACCTCGACTACGCAGCTCATTAAAAACACACTCACACAGGCAGACATAATTAAATTTTAAGTCCCTGACATTGCAACGCTGAACAGTGTAAACTGCTACTGGCAGTCAGATCATTTGATTTATCGCTTTCAGGAAGAGCTGCTTCAGTTGAGGTTAAGTAACAATGACAAAGAGATAAAAAGAAAAAGTTGACTTTACTTTCTTCTGTGGGAAAGCAGGTTTTACCTGAAGCTACAGGGTTCCTGGGATCTTCTCCTGCAAAGCCTCACATTTGGCCTGATAAGCTCCGCTGCGTCTCCAAACCTGGGTCGCATTCTTTTTGATCAGGCCTGAAGTTCAGCCGAGCGTGCTTTTCACCTTTTAGCCCTTCTGCTCTTAAGCTGGGCTGTGGTGCCTCTTCTCCCAAACCGCAACAACAGAAGGAAATGAAGGAAGTTTTGTCGACTGGCATCTTATCTGGTCAGGGTCAGTGCAGTGATCCCTGCAAATTAGCCTCTGATCACACCCAGCGTGTGTGTGTGTGTGTGTGTGTGTGTGTGTGTGTGTATCTGCTCCTATTTTATCCTATACTCACATACAAACTAGGCTTGTTATTGATTAGATCCAGTTTTGAATGGGAGGAAAACCAGAAACTATCAAAGTTAGAACATTACAAGAACAGATAAGAAACTTGTATAGAGGATTTTTAGGAAATTACATGTTTTATAGCTCAATATGTTTCTGTTTCGCTGCATCTGTGTGATCAGGGCCACTGCAAAACACAAAAAGAAAAGAATTCTGACTTTAATTTTCTGAGAAAAAAGTCCAAATTCTCAGAACAAAGTCAAACACCATTAATGGATTGCATAAAATAAACATAATAGGCAGACTGTAATATTTTAGACCATTGCATCAGAGAATATATCGGGCTGAGATGTGATCAGCATCAATAGATAAAACGTCTGATTCGATATTCAATAATTCCACTGAACTCCAATTCAGAACCGCAGTGCATTCTGGGGGTTGTAGGCAGAGGAAAGACTTTAGCTGCTCCACCTCTCAGGGCTAGCTAAGCTAAAAAAAATCAATAATTATCTATATTGACTGATATGAAATGCTTTTTCAGCCATAACCAGCCCTAGAATAAATTCAGAAAATACTGTCAGTCATGCAAAAATGTTAGTGTGGTTCAGTGTTTGTGTACTTTCTCCACCTCTGGTAAGATGTGAGGGCAGGTTGGGGGTAAGTTGGGGGCAGGTAAGGGGCAGGTAGGGGGCAGGCAGGGGGCAGATAGTGTTGTCGAAGGGAAGGCACTGAATTACTCAAAGCTGTAACCCAACATCTCCCCCCCAATAGCTTAATTATCATGTGCAGCCTAGTGGAGATGAAATAACGGAGACTCTCACACGAACACCCACACAGGGAGTCTTAGTGGACTCCTCAAGCACACACACACCCACGCACACACACTCACACGCAGAGACACACAAATGTACAAATGTGAGGAGAGAGACAACATGGTCTGCTTTTAATCTAAGCTAATCGGTTAGGAAAATAAACAAGCTGGCATGGCAGACATCTCTCTCTGGCTGAGGCTGAAGCTGCTAGATAAGGAGAACCAGACCTCTCAAACATGTGTTCTTCTCCTTAAAACACAGCCTGCTTCTTGTTGGCAGGCTTAGGCTGTAATATGGGCCCTTTGGAGGAAGCGTTTCCAAGGTGAAAAGGTGAAATTATGGGGTGGATTTCGTCAAGACGCATCAATCATTCTTAACTCGGATCTATTTGTCGGGGTTGGAGTTACCCATCTTAACGGCTGTTTGAAAATTCACTAAGAGCTCAGAAAGACATTTTTCAGATTGTCTGTAACTGATCTGTATAAGTTGCCACATCACTTTACATGAATCTTTAATTAAGACAGAAAAGCCTGGAGAAAAGCCGAACGTTAGGTTCTTTTCTTAGCACTTGTTTTCCACATTCCCTCAGCGCAGACACTGATGATCAAAAACATTCTTACTCTTTAAATAGCTCAAGTCTTTGGGGAGAGAAAACAGCCACACCATCCATTCTGCATCAAATGGAAACACATAGGAGGGGATAAGTGGTCGGAGGGAACAACCAGAGCTGTGCAGCAGTTTAATGAGGACTTTTCTTAATGGAATATTAACACAGAGCCTGTGAGAAAATGGATAATTAAGCCTGGATGTATGTAAAGATTCAGCAAACTGAAAGGTAAAATTCAATTTCACACAAAACAGTCTATAGATCAGTAATTATCAGCAGAAGGCTTTTGGTGCATATTCCACCTGAAAGATCATCCTGACTGCTGTTAATAATAATAATAATAATAATAATAATAATAATAATAATAATAATAATAATAATAATAATAATAATAATAATAATAATAATAATAATAATCAGAGGTGACCAGAGAAAAACTGATGACTGAATTTGCTTCCTAAAGCTGCTGCCACATATTTTCCTACCTACTCGTGCTGCATTCCAGTAACCTGGGAAATGGGAAATAAGTCTGACGTCAGCGTTTCAGATTACTTTTTATAAACAGTCAACAAATCGGTATCGGTCGATACAGAACCTCAGGTATCGGTATCGGAAGTGAAAAAAATGTATCATGCGTCTCTAAAAGTGAAAAGTACTCACAAAAAGATCTACTTAACTAAAGTACAGATACATAAAACATACTTATTTGTACCTCACTTCAGCCCCTCCTGCCCCCGGCCGCCTCCCCCCACCCCATTCCCTCCTCACCTCGGCGCCAATCCCACCTCAGGCTGTGGGAATTTTCTTTAGTCACACTCGGCTTGCCAGGTAAACAAGCCTGAATAGGGAGACGCGAGCAGAGTCCATGGGAGCAAATAAAACAGGGGAGGGTGTAAATGGATTTATCACCGAGGCGCCTCACCCGCCTGCTACGCTGTCACCCCTCACATCCTCCACTCGCTCTTTCCTCCTGAGTGAGGTGCCACTATGCTAACTTGGCAGTCTCTTCCACAAACTCCAATCCAGAACTCTGGAACTTAAGTGCTTAGAGAGCTCAGAATCAGCGAAGTGGGGACTTTTTTTCCAGCACTTTTTCCTCTCTTGTCCGCACAGGATTTTCCCCTCCCTCCCTGCTTCTCTGTGTCTGTTCCCATCCCTCTCTGCAGAAACTGAAGAGGTAATTCCAAAAGGCAGCTGTGTCAACTTTGTCTTCAGTTGGACTGTGAACGATAGCAGCGCACTACCTGTAAGCCCTTTAGCAGAAGCAGACGCGCATTCCCCGTTCCTCTCCTCCCTAAACGATCTGCCGCTAATCCAGATCAGAAAGTTAAAAAGCAGGTCAAGCGTGAAAGCCTTATGCTGAGTAATGAGAGAGAGAGAGAGAGAGAGAGAACCATGTTGGGACATCTATATTTGCACGTATGTGCATGTTTGAGTCCATGAGTGTGCGTGTGTGTGCATGTGTGTGAGAGGATTTGAGGACACACAGAAAACTTGGAGGATAAAATCCCAAAATCCATCTGAGGCCTCGTTTTCAAAGGAGTCCTTCAATCCGAGGGCCGGAAGACCGAACTTAGAGCTGGAGCACCATAAACAGAAGCAGAGATGTTATTTTAATAAGTTTCTCTGCCAAAAGCAGCTTCCAAGGTTTGCTAAGAGGAGGAAAGGCGGAAAAACACGGCGTAATGTTGGGGTAAACGACGCGGCGCTCGCACACGGCGCTGAAACCTGCAGCCTGTAAGAACGTTCAGGGATTCATCGCTTCTGCTTTTTTGTCATATTTGCATATTTCAGTTGCTCCGATTGCTGCCAGACCTGCAAAATCAAGAGAACATTGAAGGTTTATTTGGTGCTGAACTGTTGAAACAGACAGTTCTTTGCATTTTTATGAGGGCGTCTCTGTAAACTCTGTGGGAGTTTGGCTGTGGTGTAGGTATTTTTTCAAGACGACGTAGCCATAACTCACATTATTGCAGTTAGTTTTCCTCTTCCTAGCAGCTCCAGAGCAACATGTTTGTACTGCAGATCCTGATGGTCTAACTTTGAGTCTCAAAGCTCTACTGCACAGCAATTCCCCCCAATTCAATGTATTTATCATTTCTTTACTATGAAATCAATTTGTCAATAGTTCAATACGTAACAAATGACACTGTGGGTACTAATGACAACCTGGGATTAGGACGGATAATGCTGCTTCAAAGACGTATCGATCAGCAGCGTTCTTCGTTGCATTCCCTGAACACTGAGTGTGCAGTGAACCATCTGGCTCTGCACATCTAACCTGGCCTCCTTCTAACAATTGAAACCATAAGAACCTTTCATCCTGCACCGCACAACCTCTTTAGGAGCCTGAAAAAGATTTGCCCGAGTGCCGAGATGAGAGAGCGGGCTAACACTGAAATGTCAGAGCATGTTAATTAACACAGGGAGCAATAACTGTGATCAAGGCTCCCTGGAGGAATGGGAGCAACGTGCAGCCCAATCTTCCTCTGGACTGATTGGAAGAGACTCCCAGCTTTGAGACGCATCTGAATGGTGTCAGCACCAGGATATACATTTGAGTTTGTGTAGACTTTTCACACAGTCACTTCTAAGGTTGAACTGATCTGCCTTTGCTACACTTCAGTGGGTTTCAGGTTTCAGGCCTTAATGGAGGACAGAGTTTGATCAGCCAAAATTAAAGACAGTGGGTAAGGAGCCCCGCAGGCAGGTTAGGGATAAAGTTTAAAGCAGAGTGAAGTTCAAACTGAATTTGCCGTGTGTTTAATGATACGGCAACTCCAGTCACAAGTCTGGAGGAGCTGCAGAGACTCGCAGCTCAGGTGGAGAAAACTGGCGACAAAATAACTACAATGAACTCCTCAAATCTGGAAATTATGGAAGCAGAAAAGAGCAGGAGAAAACTTGTACATGACTATGAATACACAGTCGCCACTGGTGAAGCACGGCGATGGCACCATCATGCTGTAGGGAGGCATTTCTTCAGGGGGACAAGGAATCTGGTTAGAGTTGGTTTGCTGGTCTGCTGTCATTGTTCTGCTATAAAAGTCTGATGAGGGTCATGAACTGAAGGCTGGACGTCCAGGTAGAGAGCAGAAGTCATGGTTCCACTCATCGCAGTGAGGAAGAAACGCAGCCCCAGACATCACACATCCAACACCATGCTCGGCTGTTCTTTTATTGAGACACTAAGAAAGAGGACAGACACCGTTCAGAAAGTTTAGCGTTTAGAGGATCAGCATGTCAAAGATCAAATGACAAAACTTTGAGGTTTTTTTAGAGAGCTGTGGTTTTGGTCTGGGAACTGAGCCTTTCTCATCTTCTATTGAATTTCTTTAGATCAGGAGATGATGTGTTACTTCATGTCCTTAGTTCTGTTTTTGGGGGACCAGCAAATCAGTGCCAAGAAAGAAAGAATGCCACTCCTGGATTTACAGTTTAGCATATTTCAGCCGATAGTGTATCAGGTGACATCGCGCCTCTTTCTACTCTTTCTTCTCAAGCTGCATTTTATTTTGAATATTTTACTTGAGCTCTACAAATAGGAACATTTTCCCAGAATAACTCAGAGTCACGTTGCAGAGAACAAGGTCCGTTGTGTTTCCAGATGTCTTGTTACATGGAGATGCAGGAGAAAACAAACATCTGCAATAATGAATCTAAAGAAAACATTTCCAACAACGGTCCAGATAAACGTTTACAAATGTCAACATTTGTTCAAATCTGAACATGTGCTTAAAGTGAATATTGTGAAAAAATGCAGCCTGTCCTCAGCTTTCCTGCAGGGTTTCACACAGTGCGGTGAATTTGATGTGTCGCTGCGCTGACCCGTTCCTGAGCGGTTCGGTTTGGTTCTGATGGGCCGCAGCCTCCTCCCAGTGGGAGGAGCGGCTCAGGCGGCTTACAGGCCACAACGTCGGTCTACTCCCACAAAGTGGTGAAATAATGATGTGTGGTTACTGAGACTATTTAGAAATAAAAATCTGACCAGAATTATTATTCGTGCTACTGTTTTTGGCTCTTCAAAAGAAAATCAAATGCATTTCGATGCCATCATAATTAGTAAATGTCTGGACATTAGAGACAAAGAAAGGCAGCAAAATTAAAGCATCTTGGATCCAAAAACATCCCATGATTTGAAAATATCACAAGTCTGTTCAATCCATCATATGAACACAGAAGGACGACAAAATGAAAACCAGCCAAGACACGTCAACCTGAACCAACAGCCTAGGCAGGAGAAGATCCATCAGAGGAGCTGCACAGATCCGCAGCTCAGGTGTAAAATCTGCTGCCGGGACGAACTTCACTGCACTGACCATGAAGGAAACCACTGATGGAAGAAACAACCAGTAAGTCCTGTTTGCAGTTTTCCTCCAGCCCAGTAGGGGGCCAGCAGAGGAAGGAGCTCTGCTCAGATTAGACCAGTGTTTCTCCACCCTGATCCTCACTGCCCCCCTGCATGTTTTAGGTGTTTCCCTTCTGCCACACACCTGAATTGTATCTGTGGGTGATTAACAGGCTTCTGCAGAACATGATGGCCATGCAATAATTTGAATCAGCGGTTCTGGAATAGAGGGACATCTAAAACATGCAGAGCAGGGGGGCAGTGAGGACCAGGGTGGAGAAACACTGGATTAGACCAAACTTTGTCTGGACAAACTGATTGATCACTTGAAATAAGACAAAACTGTCAAGTAAGTTTTCGGTAAGATATGTGAGCTTGTTTTAATGAATAAATATTTTATATTGATGAAAAAGTTCTAGTTCCAGTGGCAGATTATTTTATTTATAACATGGAAGAAATGCCTTGTTATAAGTGGAATAATCTGCCATTACAGTTAATGCTTCTTCATCAATATTGAAGAATTATTGACTTAAAATAAGCGCCTATCTTGTCAAAAGGTATCTTTTAAAATAGTTTTGCGTTATTTCATGTATACTAAGATACTTTGACTAGAAACTAGACCAGAAATACTTTGTAATATTTTGTGTTTTTGCAGTGAAATCCCTGCAACAGTTTCCTAGACATATTTTTTTGTGTGAAATCTTTTGAAAGTCATGCATCTTTTCTTCCACTGTTATTAGAACGTTATGTTGGTTTGACTCTTGTAAGATAATTTCTTCCTCTAACATGTGTTGACTTTAACATACTGACTGCTGATGAGCACTTTGCAGAATCCCACTTCAAACATTGAAAGTTTTCCTGTGAAGAATGCAGAATGGAAATCAAAAGCTTTTAATGTTTGGAAGGAAAATCAGAACAAGTGGATCTAAGTCTTAACATTCATAATCAGGGAATAATTGTCACATTTGAGTGGTATTGCTTTCTGCCTCCTGCCTCCTCTGCAGGCATGACTCCATGATGATATTCCTGAGTGAAAATCCAACATTTGTTATGCTGAAGCTGCAGCAGCATGCCGGTCAGGGTGCCAAATGCATTAGGGCTCAGAACAGAACGAGTGGAAAACAGACACAGTTTCAGCCTCTGCCAGGAGCTTCGGCGTTGCCAGCCATGCCTGTTTCCTCTCTGCTAACAGCCACTGACATGCCGGATGGAGGAAAGCACGCTTCCTTTTTTCAGAGGTGTGCTGGATTATGTACTAAATCTCAACTTCAATAAGAAAACTCTACAGTGTTGCAGACAGTGCATGTTTAGAGTAAACAGCTCGAAACGTCTGGAATGTCACTCTGTTGTTTTCTGTGTTTCCGTAAGTGTGGTAAAATACAAATGAGGATGGAAAATGCAGACGTTTCCTTCTAAGCCTTAAAGGTTAAAATCCTAAAATGTTTAGTAAATTAAGTTGGTTTTAATTTAAATCACATTCTCTGTCTCTGCTGATTTTAACATCCCTAATTCAAACATCAAAACGATACTTTTTTTTCTGTATTTCCTTTGAATAGGCCGTTAGTAAACTGGTGTATTATCGCCATCTGTTGACTGGAGGATAAACTGCAGGCTCACAATAAGCATAAGGTATAATATTTATAATTGGGCACACAGGAACTAAATGATCAGACATGTTAGCTCACCTGCTTTCACACACATTCACCAGCTGCAGAATTATTCACACATTTAAAACAATCTTTTAATTTTATCAACATGTTTTGTTTCTGAGTGGAAGATTTCAGAGTCCTGAAGTTTACGGTGATGGTAAGGAGGCTTCCCCACTTCTAGAAGATGCTCAGCTATTAAAATAATGTTTTAAAGATGTTACCATTTTCAACATGAAAATGATATCAACATTTAAAAAAAGCTTTAAATGTTTTCCCCTTTTACATTTTCAGTGTCTTTTGAGAAAACTGAATGTTTCTTAGTCTTTATGTTTCCTGGTTCTGGAATTTGATGTTTGGGTTTTATTTATTAAAATTAGAATGTCAGTGCAATAACCAACAGAAACCTGAAATTGTTGAATCATTCTTTTATCCTCGGTTTTATCAAAACGTTTTACCATTTTTCATCAGAATTATGTGTGAATATAGTTTAATAAAAGTGCTGCTGGTGTTCTTATAGACCTGTAAACTCACACTGTGACTTTATGAATCTGTTTGTTTGTTTTTAAGTCGCCTCAAATGTTTTTGTAAGCATCGTAAATCAGACGTTTTGCTGATAACAGATTACATTTCAACCTGAAAACAGAGAAAAGATGTGAATAATAGCAGCTTTAATCTAAGTTTGTCCTTATTCCCAAACTAAAGCAGAGACAGCAGATCCAACAAACTGGATGATGAAGTATTACAACCTTTCGCCAGCATTAAACAAGTTATTTTAGAAACTTTAACTTGGCAGTAAATGATGGCTGTTTTCCTCAGTGTAAACTCAGAAGCAGGATGAATTCACACAACTCTGAGGAAATGATCAGTATGCACTCTGATGTTCAAGGAAAATCTGTAATTTAGAAGTAAATCTGTAACTTGCTCCTGAATTGTTTTTTATTTTCTTTTGCACGTGTAATTAAATCTGTCATATGACTTCATCTATTTCCTTAAGAAACCTCATATTTTGAACTTCTAAGGCCCACTTAGCCTTTGAGCTGCAGAAAAGGCAGGAAAAACAGTAAATCACTTCTTGGTGAAGTCAGTGGTGGGTGTAAAGCAGTGGGTCACAGTTTATGTGCAAACTGCACAGAACGGTCAGTAGGTTCACTGAGGTTTCCTCTTCCTCTCCTGTCTGCTGCCTCGCTCCCTCTCTCATCCCCAGATGAAGGTTTTCCAATCAGCTCCAACCGGCCGCCGCAGGCAAACCAAACATGGCCGTTCTGTTCATTATTATTCTCTTTGTTTGCTCCACATTAGAGGCCTGAATGTCCGCCGGTGTCCTCACATGCCCTGACATTCTCTCCTGACATCCAGCAGCAGAGGAAGAACAGAATCACTGCGGCAGCCCGGAGCTTTTAATGCAGGCTTTATGAGTTTACACAGGTGGAGGTCCTGGACTGCAGCTTTTCTGCTCAGCGTATGAAATATTTACAGCGGTTTGGACTTTCTTGTCTTGGAAAATTGTTGCTCACAAATATATTTAGTGAGGAAAGGTTAACGCAGAAAACCGCCATCAGTAAGCTATTCCATAAGCTGTTCTGTAGTAAAAAGTAAGAATCTCAAGGTGTGGCTTTGCACAAAAAACTGAAACTATTCCAGTCTCCATTTTAGTTATGATGCCTCTTTTCTTCCATCTAGAACTCTGTTTTAATAAATATCAGTGTTTGTTGCTTTTTAAGGCCCTGATTTGGATTTGTAGATCAAGTTTCTGTCTTGTTTTTAAATTACTTTTAGAAAAATATTCAGTTTTTGTGATGCTAGCTTAGCCATGGTGTGTTTATAATGGTGTGTTTTCTTGAACCCTTCTCCTGACTGATACCTTTGTACAGTGAGATCCTTGTGTTCCTTTGTAGCCTCTCAACTAACTAGCTTTAGCTAAATAAAGTAAATGTGAAAACAGGAACGTCTTCCAAGCTAAATAAGTCAGTTTCTCTAGAACTGATGTACCATAGAAAACTAAACCCTGAAATAAAATCAAAAGCAGCTTCAACCAAGTTTTACTGTGCAAATGTATGCAACCAGGTTATTACAGATTTTCTTACCTTGTTACAGTTTTTTTTTTCTTTTTTCAGTTGAATTACACAGGATGGCAAATTATATGTGGAAATGTTTCATGTTTTCTGTTACAAAAACTTGCTGGCCTTTTAAGAGGGATGTGTGGAGTTACATAAATCTCTGTTGCACAAAGTTATCAATTCACTTCTCGGTGAGGGTTTCTCTTTATGTTTCTTATAGACTGAGTGGGTGTTTTTCCATATTTCATCTTTATTCTGCTGTGTTTGTTGGGTTTTTTCTCTGTGTCTCCTTCATTCTGCTGCATGGATCCTCACACATTAGCATGTTCCCATTGCATCCTCTTTTGATTGCTTTCCTCGGCTGCTTCTCTCCATTTCTTTTCCTCACCACATATATTCTCTCTCACAAGCTTTTTATGTATATCTTCTGGGCTTGCCAGAGATGCAAATGACACAAGAAAGTGATAAAAGTTGCATGTTGGCACCAATATAATTAAATATTAAAGGCTGATTTTTTTTCCTCTCTCTTTCCTTGAGATGCCTGTGGATATTGCTTTCACATTTCAGAGAAAAAGACAAAGAGAAATCTACGAGGGACTTGATTTGCTCCCAAGCCTCCATAATGTGTTTTCTTACTGCATCACAAAGGATGACAAAAAAGCTGTTTATGGGAAAGCTTTGTTAATTGTAAAAAAAAAAAAGGAACTTGATAAAGTGCTCTGGCAGAGAGTGAACTCTCATTCTTCTTAGGAACGTCAAACATCACAGCAGGTGGGAAATCATGGGAGACGTTTCTCAGTGTTGCAGAACAAGTTCTTAAAAATGTTTTTAAACTGACGTCAGTCTTTAAGTTTGATTCTTTTATTTCTGCAAACATTTTTTTCAGTTACAGTTGTGCTGTTACGTCATTGTTGCATTCATGATTGTAATGCAAAGTTTGACCCACTTTCTGTCATTGTTCCTCAGCTCCGAGGATCTTCTCCCCTCTCTCGATCCTGTTCGCACACACGGCGTGTATTTACGCGTCAGTGTGTGTTTGCATCATCTGTCGGCTGGGTGCTGCTCTGCACCGTTCCAGTAAGGGTGTGTGTGTCATGGCTGCATCCCTGCATGGGGTGTCGGCCTTTCTGCTGTGCTCATCCAGGCACAGCTAAAAAAAGAGATAAGAGGAGGAGGAGGAGGAAAAGTGGGCTTGTTGCTTTTAATTGAATTGTAAATGCAAGGGGAGGGGGAACGGGTCGCTCCCAGCTGGGACAGACAACAGATGGAAGGCAGAGCCGGCCCTTCAGGGTGTGAGGTTCTGATGGACAGACTGATGGACGGAAGGGATGCAGAAAAGGAAAAAACGACTATCTATGATTTCTGCGTTTTCTCTTCCATTTCTGCTCATTAGGAAAAACAGAAGTCCTGCTTTCAAACTGGAGAAGTTAATATCTGAAACAAATCGATAATGTTTGGAGCAGAGTTGAATCATTGAGCTGCGATCAGCTCAGTGATTCTCCCTGTTTGATAAACCTGTGGATTAAACACTGTAAAACCTCATCAGTTCTACATACTTAAAAAATACATGCTCAAAATGTTTAGTTTTCATTCAATTTGCTGATTGAGTAATCTTAACTTGTGCAATATTAATGAGCATAGCTTAATAAATCTGAGTTTGTTATAATTACTTAATTAATTAAACCCAAAGTTCTCTAAAGACTCTTTTCAAACTGCTTACGTACAAATAAATTTACTCAAATTAAACTCATCCTGAATTTAATTTGCTTCTTTATTCATACTAACTGAAAACATTAATAGTTTGTCCAGTGATTTTTATCTTATTGCATAAGATAAAAATCACTCATGGTTCAGTTTTATATAAATAAAATCTGTAAAACTTATCTGAAAGTTGATTCATTCTGATTGACTGACTGCATAAATAAAGCTCCACCTTAAAATGTTTAAACTATTTTGTAACAAATAAAAAAGTGGTTTAGTTAGTTGTTGGTTAGTGGTAGTTGTTGCTGGCGCCACAATGCATTGTGGGATAACTGTGACAGTGGATCACATGTCATTTCACATTGCTGCAAATTATGATTCAAATTTTAACATGTTTTTACCTCCAAAGGTCCTCAACTTATTTAAATCAAGTGCACAGTATATGTAAAACTAAAAAAGGCAAATCCACTTAATTTAAAGTCAACATTGTAATTCACTATAAACCCAAATATTCACTGTTAGACCAAGTCAAGTTATATTCGCTCATTTTTTTCTATTAAATATCGTTGAACTTTGAAAAAACAGAGACCTATAGGTGGTCAAATATTCTCTCTCCTCTTGTTTTCCTAGAAAAAGAGGAAAATTACCCCAGTCTGCCCCCTTCAGGTGGTCCTGTCACTGCAGTTCAGAGACACACACACACACACACACACACACGCAGCAACACTAGGTCAATACAGGCTTTACCCCCTGACTAGATTAAGGGTATTTAGGTTGTTTGTGCATTTGCTGTGATAATAACTCCACATGGGGTCCTTCTTCACTTTATTGAACTGATCAGCAATCTGGGTTGATTTGTTCTTAACCAGTTTAGAAATTCAGTTGAATATCGTTTGTTTGTGTAAAACCACTTTAAAAGTTTTCACACCTCATGGATGTTCAGAGCTGGAATCTGGACCCGGTGGGTGTGAATACTTTTATTTGGGTTTCTCTGCAGGTCAACATGTGATGCTTGAAGTTGGCGCTCGGTGTGACAGCTTACTGATATACAACAAGGTCAGAGCTGGACCAGGCTAGATAACGACACACACACACACACGAAGCTGACTCGCACACACACACTGAGGCACAGAAAGCATGAAGAACATTCCAATGAGAACGATTGATTGATTAATTATAATATGTCAATAATTGGCTAACCTGGACATGTTGCATATGAACTAATGTTGGGATTTTGTTGATATGTCGTGTTAAACATGTTTTCTCTGCTGAACTGAGTCTGTGTGAGCATTTATCACCAACAACAGAGAAAAACAAGTCTGGGATCCTCCTTACCTAAACAAATATGCAAAACATTTTAATACAGACATGACATTAAAACCAGAAAAAAAAATTATTAGGATTTTATGTAACTGACATGTACGCTTAGCTGACACGGCAGAGTTTTTATGCCGATTTTCCACTTCCAACTATTGGAAAGACTCTTCAGAGAATCTTAAGAGTCATTCCTGCCGTGTGTTAGGAGTGAAGAACATCAGAACCGCTCCGATCTAAAATCAGGGACGTTCAACATGTTGGATTGTCTTGGCCTGATATCGAAGCGTGTGAGTTTTTCCCTGAGTGCAAATGGGAACGCAGCCTGTTGAACGTAACCAATCATAAAGAGAGTCTACGAAAACACAGGGAATCTGAAATATAACAGAAAAAAACATCGGCTTTGAACACATCGTCCCGAAACAACCACCGTTCCCAGTCGGCCATGTTTGTTTGGTGACATTCTCTGTCTGATATCTGGATGTTTGTTAGTGAAATGGGTCAGTGGGTGAAGTGTTTCTGCTGCTGTGTGGATCAGCAACACACACACTGTATGACCAAACCTGAACAGCTAAGATCTTTATTGTCATGGTTGGTCTCAGGTTTTGAAACTCCAGCGACAATTTTAAAATGTAATCATGTAAACCAGGCATCGGTTCACATAAGTGGAGGGAAATGTTTGTTACAAATAAAAAAAATGAAAAGTATGGAGTCCATTTCTTGTCTGAGTTAATACTTTGCTGATCTGTCTTTTGCTGCAGGTCTTTTGGGGAATGTTTCCACCAGCTTTCCACATCTGGAGAGCAAAACTTTTCACCTTTTATGTCTTTAAAAAAGACAAAATGTCTCTAAACATCAACTTCAACATGTTAGTGTGATTTATGCTTTTACAGGGTTTTCTTCCAGAATTATTTGGCATCAAACAGCAGTTTTCCAATCCTGCTGAATAAATGCAGCCCCATAGCATGATACTGCCACTTCTATGTTTAATGTCTATGCATATACGCATATAACATTTGCCTTCAATTTTGCATAAATCTTCCTCTTTCTCTTTGTCTGCCACATAATTGCCTTTTTGTGTGTCTGTGAGTGATCCTCCTGTCATCGTGATCCCACCGGGCTGCCGTAGTTCAGATCTCTCCTCTCAGACAGCAAACTGTCAGCCTTGGGCCCGACCTGCTCTTGCATCCGTCTGAAACCAACAAACCGCCCGTCATTCCTCACCGTCCTCCGCCGGATTCACCTTCCCTCTCAACAGTTAAACCTCACCGAACTCCAACTGCTGCGTTTTTATTCCGTTATTAATCTGCAGATGCGTCTGCCAAATAATTAACCTGGCTGAGTTATTTATTCCCTGGATAATATTTTGCTGCGTTTAGGAGGCAGGCGGAGGAGGATGCCATTGAAATGTCCTCCTGCAGTTGAAGGAGAGCGAGGTCGGCGGTGCTGCATGTGAGAAACCCCGGCTCCAGAGTTTACGCCTCAGCATGCAGGGTACAGATGATTCATGTGGGGGTATTTTAAATGCACCTGTAACCTTTTCAGCTAATGAAAGTGAGGATGTGGCAATAAAATTGGAAAAAGCTGCGTATGACTCATGCACGGGTTTAGGTGTAATTCCCGGCGCAGTTCTATTGATAATCTCAGAGGTGCAATTAGTTTTAACAGATATTCGGTTGCAAACAGTCCTTCTTATACAAACACGAGTTTTCGCCAGTGCACGTCTAATAATGCCCACAGTGTAAATAGAAACAGACGTTTGCTGCCGGGTTTGTGTTGTGGTGAAGCCCATCCTGGTTGGCTGTGATTATTTCTAGGAGACGTAATGCGCTGTGCCTGAGGTGAGAGGCGGTAGATGGAGGAGACGTGAATGCTTTGGCCTTGAATTTCATCCAGCGCTGCCTCCCCATCTCCCAGCGCCCATTTCTCTCTGCTGGAGAGTTTGCCACAGGCTGCAGGAGTGGAGGGGCCTGGCACAGCTGCTGGAGCGTTTCAGCTCCTCAAATTCTCACCGAAACAATCATTAAAAGTACAGAAAGGCCAGTAGGAAGCATCACAACCACAGCAGTGTTTTAGGAGCAAGGAGGCTGGTCTGATGGTAAAGAAAAACATTTAAAAATAATTAGAAATATGATGGGTTTGCATTCATATGTTGATTGTATTTTTACTCAGATACAATTAAAGTAATTCAAAGCTAACACAAAAATAGGATATTGTCAATCTGAGTGTAATTTAGGCTGTTTTCAGTTTGATTTGGGACCAAAGTTGCAACATTTGTTCCATTTCCAGCTGCTGTGGTTCTGTTCCCCTCCCCGCCTGTGGGGGCGCTGCAGCCAGAACCACTAAATAAACTAAACAAAGATCTCAGAAGACATTGAACGCAACCTCCTTTTTCACAAAATGCAAACAAAATGGAGTGGTGTCAGATTTTATTGGTTGGAGGATTTCTGTTTTGTGTTTTGTAAAAAGCCATGAGTTATTTATCCCGCTAATGCTAGGCTAACACATTTGTTTTGGTAGCATTTACCCACAATGCCCTGCACTGTAGTCAACTTCCTGATTTTGCAGCGGTTTGTAGCGTTCACATAAGCATTCGAACTGCACCAGAGTTCTGTTCAACCAAACACAACTTCCAGAAAACTGCAAAACACTGAGTTCTTATAAAAGACTAAAAAACCCGCTGAGAGCTGCGTTTGAGTAGCAGTAAGTAAAACATTGTTCAAAATATTATGTATATTTTCCTGATGATTTTGATGTTGGCTTCTTGCTGTTTCATATTTTTTTACTTTATATGTTTTAATGATGTAAAGCACTTTGATCGGCCTGCTGCTGAAATGAACAATACAAACAAACTTGACTTGTGACAGAAAATTCAGGTAAAACACATAAATTTTTGTGGCATCGTAAATATATATCAAAACTATATGTTTTCACACATGTCCCCCCCCCCATCGTATCCGTGACTACGAGTGTGACCCTCTCTCTAAGGAGTGAAGCCATGACAGTGAAAGAGGCCTCCATGTGCGATCAAATGACAGCATGAAAGACGTTGTGTGTGATGTGTTTTTTTACATGCAGCCGAGTCGAGACAGGAGAAGGAAAAATAGCTGGTAACAACTGTGCAGCTGTTGAAGCCCGTCGACCTTGGACGTCAGGCTAAGTGTAATTATTTTTCACGCATGCCATGTTGACCAGATCTACGCTGCTCGGCTTCTATTCATCAGGCTTCCTGTGTGGGTCGTGGAGAGACCGCGCTCACATGTAACGTAATACGTAGCAACTGTGGCTTTGACTCCTTTTTTCTGATAATTGAAAATCATATGTGATCCTACCTTTATTTATGCATAAAGCATTTATTCTTCTCTGCAAACGTCCATTTTCTTCCATTTGAAAATATCTGGCAGCTTTAATGGAGATGAATATATTTCAACTGAAGTTTTTGTAGTTTTTTTGATTATTTTCAGTCTTTTCAATGCATAGAGGAAGAGAGGCTGTTATACCAGGGCTCTGCACTGCCCCCTATCTGTGAGACATGGTACTTTCTGATTCACCCTGCACATTTATACACAATCAAAAAGACTAAATATGTCACTGACATTTCTTAAATATATAACATGACATGTACATAAACAAGTATATTGCCTTTCTTGGTGCTGTATGTTGTGTTTAGACATTACAAATGTACGCAAAACTTTGTCGATAGTCGGCTAACATAAAAAAACACAATTTTGCAACTAAGGTGTTTCCATTCAATGAGAAATGCACAAGTGAATAAGTTTGTTCATTCAATAAGTCTTAAAAAACATGCTGAGCCATCATCTTGTTACCACTTCCTGTCGTTTTCTTTGTCTTTCCCACCAGTAGTAGCATCCAATTATTAATAATGTGACTCGTGATCCAGTTTTGTGAAATACACAGCCGAAAAACCACCTCATTCTAGCGCAAAAAAGTTTTTATCGGAAAAACTTAAAACTTTTCAAATGTGACGTTTCCATTAAGCAAATTTACTTTTATAATTCCAATTTGCACAATTTTATGATTAATGGAAATGTAACTATAGGAACCTGATCCTGACCCGACCATCAAGCAAATCATTTTGGTCCAACCCGGCCTGAATTTTACCAGCCACCACCTGCCTGCTACATTCACTGCGTGTGACACAGCGCCCCCACAGGCGAGGCACAGCACTGCACTTCCTCGCCCCAAAGATAACGCATAAATTCATAGATTTTGACCATAAAAATGTTGATATTACCAATAAAAATAATTGTTTTAGTTGTTGGGATTACAGTTAGGGCACGTCCTCCACTGACTGCACATCCCTGACCTGTGAGCCTGATTCCTTGGTGTGGACAGACAAACGTTTGAGTGAGAATCACCTGGAGGTTGGTTCAAATCTGATGTGGATTTGGAATGTGACTGAATAATTTCAGTCTGAAGCAAAGGAAATGACTCCCCTTATTTTCCTTATCAGTCTGTATTGCTTTGTGCCAACATGATGGTCTCCATCCTGCTTTCGTTGGCTGGTTTATGAGGTGACACAGTCAGTCTGTGCGCTTGTCATCTCCTACATCTGTCCCCCCGTCAACCCATGTGATACAGCAAGGTATCCCGCCACACGTCCCTAAACGCCAGTCAAAGAGACAGCAGCGATATCGAAGAGAGTTCAATTAAAATGGAAAGAAACGGGTCATGTTGGGTCAGACCTCAAGACGGAGGAGGTCTTTTTTTTTCTCCGTCTCTGCGCTCTCCCTCGCTCGGTCTCCTGTCACCCCGAACGCAGGCCTGACATTCAGCGGAGGACACCCCTGGCTGCCGGTTAAAGAAGTGGAATTAATGTGAGAGCCGGAGCTCTGGGGCAGCGGCGGTGAGTGACTGACACAGTTTTTGATGGAGAGCAGACATGGCTGACTCACCCTCCTCTTCTCCATCTCTCCATCTCCTGCCCGTTCGCCAGGGTCGCCCCCCCCCGCCGCCCCACCTCTCCCATCCTCCCTGGCCTTATTGTTTTACATCTCTTCATTCAGGCTTTTATGGCTGCTTCGTCCTCGTGCAAACCCATCTCACCGCCGGATGATGGGTTCCTCCCCCAGTTATCGCGGCTATTTATTATCAGCACCGATCCACATCACATTTCTCTGACTTTGGGAAGATGGTTTTCACATTGGACCGCTTTACTGACTCGCCATATAACAAATCCATTGATGGGACGCGCACAAACACACACAGACACACAGAGAGCGACAGAGAGGAAACCTCACATCACTATATTACACTGCAGATTTACAAGGTGCTAAAATGCTACGTAGAGTTTTAATGCCTCATAGTGGAATACTTTGACAGCTTTTCCAGATTCCTTTTAGTGGGAAAAAATGCTTAATGCTTTTTTTTTTCTGCTGCTGTCTTTGATAGCTGCGTGACTGCTGGCTCAGCCATGATTTAATGTGCCTGAAGCTCAGGCCTCTTACACTTGCTGAGACACGATTTGTCTGTTTGGGCAAATCATATTTTGGAGGAAAAGGTGTCAGTCCTTCCTGATTACATCATGTGGTTTCCAGGAGTAAAAGGGATTTTGAGGTAAACAGACTCTCCTCAGGTTCTGATCTTCTTATTTTAGAGCCAAAAAAATTTTTAATAGTAAATAAATTATGTTTTCAAATGTTTAGTTTAGAGTTTTGTTTTGTCAGGGAACAAATAAAAAACTTCATGGAAAATGTTTGGTACAACTATTTATTTTTTATTCTGCACACGTTTGCCTTCTCTTTAACCCATTAAATGTATTCACCTTTTGTTTATTTGAGAAAAATAGAGTCAATAGTGATACATATAATGTATTTACATATTTATTCAGTCAGTGCTTCAGCTGCAGAGCTGCTGCAAACTTCAGGCTGTTTCCTTGGAAGAATTATGTCCGTTCAGCATCTTTTGTCATTTTAGGCTTAAACTTTTTCTCTTTCACACTTTATGAAGACAGAATTCATCCCAACACACTGAAGCAGATCAGGAACTCAAATAGCTTTTACACATTATAAAGTATTCTGATAAACAAGGGGTTAGTAATTAAGATGTCATAAAACATGGAAGAGCTGAATAGTTTATTAAGAAAATAAACTTGCAAGATTAAATTTACCGTTGTTTGCTAGTATAAAGTTTATCAGTTAAGGAACATTCCTTTCTACAGCTTTTCTTACTTTTTGTGTGTTTTCTATTGATACAAAACTAAAATAATAAAACACTGTTTTCTCCCAGAAAGGAGCATTTCTGCTTTTTCCTCATGTCTGAACTAAGTGAAGGAAAAAGTGCCTGATTGTGTCTTCAGTTTGCTTGTAGGTCAGAGGTTTAGCTTCTGTCCACATGTGTAGCTTTAGCTTGGAGGGACTACATCAGGCCAAACAGATCAATGCTTTGAAAGATTCATTTCTGTATGCAGCTCAATCCTCACAATGAGACTTTTACAACCACTCACTTACCACCGATAATAATGGGACTGCTGGCAGAAGTCATTGTGTTTTAAAGCACCAGTGCCGGTCAGAACCGGAGCAGAAATTACAACTTTGATCTGAATTATTTACAAGTCTTGATTCTCCATTTTGGTGAATTGCAGGTAGATTTGACCCTGTACTTTCTTTCCTGCGTATTTGTCCATTTTAATCATGGAAATTAATACAATTTTAGTTTGTGAGAAGCTTGAACACAGCTGAGAAGGAAAAGTCTAAATATTTTTCCAATAAGCACTTTAACGTCTTCAAGGAGAAGAAACCAAATTAGTTAAGGATGTATGTAAAAACAACGGTTGATAATATTTCCAGAGAAAATGTTTCTGTCTTGTTTTCGCAAAATTAAGATCTTATAAAATCATCCCTTTATTTACTTCCCCCTTCCTGCTGCAAATGACTGAGTCTCTTTCTGAAAGGTAACTAGAAATCTATTGGCACGTCTGTAAGTCATGTTTTAAAGGCAAACATGTTTTAGCACTTAACCTCCACAACGAGAGCAGCTGTGGGGCCCAGGGGGGATGTGTGTGTGTGTGTGGGTGTGTGTGTGTGTGCGTGTGTGTGTAGGTAGGTGTGTGTGTGTGTGTGTGTGTGTGTGTGTGTGTGTGTGTGTGTGTGTGTGTGTGTGTGTGTGTGTGTGTGTGTGTGTGTGTGTGTGTGGGTGTGTGTGTGTGTGTGTGTGTGCAGACTGGATGCCTAATTAACCAGGCTAGCTTGATGACACAATAGCATCTTTTGAGATATCCAGTATGATTCTGGAGCCGAGGTTTCAGTGAAGAGGACGATCCAGATAAAGGGTCAGAAAGTATAATATTTACAGCCTATGTTGACCCACAAAAGCAGATAAGCACATAAACTAAACTCCAATCTCTGGGGACGAGGTCACCGAGGTGGTCAAAAAGCTCCTCGGTGGATGAGATCCGCCCGGAGTTCCTTAAGGCTCTGGATGTTGCGGGGTTGTGTTGGCTAACGCGACTCTGCAATATCGCATGGACATCGGGGGCAGTTCCCCTGGACTGGCAGACTGGGGTGGTGGTCCCCCTGTTTAAAAAGGGGGACCGGAGGGTGTGCTCCAATTACAGGGGGATCACACTCTTAAGCCTCCCTGGTAAGGTCTATTCAGGGGTCCTGGAGAGGAGGGTCCGTCGGATAGTCGAACCTCGGATTCAGGAAGAGCAGTGTGGTTTTCGTCCTGGTCGTGGAACACTGGACCAGCTCTACACCCTCAGCGGGGTCCTGGAGGGTTCTGGGAGTTCGCCCAACCAGTCTACATGTGTTTTGTGGACTTGGAGAAGGCGTTCGACCGTGTCCCTCGGGGGGCCCTGTGGGGGGTACTCCGGGAGTATGGGGTACCGGGCCCTTTGATACGGGCTGTCAGGTCCCTGTATGACCAGTGTCAGAGTCTGGTCCGCATTGCCGGCAGTAA